>NW_018745054.1:1280931-1880931 GCF_001683475.1 Chenopodium quinoa
CATCATGTTTTATTTGATATAGGTAGGAGAAGAACCCGACTCGGTTAAAAAAAAGAAAGGAAGTAAAACCAAGTCAAGATGATACGGATTAACCCCTTCTTCTTGCGCCAAAGATCTTACCCTTTCCAAAGGAACCAAAGTCCATCTCTTTCCAATTCCATTCAAGAGTTCTTATGTGTTTTCGCATCCCCCAAAAAAATGGACAAATTCCTTTTCTTAGGAACACATATCGCATTCGTCACTCTAAAAGGATAATGGTAACCCCACCATTAACCACTTCATTTATGAATTTCATAGTAATAGTAATACATGTCCTACCGTGATAGAATTTTTAATTTTCTACCATCTTGCCTATTAGGCAAAGATTTACCTCCGTTGAAAGGATGATTCATTCGGATCGACATGAGAGTCCAACTACATTGCATTGCTAGAATCCGCGTTGTATATTTGAAAGAGGTTGACCTCCTTGCTTCTCTCATTGTACAATCCTCTTCCCGACGAGTCCCCCTTCTCCTCGGTCCACAAAGACAAAATGTAGGGCTGGTGCCAAGAGTTCATCACAGAAGAAAGGACTCAATGAGCTGGGATCACTAACAAACGCTAATCTAATAGAAATTAATAATATAATAGAAAAGAACTGTCTTTTTTGTATACTTTCCCCCGTTCTCTGGCTACAGTGGGCTTTACGCAATCGATCGGATCATATAGATATCCCTTCAACACAACACATGTCATCGAAAGGATCTCGGAGACCCACCAAAGCACGAAAGCCAGGATCTTTAAGAAAATGGATTCTTATTCGAAGAGTGCACCACCGCATGGATAAGCTCACACTAACCCGCCAATTTGGGATGATACAATTCAGGATTTTCCTTGGGAGGTATCGGAAAGGAATTGGAATGTAATAATATCGATTCATGCAGAAGAAAAAGGTTCTCTATTGATTCAAGCGATATACTTATGGGATAGGGATATAGAAAAAGGTTCTCTATTGATTCAGGCCATAGTGTGCCTTTCACCATCGCAGGCCACGCATCAAGAACAGCACCCTTGTGCGTGTGTGTGTGCGTAGGCACCATCGCAGCAGCAGCCTCGCACAGCAGCACCATGTTGGGCCTTGTGTGCGTGTGCGTGTGCTTATGCCTAGGGGCCATCGCAAGCCATCGCAGCATTACAACACCAAGCTTCACATGCTTGTGCGTGTGGCTGGCGAGGCGATGCCCTGCATGCGTGGCTCGCTAGCAGCACGCATGCTGGGAAGTGCGAAAGGGGCAGTGCGCGTGCGATGGCGAGAGAGGCAAGGGCCTACGCCAGCAGCTAGCAGTGCCTAGCACTGGCACGCACCAGCAGCACAAGCATCGCCCAGCGCCAGCACGCATATGCTGGCTGGGATGCGAGGCTGCTGGCTGGGCTAGCTGGCAGTGCTAGCTGGCGTGCTAGCTGAATGCCAGCCCAGCAGCCCTTGCTTGAGGCGGTTTTTTATTATGATTGATTTAATTATTTATTTCATTTAGAATTAAATAAATTGTTAAATTTACCAACTCTCCCATATTGATGGGAGATTGGAAATCAAGGGTGCCTTTCCCTATAAATACCAAAGGCATGGGTATTGGGAAAGACACAACCTTGAATGGAATTAAAAGGCAACTCTTGATTTGAGTAAACCTTGATTCGTAAAACTCATAGTTTTATTTGTCCGGGTCTCGACTAACCTTCGAGACTTAGGACGCTCGGGTCGGGTTCGAGGGTACGATCCCGTTGGAGACCTCGTATTTTCGGGGTTGAAGTACACTAGGCGAAAATACGAATTCCCCACCGGTTCAAACCCTCCATTTCGCACTGGTTTTGAACCGGATCGGATTTAGGGGATGCTAAAACCCCACAGATTTAGCACAGGTTCAAAACCGGTGCGAAATCAAACTTTTTGTACCGGTTTTCAGTGAGAACCAGTGCAAAAAACCATAATTTTAGCACCGGTTCTTGCTTTGAACCGGTGCAAAAAGTGGCAAAAAAAAATCAAAAAAAACTTTTGGCACCGGTTCTGTACCAAAACCGGTGCTAAAAATGACCCAAAAAAATTATTTTTTGTGCATTTTTTCCACTTAAATTGATATATAAACACTAACATATATATAAAGTTACATATTTTCATTAAAAAAGGTTGTAATATTACTATTTTCGTCCAAAAAAAATTAAATAATCCAGACTGCTCTGCTGCTGTTTCTGTTCTGCTGCGCTGCTGTGCCTCTGTCCTGTTCCGGCTGGCTGGGCATCTGTTTGATTTTGTGGCTGTGTTGCTTGCTGGTTTGGCTGCTATAGGTCAGGCTGCTGTGTTTGCTGGGTTCTGCTGCTGTTGCTGCGTGGTCCTCTGTGTTGCAGTACTGGTGAGCTGCTGTGGTGTTGTGTTGGTGGCGCTCTGATATGCCCCTGTTTGCAGGTTGTCTTGCTCGCTGTTACTCCTGTTTGGTACTGGATGCCTGGTTGTGTGCTTGCTGCTGCACTGTTTTTTGTCTATAGGAAGCTGCTTGCTTTTTTTTGTATTGTTCTTTTGATGTTGCTATCTTGTAGCTTTCCTTTTGTTGGTTGGTATCCCTTTAGGTGTTTGGAATGGTTTTGGTGTCATGACCCTTGTATTTAGTACCCTTCCTAGAAGGTGACTTTCTTACTTGAGGTCGGGTTTGTCTTTCCCCTCTCTGGTTTAGGAACCCCTCCTAGAAGGTAGTCTTTTTACAGATTAGGGGATGCTTGGGGAGGTTGGATGCCTTAGCTAAGCTGTAACCAGCATCTCAAAGCATGCTTATAGCTTGCTGAACACATTGGCAAGATGTCAGTGGAATAAGAGGGTGAAAAATAAACTGCACCTGCCTGAATTTTTTGTAATTATCCTTATGAAAGCAATATGCATTGACAAGAAGCTGTCACTGACAGCTTCATTACTGCAACTTCATGGTATCTCAAATTCTCAACATGTTTCAAGTTTACTAAGGATCATTACAATCAATTCTGCATAGAAGTGAAAACTGGATTTGTCAATTTTACAACTTCAAAGATAAAAGTGAAGTACCAGGACAAGGCCTATGATATTTATTGGATTTCCATAATATACTAGAACCCTGCTATGTCCTTTATCCAATATCATATTCATCAAATTCCTGTCATATTACAAAAGAAAATATAAGATTAAATTCCTTAGACCCCGACATATTCATTTCCATCAGATTCAAACTTTCAAAGAGATCTTGTGATAATAAAGTTTCACCTGTCGAGATTAGAATTAATATCGATGGCAAAAGTGTTTTCTATAGGAGTCATAGCATCTCTTGCTGTTTTTTCTATGAGTCCAAGTGCTCCACCTATGATAGTAGTCTCATCATGGGTAAGTTCTCCTTTTCCTGCCTGTTCACATGTATAGAATATAGATTATCAGCTTATGTCTCGTTGTCTTGTTTATCAGGTTTCTGTTCATTAAGGTGCAGCCTACCTCATTTCCATGCAAGTCGACTAGAGTTTTCCATTCAGCTCGCCGAAAAAATGCTTTGTGTCTCTTCCCTAACAAAAGGTCCAATAGCTGGTAAAGGAGAGAAAATGAGGAAAGGAAGTATGTAGATTCTGAAATATACCTGTTATTTGGAAGGGAAAAAAGAGAGAAATGGAGAGCATATTGAGTTTGTTCTATCACCTTGCTTATTGGATATGCAACAGGGAAACAAATCCAGACAAGAACTCGAACAAGAGGGGAAACCCAGCAACACAACAACTCACCAACAGCAGCACCAGCATCTCAAGCTGTGTGGAAAGAAGCTCATTGTATTCATTAGCCCAATATATTTCAGTAACCCTATGCAACATCATTCAACTTGCAAAAGAAACAGCTAATTGCGTAAGGATACAAGCATAAAAATGGGATACGTTAATGATATAAGATAGCAAAAACTTCATCAATAATAAAGTAGAGTGAAAACAAATAGAACAGGAGAGTGAAAAAAATGAGCATATTTCCTAAATGAATAACATATTTTCCCCGAGAATACAGAAGTTTCCCAGTCTGTCTCCTAGGGGTTTATTTCATCACTCAACCACCATATTAGCTTCAAAAGCACCTAATATTAAACTCACCCACCACTTATTAATATCTTCAACAGAAATATCAATTGCAAACCTCAAAAAACAGTTATTACACTTGATCACATAAGCATTATGCAGAAGTTCCAGTATAACAATGCAGAAATACCATCGAAATAAACAAGATCAAAACAATTACCTCTGCTAAACCAATTAGCAAGTAAATAAGTAATCACAAGATCATATATTCTATTATCTTAGAAATTTTAATAAAAAGGGTTATAAGCATTGAGCTATGCTAGGCAACTACACCCCATCCCCCTTTCCCCCCCCCCCTCTTCTAGTATCCTGGACAGGGGTAGTAGTTACTAAACATATATCTATATAAATGACTCTTGCTTAAATGTGGCCTATTATCAAGTGACAAAGGGAGTAAGTTAAATTCGAACGATTCATAATTGCTTCAACTTAAGATTAGTATGCAAATCAATTTACCTGCCAGGCTTGATTCAAAACACCCTGGAAGACATTCCCATGAAAAATGTTTATCACAATAGGTGCTAGCCAAAAATGGTTGAAGAAAGATACCATGCCTCTAGAAGATGTTGGAAAACCTTGAAACTTTATGATAGCATTTGCCCGCCCAAAATAACAGGCATTTGTTCCGGTCTCGATGATCACTGCAGCAACAGTGTCCTCATCATCATAATGTCCAAGTGCCAAAGTTCCCACAGTATCATTTACCTGCTTAAAAACATATTAAAAATTATACTCTTCTATCAGAGACTACATTGCATGGCAGTCCATCAACACTTAACAGATTGCACAGGCAAGGAAAGAAGAACAACAACTATCACCTATTTTGAGTAATGTGCTAGATAGTATATCAAGCATGTAAAGGTCTACCTTGGGATTTTAAATTTAAAACATCATCACTAAAGCATATGGTGTGAAAGTTGAAGAACTATATTCTAAACGATAAGTAGCTTTGACAATTAATGGCTGGCCACAAAGAACTCCAACCTACACCATAGAAAAATACATTAGCCATAAAAGATAAGCTTACCAAGGCTGCAATATGCATATCTAGGCCCTGTCTAGACATTGCTTGATTCAAGAATTCACAGACATCATTCCCAACCTTAGGAAAAACAAACAATTACAAATAGTAAGAAAAATCAGAGAAAAATTCATTAACCAAAAAAGTACAAAAAGGGAAAGATATCCTTTTGATACCTATGGTCCAAAGCCATCCACTAGTAATTGTTGTGCTTTAAGTTGGGCTTCAACATTAAAATCTAAACAAAGAAATTCTAGAACATTAGAAGCTAATAAAAATAATATTGAAAAATCTAAATTAACAAAACCCTAGAAAATACCAATAAATTTCAGAACTAATAACCCATAATAATTTGAAAACAACACCAATAACAATGAAATTGCCCCAATTTTGTCCTAAAACGGCAATCAAAATTGTAACCCTAGCAAGAAGAAAACGAAATTGAGGTAAGAAGTTAAATAAATTGAAGATAACAACGAACCTGGTGGCCAGCTGTTGGACGATGGTGGTGGAGCACAAGGACAGTGGTGCGTGCGACCGGAGCAGGCAAAACCAGCAATGGTCGACGGTGGGCACTTGAAAACACATCCGGTGGTGCTTGAGACAATTAGAGGCTGGTGTAGGGTTTCGTAGTGACCCGACACTATGCGGAAGGAAACCCCCCAAGACCCGCCCCTTAATTAAAGCAATTAACAAGCATAATAAACTTAATCAATCAAGACTAAGAACAAGAATTATACCTTTGTTGCGTACTTCGCTCCCGAAGAGCTCTTACTTCAAAATCCCGAAACTACGAGATCTCCGACGGATCGTACCCTCGAATCGACTCGAGCGTCCCAAGTCATGAAGGTTAGTCAAGACCCGGACAAAACAAAACTATGAGTTTTACGAATCAAAAGTTTTCTCAAATTACAAGAGTTGCCTTTTTAATTCCACTCAAGGTTGTGTGTTTCCCAATACCATGCCTTTGGTATTTATAGGGAAATGCACCCTTGAACTTCATTCCCCAACCAATGTGGGAGAACGAAGAATTTGATAAATAATTTATTTCCAAAATAAATTAATAATTAAATTCAATCACAATGCAACAAGTGTCAAGAAGAGAGAGAAGGTTAGGTGAGGACCATTGCGAGGTGGGGGGGACCATTGCCTTTCTCCCCAAGGCTTTGCCCAAGCCTTGGTCCCAACCCCTTACAAAACCGCCTTAAGGATAGGCTGCTTGGCTGCTGCCAGCGAGCAGGCCAGCTAGCAACGCCAGCTAGCCCAACTAGCCAGCACCAGCCCACCCAGCAGCCTTCGCATCCCAGCCAGGCAGTGCATGCTTAGTGCTGGTGCGTGCCAGTGCTAGGCGTTGGTGCGTGCTGGCGCTGGTGCGTGCCAGTGCTAGGCGCTGGTGCGTGCCCTCGCCTCTCTCGCGCGTGCTGCTAGCGAGCCACGCATGCTGGCCTCTTGCCTCGCCAGTCACATGCACCACCCTTGCATCCCTCGCTGCACCTCTCGCACAGACACATGCCTCGGACACCTTGCTAGCCCAGCCAGCGAGCCTACGCACGCAAGGGCCTAGCATGCGTGCTGGGAGATGCTGCTAGGATTCCTCGCACTAGCACACGCCAATGCCTAGCACTTCTATGGCTGTGCTTAGTGCGAGCCACGCACACGCACATGCACATGCGCCAGTGCCTAGCACTACGATAGCTGTGCTTGGTGCATGTGTGGCCCTGCCATGCGCACCTAGGCGTCAAGGCAAGCATGTTGTTGTGTTGCGATGGTGCGCCTAGGCTGCGACGCTCAGCGATGGTGTGCTTAGGCTACGATGGTCAGCGATGGTGTGCCTAGGCTGCGATGGTGTGCCTAGGTTGCGATGGTGCGCCTAGCACACCTAGTGTGCTTAGGCTTGCGCCTAGCCATGCTAGGTGCATGCTAGCTCGAACTAGCCTAGCATCCACATGGTTAGATCATTATGGTGCTACGGCTACGCTCGTACTTGTCGCTTGTGATTTTGCGACGCTCGGACTCGACGCCCTAGGCTCGATATCCGACGTCTGTATTCGTAATACTCATTAAATCCTTTCAGATTAATTCGTCGTCTCAGATCGGTGATTCGATTGGGTTCGACCCGAAGGGTTCAGTTAAGATTAAGCTGTAATATCAATTGTACCTCGATATTACTAATCGGAAGCGGCCTCCACCTAGGCATTCCGATCACTTGATCTTACTGAAGAATTAACTCTGTAATAATTATGAACCCTCTATCGAAAGAATACACTTGTTGGAAGGACACCATTCCTTTCAATCTCCCATTTGTACTTCCGGACAAGTGTGCATACAGTGTATATCCCATTTCCTATTTCTCTTAATGTTTCTTCGTGAACTATAAGGTAATATTCATCGTCATCCTTATTACGTTCAGAAGTGTTTCTTGATCTCCGAGTTCGACTGTCAATAAGCAGATGATTTCTTAAATCCATATGAGCACGGCCATGCATTTTCACAGTCTCGCTCTTCGAGCGGCCTTGTAAAAAACAAAACAACCCTTGAAAGGCTCAATGGGCTCCAATCGGATGCTGACACGTGGCATTATAACCCTAATGGTGGAGCAGATCTTCATCTGATATGAGGAAACTCCTCATTTATTGCACATTCAGAAATCATCATAAATACAAACACAAAAACCGAGCAATACTAATTGCAGAATCTCTCTGAATCAGAGAGAAAACCCATTTACTTTTTGCACCTTTATACATCCGGAGACGTACTAACTTGATCGTCGGAGGCGGAACTCCACCCAACCGGAGTTTCGTGGTTTTGCAGGTACAGACGGTCGGCACGCATTCCAAGAATTATAACTCTCCTGAGGGACTCCAAAAACCCCGAAACATTTGGCGCTGTCTGTGGGGATAGTACTTCTGAGATGGCATCCGATAATGTACCACCTTATGAGGGCAGATGGCCTACGACCGAGCTGGAGGTCCATACAGACTAGGATAGTGGTGACGACTATGAGGTCGACACCTATGTGGCCCTAGACGGGTCATTTCGAACAAGGCGCACCCGTTTTAAGAAACAAGGGAACGGGGCGAAGATAAAGCTGGTCCCAGCAACCCAGCCGGCAAGCCTACTCCTCACCCTAAACCAAAGGGGACGGATGGGCCCCTGATCGACCTCTACAAACTTCGTTTCCCTGAATCAGGGCAAAGAAAGGCCATCCGGCAAGTTCAGCCAGAAGTTCATCTAGGAGAAGAGAAGTCAACAAATGTCTGAGTCGGCCTCAACGTCGACTTTCCCAGACACTTTTCGTAATACTTCAGTGAAGTATCCGGAGACAAACCGAGAGAGTCAGTCACACGGCATGTCCGCGCTTACTGGCTTCAACAGCCATACATACCGTATGGATCACCATACATGCAGCCGGCCCTCTTCGGGAGTCCGGTGGCACAGTATGTCCAGCCTATGGACTGGCAGCTCTGGCTGCTAAACCTTGGGGAAGAGCCGTCGGTGTTCTCCATGAAGATAACCGGGGCGGCTCAGCCGGCCAAGGTTAAGAATGTGTTGGTCGGTACCTACGATGGTACCACCAACTTGGAAGACCACCTAATGGCTTACACCAACCTCATGTACCTACATGGGATGGAAGACGCCGCCTGGTGCCGATGATTCCCGACAACATTGAAGGGCATAGCCCAACGATGGTTTGGCAATCTGCCAGCCGGGTGCATCAACAATTTTTAGACGCTTGCATACCTATTTGCGTCCAACTTCTCCATGAACATCCTTGCCAAAAAGACAAGTCTCGACCTAGGGGCTATTCAGCAGAAGGTTCAATCTGATGAGAATTCAAATTCAGGGGCTGTCTGACGATGTTGCATACACAAACTTCTTTAAGGGTCTGAAGGACGGGTCGACCTTTAAGTTCGACCTGGTCCGCAAAGGATTGCTACCCTCCAAGAGGCGCTGATGGAAGCTGAAGCCTATATACAGGCGACGGAGCTCTGTGCCATCAAGCACCCGTCGTAACCCAGGAGGTCCAACAGGAAAGAAATCCGGCCTGCTCAGCCGGCCAAAAAAGAAGAGAGCAAGAAAAGAAAAGAAGTCAGGGCGGCGGATCGCTCTAGTCAACCGTCCTAGAAGAAATAGAGAAAGTTGGAACCGTACGTCCCCAAGTACGAGTTCAACAAAAAGGACTGCTCTTCCATCCTCATGGAGATCAAAGACCGGTAAACAATTGAAAAACCGACACCAATGAAGAGTTCCATCAAAAATCGGGACAAAAGCGAGTACTATCAGTTCCATGAGGATGTCGGCCATGACACCAATGGTTGCTATAGCCTCAGACGGCTATTGGACCGTTTGGCTGATGAGGGGGCTTTGAAGTCCTACATGGTGAAGTCTAAGGGTACTCCCAAAACTAACAGTGGACAACCGTCGAAGAAGCCGGCTTTAAGATCTGACACTGATGAAGAGCACATCTTCACCATAGCAGGTGGCTTCGCGAGCGGTGGTCCTACCATCCGGGGTACCAAGGATAACATCTGGAAGCTATCCATTCTAGTGGATGAGGGCCAGGCGTCGAAAGACACCTTCCCTGAGGTCTTCATCTCTGAGAAGGATCAGGGTATGTTAGGCGGCTTCATGATGACCCAATTGTCATCGAATGCAAGGTTGCCAACCAACGAGTGGGCCGAATCCTCATCGATACCGGGAGCTCGTCTAACCTGATCAGCTATCAGTGCTTGGAAAAGCTCAAGTATAAGTCTAGTAGTATGCATAGGGCTTCTTACCCCTTAGTCAGCTTTGGAAGAAGAGTAGTGCATCCGGTGGGGAGGATTGACCTACCCATCCGGCTAGGAGAGAAGTGGGAAGGACGGCACATGGTCGTCAAGTTCTTGGTGGTCAGGGAATTGACCGCCTACAATCTGATTCTGGGTCGTCCTACCCTCAACTAGTCTAAGGCAGTCATTATCCCATCCCTCATGCTAATCTAATTTGAGAGGGATGACGGGTTAGTGGGTTCCTTGAACGGGGATCAGAAGACGGCTAGGGAGTGCTACCTCTCAAACGTCAAGCCGACTGCTGCCGAAGGCGGCCAAAAAGAGGAGCCCATTGACCTTAATGACTTCAAGGAAGTCATGCCTTCTCCCAAAGCAGCTGACAAAAAGAGAAAGGCGGACCACCTGGTGGCCGTAAAAAAAGAGAAGCAATAACAATCACTGATCGGGGAACGATCAGAGGATCTTCGTCCCCAGCCGACTGGTGATAGTATTGATATTATTCTAGATGACAGCAGTCCGGAAAGAACCGTAAAAGTGGCGACGGTTGCTTTTTCAAAGTTGGGTGCAGACTTGCACCAACTGTTGAAAGAATTCAAAGGCATCATTGCCTTTGAAGTGGAAGAGATGCCAAGCGTCAGCCCAGATCATGTTGTCCACAAACTTGCCGTTGATCCAAAAAAAAGCCGGTTAGGCAAAAGGAAAGGAACCACAACAAGGAAAGATCTCAGGCAGCAGCCGCTGAGGTCAAGAAGCTACTGGTGAAAGGAATGGTGTCCTTCCAAAAAGTGTATTATTCCGGTAGAGGGTTCTGAATTATTAGAAAGCTAATTTTTTAGTAAGATCAAGTGATCGGAATGCCTAGGTGGAGGGCGCTTCTGATCAGTAATATTAATGTTCAATTAATATTACAGCTTAATCTTGACTGAACCCTTCGGGTCAAACCCAATCGTACAACCGATCCGAGACGACGAATCAATCTGAAGGATATGATGAGTCGTCGGAGTTTTACGAGCAAAGACGTCGGATATCGAGCTTAGAGCGTCGAAACCGAGCGTCGCAAGTTAAGTCGAATTTAGAATTCGACGAAACGCGAAATAAATTGATTTCCAAGTACGAGCCTAGCTGTAGCCTTGCATAGGCCTAGCCATGTGAGTGCTAGGCTAGGCAAAACCCGTCACAAGCCTAGCATGCTAGGCGTGCTGGGTTCATGAGGCTAGCTAGCCATCGCAGCCCTGCACCATCGCATAGCAACATGTTATGCTATGCATGGTGTTGGGCGCTAGCAGCCTTGCTAGCACGCTTGGCAATAGCAGCCCTAAGCCATTGCAGCCACGCATCAAGCATCGCATAGTAGCGTGCATAGCATACAAGGCTATGCGTGGTGCTAGGCGCTGACAACCTTGCTAGCACAGCATCGCACAGCACCATGCGCCAGCCAGCAGCATGCTAGGCTAGGCCTGTGTGTGCGTGTGCCTAGCATTACAGCACCCAGCACATCGCACCGAGCAGCAGCAATGCATTGCGTGTTGGCTGGCTGGCCAGGCTGCCCAGCCTTGGTGCTAGGCGCCAGCTTGTAGCCTTGGCAGCCAAGGCAAGTTGCCAGCTAGCCATGTGGAAGGGAGTGCCGGTTTGAGCAAGTGGGGATCAAGGTGAGTGGGAATCGCCTTGGGCACCAAGGTCATGGTCCCCTCCTCTTGGAATGGTTCTCACCTACCCACTCCTCTCCATGTGCCACTTGTAACTCATTGATTCTGCATTTTATTTTGTTTTGATTAAAATAAAAAAGTGGAAAAATGCAGTTCTCCCACATTGATGGGAGAAGGGAGAATCAAGTCTCCTTTCCCTATAAATACCCAAGTTTTGGGTTTGGGATAAACCACTTGAGTAGAACTCAATGAGGCATCTCCCATTAGGTGAGAAAACCTCTAAGTTCGTAAAATCCAGTTTTTATTTGGTCGGGTCCTGACTAACCTTCGGGACATGGAACATTCGGGTCGGGTTCGTGGGTACGAGCCGTTGGTGGGTAAGAATGTCTTTTCTCCTTCTCTCTTTATGTTGTTAATTATGTGATTAAATGTTTAGTTGCTTTAATTAGTGACCGGGTCTTGGGTGGGTTTCCCTTCCACGTAGCGTTGGACGCTACGAAACCCAACAGCGGTATCGGAGCCGCGCTCACTTTCATTATTGTGACTAATAATTAATTAAGGTGATTTAAAAATTTCTGGTTGTGCTTTCTAATTAGATTAGAAGGTCATTTTAATTATTTTTAATCTCTTAATTTTATAATTTTGGCTGATGTACCCAGATTTCGACAAAAAAAATAGTGATTTTTGGGTGGAATCAACGTTCTAAATCGTTTCTGACCCTTTTAGGATTGTCCAGAAGCCAAAATCCACACAAAAGTATGTTTGTCGAGGGGTTTTCGTTTTTGACGAAAATTTTTCAATCTTTTAACCTTGATTAATTATTGCATAATGAAGGTAGATTAAATGTATGGTTGCATCCCTAATCTACTGCAATTATAAGCCTCATTAAGCATGTTTATGAAGTCATAATTGGTGCTTAATTTGGTGTGTTCACTTTTCACATAAACTTGTATTTTTCACATTATTGCAAATAAATTGCTTTGAGTGTGAATGTTTATGGTGAAATTGCAATTTTGAAGCCCCTAAAATTTCAAAGATTCAATCTTTAATTGTTTATTTGGTTGGAACTTTGATTGCTAAACTCCATGTTGAACTAATTTTTGGATTTAATCATTTTTATGTTGATTAAAGTCCTTAAAGTTCAAAACTTGTGATTGAATTTTGATTAATCTTCATATTGGCAGATGTAAATTTTTCAATCTTACACAAGTTATTGTTGGGAAATTTTCATTGGATGAAACGGTGTATTTTTCCAACTCCCTATTTTGTCAAAACTCATTATTAATTTGCATTTTGGTTAAATTAATTATGGGTGTAGCCCTTCAATTTTGTTGCATCAAGTTTGACCTAAAATTTATTCAAAGAATGATTCTTGAATAATTTAGGCTTGTGCACTATTAAAATTGAATTTATTTAAGTTAGACTTGTTATATTTTCATTTTTCTCTAAATTGATTCTAAAATAAATTCAGAATTAATTTTATGTTACACGAATATCGAGATTCAAATCCCGAGTCAAAAGCACACATATCGAGGCGAAGGACACCCAAGCACCACCAAGGCTAGCCGGGCTGCTCTCGTAACCCACATGTGGCTGCCTTGGTGCGCATGGTGGTGCTCCCACCTCGCTGTGTTGCTGTTGTGGGGCGAGCAAGCATGGTGCACCAAAGCGTGCTGCTGTGTGTGATGTGTGGCTGCTGGGCACTGCTCGCAAGTACTGCTAGGTAGCGAGGCAGCAAGACCCAACAGGCCAGCCACACCTGCCAGCACACATGCACGCATGCAAGGATGCGAGCATGATGCGTGCTAGTGCTAGCAGGCGCAGCAATGCCTTGCTGGGCAGGCTGCCTGCGCCCAAGCACACCACAGCCGCAGCCATGGTGCCTAGTAAGCCTAGCCCCGTGGCTAGGATGTTAGGCAATCCGTTTTGTTCGGGCTGTTTTTTCAATGCACGGGCTATGTATTTTGCATTAATTTTGCCGATTTAATTTATTTAATTACTTTAACGAGGTTAGACCTCGGTTTTTCCGGCTCTTGCAAAATTTTAATTTTGACAAAATTTGGGTTGACCGACTTAATTAATTGGATTAATTAACTTGGATGTGGAATTTAGTGGGAGCTTCGTTAATTGAATGAACTAATTGCGTTTTAATCACATAAATATTTAACAACTTTGACTAGTTTTAATTACGCGTGTTAAACGGATTAACCACCTAAGTTAGTTACTAGTTTACGCGTGTTATGCATTGTTACTTGTTTTCGTTGTAAAATGCATGGGCCATTCACAAATAGTGAATGGGTGAATGAAAAGATTGTTTCAAAACAGGTTTTTAGAAAAATTGCAACTAGTGGGACCTGACTAGGATAGAAAATACGGACCGCGTTCCGTTACGTATTTTTGTAAATCTAAATACGGTCTGCGAACCGTTAAGTATTTTTGTACTTTAGATTAATCTTAGTCGTAGTAGCTAGTAATTTTATTTTGGCAAAGATGTCTCAAGACGGCGTTTCGATGAAGACGAGCCAAGATGAAGGCCCTTGAAGATTTGAAGATTTCAAGGGGTCATGCTAGTTGCCAAATGCATCAAAATTGTGCCTTATATATTGTTGTTTTTTTATATATATTGTGAATGTTAGATGCATGTCTAGGATTTCAAATGTTGCGATGATTAGTTAAGTTCACTTACATCAACCAACATAGAAACCCTAGGTCCCCATAATATTGAGCTAAAATATGCCATTCTAAGAACAACACTTACCGAACTAATGTGCGTATGTGATAGGCTACGCCAAAGCGAGGCATCACTACTTCCCTAGGAACGTAAGGTATACTAGGTATATAAGTTGTCTTGGTTAAGCTCTACGATATTAGTAAGGAGTCCTTAGATGTCGTGGCAGTGGAGATAAAATGTCAAGGAAACATTAGATGCGACGTTTTATCGAACCGAGAGTAGCTTGGAGCTATTAGCAATTGGATTGCTTACCCTAAATATTAAGTGTTAAGACAAGCCAAAGCATGCTTCATCATTTTTTGATTTCTGGGATCTTGGAATCGTTTTATTCTCGCCTAAAAGGGACAATTTATAATGCGTGGATAAGACGCGTAATAAGATTGAAAGTTTGCATGTATGGCTTTGAATTTCAAACTTATTATGATATTAACTTGATAAATGGTTATACTTTGCACTTATATTTGTAGAATTCGTAATCAAATTATATTGTTTCCATTGATTGGTAAAAGAAATATTTCGAGAATGGTTCTCGGAGAAAGAAAAGGGCACTTCTAAGATACAACTTCTCATAAACGACTAAAGTCTGAAAGGACATTTGGATGTCATGTTTTCAAAATACTAGGTAGTTCTGACAAACATGAAATATTGAGTTGAAAAACTCAAAATTGTCAATAGTTGACAAACCAACATATCTTTTCACTTCATAAGCTTATGAGTAGGACTCGTTGATGAAGTAATTCACGTACAAATTAGTTTAAAAGATAGAACTTTGTTTTGCGGCACATTAGATGCTTAATTATGCTTAAAAAAGTATAAAAGTTGAGGAACTTAAAGAAATGATTCTTAAAGTTATGGGATGATGTACTATAAGAAATATAGGAAGCAAGGAACAAAGAAAAGAATGAGATTCCTTTTCTACGCTTGAGTTCATGTTATTATGGTCAACTTAGCAACTCGTTATCTTCACAAGTATTGGATACTACTTGAGTGTTCCACTTTGAAAGTGACCTCAAACTATTGAAGACAAGCTAAGTTATTAACTTACAAGCTTAGAATGAAGCAAGTAATGCTACATCAGTTGTAAGGTCACTTGTTTTGTTTAAAGTCCTTTTAAGCCAAGGCTGGAACAAATAATGGTTATTGTATTCCATAATAAGCAAACGATCCGTTTACACACGGAAAGACTCACATTCAATAAAAGAGCAATAGTTGCGGGCTTTATTTAAATAGCATGGTTGTCTAACCCATGAGTCAAGAATGCTTGATTATAAAAAAACATTTCCCTAACATGAAAACTCAAAAGTTCAAGTCATGAACATGATTTGTGTTCCAAACTTCTTTAGCAATGTCACATCGACAAGAACATACTCAAGGCTTTATTAGATAGACTCTTGACAGTTAATCGATTCGGAATCGTTCTAAGACAAGCAAGTCTTACATGCTGAAATCGACAAAGAAAGGAGCTATTGTGCTTTGTATAGACAATTGACTCCAAAAGCTAAAAAGGATTCCATTACCTCAACGTCTCACAAGAATTTGAAAGAATGTGGCTACATTCATCAAATGTGAGAAAACTTGACCTTGAGTAGCTCAAATATTCAGTGAAGTATAGAATACACTTGGCAAGATATCACAACGTCTAGATAGATTAGATCGAGCGATGTTTTCTTGAGCCAAGTGTGATCACATAAAACTTATGAAATTCAAATTTCACAATGAGGTCCACAAAGATCATATTGTTTCTTGACAGAGACCTCGATGCCATTTGGAAATGACTCGAATGATGATGGATCACATCCCTTCCTATAAAGTTCTTAAAGATTTGCACAAATGACTAAATGTTAACTAAACAAATGTGTCGAAGCTAAGAAAGGACACCATATTTAGTTATGGATAGAAATAGTTTCTAGCGTCTTTTCAAGTATATGTATAGGGCTCTTAGCTCAGTGGGAGTTCATTGACTCAGTGAGAGCTAAGTGGCTCAATAAGGGTTAAGATAACTCAAAAAGGAGCTAACTATTTGTTTCACAACGAACTTTTACCCAAACACAATCTACATGTCTCTTTGTAAGTATTCAAGTGAGACTACGGGCATTACCTCCATAACCTAATTGAGAACATAGTATTTGTTGCTCTAAATGGTGTCTTTCTGGAAAGTAACACCTTTCCAAAATGACAAATGGGAGGAAAATCGAACTCGGCGATGTTCCAGAGGACGAGCAACAGTGTCAACCTGATAAAACTGACAATCAAAATGCTTTAGAAGCAGTTGATAAGATTGGTCAGAATCAAACAGACAATGTAAATGCTCAACCTATTACCCCATATAGGCATAGAATTCACCAAAGGCTTGGATTGAATCCTTTAAATTTCTACTAAGTTAGAAATAAACCTAAGACTTACAAGCATACTATTCACCATTGGATGGTGAGGGAATAGTGTCTTGTAAATTAGCTACGACAAATCCAAATTCCAAATAATGGTTAGAGACCATAAAATCCGAAATAGACTCAATGTTTGTAAATCATGTTTGGAACTTGATTCATTTGCATGAAGGGTGACAGACCCATCAATCGCAAATAAGTTTTCAAGGAGAAAACTGACAAATGTAGAAATGCATAAGCATACAAAGCTAGATTGGTTGAAAAGGATACAATTAATTCACGGCGTTGATTTTAATAAAAACCTATTCACCAATCGGAACGCTAAAGTCTTTTCGTGATTGTTCTAGCAAAATTGCGCATATGAAATATGGCAAAATAAGAAACCGCCTTCCTAAAATTGGATTTTGGAAGAGACAATGGAAATAGTCTAAGGGTTTTGTAATTCTAAATAAATGCTAGATTTGAAAGCAAGCTCAAGAAATCCATTATGGGATTAAATGAAGCATTGCATGTAGGAATTGGAACATGCATTCTCATAAAGTCAATAAAAGGTTTGGCTAATGGAGAATCATAGAAATTCTTATAAACAAGAAGTTTAGTGGGAGCAAGGGTCAATCTTGTGTGGTCCAACAAGAAGTTTGTAAACTCTATTGTGAAATGACTATCAAATACTAAATGCTTAGGTTTTAAAGGATTTTCGACAATGGACCAAGCAAAATGCGACACTTAGTACATAATGGGAATTAAGATCTATTGGATAGACTTAATGAAATCTTTAAACGAGTAGAGGAATTTATCATGTTAAACATGAAGGACTTTAAAAGGCTTTCGACCCATATGTATATAACTAAGTAAATGATTGAACTAAGTCAAACAAGAAAGATTCTAGTAGAGACTTTCAACCGTATTACATAGCAAACAGTTTAGCAAGACTTAGTGAAACTGGATGAGCTAAAAGGTCACATTGGGAATAATTCTGCGATTAATACAATCATGTATGCTATGATATGGAGTCGTCACTCAACTTACATTCTTAGAGCATGAGAAGTATAAAATACCAATCAATCTAAATCTAAGTGATGAATCGTTAGATTATGGTCAAGAAAATCAAAAGTACTTTGATAAGTAAAAGGGGATAAGTTCTTGACGCATAGAAACAATTGTACTTTGAGAATTGATGTTGCAAGCACATCCTTAGCTAGGATACGATCCTTAATAAGGAAGTCGTTTACAAGCACGAGCTAGAATGCATCATGGCTTGAGAACGGTAACATGGACGCGGATCCATGTATAATGTGCGGAAATTTAAGGTAAATTTCCATAATCACAAGTGATTAGGGTCTCCCAAATCATTGTGAGTCATTCGGAATAAAATCCGAGCAAAGAATCATCAGAATGTTTACTAAAGTATATGTTGAGAATATTGTTGCTTGGAAGGCAATAATAAGAAAATGTTCAATGGAAAGTTCGTTGTCAAACGTTGATTGTAGGTTGTCAAGTTGAAAGATCTCAAGTCAGGAAAATGAGTGGGAGCCATCACTTGGATAATAAATCCTAAATCACATATGATCCATAACACTCTCAAAATTTTATCATCTTATTATAAAATTGTTCAATAATGAAGATGCTAAGATTTGCAAAGTAATAGTGGCTAAACCTATGCAATAAGTGAACGACAACATTCGTAATTGCATAAAAGAAATCAAGCATATTAAGTATGAGTGTGATTTCTATAAATGTTTAATGAAGAGTATTACTCTTAAAACATTTGAAGAAAACCATTTATCATAAGATGAAACGTTTGGAAGTTTCATAGTGGAATAAAATTTTACTAATAAAATTCCACAAACTATTTAATTGTGGTTTAGAATTAAATAATGTGTCCATTCGATTTCTGAGAATATTCAAAACAGGGTATCAAGATCGTGTCTTGGATAAAGAAACACCTGTTAAGTGAACATTGAATATTACAATCGAAAATTATCCCTAATCAAGGTCATTTAAATGATGGAAGATTAATGACCACTTGATTTTAGTGTGTAGTATGATTTACAACATCGTTTCTTGTGCTGCAAGGACATAATAGTCATAAATCATTTTCATAGGTGGTAGTTTGAAACTACACCGGATCGACCTATGAGAGTACTTTAAGAGATTCAAAATTGTCATAAGTACATTTCTCATTATAACTATCGGAACCTCTTTCCTCGACCATGAGTGTCGTGAAGTTCTCTTGTTTGAGTACTAGTCATTTTAATGTTGTCAAATATCTGCCGTAACTGGGGATTATAATGGCAACACTCGGGCGACTAGGTCCTCTTAATAAGGGAAGCTTATGGTACAAGACTGAGAATGTCCCCTAATTAACAGTAGGGAATGTGTCTTTGTTATTTACAAGGCCGCTCGAAGAGCGAGACTGTGAAAATGCATGGTCGTGCTCAGATGGATTTTAGAAATCATCTGCTTATTGACAGTTGAACTCGAAGATCGAGAAACACTTCTGAACATAATAAGGATGACGATGAATCTTACCTTATAGTTCACGAAGAGACATTAAGCGACATAGGAAATGGGCTATACACTGTATGCACACTTGTCCGGAAGGACAAGTGGGAGATTGAAAGGAATGGTGTCCTTACAACAAGTGTATTATTCCGGTAGAGGGTTCAGAATTATTAGAAAGCTAATTCTTCAGTAACGTCAAGTGATCGGAATGCCTAGGTGGAGGCCGCTTCCTATCAGTAATATTAATGTTCAATTAATATTACAGCTTAATCTTGACTGAACCCTTCGGGTCAAATCCAATCGTTCAACCGATCCGAGACGACGAATCAATCCAAAGGATATAATGAGTCGTTGAAGTTTTACGAACAAAGACGTCGGATATCGAGTTTAGAGCGTCAAAACCGAGCGTCGCAAGTTGAGTCGAATTTAGAATTCGACGAGACGCAAAATCAATCAAGTTATAAGTACGAGCCTAGCCGTAGCCTCGCATTGGCCTAGCCATGTGAGTGCAAGGCTAGGCAAAACCCGTCGCAAGCCTAGCATGCTAGGTGTTCTAGGCTCATGATTCTTACTAGCCATCGCAAACCTGCACCATCCCATAGTAGCATGCTATGCTATGCATGGTGCTGGGCGCTAGCAGCCTTGCTAGCACGCTTGGCAATAGCAGCGCCAAGCCATCGCAGCCACCCATCAAGCATCGCATAGCATGCAAGGTTATGCGTGGTGCTAGGCGCTGGCAGCCTTGCTAACACAGCATCGCAAAGCACCATGCGCCAGCTAGCAGCGTGCTGGGCTGTGCGTATGTGTGCGTGTGCCTAGCATTATAATACCCAGCACATCGCACCAAGTAGCAGCGATGCATTACGTGTTGGCTAGCCTTGTGCTATCTGGCAGCGCATGCTTGCATGCGGGATGTGTGCATGTGTGTGCTGGCTAGTTGGCCAGGTTGCCCAGCCTTGGTGCTAGGCGCCAGCTGGCAGCCTTGGTAGCCAAGGCAGGCTGCTAGCCAGCCATGTGGAAGGGAGTGCCGGTTTGAGCAAGTGGGGACCAAGGTGAGTGGGAATTGCCTTGGGCACCAAGGCCATGGTCCCATCCTCCTCGAATGGTCCTAACCTACCCACTCCTCTCCATGTGCCGCTTGTAACTCATTGATTCCTATGCATTTTTTTTTATTGAAATAAAAAAGTGGAGAAATGCAATTCTCCCACATTGATGGGAGAAGGGAGAATCAAGTCTCCTTTCCCTATAAATACCTTATTCTTGGGTTTGGGAAAAACCACTTGTGTAGAACTCAATGAGGCATCTCCCATTTGGTGAGAAAACCTTTAAGTTCGAAAAACTCCAGTTTTTATTTGGTCGGGTCCCGACTAACCTTCGGGACTTGGACCGTTCGGGTTGAGTTCGTGGGTACGAGCCGTTGGAGGCGGTCACGATTTTGACGCTCGAGCTTTCGACGTAAGAGCTCGATTTGCAAGCGACGCACGCGTCGAGGGTAAGAATGTCTTTTCTCCTTCTCTCTTTATGTTGTTAATTATGTGATTAAATATATAGTTGCTTTAAGCGGGTCTTGGGTGGGTTTCACTTCCGCGTAGCGTTGGACGCTATGAAACCTAACAACCAGATGTCGGGTTCATTCGGCAATGCTACTACACGGATTGGGTAGCTAATGTCGTTCTTGTCAAAAAGCCGAATGGGACCTGGCGGATGTGTGTTGATTATAAAGGATAGCTATCCACTTCCAAAGATTGACAGTCTAGTCAACTCTACAGCCGGTCATGCCTTGATGAGCTTCATGGATGCCTACTCAGGCTTCCATCAGATACCCTTGTGGAAAAAGATCAAGATAAGACGACATTTGTCACTGATCAAGGGTTGTTCTGTTATACGGTGATGCCGTTTGGGTTGAAGAATGCGCCTGCTATCTTCCGACGGATGATTAATATGATCTTCATTAATCAAATTGGGAAAAATGTAGAGGCGTAAATTGATGACATGATAGTCAAATCCAAACTACAGACGGACCACCTTGCTGATCTTCGAGAAACCTTCACCACCCTCAGGCGGCATAAGGTCATGCTTAATCCCAAAAAGTGTGTCTTTGGTGTTGAGTTTGGGAAGTTTCTCGGATTCTTGATTGATCAAAGGGGAATAGAGGCCAATCCGGAAAAAGTGCAGGCGGTGATTGACATGAAGTCACCCGACACTGTCACAAAAGTCCAAAAACTCACCGGTTGTCTGGCGGCATTGGGGAGATTCCTCAGCTGGTCAGGTGACAAGTGTCTCTACCTCATCTAGGCAATCAAGAAGAAGACTAGATCTGAATAGGGGGATAATGCTGAGGCGGCATTCCAAAAATTTAAGGAGCACCTCCACTCTTTTCCACGACTGGTCAGCCCTCTAGCAGGAGAGGTTCTCTACATGTACTTGACCGTCTCAAATCATGCCCTCAGTGTCGTGCTGAGAGAGACGACATCTAGCTCCCGGTCTATTTCATTAGCCATGTTCTCGGGAATGCTAAGCTGCAATACCCCCTGGTTAAAAAATTTGGCCTCGCTCTATTCATGGTAGTCAAGAAGTTAAAGCCATACTTCTTTGCACATCCGGTGGTGGTCTACTAAGACCAACCACTCAAGTGGCCAATGACAACCTTGGAGTCATCCGGCAGAATGCTCAAGTGGGCTATTGAATTGCAAAGTCTGGAAATTTCTTTCCAGCCTAGAAAGGCAATGAAGGGTCGGGCGTTCGCCGACTTCATAGTTGAAATGACAAGACTAGCACAGCCGGAAAATGTTGATCAGGTTTGGAAGTTATATGTAGACGGGAGCTCTACTATGAACGGCTGTGGTGTAGGCGTATTTTGCAATTTTCCGGAAGGGGAAAAATATGAATATGCACTACGGTTCAAATTCCAAGCCTCAAATACTGAGGCGGAATACGAGGCCATGCTAGCCGGTATACGCATGTGTAAGGCAGTAGGGGCAAGGAAAGTTGGTGCCTGCTTTGACTCTCAGTTGATTGTTAGCCAGCATCATGGTGACTATGAGGCCACCCATAGTATTTTCAGGCAGTCAACGATGAGGTCGGGACACTTGACGAATTCCATCTAAGTCAGGTGCCCAGGTTAGAAAAAAATAAGGCGGATGCATTGTCCACACTAGCATCATCCGCCACTTGCGATACGCCTAGGTCAGTCTTTTAGGAAGTCATGGAAAAAAGAAGAATTGAGCATGATCCTATTGGAGTTCTTGACCAAAGCTCTACCTGGATGGACCCCATCCGGGACTACTTGGTAGACGACACCTTGCCGGATGCTCCTTCAGAAGCGACAACATTGAAAAAGCGGGCTTTGATCTTCGAGATCTACAAGGGGAAGCTCTTAATAAAAGGTTACCTCCAGCCGTTGCTGAAGTGTATTACCCCTGAAAGGGGCAAAGAGGTTCTAGAGGATCTGCACTCGGGATTTGGCACAGTACATATTGCGCGTCAAGATCTATAGGGATAAATCTAACAATATGATTGGATTGAGCCAAAGTGCTTATATTGATAAGGTATTGGCACGATAAAATATGGTGGAAGCCAAGAGAGGCCACTTACCCATGTCTCGTGGCATAACTCTCAACAAGAAACAATGTCCAAAGACACTTGATGAGCGAGAAAGAATGAGTCAGATTCCATATGCTTCGCTTATTGGATCGATCATATATGCCATGATATGTATGAGGCCGGATGTATCATATGCGATGAGTGTTACGAGCCAATACCTATCAGACCCAGGAGAGGCGCATCTGACTGCGACCAAGAATATCCTAAAGTACTTGAAAAGGAATAAAGATAAATTTCTGGTCTTTGGTGTGAGTAAGGATTTGGTTTTTGAAAGTTACACCGACGCAAGCTTCCAGACTGATAGATATGAATTCAAGTCGTAATCAGGGTACGTGTTCTATCTCTATGGTGGAGCGTTCAGTTGGAAGAGTTTAGGGTAAAAAACTACCCTAGACACATGGCAGCCTCTCAGAGGCCTACAGGCCTCCAATCCCCTAGTGACACGTGTCCATGGAACCCTAGATAAGGGACATGTTCCCCCACTATAAATAGTGGACCAAACCTCATTTATTGAGCATTCATAAATTCACCCATAAACACTATACACGAAAACCAAACAATATTCATTGCGGAATTCTCTCTAAACCCGAGTGAAGTATTTACCATTTCCGTACAATTTACTACTCCGGACGTATACTAACTTGATCGTCGGAGGCGGAGCTCCCACCAAATGGAGTCTTCGTTGTTTTGCAGGTATAGGCGTCGGCTGTGCATACTAGGGATTGTAACTCTTCGAGGGACTCCAAAAACCCCGAAACATTTGGCGCCGTCTGTGGGGAGAGTACTACCGAGATGGCTTCACAGCAGTCTGTACCACCAGCTGACAAGAGATGGCCTACGGTCGAGGTCAAAGACCAGGTGCCTCCTCCCCATCTTAAATGTCTGAGTCGACTTCAACGTCGACCTACCCAAACAGCTTCTAGAATACCTCAATAAGGCATTCACAATCAAACCGAGGGGGTTAGTTAGGTGGCTTGTCCGTCCATTCTGGCCCTCGGATAATCCATTTGGCACATTATGCGTCTCAGCAGACATACGTGCCGTGTGGAAAGTCATATATGTAACCGGCCCCTTTTTAAGGGTTAGGCAGCAAAAATGTCCATTAGGACTAGCACCTCCGCCTGCAAAACCCTCGGGGAGAAACCTTTTGCGTTCTCAAATGCAAAAGCGCTAGAACGCCAAGTCATACAGGCGTCGTGAGGCTAACTATCAAGCGCGTGAGGCATCATGAGGCCGAATGCCAAATAATACAGGCATCATGAGGTCATACTTGCCCCATGCTTATACAGGCGGCATCATAGGAAGCCGACCTGCTCTAACCACACATCCGGCTGTGCATGTGGGATAAGAAACATGCATATAGCATGACATCCAATGGGTATAGCCGGCATAGGCGCATGAGCCTTAAAGGCGAGAGCTAAGGGCTTGTTATCTTAAGCACCTACAGCCGGCATGATATCTGCCTCCAACATCCAGCCAGGCGGCCAAGTACCACAGGCGTTGTTAGGCCGGCTGTCTTGTACAAAAGGCGTCATAAGGCCGAGTGTCGAGTGCTACAGGCATCACATGACCGAATGTCAAGGGTCGGCCGGTCAAGGTTGTAAGCTATTCTTACTATCATATCATTATTATGATTTAAAAAAAATTAAAAAAAAAAATATTAATAATTGATGCCATTGCAAGAGTTAGGCCGCCTAACTCCCACTATGTATATATTTATACAATGTTGAAACCATATGTATATATTTATACTCATTACATGAGTAACGCATGGTAGCCATGCATGAACAACCTCACTCAACACACCCGGCACAAAGAAGCATGAATGTGAGTGCATTAACAGCGGCTACGCTATGCTCTTATCAATGGGGTCAGGCGGTGCTAGTCGGTTGTATGTGCAGTAGCCATAGTTGCTCTTTGCGGTTGTCGCAAGGTTCAGACGGCATGAGAAAACACCAAACAAACAGCCGGCACTAGGCACCACCCTCGGCTGTGAATATCAGCCATGAGTGTGGATTTTTGAGCTCTTAATAGCAAAGGGGTCAGCCGTCATTAGCACGTATGAGTCGTGCCATTTAAATTGGCTGATTATGAGCAAAGTGAATATACACTTACTGTGCAACTTGCGAAGAAGTCCGGTTGGTATGAGTATGAGAGCAGCCAGCTTTGAGTGCGAGCAACATGATTCTCCTAGCAAGACTAAGCGTCTGGCCAGCTCTAATCATACAACCGGCATTCACCGGCTGTGTATATGCAAATTTACAACACATGTTGATTCCCATATAGGACTACATCATGTCGATACCTCATGCGGAAAACATAGAAACCGATTGTGCCCATATGGGTTAAAAACCGGTTGTGCATAGCCAAGCCATTCAACTAGTATGAGCATGGGGTGGCAGCAGCCGCATGAAAAAACATAGCAAAGTGATGATACAACCAGTTTGATCATAGCCACCACGCCTCCGTCGTAGTTGACGGCTGTGTGTATACGAATAAAGGTAAGAGCTGGAGTGCATGTTACCTTAAACGTATGCAAGCGGCTCTATAAAAGAGCCTCCCTTACAAGAAGCTGGCTGTTGTGATGTACACAGCTAGGCCGTAGCCATCCAGCAACTGGCCAGGCTGCAACCACCTCCTGCTGTGTACAAAACCGGATGTGGGTGTATGCGTAAGCAAGTTGGTGTTTGATTATTCTAATTGAGGGTGCGTGAGTTCTTATGGTATCAATAAGTCAGCCGACAATTGATTGAAATCGGCTAGATCATGCGGAAGCTCAAGCATGCTTGTAACATTCTTGTTGTTTCGAGCACACACAAGCAACATTATACGCATGGTTCAAGCATGCTTGCGAATCTCAACCAGCTCTATGTAATGCAACCGACATAGTTAACGTTTGTGTGTATACGGGATGGGCAATGTGCAACAAGCTCAACTGTCCTTGTTTAGTGTTCCTCGAATTTGCTTACACAAGCTGCAATTTGCTCAATTCCAGCCCTCAACTCCGCACACACAAGCAACCCGCATACGCAGCCAGGCAGCCAACCACCCAGCTCCTACTTCGTTTTCTATTTGCAAGCCACCTGTGTGTGCATATATTGAATCGTAATCGCTTCGAATGAGGCATTCGACATGAATAATACGGCTGCATATATGGAAGTGGCTGCGACTAGTCCAGATGGCCGAGACGAGCAAAACCATGGACGCTTGAGCTTGAGGAGTAGGCTGTATATATATGCAATGTTGAGCATGGGAAAGCAGCGCATGTGATTCTCAAGGTAGCAGGCGACATCAATGACTCATGAGCATTTAACTACCCAAATGTCGAGCCTTGATTGCCGAGACCAAGCTTCCAGCCAACTCTAATCTCGCACCCGGCATGATTAACCCGGTTGTAGGTATATGCCAGCTAAACCGGCTGTGGATGCTTGGTGCTCGAAGATGCTTGATGCTTAAACCATACAACCGACATTCTCAAAACATGCACGTCAAGCCATGAAAAAACGATTGTATATGCATGAGCAAAGTCTTGTTATTATAATTCTCAACACGCATCGAGAGTGAACAAGTGTTAGCATATTTGCTTTAATATATGCATGAATAAGCTCCAAGGGTCAGGCGGCGCTCTATAGAAGATTGTCTCGCCTAGCACCAATTGAAGCTCATTCTTTAAATTAAGCTAGGCGACACATTACTACAAGGCGGCTATATAACTACGGCAAAGAGAGCTGTGTGTATCATCAAAGAGCAAGCGTATTTCTTGAAAGGAATGGTGTCCTTCCAACAAGTGTATTCTTCCGATAGAGGGTTCAGAATTATTACGGAGCTAATTCTTCAGTAAGGTCAAGTGATCGGAATTCCTAGGTGGAGGCCGCTTCCGATCAGTAATATCGAGGTACAATTGATATTACAGCTTAATCTTAACTGAACCCTTCGGGTCGGACCCAATCGAATCACCAATCCGAGACGACGAATTAATCCGAAAGGATTTAATGAGTCATCAGAGTTTTAAGAATACAAACTCGGATATTGAGCCTAGGGCGTCGAGACCGAGCGTCGCAAAATCACAAAGCGACAAGTATGAACATATCCCTAGCACCACACTGGTCTAACCATGTGGATGCTAGGCTAGTTCAAGCTAGCATGCACCTAGCATGGCTAGGCGCAAGCCTAAGAACACTAGGTGTGCTAGGCGTGCCATCGCAGCCTAGGTGAACCATCGCAGCCTAGGCGCGGCATGGCAGCCTATCGCAAGCAATAGGCGCACCATGCGCACCTAGAAACCCATCGCAGCTATCGCAGCCCTAGCATGAGGCTGGGCACCATCGCTGCCCATCGTAGGCACAAGGTGCTGCGTGCGTACGTGCCTGGCATGGTAGCGCCATCGTTGGCACCAAGTTCTAGCATAGGTGCCTGGATAGCATTGGCGCCACCATAGTGCTAGGCCTCGCACTACAGCCCAACATCACCACGCACCAAGACTGTTGTGTGATGCGTGGGTGTGCGTGTGGTGCGAATCCAATGCACGCTGTGCATGACTAGTGCGCATGGTGTGTGGCCAGTGCATGTGCGAGAGATGCTGTGAAGGTGTGTGCGTGTGGTGCGAGGCAAAAGGGGCCAACATGCGTGGCTCGCTAGCAGCACGCATGCTGGGTGTACGAGCATATGCGAAGGGTGAAGCGTGGATGCGTGTGGTACTGGGATGCCAGGGGCAGCACCAGCGCCCAGCACTGGCACGCACCATCGCCCAGCACCAAGCAGCACTGCCTGGCTGGGATGCGAAGGCTGCTGGTGGGCTGGTGCTGGCTGGCTGGGCATGCTGGCAGTGTCAGTTGGCTGCCAGCCCAGCAGCATGCTTGAGGCGGTTTTGTGAGGAGAGTGGGGACCAAGGCTTAGAGCCATGCCTTGGAGAGCGAGGCAATGGTCCCCCCCCCCCAATGTACATGGTCCTCACCTAACTCTCTCTCTCCCCTTGACACTTGTTGCATTGTGATTGTATTTATTTATTAATTTATTTTAGAAATAAATTAATTAGCAAAATTATACATTCTCGCACATTGGTTGGGGAATGAAGTTCAAGGGTTTATTTCCCTATAAATACCAAGCTTGGGTATAGGGAATGGACAACCTTGAGTGGAAATAAAAAGGCAACTGTAAGAAAGAGTAAACCTTTGATTCGTAAAACTCATAGTTATTTTGTCCGGGTCTTGATTAACCTTCAAGACTTAGGACGCTCGGGTCGGGTCAAGGGTACGATCCGTCGGAGATCTCGTGTTTTCGGGATTTTGATGTAAGAGCTCTTTGGGAGCGAAGCACGCGTCAAAGGTATAATTCTTGATCTTAATCTTGTTTAATTAAGTTTAATATGCTTGTTAATTGTTTTAATTAAGGGGCGGGTCTTGGAGGGTTTCCTTCCGCTTAGTGTCGGGTCAATACGAAACCCTACAGCGGTATCAGAGCCACGCTCCTTTTAATTTTTGCCATTATTTTTTAATTAAGGTGTTTTAAAAGAATTTGATTTTCTGGTTCGTGTTCTTTGAATTAGATTAGATGCTCGTTTTAATTAATTTTAAAACTGG
Source organism: Chenopodium quinoa (assembly GCF_001683475.1). NCBI lineage: Eukaryota > Viridiplantae > Streptophyta > Magnoliopsida > Caryophyllales > Amaranthaceae > Chenopodium > Chenopodium quinoa. The sequence goes on from NW_018745054.1 coordinate 1,309,271, forward strand.
ATTTTATTTTCGATTTGGCTTTCGAACCCAGATTATGGCTCAAAAATAGTGATTTTTGGATGGAATCGACATTCTGGAACAGATTCAACCCTTTTAGGACTGTCTAGAAGCCAAATTCGAACCAGAAATTCAATTTTTCTAGGGTTTTTCGTTTTTCAACGAAAATTTTAATTCTTTTTAAGCCTTGATTAATGCAAGCATTACAGGTTTAGATCAATGCACATTTGCATCACTAATCTACTGGTTTTAAAATATCCTTAAGCATAATAATGGAGTTTTTTATTAGTGTTGAAGTTGATATACCAATTTTTCACATAAACTTGTTTTTCACAAATTTTCAAATAAATTGCATTAAAGTGTGAAAAATTGTTGTGATTTTGTATTTTAAGTTCCCAAATAATGTTAAAGTTCTAATCGTTAAAAGTTTAAATGATTGGAACCCTAACCCTAAATTCCATGTTGAACAAAGTTTGGATTTATTCATGTTTGGTAGATTAAAATCCATCAACTTCAATTACTTGTGAGTAAAATTTGATTAATCTTCATATTGGAAGATGTAATCTTGGTATTTTACACAAGTATGCAAGTTGGAAAACTTTTATCATTGGATGGTTAATTTATTTTTCCAACTCCCATTTGTCAAATCCATTCTTAATTTGTATATTGGCAAGATTAATTTTGGACATAGCTCATTTTATTTTAAGCATAAAGTTAGACCAAATTTTGTTCAAAATTGAATTTTTGGATAATTTAGGCTTGTGCACCAATAAAATAAATTTTATTTAAGTAGGACTTAATATTATTTTATTTTATTTTCCCTCAAATTAATTCTAAAATGTAATTTGGAATTAATTATTGTCACACACAATTCGGAATTAAAAATCCGAGGAAATGCACGCAAATCGATGCAAAACCGCAAGCGTCACCAAGGCTAGCCGGGCTGCCTAGCAGCCCACATGTGGCTGCCTATGGTGTACGCAAGACTATTGCACCAATGCGCGTGGCAAGGAAGGTGCTGGGCGCAGAAATGCGTGGGGCACTTGCTGGGCAGAGGCTGCCTATGCATGCTAGCTAGAAGCTGTAGACGCCAGCCCAGCACGCAAGCACCAGCATGCTAGCAAGCATGCACATCATGCTAGCAGGCAGCTGGGCTAGCAACGATGCTTGCTGGGCATTGCATGCCTCGCCCCCGCACCATGGCGCCATGCCATGCGCTGCCTAGCAGCCATGGTGCGCACCCTCAAAGGGTTATGTGGGACGTTTTGCTTAGTGCTTGAGCTTTGTTTTTGCGATTTTGGCCCTTTTAATAATTTTAAATAATTATTTTAACGAGGCTAAAAAACCTCGATTTTTGATTTTGCAAAATTTTGACAAATTATGGGTTATGCCGTCTTAATTAATCGGATTAATTAAGTACGGATGCGGAATTTAGTGGGCGCTTAATTAAGTCCGTTAGCATTTTGCGTTTAGAAATGATGGATTAAACAACAATGACTAGTTTTAATTAGGCGCGTTAATTGGATTAACCACCTAAGTTAGTTACTAGTTTTGCGTGTTAAATTATGTATTTCGTAAAATTGCATGGGCCATTCACAAATAGTGAATGGGTGAATGGAAGATTGTTTTCAAAACAGGTCTTTGAAAAAGGTAACTAGTGGGGCCCGACTAGGATAGAAAATACGGACTGCGTTCCGTTATGTATTTTTGTAAATCCAAATACGGTCTGCAAACCGTTAAGTATTTTTGTACTATTAGATTAATCTTAGTCGTTCTAGCTAGCTTCTTTCATTTTGGACAAGATGTCTCAAGACGGCGTTTCGACGAAGACGTGCCAAGATGAAGACCCATGGAAATTGAAGATTTCAAGGGGTCATGCTAGTTGGTAAATGCATCTATTTTTATGCGTTATATATTGTTGTTATATATATGACTGCTAGATGTATGTCTAGGATTTCTATTATGTTGCGACGATTAGTTAAGTTCACTTAAATCAACTAACATAGAAACCCTAGGTCCCTTAATAATATTGAGCTAAAATTTGCCGTTCCAAGAACAACACTTACCGAACTAATGCGCGTACATGATGGATTACGCCAAAGCGAGGCATCACTACTTCCCTAGGAACGTAAGGTATACTAGGTATACAAGTTGTCTTGGTTAAGCTCAACGATATCAGTAACGAGTCCTTAGATGTCGTGGCAAAGAGATAAAATGTCAAGGATGCAACAGATGCGACATTTTATCAAACCGAGAGTGGCTTGGAGCTATTAGCAATTAGATTGCTTACCTTAAGATATTTAATGATTAAGACAAGCCAAAGCATGCTTAACCATTTCTTGATCTTTCGGATCTCGGAATCATTTTATTCTCGCCCATAAGGGACATTTTTTTAAATGCGTGGATAATGTGCTCAATAAGATTGAATATATGCATGAACGTTTTAAATTTCAACTTATTGATGCATGAATGGTTTTTCACTTCAAATTCTTTCAATTATAGAATCATGTCTGCTAGTAACTCAAACCACAACCAAACGTGCCTGAAACTCCCCGGAAAGTTAGCTATCAAGCTTAACTTAACAAACCTTGAAGAATGGGAAGAAGAACTCATGAGAACTCTCCGGAGTTGTTCCAAAGAGTATGTTCTGGATACTTCCCTCCCAACCCTCTGTTCTAAGAAACTCTTGAGTGACGAAACTTATTGTGCATGGTCAAGAGATTGCAAATTAGTGTCACAACTCATGGCTAACTCCATCCCGGAAAAATGGAAAGAAAAACTTCCATTCTTTTTCCCGGACTTGTTCCTTGGAGGACTAAGGGATTTTGTCGGTGTGAGATTCTCTAAGAGTTTCAACGACAACAATGATGGACTCTTGTTTGAAGTGACTAGGTCATTTATAGACATGAATGTAAAGCCATCGGATCAAGGTTGTCTTGCGAAAGAGAGGTACCATCTTTGGTCTATAGTCTGCAACACCAAGTTGAGACCGGGTATGCCCCTCCGACCCCATGTGGCAAGAATGACTAAGCTCTTCAAGCACATGGAACTCCTCGGAATTCCACTAGAATATGGAATGGCTGGTCATATTATGCTCACTTCACTCCACTCAGGATATGATGCACTAAAGGCATATATTTCTGAAACGAAGGAGACACATTCCTTGAAGAATGTGGTGGAGCTACTTCACCGAGCCAACTCATTTGAGGCAACCAAAAGACCATCAGGAAGGAGGGATTTTAAGGTTAAGGCTAAGATGCGTTGCTTCTACTATGGCGGGCAAGGCCACTTCAAGAGAGAATGCAAGCTCTTTCGGGAAGAGGAGGAGAGGAATGGAGCATCCGCCTCAGGTATCTTCCTAAACACTTGTGAATTAAGCTTATCATAAGGTATTGGATACCAAGTATAACTCACTTAATGTTGCCTTTTCAGGAACCAAGTGAGAAGCTTATCAACTGTTGGTACATGGACAAGAAGACGACGAAGATGGTTTTTCGGTCGTGCTTGCATACACTAATTTGTCCATGATATGTAATTAAACTAATTCTAGTTTTTCATCATGCCTTTGAACCTTCTATGATCCATGGTGTTGGACACCTAGGAATTTTAGATGTAAGACTTTGACTATAGTTGTTTCAAGTTTGTCTTACAAATTTATGTTCAATTAAATTGCATGTTTTTACATATGATTAGAAAAAAGTTGATACCACTAGCTAAGACCATCGAGTCGAATCAAACCTACTCGTGGCATTGTCGTCTTGGCCACATTAACATCAAGCGCATCAAGAAACTTCTTCAAGAAGGTGTTCTTGACTCTTTCGACTTAGAGTCGTTTGAAAATTGCGAAGGATGCTTATTAGGCAAGATCATAAAACAACCATTCTCCAAGGTAGGAGAAAGGGCAAGTGACTTATTAGGTTTAATACACACGGATGTATGTGGACCAATGAGCACACCTGCAAGACAAGGTTACCGATATTTCATCACTTTCACCGACGATTATAGTAGATATGGCTATGTCTACTTAATGTCGAATAAATCTGAATCCTTTGAGAAATTTAAAGAATTTCAGAAAGAGGTTGAAAATCAGCTTGGCAAGAAAATTAAAACACTTCGATCGGATTGAGGTGGCGAATATTTGAGCCATGAATTCGACGATCACTTGAAAGAAAATGGCATTCTTTCAGAGTTGACACCTCCCGGAACTCCTCAATGGAACGGAGTGTCCGAACGGAGGAATCGGACCTTGTTAGACATGGTTCGTTCAATGATGGGTCTTAGTTAACTCCCTATCTATTTCTGGGGACATGCGCTACAAACTGCAGCACTAACACTGAATAGAGCTCCGTCAAAAGCTGTTGAAAAGACTCCATATGAATTATGGACTAAGAAACCTCCTAGGTTGTCTTTTCTCAAGATTTAGGGGTGCGAAGCATATGTCAAGCGACTAATTTCGGACAAACTACACCCCAAATCGGATAAGTGTTTCTTTGTGGGATATCCAAAAGAAACCAAAGGGTATTACTTCTACAATAAATCCGAGAACAAAGTATTTGTTGCTCGTGATGGTGTCGTTTTGGAGAAGGATCACCTTTCCAAAATGACAAGTGGGAGGAAAATCGAACTCGACGAAGTTCGAGAGGACGAGCAACAATGTCAACCTGACAAAACTGACAATCTAGATACTTTGGAAGCATCTAAGAAGATTGGTCAGAATCAAACAGACAATGTAAATGCTCAACCGATTACCCTTCGTAGGTCGCAACGGCAAAGATCTCAACCATACAGATACCTCGGTATCGTCTTAACCGATGATCAGGACATCCTAGTCGTGGATGGTAATGAGCCGGCGACATACAAGCAAGCTATGACGAGCCCTGACTCTGCAAAATGGCAAGAGGCCACAAAATCCGAGATTGACTCCATGTCTGAAAATCAAGTCTGGGACTTGGTGAATTTGCCCGAGGGTTATACACCCATTGGTTGCAAATGGATCTTCAAAGTGAAGACAGACAAGGATGGAAATGTATCAATATACAAAGCTAGACTGGTGGCAAATGGTTATAGACAAGTCCACGGGATTGACTATGACGAAACTTTTTCACCAATTGCAATGCTAAAATCCGTCCGGATCATCTTAGCGATTACTGCATATTACGATTACGAAATATGGAAAATGGATGTCAAAACCGCCTTCCTTAATGGAATTTTGGAAGAAACTGTGTATATGACACAGCTAGAAGGTTTTGTCGATCTAGGCAACACTAGAAAGGTTTGCAAGCTGAAGAAGTCCATTTATGGACTAAAGCAAGCCAGCAGAAGTTGGAATCTGCGATTTGATGAAGCGATTAGCAAGTTTGGTTTTGTCAAGAATCCAGATGAATCTTGTGTATACAAGAAGGTCAGTGGGAGTGACATTGCATTCCTAGTCCTGTATGTCGATGACATACTTCTCATTGGAAACAACACAAAATTGTTGGAGTCTGTAAAGGGCTTGTTGGGAAAGTGCTTTTCAATGAAGGACTTAGGAGAGGCACAGTACATATTGGGCATCAAGATCTATAGGGATAGATCTAAGACGATGATTGGATTAAGCCAGAGTACTTACATTGATAAGTTACTAGCTCGATTCCACATGGAGAATGCCAAAAGAGGGCATTTACCCATGTCCCATGGCGTAACTCTCAGCAAGAAACAGTGTCCACAGACACCTGTTGAGCGAGAAAGAATGAATCAGATCCCATATGCTTTGCTAATCGGATCGATCATGTATGCCATGATATGTATAAGGCCAGATGTATCGTATGCCCTGAGTGCAACGAGTTGATACCAATCAAACCCAGGAGAGGCGCATTGGACTGCGGCCAAGAACTTCCTTAAGTACCTGAAAAGGAACAAGGAAAAATTCCTGGTGTATAGAGGCCACAAAGAACTGGTTGTTGAAGGTTACACCGACGCTAGCTTCCAGACTGACAAAGACGACTTCAAGTCACAGTCGGGGTACATATTCTGTCTGAATGGAGGAGTGTTTAGTTGGAAGAGTGCCAAGCAGAGCACAACTGCAGACTCTACAACTGAAGCCGAGTACTTGGCCGCTTCAGAAGCTGCCAAGGAAGCTGTTTGGATTCACAAGTTCATTAGCGAACTTGGTGTTGTACCCTCAATCAAGGGGCCGATAGATCTCTACTGTGATAACAATGGAGCTATCGCTCAGGCCAGGGAGCCAAGAGAGCACCAAAAGGTCAAACACGTGCAAAGGAGATTTCACATGATAAGGGAATGGAAATCCGAATGTGAAATCAGAATTTGTAAGATTGGCACAGATGATAATGTAGCCGATCCTTTGACTAAACCGCTGCCTCAAGTGAAACACAACAAGCACATTGAGGCAATGGGAATCAAGCATGTTGGAGACTGGCTTTGAAATTCCCTGTACATGTGTTTTGATTAAATAGGATATTTAATGTAAGACACTATATTAAAACCATTCATTAATGGAGTAATTAATTTTTATGCAAAATTACTATTCACTCCATTACTATTTAATTGTGGTTTAGAATTAAATAATGAGTCCATTCGATTTACGGAAATATTCAAAACAGGGTATCAAGACCATATCTTGGATAAAGAAACACCTGTTAAGTGAACATTGAATATTTAAATCGAAAATTATCCCTAATCGAGGTAATTTGACAGATGGACGATTTAGGCTCATTCAAACACATTTATAACAAACACCTCACTCAAACAAGTACAATGGCAAGCAAGGGTTCGGTCCACGGAGAACGAGAATCAATTGCTAAATAATCTTAATGCTCAAGCTAAATCGAAATCAAGGTATAAGTGGTGATTAACTAACAAACTACAACTAAAGGTTGAATTCAAAGGATTAAAACACTAGGGGAATGGGATTCACTCAACCAATAGCAATTAGGAAAATAGGGAGGAATAAGGGTAATGGAATAGCAAAGACCACATGCAAGACCAACATCAAACGATATGAAAACAACTTTAATTACTAAACTTAGATCCCTCATTAACTTAGCAACAAAAGATACATAATCATATTGCAATAGGTAATGAAACATTCAACTCACATTTCCATGTCGAACCAAACATTTCATGCCATCAAGTTCAATAATCTAGGTTAAATACTCCTATCATGAAGAACTAACAAACAATCCCATATAATCAAATTTAATCGCAATCCATCATCAAAATCACTCCCAAACTCATATAATAACCAATAGGTTGAGTTTCACCCAATCCCTAGCCAAGAGGACTACTCACAATTCATTGTGATTACATGCAAATTCCAAGTTTGAATTATAAGTGATCCTAAAATTTGTGGAAAACTGCTTATCTATGGACAAAGCTAACATGTAACAACAATATATCAAGATTGAGAGAAGATCAAGTGACTTACAATACAAAAATAAAATCAGAAAATAATGAGGGACAAATGAAAGAAGTTACTATTGAAGCTTCAGAAATGTTGGATAATTTCTGAAATTCTTAAGATAAATCTTGAAATTTGCTTCTACAATGATTAGATTTGAGAGTTTTAAAAAACTAAATCAACTAATTTAATGAAGATGCTAACTAAGAGAGAGTATATTTTTTTTGCTGAAAACTATTCTAAAAAGCTGCTGCCCCCTTCTCTCTCCTCCTTGCTATTTTAAATCAGAATTTTGAGTTACGGATCGCAGCAGAAGGGCGCGCCCGCGCTGAATAATGGCGCGCCCAAGCGTTTGATGGTGGTGCGGCCGCTCCAAGTTAAGCGCGCCCGCTCTAATATGGGTATCAAGGGACAGGGCTAGCTCTGCGCGCGTCCGCGCCAGGAAGCGGCGCGCCCGCGCCTTGGTGACGCGCCCACGCCTAGCGTTGCGCGCCCGCGTCTGAACGCTGGTGCCATGCCTTAAATCTTTGCTCTGGCAGTCTAGCTTCTTCCCAATCCGAATCACCAGCAATACTCTGCAATTACAAAAGAGGAAGGCAAAGCGTAATACAACGTAGGGGAAGGGAAGTAAAGACCACCTAAACCAAATAGAAACACATTACACAACACATAGGTGGACTACTTAAATTAGGCAAAACATAACAAAAGCACACTGGAATGAACCAAATTACCGCTAAAACTACTAGAAAAGACTACCCTAGGAGTGACATAAATGTCACTAATCAGAGTACTTTAAGAAAATTTAAATTTTTGTCATAAGTACATTTCTCAGTATGACTACTGGAACTTGTTTCCTCGGACCATGAGTGCTGTGAAGTTTTCTTGTTTGAGTACTAGACTCTTTGATGTTTCCAAACGTCTGCCGTAACTTGGGATCATAACGGGAACACTCAGGAGACTATGTCCTCTTAGTAAGAAGAACTTACAATACAAGACTGGGATGGATTTTAGAAGGCATATGCTTATTGACAATCGAACTCAGAGATTGAGAAACACTTCTGAACGTAATAAGGATGACAAAGAATCTTACCTTATAGTTCACGAAGAAACGTTAAGTGACATAGGAAATGGGATATACACTATATGCACACTTGTCCAGAAGGACAAGTGGGAGATTGAAAGGAATGGTGTCCTTCCAACAAGTGTATTCTTGCGATAGAGGGCTCAGAATTATTACGGAGCTAATTCTTCATTAAGGTCAAGTGATCGGAATGCCTAGGTGGAGGTTGCTTCCGATCAGTAATATCGAGGTACAATTGATACTACAACTTAATCTTAACTGAACCCTTCGGGTCGGACCCAATCGAATCACCGATCTGAGACGACGAATTAATCCTAAAGGATTTAATGAGTCATCAGAATTTTACGAATACATACGTCGGATATCGAGCCTAGGTCGTCAAGACCGAGCGTCGCAAAATCACAAAGCGACAAGTATGAACATAGCCCTAGCACCACACTGGTCTAACCATGTGGATGCTAGGCTAGTTTAGGCAAGCATGCACCTAGCATGGCTAGGCACAAGCCTAAGCACACTAAGTGTGCTAGGCGCGCCATCGCAGCCTAGGCGCTGCATTGCAGCCTATCGCAACCAATAGGCGCACCAGGCGCATCTAGCAACCCATCGCAGCTATCGCAGCCCTAGCATGAGGCTGGGCACTATCGCTGCCCATCGCAGGCACCAGGCGCACCATCGCAGGCATTGGGTGTTGCGTGCGTGCGTGCCTGGCATGGCAGCATAATCGCTGGCACCAAGTGCTAGCATGGGTGCCTGGTTAGGATTGGCGTTAGCATAGTGCTAGGCCACGCACTGTAGCCCAGCATCACCATGCACCAAGGTTGTTGTGTGATGCGTGGGTGTGCGTGTGGTGCAAGGCCAATGCACGCTGTGCATGACTAGTGCGCATGGTGCGTGGCTAGTGCATGTGCGAGAGATGTTGTGAAGGTTGCATGTGGTACGAGGCAAAAGGGGGCCAGCATGCGTGGCTCGCTAGCAGCACGCATGCTGGGTGTACGAGCTTGAGCGAAGGGTGAAGCGTGGATGCGTGTGGTGCGTGGGATGCCAGGGGCAGCACCAGCGCCCAGCACTGGCTGGGATGCGAAGGCTGCTGGTGCTGGCTGGCTGGGCATGCTGGCAGTGCCAGCTAGCTGCCAGCCCAGCAGCATGCTTGAGGCGGTTTTGTGAGGAGAGTGGGGACCACGACTTAGAGCCATGCCTTGGGGAGAAAGGCAATGGTCCCCCCCCAAGGTACATGGACCTCACCTATCTCTCTCTCTCCCCTTGACACTTGTTGCATTGTGATTGTATTTATTTATTAATTTATTTTAGAAATAAATTAATTAGCAAAATTATACATTCTCCCACATTGGTTGGGGAATGAAGTTCAAGGGTTCATTTCCTTATAAATACCAAGCTTGGGTATTGGGAATGGACAACCTTGAGTGGCATTAAAAAGGCAACTCTAAGAAAGAGTAAACCTTTGATTCGTAAAACTCATAGTTATTTTGTCCGGGTCTTGACTAACCTTCAAGACATAGGACGCTCGGGTCGGGTGGAGGGTACGATCCGTCGGAGATCTCTTGTTTTCGGGATTTTGAAGTAAGAGCTCTTTGGGAGCGAAGCATGCGTCAAAGGTATAATTCTTGTTCTTAATCTTGTTTGATTAAGTTTAATATGCTTGTTAATTATTTTAATTAAGGAGCGGGACTTAGTGGGTTTCCTTCCACGTAGTGTCGGGTCACTACGAAACCCTACATTTCTCATGCTTACTTGGCAGGTTGAAGGCAGTCTGAATATAGTTCTTATGCTTTGATCATCTTCTTTAATCACCATTACAATGAGAGTTCCCCCTTGCATGAGCACAAGTTAGGCGACAAAGCACAATAGAGCGAAGTGGCCTCCGTATGTATGGCTCTGTCAAGTTTTTAAATCAGCTAGCATTAAGCCGGCTGTGAAGTGCTTGAGTTCTGGCCAGGCAGCAGCCGGCTACACCCAGCCAGGCGCACAAGCTGCACCATGAAGCCGACTGTGGTAGCATTGCAATGCCACGTTCCTCTAACCATGTGTCTGGCTAGAATAATACGGATGTGCAACTTGTGTAGAGCACCGGCTGTTTGCGAGATTTCGAATGAGCGGCAAGTCAAGCGTCCTTCATATGTAAGACCATTCACCAAGGAAACGAGCTAATTGCTTGATAAGGGCGGCAGCCGTATGACTATAGGCAGCATTCATGATTGACAATGGCCACAATCAAGGTGGTTGTGTGCGTGAAAGCAACCGGGATGATTGTAGCTTGATTGTCATTATTATGATTACTTTAATATTGTCATTATTATGATTTCTTGAATATTGATCAAATCGTTGATCAAATTATTATTTAGAAAGTGATGACAAAAAAATTAAAAAACGACACCGGGTGTGGGAGCATCCTTTCTAAGCCGGCTGTGAGTATGTGGTCTGAATCATGAGCTGACTGGTTGTGTGATACTCTTGCCACACCAGGGAAACCGGCTGTGGGTATAATGATCAATGAGCAGTGCCGACCCTTCACGGCATTATCACAAGGCTTTAAAGCTCAGCATTTAAAACAATCGGCCTTATCATGAGGCGGCCTCCAAGTGTAAGCACAGGCGTCGCTTCGAATCAAATCGAATTGGCCGCATGAATGGCCGTATGTATATAGGTCAATGCAACCTCATGAGATGCCATGGGTAATGGCCGAGTGCGGGTCTGGACGCCTTTCTGCGTTGGTAGAAGTTTGAAGTCTTGCCTCCTGCATAAGTCTTGCCTCCTGTATAAGTCTTGCCTCCTGTATAAGTCTTGTCTCCTGTATAAGTGTTGCCTCATGTATGTGTCACTCGGTTACTCGGCGTTCGATGGCCATATGTCACCATTGAATAGATTGATATCATGAATTAGCAGGAGGCATCTCAATGTCGTCCAGCATATTGACATCCTCCATCGGAAGGTACCATTCTAACAAACTCATTACGAGTATTGTGTGCATCCTTATTATTATTGATTTGTTTTCAATACCGCATCCTACTTGGTTATTTGAAACATTTAATATTGATTCAAGTAACCCTCAAAGGCAGCATACTGACCGGAAAAGGTCTAAAAGTATGTTGAACATGCTTAAATAGAACCATCGCCTGTGCAATGTGTAGGCGGAAAAATTTAAATTCAACCATCTTCTCCAACATAAGTGGATATAAGCTAAGTCTAAACAACTTTAGCGGCTGTGTTGCTTCTTTTAGAACAACCAAATTGAGGCTAATGGCCGGAATGATCAAGCGAAGGCCAACGGCTAGATGATTAAAATTAAAATAAAACAATCTGTCTGCTCTAGTAGGCGTCCGGCGACGCCCATTCGGGTGAATTCGTCGCAGAGAGCATCCCCCATTTGGGTGCTACATTGCTCTGCGAACAAGCGAAGGCCAACGGCCGGATGATCCAATTGAGGCCAATGGCCGAATTGATCAAGCGAAGGACAATGGCCAGATGATTAAATTGAGGCCAAAGGCCGGAATAATCAAGCGAAGGCTAACGGCCGGATGATCAAAATTTAAATAAAACAATCCGTCCGCTCCAGCAGGCGTCCGGCGACGCCCATCAGGTGAATTCTTCGCAGAGAGCATCTCCCATTTGGGTGGTACATTGCTCTGCGATGAAGCGAAGGACAACGACCAGATGATCCGATTGAACACAATGGCCGGAATGATCAAGCGAAGGCCAATGGCCGGATGATCAAATTGAGGCCAATGGCCGGAATGATCAAACGAAGGCCAATGGCCGAAATGATCAAACGAAGGCCAATGGCCGGATGATCTTATTAAAATAAAACAATCTGTCTGCTCCAACGGGCGTTCGGCGACGGCCATTTGGGGTGAATTCGTCGAAGAGAACATCTCCCTTCTGAGTGGTACATTGTTTTTAGCGGTCATAACTCAAACGGCTTTAATTGGCTAAGGTTAAAGATAACTCACGGCTGTTTGAATGATCCATTGTAACCAAGATATAACCGGTTATCACTACAAAAGAGTGCAACTGGTCTTTTCTGCAAAGCAGTACCCCTAGGCTTTACTTCAAGGTAATACAGCCGGTACTCCCAGCAGAAAAATACTGCCGCCCTTGCTACCAGATGGTACAGACGGCACATGAAATCTTGGTCATGCCATAACCAGCGTTTCTTAAAAGCACCCCAAACGGTTATGCACTCGAATGATCAAGCGAAGGCTAATGACCTAATGATCAAATAAAGGCCAATGACCAGATAATATTGCGCGCTAACTCCCACTCAATGGTCCACAATCCGCCTAATCTGGGGCTATCAGCATAGTGGGGCTAAAAGCAATAATAATCGACATCTGTCTAGTTCAGCGGCAATCATTATTATGATTTGATTAACTCGGAAAATGTCATACCGTTCAAGGTATCAAATTTTCCAAGTCAATCAAATTTCTCCTTTATTGAACTAGACAAATGCCGACCAAAAAGGCTCAAGGGTTCTCGTATTCGAAAGCAGAAATCCCTCTTAAAAGAGAGATTACTCCTTCCGTGGGGCCAATGTTTGGGGGTAAAAATACCCCTAACAAATGGACCACTGTTAATACAACACGTGTCCCAATAGCATGCTGACACGTGTCAGCCTTAGAAAGGCCTAAAGGGATCCAACCCTCTACTAACACGTGTCACCTAAACCCTAAAAGGGGAATTGATCCCCTTCCCTAAAAATTGAGGAACCATCCTCATTTATGAAAAAACACACATTGAATACACATTCAATCCACACAAAAACCAAGCAATATTCATTGCAGAATTCTCTCTGAATCAGAGAGAAGTATTTACATTCCGCAATATACTCCTCATATATGTTCTAACTTGATCGTCAGAGGCAGAATTCCCACCCTTGGGAGTCTTTGTTGTTTTGCAGGCACAGGCAGCCGGAGGTCAGTCTTGGTGTTGTAACTCTCCCGCAGGACACATAAAAAAACCCCGAAACACAAAGCATGACTGTAGATTCTACAGCTGAAGCCGAATGCTTAGCAACTTCAGAAGCAGCTAAGGAGGTAGTTTAGATTCGTAAGTTCATTGGTGAACTTGGTGTGTTGTCCCTTCAATAAAGGGACCAATAGACCTCTACTGTGATAATAGTGGGGCTATTGCTCAAGGCAGAGAGCCAAGGGAGTATCAAAAAGTCAAACATGTCATGAGGTGATTTCACATGATAAGGGAATTGAAGTCCGAGGGTGAAATCAGAATTTACAAGATTAGAACGGACGACAATGTAGCGGATCCACTCATGAAATCTTTGCCTCAATTGACACAAAACAAGCACGTTGAGGCAATGGGAATTAGGCATATTGGAGATTGGCTTTGATTTCCCTACTTATGTGTTTTAATTAAGTTTTGGAGACTTTAATGTATAACACTATGTTGAACCATTCATTTATGGAGTACCTTAATTTTTCGCAAATTATTATTCCATTTCTATTTAATTGTGGTTCAGAATTAAATAATGTGTCCATTCGATTTGAGAATATTAAAAATAGGGTATCAAGACAATCTCTTGGATAAAGAAACACCTATTAAGTGAACGTTGAATATCCTATCGAAATTATCTCTATTCAAGGTCATTTGGAAGTTAGACGACTAATGACCACGCGAGATTACTGTGTAGTATGACTTATAGCACTGTTTCATGTGCTACAAGGACAAGAATATCATAAATCAGTTTCACAGTTATTGGTTTCAAACTATACCAAATCGACCTATGAGAATACTTTAAGAGATTTAACAATCGTCATAAGTATATTACTCATTAACAGTAGGGAACAATGCAAGATTGGGAATGCCCCCCTATTGAAAGTATGGAACATGTCTTTGTTGTTTACAAGGCCTCTCGAAGAGTGAGACTATGAAAATGCATGGCCGTAATCAGATGGATTTTATAAATCGTCTTCTTATTGACTGTCGAACTCGAAAGTCGAGATACACTTTTGGACGTAATAAGGATCACGATAAATCTTAACTTATCGTTCACGAAGAGACATTAAGTGACGTAGGAAACAGGCTATACACAAACAACATACTTGTTTGGAAGGACAAGTGAGAGATTTAAAGGAATGGTGTCCTTCGAACAAGTTTATTAATCTGATAGAGGGTTTAGAATTAATTAGTAAAGCTAATTATTCAGTGAGGTGAAGTAAAAAGAATGCCCAACTAGAGGCCGCTTCCGATCAACAATATTAATGTATAATCAATATTACAACTTGCTCTTAACTGAACCCTTTGGGTCACACCCAAACATGTAACCGAACCGAAGCGACCAAGTAATCCAAAGGATTTCGATCTTAGAGCGTTAAAGCCAAGCGTCAAGTCGATATTAGGAATCGACAAAGCGAGAAAATAATTAAATGATGTATTATGCTAAAATTAAAAGCATAGCAGTCATGCCTTAGATCGAAGGCAAATGACCAGGGGCCGTAAGCACAAAACCAACAAGCCACCGCAACCATCGCTAGGCTCAACTAGGCTGGCCGTTGCTTGTGAGCTACCTGGGGCGGCCTAGTAGCCTGCGCACCAGCCCTAGCTGGGCCTGCCTAGTAAGGCCAGCAGCAAGATTGGCGCTTGCGGGTGCTGCTGCAGTGGCCCGGATGCTGCTGCTGGGCCGGGGTATGCGTGTAAGCCTGCGGCAGTTGCTGTGGGCTTGCCGCAAGCGGCCAACAGCTTATCCTTGTGGTGCAAGGTTGGTAGCGTGGCTAACCTTGTTGCCCTAGGTCCGGCAGCTGCCCTTGCTGACCGGGTTGGTGTGGGGTAGCCCCTTGTCTTTTTCTCCAAGGCTAAGGTGGTTCTCCCACCTACTCTCTTTCTTGTGTGATGACACTAGTCATTTGATTATTGTTTTCATGGATTTTTAATTTGATTTAGAATTAAATTAAATATTACTTTGATTATTTACCAACTATCCCACATTAAAAGATAATGAGAATTCATGGGTACATTTCCCTATAAATACCAATCATTGGGTATTGGGAAATTCACTTGAGTTGGTGAACTCTAAGGGATCTCCAAAAGCGAGAAAACTTTTGTTCATAAACTCTAAGTTATTTTGGTCTAGCCCCGTCTAAGCTACGAGGTAGGGGCCGGTTACGGTTCAGTAGCAAGGGTGTGAGCTGTCATAGGTTTTCGCACAAGAGGAACTTAAAACTCTCAAGTCCGAGCTCATCGGTTGAGCGAAGCACGCTTTTAGGGTGAGTATTCTTTCTCTCTCTTCTTTTATGTTTTGTTTATTTGCATGCTTTTGTTTGTGTTGTAATTATCATGCATGCGATCCGGTTATCGGGTTTTGTTTCCGCACGGTGGTTGGCACCGCAAAACCCAACACTAAGGCATTACATGCTCGTTCACACAGTCCATGTGGTGTCTCGAATGGATCCTCTCAAGTATCTATTCGAAAAAATCCACCCTTAACGGAAGGATATTAAGATGGATAGTCACCTTTGTTCAATTTGACTTGAGATTTGTGCTCCAAAAGTCTATTAAGGGATTCGCAGTTTTTGACTTCTTAGCTAACTTTCCACTGGATGAAGACTCAACACCAGTGAAAGAAAATTAGTTTTCGGATGAAGAATTACTTGTCACTGAGGACGACACCTAGATATTATACTTTGACGGTGCATTTAATCAGAAGGGATGTGGTGTAGGAGTCTTGTTGGTGTCACCTAATAAAGAGCACATCCAGATCTCAATAAAACTTGACTTCAATGTAACCAACAATGTTGAAGAATATTAAGCATGTGTGGTAGGCCTCGAAACATCATTGACACTTAGAGTAAAAAAGCTTCGAATATTTAGAGACTTGTTCCTTAACACCAATCAGATTTCTAAGAGAGGGAAAGTGGGGAATGAAAGTCTAGCTCCATACTAAACTTACTTGGAAACTCTCACCGATCAACTCAACAAGGTAGAGTACACATACCTACAAATAGAGGAAAACCAATTCGCAGATGCTATAGCAAGACTAGCCTCGATAGTTTGAATTCTTAAGGAAACCGAGCAAATTCCTCTAACCATAGAAAAAAGGCATAATATCGCCAATGTTCAAGCCCTTGAGCATGAAGAAGAAGTCCAAGAGGACGAAGGAGAACCATGCATGGTATGTAGATATCCTCAACTATGTCACCAGAGGGGAATATCCACCTAATACTATCAAAAGAGCGAAATGTGCTTTAAGACTCCTAGCTTTACTGTATGTAATTATTGATGGTGAGTTCCATAATAGTGTACCTAAAGGAAGGCTCTCCTATGTGTAGGAAAAAAGAAGGCACAAAAAGCAATAAGAATTGTCTACGTAGGAGCATGTGGAACACACATGAATGGTAAAATGCTAGTCTAGAAAGTCATGCGCCAAGGCTATTATTGGACTACCATGAAAAGAGATTGCCATCAATATGTGATAAGGTGTGCAAAATGCAGATATATGCCAACTCAGAACATGTTCCACCTTCTCCTCTTTACACTTAATAATCTCCATGGCCATTCTTCACCTAGGGAATAAATATCATTGGAAAAATCACTCCACTTGGATTAGGAAGCCATGAATACATCCTCGTTGCTATCGATTATTTCACCAAGTGGGTAGAAGCATCATCCTATGCAAGACTCACCGTGAAACATTTGGCACTCTTCATAGAAAGAAATATATCAAAGTGAAGTTCTGCATGAAATGATAAGTGACAATGGTACTCACTTTCAAGCGGAGTGTGAAGACCTACTTAAAAAGTAAGATATTCAACATCATCACTCCTCTCCATGTAGACCTCAAGAAAATGGCGCGGTAGAAGTAGCCAGTAAAAATCTAAAGACAATCATTGAAAAGATGACGGAAAACTACAAGGATTGTCCTGCTAAACTCTATTTCGCTGTTTTGGGGTTATCGCACGTCAATACGCTCATCCACAGGAAGTACGCCGTTTTCTTTGGTCTATGGAATGGACATCGTATAACCTGTAAAGCTAGAAATACCTTCCTTGCACATAGCACTGGAAAGTAAATTTGACGAGCTTGAATGGACAAGAGCACGGTACGAAGACCTAGTTCTACTCGATGAAAAATGACTAGAAGCCTTACATCATGTCCAATGCTACCAAAATCGCAAGGCTATACACTTCAACAAAAAGGTCAAGACAAGAAACATCAAGGAAGGAGACTTGGTATTGAAAGTACTTAGAAAGAGTGTACTAGACCCAAGAGGCAAGTTTAGGCCTAATTAGTCTGGGTCATACATCGTGAAAGCTATGTTATCTGGAGAAGTAGCTAAGTTAACAGATATGGACGGCAACAAATTCTCAAGTATGAATAACCTTAACCAACTAAAGAAGTTCTACCCATGATCTAATGAGTTCTATAATCAAGAGAGCTACGTTTGGCCTGATTCCTTAACTAAGGATAAGTAGGCAACCCTTCCTATCACGCCGCGTCAGGTTCCAACGCGTCGCGTCAGAACAATGGCGCTGCGTTGGATCCATCGCGCCGCGATAAAAAGTTCAATTTTGCCGATAAATAGCGAACAACTGCATTAAAATTGCTTTAAAAATCTTCCGACTACAATACTTGGATTATTTTTTAAAAAAATTACATGACTAAATAATGATTAACAAATTACATGAAAATGTAGATTAAATTTTGAGATGTTTCGAAAATCAAGAATAAATAATTTGACCCATATTTGGGATTCCCAAAGAGAGTGGTTCAATTTAAAATTGTTCGAGATTTTCTGCATTTCTAATTCGGTTTCGTCAATGACAAAACTATGCGGACCTTTGCTGCAGCTTCCAATTTGAGAGTTTGCTGCAAACCCTACAGTGCGTTGATGAAGGCAACCAAATTGCATATATGTGTCATGTGTCGACTTGAGATTTTCAATTTCTTCCATTGCTCCCAACTTCCGTACTTGGAAAATTATTTTAAAATAAAATTGAATTCGATTGAATTTAATTAAAGGATAAAATTGCATTGATAATTGAAACTTCATTATTGATGGCATTACGCCTTACTAATTAAAAATAAAATTATCTTCGAAATGAAATTGTCAAATGGAATAATAAGCAAAGCAATACTCTAAATCTATTCTTCTTTTTCCTTACGAGCCCTTTCCCAGTTCTTATCCGCTTCTTCATCATCTGATAATTCTTTTCTCAGCGAACTAAAACCTTCGAGGAAGAAGTCTCTCCTTTTGCAAAAACCCCACCTTTTTTTCAACCCAAACCTTCTTTTCCTTATTTATAGGAGTTTCCTTCCTCTTCCCTTTACCCTCTATAACACCTTTCTTTGTAGGCATGATAGGAGTCTTGAATTCAATTCTTGAACCCAAACACTCTTTAGGTGAAGCCTTCTTGTCCTCTAGGCGGTCTTTTTATGTTACTCTTCTCGGCACCCTTAGAGTTTGATTTTCGAGCTTTGTTCTTGTCATTTTGATTTTGAGCAAGTAACCATTGTTTATATTCTCGAGACAATGGAGTAGGAACTCTTATCAGATACAACTGTTCATAAGGGTCTCGCATACCAATAATCATTGAACCTATCAACATTCTTTGAAACAGAATATTCATGAGGACGACGATAATCACCAATAGGGATAGTTTGTGCAAGTCCATATTGTCTCATCACTCTGGAAGAGAGAGAAAAAGTCAACTTTGGTAAGCTTGGGATGCGACAGAAAGGTTGAGTGTTGACTCCATTCATCTTCTCAATCTTCCGCCATGGAACAACCCACTTGATATAGAAATCGCGAGATTGGAATATTTTGCTCCACTCCAGATAACCCATCTTTATAGAAAAGTGTTTCTTCCGTCTCACAAGACAATTTGGAGTGTACTTTTCAACATCATTAGGAGGATTGATTAATCTCAATCGTTCCATTAGCCAAATCTGCAGGCATAGAAATTAATTGTTATTACATTACAAAATTAAATATTTTTTATATCTGTAATTAAAAGTATTGATTTTCTACCTGTAATAATAACAGAGATCCTCGAATTGGTGCTTTAGGATCTTTCTTTAATTCATCTAATATCATCATTGCTTCTCCAACAATTGCAGGCATAGGATTTTCTCCCGGCGTCAACTAGTTCCGTAATTGTTACTAATATGGCTTGACCCATGTGACTACTACCATTAGTGATGAGTAAGAGTTGACTAAATATGCAAAATAAGAAGGCTCTTCTTCTATATATGTGAAAAGAACTAGACTTTAGGTCTATTAAAGAAGAAAGATGCAAATTTCTTACATATACTTCTTTTCCATAAAATATAGAATTTAAATCAGCTTCCCTAAGATTATAAAAACACTCAAAATCCTTATTATAATACTCACATATTGTAGGGATTACGGCAAGATTCCTAGAAGGAAAGCCAAAAATAGCTCCAAATTCCTCTACAGGGGGCTAATTTCATCATTTCCAAGCCTAAAACAATGAGTGTTGGGATACCAATATTCTATTGCAGCATGAATAAAATTACTATCAAATTCTACACTCCTAAGACCCAATAGGCCATTCATGTTGAAATATTCAAGCTCTTTTCGCTCACTATTGGTCAAAGACCGACACCACTCACGAGTAATCTCACTAAAAAATTTAGCCATGATTGCTAGAATATGAAAGCTAAAGACTCGAATTATGCTGAATAAGATATATTCGGGGGCATTTTATAATCGAAAATCAGCACATAAGCTGAAATTTATTGGGAGTCGAATTTTTCGAAACCAACGCGCCGCGACAGAACTATCGCATTGCGATAACACCATCGCGCCGCGTCAGACCCTGACGCATAGCGTTGATTCTTGGCGTCTGCGATACAAATGTCGTGTCCAATGCTCTTTGATTTGATTCCTAATATGACTCGTACTATTCCATATTACACTCGGTTTGATCCAAATGAAACTTTCCTTTCCCACTTTATCCTAAGTTTCTTATAATATTTTAATATGATTAATCCTTGATGATTCAGAATTCTTTTTAGGAATTTCAAAATATTTTTACACTCACTCATTTCGATTTCCCATTTTTTTTTTCGGGAGAAAGAAGGATACCTGTTTCGGGGTTTTCTGATGTCCTGCGGGAGAGTTACAATTCCGAGACTGGAACCGGACGCCTGTACCTGCAAAACAAATGGATGCTCCGGATGATTGGAGATCTGCCTCCGACGGTCAAGTTAGTACTTGATTAAGGAGTAATTAATGCGGAAATTAAAGTGATTGGGTCTCTCTAGATGAGAGTGTTTAATGTGTGTAATCTGCGTTTTTTTGCGTCATCTCCCTTAATGAGGATTAAGGGAGGTATTTATAACCTCGGGAAACGTGCCAATCTAGGTTTAGGTTAACCTTGGGCTGATTGGGCTTCCCTCGGAAGTTGGGCCTAGGCGACCGGCTTCTCCATTAGGCATGGAGTATGCCACGTGTCATGACATAATAAGTTCAGGGTGGACGAATAAGCGTGTGCCACGTGGCAAGCCCTGAGAGGTCCAGCTGGGGGACAACTTGGCAGGACCTGATTGGCCCACGTGGCGCATTCCGATTGGTGGGAGCAAAATCCCCTAATCATTTTCCCCTCACAGGTGGCACGTGACTGGTCACGTGTTACCAGTGACAAGTATCGGCCTGTAACAGGCGACGGCCTGCTACAGGTGTCACTCGACGAGAGGCCGAGAGATTCTCCCGCCAAAATTTTGAATTCTTGAAGTGACCCTTCGCCTTTTCACTTCGCCTATATAAAGGAGTGTTGACTTCGGTCATTTTCACACTTGAAAACTTTGTGAGAGAACATTCGGAACCCTTAACTTGCTCTGACATTTTGGACCCTTTTTGCCTACCGCCTGCTCTGACAAGCCGACTGCAAAGGATTTTCAGAACTTCATCAATCGTCACTCGTTCAGGTAACCGTCGGTTCTCTTACTCTTAGTGATCAGCCGGTCACCGGGGACGGCTGAATCTAGGACTAGGAGTGCCGCCTGCCCTTTTCTGGACCCATCTTTGCCCTTTATACAAAGTCCGACTATATCTGTGTCTATGTAGAGCATGATGGCCAGAACAAAAAAGACTGCCAGGATCTCAAACTCAGACGACTCCTCCCACAGGGTGCCGATTAGTGAAACATCTGACCAGGCGCCATATGTGGAAGTGAAACAAAGCGGCTTGAAAGCCGGCAGTTCTGAGGGAGGAGTCAAAGTGACCCCTTCCCATTTTACAGTTGACAATTCTACATTCTCTCCTGCTCCTTTTAAAGGAGAGGAGGCGGGCCCCTCCGGGAGAGGGGAGGAGTCGTCCTCTTCGGACTCGTCAGAGGACGATTCCGAGTCTAGCTCTTCTGGCCATGCTTCTCTGGACACAGAAGAGAAAAACAGTCGCCTACAAGAGGCGAGGCTTTCTCACGCATTTGAGAAGGGGGACGATTGGGCGGAGCCATCCGCCTCTCACCGAGAGCAAAATACCCCCTACTACTGCACGGTACCTCAGGGCCGGATCACGGCCATGCAAGAGAAAGTGGAGAGCTTTATCGCAAACCACACAATGGGCCCCGACTTTTTAGTGTTCGTGCCGGATCCAGAAGACACAGTCGTCTGGCCGGCTGGTACCAGTTATGATGGCGCCTGCTTTGGCTGCTACGAGGCGGCCATCAAGGCTGGGTTGCGCTTCCGGCTACATCTGGCTGTTCAGCGGATCTTGGATGGGTATGAGTTGGGGTTATGGCAGTTAGCCCCGAACTCCTGGGTCAACGTACTCGGCTATGTGGCCGGGTGCGAACTGCACGGGGTGGAGCCGAACTTCGAGGCTTTCGCCCACATGAACTACCTCAGCCGGACCCCTAAGGTAGGCGGTACCGACTGGTATCAATTGACGAGCCACAGGGGCTACCTCATGACGAGAGGTAAAGCAAACAAATGGAAGGACTGGCGGAGCACCTTCCTTATCATTGAGAGTTCAGACACAGAGCTGAACAAGCGCTTCAACAGGTGGAACAGGAATCCGCCCCTTCTTGCAGGCGGCCGCAGCATGCCGCCTGTTCCCCCCAAGGCTAAGAAAAAGATCCTAGATAAAGGACTCTTCAAAGTAGAGTCGAAGGTGAACTCTACTTCAGGGGTACGAGAGCAAGTACCCCTGCACTGCGTCCCGAGCTTCAAATGGCTCTACGACGAGTACTTTTTGGCCGCTTGTGGCCTCAACAGTCGGTGCTCAAGAGGTAGCCGGCCTGTCGAATACTCTGTTGTTCCGTGCATTTCTTGTTATGAATTTTATTAACTTTGCTATTTGTTTTTGCAGCGGACGCCATGAGCAAAATTACCGCCTCCAAGACTGCGGCGGCCATGCTGCGGGCCTCCATCATGCAATAGTCTTCAACCGACTCCCCTAACAAGGGGGACACCCTTGGTGGGCTTCGAACCTTTCACCCTCCTTTTGGAGTTGTGTTTATGCATATACTGACTCTTTTCTTCTTTTTTAGACGGGCGCTCCAAGAGCTTCTTCTTCTCAACAGCCGGACCCCAAGGCCCGGAGGACGACTATTGCGAGCTCTCCTGGTTCTGCCAGGAAACATGTGGCGGCTGAGAAACAGCCGGCCATTTCTTCTAAAACTCCAGCTGGGCCACCTAGAAGTATGAAATTGTCCTTGTAAATTTTAGACTTGCTCCCTTCTTTACTAGGTCTAATCCGTTTGTTTATGCTTGATGCAGCTGGCCCTCAGGAGCCTGACTTGGTCGACGTGGCCAAGTCTATGATCAAAGCCGTTCCTCCAGCTGAAAGGGAGGCGGTCAGGGGTGTCGGCACCCTTGACCTAGACGGGATTGCAGGGGTCCTTGCTGAGGTATACTTAGCATATTTTTGAGTATTTGAATTCCAGGATGCCTGTTTTCTTTTTTGTTTGGAAACTGATGCCTGTTCCCCTTTTTACTTAGGCCCTGCTCCGAGTGAACGACCTTCGCAAGCCGCTTGACCGGAAGAACAAAGAGGTAAAGGCTGTAAAAGCTATGGCCGCCTCTGACTGTGATAAGGCAATGTTTCAAATTGCCCAAAATGAAGTTTTGACCATTGATATTCTTTATTATCAGGCGCAGGCTACCGCCGCTATCCGGGCTCAGTTAGAGGCGGCCCAGAAGAGGAATAGCGAGCTAGAGGCGACCATCAACAACCTCAAGGCCGAGCTGAGACCTCTTCGCCAAAAGATGTCCTCATACGAAACCTTGGAGAAATCCTTGGCGAGCGTAATGGTACGCCTGGTGACCTAGGAGAAGAGTCTTACTCAGGAGCTCTCGGAAAAGGCCGAGCAAGAAAAGAAAGAGCTGGTCCGGGAGACGATGGAAGACTCTGCTCAAATCCAGCGCAGGACTTGGGGCCGCCTCTTCCCCAATGCCGACTTTGCCTCCTGGGAAAAAACGTACCGCCAGTGTTCTGATAGATATAATCAAGAGATCCTGGTGGCTGCTTAGGAAGAGGCACTAGAGGAGGAGGAGCAGCCGGTGGTGGCGCTTGTGCCGCTTGGGGGTAATACATCAAAGAAGGATGCAGCTGAAGCCGAGTCCAGCAAAAAGAGTGCTGACCAGGCGGCAGCTGCTAATATTGAAGATCTGCCCCCTTCATAAGCTTTATGTCTTCTTTCCCCGGCCTGCGTGCCGTTTGTTTGTATTTACCCGGCCAGGGGGCCGGGGCTCTGAATATTTTGCCGGTCTTTAATGACCGGCTTCTTTTTAATGAATATTTTTGTTTTGCTTCAAATTTGTTTAAGTATTGAATATTCTGATATCCAATTGTACACTATACCGACTGTTTTACATGGCCGATAGTTGCAGACAGGTACGGATAGTTAGTCACGCCGCCTATGCCCCTAGACGACTGGTTGTCTGTTTCCAGGCTAGACGATCAGTCGGCAATTTATCCAATCGGTATTCGAACCATTTTAAAGACTGGATCCCCTTTAGGCAGGCGGTCCTGTCATTTGTAAAATTAACCAAGTAGGAAAGTGGTTTCCTACTTGTCATGCTTTTAGGCTAGAGACTTTAGGCTGTCTAGGCCGACTGTTCCCCGCCATATTTAATCTAGTGTGAACAGGTGTTGTATGAACACCTTTTTAGTTTCATACTAAATTTTTAAGGAGTGACCAAGTAAACATGATTGTTACCTAGTCGCCAAGTAACTGAGTAGTAGAGGTATCAAGCGGTGGGTACCGGTTGTTCCCCTTTATTCGTCAATGTTTGTTGGCTTTTAACTCATAGGTTGTTAACCTAGCAGGAGTAGTGGTTGAGAGCCCCTGTTTGCTAAAAACAGGCGGACGACTCATACCTTTTAAGCTCCATACTAAGTTTGAGAGAGTGACTATGAGTTAACTTTGGTGTTACTCAGTTGCCGTCACTCCTGCTTGAGTAGTAAAGGTACCAGGCGGCGGAGGCCGGCTGAACCTAATGATTCGCCAATGTTTGTTGGCTATTAACTTAAGAGGTACCCGCTGCATTTATCCCAAGTAATACAGGCGGTCATTTGACTTAGATGTCAACTCCTACCACTGGTTTGGTTAGTGATAAAGTTATCCTTGTCTTAAAAACGGCTACGTGGTTGCCCTTGGGATAGTCGTATAGGTGCCGTGTAATTAGTTTATAGAGCAATGTTCCACCCAAAAGGGAGCTGCTCTCTGCGACGAATTTCATCCGGAGGGATGCCGCCGGACGCCTGCTATGATGTTCGGACAGGTCGTATTAGTTTTGAAGATTGGATCAGCTGGCTTGGCGCCTGGTCTGATCATTCGGCCTGTGGCCTTGGTTAGTCCTTTGGTGGACGCAGATGCTAAGTAAGAGGAGGGCAGCTGCCTATTGGGTAAAGGTACAGGCGGCATGCCCCTCAGAAGATAGAGTAAAATACTCAATGGAGAGTAGCCGACTGTAAAGGTACAGACGGCATGCCCCTCTGAAGATAGAGTAAAATACTCAATGGAGAGTAGCTGACTGTAAAGGTACTGACGGCATGCCCCTCTGATGATAAAGTGAAATACTCAATGGAGAGTAGGAGACTGTAAATGTATAGGCGGCCTGCCCCTCTTAAGTAAATAAAAATTAAACATGGAGAGTAGCCGACTGTTTGTCAGTAGGTATGCCCCTCTTAAGTAAAAATGAAAACTGAGTATGGAGAGTAGCCGACTGTTTGTTAGTAGGCGTGCCCCTCTTAGTACAAAATTGAATATTAAGTATGCAAACTTTTATTAAGTAGCCCTTGACTATTTATATCATTCAAAAGAAATATTTCTTAAGATTATCTACATTCCAAGTTCGAGGCAACGGTTGGCCGTCTAGTGTTTCCAGATGGTAGGTACCGTCCCTGACCTCTTCACAGATTCGGTAGGGTCCTTCCCAGTTGGGAGTTAGTTTGCCAGACTCATTAACCCTTCCAACTGCTTCCATTTTTCTAAGTACAAAGTCCCCCACTTTGAGTGGACGCCTGTGTACTTTTTTGTTGTATGATCTAGTCATTCTCAGGCGGTAAATTTCATGGCGCAAGACATCATTGCCCCTCCTTTCAGGAAGTGAGTCCAATTCTAGGCGCATGGCTTCCCAGTTTGCCTCTTCGTCATATAGCATTACTCGAAGAGTCAGCTCGTAGTGTTCTATTGGAAGAACAGCTTCCGCACCATAAGTTAGGAGGAATGGAGTTTCTCCAGTCGCCCCTTTTTCAGTCGTCCTAATGGGCCAGAGAACATGTGGTAACTCATCCGCCCATAGGCCGCCTCCTCATTCAATCTTTTTCTTGAGACCGTCTGAGATGATTTTATTAAAGGCTTCTACCTGGCCGTTTGCTTGTGGACGGCCGACAGATGCAAAGTAGTGTGCAATTCCTTGGTCACCCAACCAGCTTTTGAGAACAGGCGTCTCAAATTGAGGACCATTATCAAAAACCATAGACATGGGAACCCCGAACCGAGTGATGACATTTTTCCAAATGAATGAAATTACATCCTTCGTCTTGATTCCCTTTACATCCTCCGCCTCTCCCATTTAGTGAAGTAGTCGACGACAACAAGTATGTACCTCCTTCCGCTTGTAGCAGGCGTATATGGACCCAGAATATCCATGCCCCACTTAGCAAACGGTAGTGGGCTATGAATGGTAGTGAGGTCAGTAGACGGACGGTGAATTAGTTTGCCAAACCTTTGGCACTTGTCACATTTTTTCACCATCTCCATCGCATCTGCTTCTAAAGTAGGCCAAAGGTAGCCCTGCCTCCTTGCCCGTTGAGCAAGCGTCCTACCGCCTATATGGGAAGCACAGTAACCAGAGTGAAGATCATCTAGTATCTCTCGCCCCTTTTTTGGAGTAACACACTTTAAGAAGGGTTGAAGGTACCCCCTTTTGTGAAGTTCTCCCTTTATTATTTCAAAACTGGTTGCTCGTTTTTTCAGTGTTACCGCCTGTTGATGATCATCCGGCAGGGTACCATTTGTCAGGTATGCCCTGATTGGATCCATCCAGGTTGAGCTTCTGTCTAAGATTCCAATAGGGTCTTCCTCAATGCTTCTCTTCTCCATTACATCCTAAAAAACAGTTCGAGGAGTATCACAGGAGGCGGATGATGCTAATTTTGAAAGTGAATCCGCCTGGTTGTTTTCTGATCTCGGTACTTGGGTCAGATGGAAATCCTCAAGGGAGCCGACTGCTTGTCCGACCGCCTGTAAATACTTGATCATGGCCGGATGGGTTGCTTCGTATTCGCCATTGTACTGACTCACTATCAATTGTGAATCGGAACAGGCGTCTATTTTTCTTGCCCCTGCCGGCTAGTAAAGCTTCATATTCTGCCTCATTGTTTGAGGCCTGAAAGATGAAGCGTAGAGCATACTCGTACCTGTCGCCCTCTGGCGACTGACATATGACGCCTGCTCCACAACCATTTGAAGTAGAGCTTCCATCCACATATACCTTCCAGACTTGGTCTAGAACTTGAGAGTCAGGAGGACGAGTCATCTCAACAATAAAGTCAGCAATGGCTTGCCCATTCACTGCTTTTCTAGGCTCGAAGGTAACTTTGAGGCTTTGTATTTCTATGGCCCATTTGATCATTCGGCCTGACGACTCCATGATGGTCAGTGGCCGCTTAATAGGTTGGTCTGTATACACGACGACTGCATGTGCCAAAAAGTAGGGCTTCAATTTTTTAACAGCCATGAAGAGTGCAAGACCAAATTTCTCCACTAAGGGATACCTCAACTCGGCATTTTTCAGTACGTGACTGACAAAGTAGACCGAGAGCTGACAACCGTCTCTTTCAGCAAGGAGAACAGCGCTTAACGCATGATCAGAGACGGCCAGGTACATGTAGAGTACTTCTTTGGGCAAAGGGCTGACCAGCCTCGGCAAGGAATGCAAGTGAACTTTCAATTTCTAGAAGGCCGCCTCAGCATCCGGCCCCCATTCAAACCTTGCCTTTTTCTTAATTGCCTGGAAAAAGTATAGGCATTTGTCGCCTGATCGGCTTAGAAATCTTCCCAAGGCCGCCAGACAACCTGTTAACTTCTGAACCTCTCGGATGGTACGAGGCGACTGCATGTCGATGACCGCCTGCACCTTCTCAAGGTTCGCCTTTATTCCTCTCTGATTGATAAGGAATCCGAGAAATTTCCCAGACTCAACTCCAAAGAAACATTTCCTGGGATTGAGCATGACATGGTGCCGCCTGAGTGTGGCGAAAGTTTCTCGGAGGTCCGACAAATGATCTTTCCGAAGTTTAGACTTGACAATCATATCATCAATATATGCCTCGACATTTCTCCCAATCTGATCAAAGAACACAGTGTTTATCATTCGCTGGAAAGTGGCCGGGGCATTCTTAAGACCAAACGGCATGACCGTGTAACAGTATAACCCCTGATCAGTGACGAAGGTCGTCTTCTCCTGATCTTTCTTCCATAAAGGAATTTGATGGAAACCAGAGTAGGCGTCCATAACGCTCATCAAAGCATGGCCGGCTATTAAGTCGACCAGGTTATCAATTTTAGGCAGAGGGTAACTATTTTTGGGGCACGCCTTGTTTAATTCTGTGTAGTCTACACACATTCGGTAGGTGCCATTCGACTTTTTAACAAGCACCACATTTGCAACCCAGTCTGGGAAGTAACATTGCCGAATGAACCCTGCATCAAGTAATTTTTTAACTTCGGCGGCTGCCGCCTGACTTCTTTCTTCGCCATGGTTTCGCTTCTTCTGCCGTACCGGCTTCTTTTTCGGATCCACGGCCAGTTTATGTACCGCCAGATCAGGACTAATGCCTGGCATTTCATGGACTTCGAATGCAAAGATGTCCTTGTATTCTTTCAATAGTTTGTGAAAGTCGTCACCCAGGTCCCTTAGAGCAGTCGTCCCAACCTTGATTGTTCTGTCAGGACACGAGTCATCTAAGATCAGGTCCGTATGCTCACCAGCTGGCTGAGGGCGGAATTCATCCGATCGCTTCTCTGCCAATGATTGCTATTTTCTGTCTTTTCTTGCGGCCCCTGTCTGGGATGCCTTTCTCTTCTTTCCGCCTGCTTCTTGAACATGCGCACTCTCCTTGACATTGTCAAGGTCTATTTTTCCACCTCTAGACCCAGTGGCCATAACAGTGGCCTTGACATCCGAGAGATAGCACTCTCGGGCCATCCTCTGATCTCCCCTTAGGGAGCCGACTGTTCCATTATCCCTCTCAAACTTGAGCAACATAAGAGATGGGATTATAACAGCCTTGGAATTATTCAGGGTTGGTCGTCCCAGAATCATGTTGTAGGCCGAGAGTTCTTCTACTACCAGGAACCGGACTACCATGTGTCGTCCTTCCCCTTTTTCGCCCAAGCGGATGGGTAAATCCACTCGTCCCACTGGGTGGACGACTCCTCCTCCAAACCCTACTAAAGGGTGGGATGCCGGATGTATGCAATCAGTCTGATATTTTAGTTTCGACAGACATTTGCTACTGATGAGATCTGAGGAGCTTCCGGTATCTATGAGGATTCGACCAACTCTCTGGAAATGAATATTTGGAGAGCCGTTCTTGGTGAACGGAATTTACATCTAACCGTCTGATATTGTCTTTGTTGCCCCTAATAGTGGGGCCGCCTCCTGAGAAGTCGCCTGCAATGGTGTAGACGACTGCATCATCTGTATCGGAGCTGTCGGCCTGTTGATTCTTTTTGGTTGACTGCTTTTTCGAGGAAGTGTTCCCCGTAGATTTCTTAACATAAGTGTCAAGGTCACCTTGCTCAGCCAGGCGGTCCAGATACCGCATGAGAGTGATGCATTAATTGGTGTGATGACCAACATCTTCATGATAATCACATAATTTTTCTTGGTTCCGATTGTTTGCAGAACCCTTCATGGGGACCGGCTTCTCAATTGAGATCCGTCCCTTGATTTCCTTTAGGATAAATTGGCTATCCTTGTTAAACACATACTTTGGAGAGTATGGTTTGAATTCTTTTTTCTTCTTCTGGGACGGCTGTTTAGAGGAATCAGTTGCCCAGACCTCTTTTCTCTTCTCGTCTTTGTTTGACGACTGCTTCTGTCGTCCTTCTCTTTTGTCGGACCTTTTCCCGTCTGACTGTTTTACCGTACTACAAAGATCAGTCGCCTGTATATAGGCTTTCGCTTCAATCAAGGCCTCTTGAAGAGTCGCCACCCTCTTTCGGACCAAATCAAATTTGAAGGTCGACCCGTCTTTGAGACCTCTGAAAAAGTCAGTATAGGCTACTTCATCCAGTAACCCTTGAATCTGTATTCTCATCAGGTTAAATCATCTGATGTAAGAACGAAGCCCCTCCTTCTCGCCCTGCTGAATTGTTCCTAAATCAAGGGTCGTCTTCTTCGCAGGGATGTTCATGGCGAAGTTGGAGGTGAATAAGTAAGCAAGCGTCTTGAAGTTATTTACACAACAGGTCGGCAGGTTGCCGAACCATTGTTGCGCGATTCCTTTGAGAGTCGTTGGGAAACACTTGCACCAAGTGGGATCGTCCAACCCTTGAAGGTACATCAGGTTGGTGAATTTCATCAGATGGTCTTCTGGGTTAGTAGTGCCGTCATAGGCGCCTACTAATACATTTTTCACTTTGGCCGGCTGAGCGGCTTCAGTAATTTCCTTGGAGAAGGCCGACGGCTGTTCACCAAGTCTAAGCAACCATGGCTGCCAGTCCATAGGTTGGACATTTTTTGCTGCATGTCCACCAAACGGAGGTGGCTGTAAAAAATACTGTTGTTGCGGTACAAACGGTAAGTTTGGTACCGCCTGGTCGCTATGAAAGCCGGACTGACGGGAGGTGCCGCCTGACTGACCCTCATGATACGACTGAGTATGCCTCATCGAGGTATTTCGCAGACTGTCTTGGAAGTTTGAAGTAGAGGTCGACTCTGACAATCGGTCACTCTTCTTCTGCTCTAGCAGTAGCCGAGCGTCTGTGTATGTTTTCCTCGACCCGTCCGCCTGAATATGACGAACAGGTTTCCTATTTCCTGGAGTAGGAAAATGGTATTTTGTGAAATCAAGGGCAGGTGGCTCCCACTTCCTAGATTTAGGATGAGGGGTCGCCTCTCGCCCTTGAACTGGCTTCCTCTTCCGTGAAGTAGAGGGTTTCTTAGCCGACTGCTCCTTGTCCAGAGCAGGCGGCTTCTTGTTGATCAACTCTTGAATTTCTCCCTAGAAGTCCCTCATGAAGGTCATGAGTTTGTTCCTTGTGATGGGAGCAGACCCATCAGTCGATTACTGCCGAACACGCGGTGCGCCTGCTGGCTCGCTTCCATTTTGAAGATGTTCCCGTTCCCTCCTTTCGGTATGACGGGTACGTCGGGCCCTTAGGGTCCCGTCTGAAGCTGTGTGAGCTTCAACTTCAAATTCATTCTCAGTATCGTGGTCCGACTGAACTTGAGGGTCGTCTAGGGGACGCCTCTCTTCAGGAGTCGGTACAGACGTGGATGCCATCTCAGAAGTACTCTCCCCACAGACGGCGCCAAAATGTTTCGGGGTTTTCTGATGTCCTGCGGGAGAGTTACAATTCCGAGACTGGAACCGGACGCCTGTACCTGCAAAACAAACGGATGCTCCGGATGATTGGAGATCCGCCTCCGACGGTCAAGTTAGTACTTGATTAAGGAGTAATTAATGCGGAAATTAAAGTGTTTAATGTGTGTAATGTGTACTCTGCGTTTTTTTGCATCATCTCCCTTAATGAGGATTAAGGGAGGTATTTATAACCTCGGGAAACGTGCCAATCTAGGTTTAGGTTAACCTTAGGCTGATTGGGCTTCCCTCGGAAGTTGGGCTTAGGAGACCGGCTTCTCCATTAGGCATGGAGTATGCCACGTGTCATGACATAATAAGTCCAGGGTGGACGAATAAGCGTGTGCCACGTGGCAAGCCCTGAGAGGTCCAGCTGGGGGACACTTGGCAGGACCTGATTGGCCCACGTGGCGCATTCCGATTGGTGGGAGCAAAATCCCCTAATCAATACCCTCCACAAAAATGAAGGAATTTTTTTCTATTTTCAAGTAGCACGAGACACAATCGCAACATGATTGAATTAAGTTTACACGTATCGTGTCAAAACACTTTGAATCACGAAGAATTGAGTCTATGCACATTAAGTTGAGTTTATGCACATTGAGTCACGCACATTGAGTCATGTTGTATCCACATCGTCGCAGCGAGTCAAGTTGAATATGAGCAAAGTCCTATAGTCCAAAGTACAGGTGCAGGTACATTAAGGCCCCGGTGGACGAGGCTTCCGATAAAATTACATAGATCAATGAAGATGATCGAAAAATGTACAACAAAATTGAGACGAGTTAAATTGAGCACGAGTGGCGGTAAAATGAAATGTCTAATCACATCAGATTTGAGGCATGCAGAATGAATTGTTGGACTATGATTATCCACTCGAGCCTCGTGATGAGCAATTGATTTTTCCTGGAGCCTCGATGAGCAAATGATGAAAAAATTATTGAGTAGTTTATTAAAAATCCTAATTTGATTGATGGTCGGCCCAATGACGATCTTATTTTGATTGATGATCGACCTAATGACGATCACTTATTGAACGCCCTTGTGTGGAGATCGGCTCGATTACGATTAAAATTTATTGATGATTGACCAGATGATGATCGCATTTTTGGTAACACTTTGATTAAACACATTGAGAAGAGGTCGGCCCGATTACGATCATAAAGATGGAAGAGTTCTACGAAAATCAATTTGAGCTTGGTAAAATCTTGAAGAGTAAGGTTTTACGATAGGTTCTCCAAAGCGTGAGAAACTATCACTTTTGAAGCGTGAAGACGAGAAATTTTGAAGCCGGCTCAAAGAGAAGTGGTCTTCGACAGCGCTCCTCGAGAATGTGGAGTTGTCACCCAATTTTGAAGATGGTTCAAAGCGTAGCGGTTTTCCACAGCGCTCCCTGAGAATGTGGAGGTTGTCACCCTAACTTGAGAAGATGACTCGGAGCATGATGGTCTCCGACAGCACTCCCTGAGAATGTGGAGGTTATCAAACAAACAAACCTTGATTTGATGTTACCTAGAGACGTGTGGTTGACAATCCCAGATACTCGTTTCTTTACTTTTTTATTTGTAGAATTGACGTTTTTTGCAAGTATCAGCGTTAAAAAGAATGATTTAAGATCGTAGAACGTTCAGAATCATTCTCTGTCCCTATCAATCTACTTTTACTTTTGTTTTCGGAACTTACGTTTCTCCAAACTAAGTCAAAGTGGGGGCTTCTGTAGACACTTGATTGTGTCTCCCCAAAAAAACAAACCCAGTAATGAGTACCATTCACGTCTTTAATTAACGAGTTTGGTATAGAGTTAAAGAGTTTCGTGAAGCTTGCTTAAGCCTTGACCATATCCCTAACCCTTCCTAAAAAATTTTAACCCAAAATCATTCATTTCGTGTCGTCAAAATCATCCATTTCATATCAAAATCATAAAAACATCCAAACCAGTTTATTTTGGTCCGTAATCACGGTTTAATTATTGTTTATTTTTTACGGAGCTTGAAAAGAGCTTTCTAACGATATATTATAAGCCCAACTCCGACTTAAAACGAATAAGTTATGGCCAAAATACTAAACCGCGCCCAAACCGAGCCTAGGTCCACTTTACCCACGACCCAGTGATAATGTGACGGTCCAAATTGTTGGGTTTCGTAGCGTCCAACGCTACGTGGAAGAGAAACCCGCCCAAGACCCACTCACTAATCAAAGCAACTAAACATGAAATCACATAATTAACAACATAAGAGAGAAAAAAGAGGAAAGACATTCTTACCCTTGACGCGTGCTTCGCTAAATTCACGAGCTCTTACTACAAAGCTTGAGTCACGCAAGTGCGACGGCCTACTACGGCTCGCACCCTCGACTCGACCCGAACGGTCTTAATCCCGAAGGTTAGTCGGGACTTGAACAAATAAAACTAGAGTATTACGAACTTAAAGGTTTTCTCACTAATAATGAGATGCCTTATTGAGTTCCACTCAAGTGAAGTTTTCCCAAATCCAAAACTCGCGTATTTATATGGAAGGGAGCCTTAATCTCCCTTCTACCATCAATGTGGGAGATTTGCATTTTCCTCTATTTTATTTTAAAAACAAAATAAAAATGCAAGGCAATCAACAAGCTCCAAGTGTCACATGGAGGGAGAGAGTAGGTGAGAACCACCAAAGGTGGGGACCAAATCACCTTGCTCCCAAAGCCATACACCAACCCCTTGGTCCCCTCCTTTTGACCGGCTAACCATGCTACACGGCTAGCTAGCAGCCTGCCTTGGCTGTTAAGGCTGCCAGCTGGCGCCTAGCACTAAGGCTGGGCTGCCCAGCCAGCACGCCCACGCATGCGGGCTGATGCTCCTAGGCGCTGCTATGTGTGTTTGTTGGTCCTGCTGCTATGCGATGCATAGCACGCATAGCCCATAGCACAAGCTCGCATAGCGTGCTGCTGTGCAAGTGTTATGCGCTGCCTGCTTGCAATAGCGAGGCCCAGCAAGCACTTGCGTGCTGCTGGCCTAACGATGCTTGTGGGTTGTGCTGAGCCATGCTAAGCATGCTGCGATGGTTGATGCTGCTATGCTAGCAAGCACGCCCAGCCATGCATGCTTAGCCACAACACACACACGTATGACACGCTTCTCGCGATGCTTGTGCCATGTGATGTGTGTGTGCTGGGCGATGCTAGGCATGCATGACACGCATGGGTTAGTGACCTCGCCTAGCCTAGCTAGGCCAATGCGAGGCTACGACTTGGCTCGAACTTTTCGCTTGTTGAATTTATGTCTCGTCGAATTATTTAATTGGACTCGACTTGCGACGCTCGGTCTCGACGCTCCAAGCTCGATATCTGACGTCTTTGTTCGTAATACTCTAATGACTCATCTAATCTTTCGGATTGATTCGTCATCTTGGATCGATTATTCGATAGGGGTGCGACCCGAAGGGTTCAGTTAAGATTAAGCCTTAATATTATTTATGCATTAATATTACTGATTGGAAGCGGCGTCCACCTAGGCATTCTGATCACTTGACCTCACCGAAGAATTAGCTTTCTAACAAGTCCGAACCCTCTATAGGAAGAATACACTTGTAAAAAGGACACTATTCCTTTCATTCTCCCACTTGTCCTTCCGGACAAGTGTGCAATTAATGTATAGCCCTTTTTCCTATGTCGGTTAATGTCTCTTCATGAACTATAAAGCACGCATGGCGCGCCTAGCACACCATGGTGCGCCTAGCACATACATGGTGCGCCTAGGCTTGCGATGATCTAGCCTAGCCAAGCTACGGCTCTGCTCGTACTTGTTGCTTGTGATTTTGCGGCGCTTGGTCTCGACGCCTTAGGCTCGATATCTTACGACTATATTCGTAAAAACTCCGTCAACTCATTAAATCCTTCGGATTAATTCGTCGTCTCGGATCGGTTGTTCGATCGGATTCAACCTGAAAGGTTCAGTTAAGATTAAGTTGTAATATTAATTATACCTTAATATTACTGATCGGAAGCGGCCTCCACCTAGGCATTTTGATCACTTGACTTTACTGAAGAATTAGCTCTGTAATAACTTTGAACCCTCTATCAAAATAATACACTTGTTTGAAGGACACCATTCCTTACAAAATCAACCAGATCCTAGACTTGATTTTCAGACATGGAGTCCATCTCGGATTTCATGGCTTCTTGCCATTTTGCAGAGTCATGGCTCGTCATAGCTTGTTTGTATGTCGTTGGCTCATCTCCATCAATAACAAGGATTTCTTGATCTTTAGTTAAGACAATACCAAGGTATCTGTCTGGTTGAGATCATACTTGTTGCGACCTACGCTGGGTAATTGGTTGAGCATTTGCATTGTCAGTTTGACTCTGACCTATGTCATTAGCTGCTCCTAAAGCACTTTGATTGTCAGTTTTGTTAGGTTGACTTTGTTGCTCGTCCTCTCGAACTTCGTCGAGTTCAATTTTCCTCCCACTTGTCATTTTGGAAAGGTATTCCTTCTTAGATTAGACACCATCACGAGCAACAAACATTTTGTTCTCGGATATGTTGTAGAAGTAATACCCCTTGGTTTCTTTTGGGTAGCCCACAAAGAAACACTTGTCAGATTTTGGGTGAAGTTTGTCAGAAATTAATCTCTTGACATATGCTTCGCAACCCCAAATCTTAATAAAAGTCAACCGTGCAGGTTTCTTCGTCCATAATACATATGGAGTCTTTTCGACAGCCTTTGACGGAGCACGGTTTAGTGTTAGTGTCGTGGTTAAAAGTGCTAGTCCCTAGAAAGATATAGGAAGTCTAAGACCCATCATTGATTGAACCATGTCTAACAAGGTTCGATTCGTCCGTTCGGACACTCCGTTCCATTGTGGAGTTCCGGGAGGTGTCAACTCCTAAAGCATACCATTTTCTTTCAAGTGATCGTTGAACTCGTGGCTAAAATACTCGCCAGCGTGATTCGATTGAAGTGCTTTGATTTTCTTGCCAAGCTGATTTTCAACTTCACTTTGAACTCTTTGAATTTCTCAAAAGATTCAGATTTGTTTGACATAAGGTAGACATAACCATATCTACTATAGTCGTCCGTGAAGGTGATGAAATATTGACAACCAATCCTTGCAGGTGAACTCATTAGTTCACATATATGTATTAGACCTAATAAGTCACTAGCCTTTCTCCCACTTGGAGAATGGTTGTTTTATCATCTTACCTAACAAACATCCCTCGAAATTTTCAAACGACTCCAAGTCGAATGAGTTAAGAATACCTTCATGAAGAAGTTTCTTGATGCGTTTGATGTTAATGTGGCCAAGACGACAATGCCACAAGTAGTTTTGATTCGAATCAATGGTCTTAGCTCTTTTGGCGGTATCGTCAAGTTGTCTAATCATATGTAAAACATGCCATTTTATAGAACATATAAGCAAGACATTTCAAAAACCAACCATTGTTTAAGTCTTGTGATCAAAGTAACCCGGTGTCCAACACCATAGATCAAAAGTAAGTTCAAAAGCATGAGGAACTAAAATTAGTTAATTACAAGCCATAGAAAAAATAAATGTGCCTACAAGCAAGATCAAAAGACCATCTTTGTCGTCCGCTTGTAGTTGCACATCCACTTGTGAAGCCTTCTCTTTTGGTTCCTCAAAAGGAAACATAAAGTGAGTTACACATGGTATCCAATACCTATGAATAGCTTTATACAGATGTGTTAATGAAGATACCTAAAGCAGATGAAACATTCCTCTCCTCCTCATCCTTTCGGAAGAGCTTGCATTCCCTCTTGTAGTGGCCTTGCCCATCACAATAGAAGTATCGCATCTTCGCCTTGTTCTTGAACTCCCTTTTCCTGGCTCTCAAGGGCCTTTTGGTTGCTCCATAGGAGAAGGCTCGGTGAAGCAGTTGCACCACCTCTCTTAAAGAGCGTGTCTCCTTTCCCGTAACTATATGCACTCTAAGTGCACCATAGCCTGGGTGGAGTGAAGCAAGCAAGATATGACCCGCTATCTCATCCTCCAATGGGATTTTGAGAAGCTCCATGTGCTTGATGAGCCTAGTCATTCCAAGCACATGAGGTCAGAGGGGCATACTGAATCTCATTTTGGTATTGTAGACCCTTGACCAAAGACAGCGCCTCTCCTTAGAAAGACAACCTACTTTCGGTGGCTTTATCTTCATGTTTGAAAGTGACTTATTCACATCAAACACGAGTCCATCATAATTTCCATTGTCACTCTTGGTGACTCTCACATTGACAACGTCCTCAAGTTCTTTGAGGAACATGTCCAGAAAATAGAAGGAGAACTTTTCTTTCCAATCTTCCGGAATGGAATTAACCATTAGTCGTGAAAATTTCTTTCAATCGGAAGAACATTTATCATGAGCCTCATCACTCTTGATTCCCTTAAAGTATCAAGAGTGTACTCCAAGGAAAAATTCCGAAGAGTTTTCCTGAGTTCCTCTTCCCATTCCATGAGGTAGACCAAGTTAAGGCTAAAAGCCAACTTGTCGGGGAGTTCCGGGCACATAGAGTTTTTGTTTGTGTTACTTGCAGACATGTTTCTAAAATTGAAAGAATTTGAAATGAAAAACCATTCATAAAACCAATAAGTTTGAAATTTAATGCTTAATGAAAATTTTCAATCATTTTAAGTATTTTATCCACGTATTAACATTAGTCCCTTTTAGGCGAGAACAAAATGATTCCAAGATCCCAAAAATCAAAAAGTGATTAAGCATGCTTTGGGTTGTCTTAACACTAAATATTGTAGTGTAAGCAATCCAATTTCTAATAGCTCCAAACTACTCTTGGTTCGATAAAATGTCGCATCTAATGCTTCCTTGACATTTTATCTCCATTGCCACGACATCTAAGGACTCCTTACTTTTATCATTGAGCTTAACCAAGACGACTTGTATACTTAGTATACCTTACGTTCCTAGGGAAGCGGTGATGCCTCGCTTTGACGTAGCCCATCACCACGCGCATTAGTTCGGTAAGTGTCGTTCTTGGAATGGCAAATTTGGCTCAATATTATAGGGACCTAAGGTTTCTATGGTAGTTGATTTAAGTGAACTTAATTAATCATTGCAACATTTGAAATCCTAAACATGCATCTATCATACAACTCAAGCATATATAAACACAATATATATAAATCATAAGTATAAGATGCATTTGGCAACTAGCATGACCCCTTGAGTCTTAAAATCTTCAAGGGTCTCCGATGCAACTTCTTGGTTTGTCTTCTTACAAACGCCGTCTTTGAGACATCTCCGCCAACTATGCAACTACTAGCTACTACGACTAGAAATAATCTAAATATTAAGGTACAAAAATACACAACAATACGCAGACCGTATTTAGATTTACAAAAATACATAACAGATCGTAGTCCGTATTTACTATCCTAGTCGAGCCCCACTAGTTTTTATTTTCACAAAAACTGTGAAACAATATACATTCCATTCATCTATTCACTATATGTGAATGGCCCATGCATTTTAAAACTATAAAAAAGTAACAATGCATAACACGCGCAAACCAGTAACTAACTTAGGTGGTTAATCCAATTAACGCACCGAATTAAAACTAGTCAAAGTTGTTAACCATTTTATGTGATTAAAACATAATTACTTCATGTAATTAACGATGCTTCCACTAAATTCCGCATCCAACTTAATTAATCTAATTAATTAAGCCGGTAAACCCATATTTTCCCAAATTATTTTGCAAGTGCTGGAAGAACCGAGGCCTAGCCTCGTTAAAATAATCAAATAAAATAATTAAAATGGCCCCAATAACGCAATACAATAGCCCTTAGCATGCCCTAAGTGCCTAGCATCAAAGCCGCGGGGCTAGGCTTGCTGGTCACTAAGGTCGTGGCTTGCTTGCCTAGGGTGCTGGGCTGCCCACCATGGCTGCCTTGCTGCCCTTAGGTGTCGTGGCTGTGCATGCTGGCATGCCTGCCTAGCAGAGCACGCCACGCTTGCTAGCACCAGCAGCATAGCAGCAAGCTACGCATGCTGGCGCTGGCAGCGTGTGCTGGTCTTGCTGGGGCTCGCATGCCTCGCTGCCCAGCAGCACTTGTGGGCACCTTCACACAGCACACACATCATTCTCGCACAGCCCATAGCACCAAGTGTGCATCACACTCTCATACACAGCATACACTAGCGCATCTACGAGGCAAGGTAGCCCATTACAAACCTTGGCAGCCACATGTGGGCTGCTTGAGTAGCTCGCCTAGCCTAAGGGCGTGTCTTGGGCGATTTTTCCTCGATTTGCGTGCACTTGCCTTGGGATTTTAATTCCTGATTTATGTGTGATAAAAACTAATTCTAAATTTATTTTAGAACTAATTTAGAGCAAAATGAAAATAAAACAAGTCCAACTTAATCAAATTCAATTTTAATAGTGCACAAGCCTAAATTATTCAAGAACCACTCTTAAAATCAATTTAGGTCTATCTTGATGCTACAAAATTGAAGTGATATATTCATAATTAATTTAACCATACATAAATTAATAACGAGAATTGACAAAATTAAAGAGGTTGGAAAAATAAACCCATTCATCTAATGAAAAAAATTCAACACTAACTTGTGTATAATTAAAAAATTAAATCTTCCAATATAAAGATTAATTAAATTTCAATCACAAGTTTTGAACTTTTAGGACTTTAATCAAATAAAAAATGATCAAATCCAAGAATTAGTTCAACATGGAATTTAACAATCAAAGTTCCAACCAAATAAACAATTAAAAATTGGATCTTTAACATATTAGGGACTTCAAAATTACAAATTCACCATAAACATTCACACTTGAAGCAATTTATTTGCAAAAATATGAAAATTTCAAGTTTATGTGAAAAATGAACTCACCAAATTAAGCCCCAAGTATGACTTCTTAAACATGCTTAATAAGGTTTATAATTGCAGTAGATTAGTGATGAAACCGTACATTTAATCTACCTTTAACATGTCATAATTAATCAAGGTTTAAAGATTTAAAATCTTTCGTCAAAAACGAAAAACCCTTGGAAAAACATGTTCCTGGGTGGATATTGGCTTCTGGACAGGACACAAAGAGGGTCAAAAATGATTTAGAACATCGATTCCACCCAAAAATCACTATTTTTGAGTCAAAATTTGGGTTCGTTTGCCAAAATTAGTAAAATACAAGCTTGAAACTAATTAAAATGAGCTTCTAATCTAATTAGAAAGCAAAACCAGAATTTAAATCCATTTTAAATCTCCACAATTATTTTTTAGTTACAATAATTAAATTGAGCGTGGCTCCGATACCGTTGTTGGGTTTCGTAGCGTCCTACACTACGCGGAAGAGAAACCCGCCCAAGTCCTGCTCACTAATTAA
The DNA here is from genome assembly GCF_001683475.1 of Chenopodium quinoa. NCBI lineage: Eukaryota > Viridiplantae > Streptophyta > Magnoliopsida > Caryophyllales > Amaranthaceae > Chenopodium > Chenopodium quinoa. The sequence goes on from NW_018745054.1 coordinate 1,350,136, forward strand.
AACTACTAAACATGCAATCACATAATTAACATCATAAGAGAGAGAAAGATAAAAGACATTCTTACCCTTGACGCGTGATTCGCTCGATTCACAAGCTCTTACTTCAAAGCTTGAGGCACGCAAGTGCGACGGCCTACTACGGCTCGCACCCTCGACCCGACCCGAACGGTCTTAATCCCGAAGGTTAGTCGGGACTTGACCAAATAAAACTATAGTATTACGAACTTAAAGGCTTTCTAACTAATAATGAGATGCCTTATTGAGTTCCACTCAAGTGAAGTTTTCCTAAACCCAAAACATGGGTATTTATAGGGAAGGGAGCCTTGATCTCTCTTCTCCCATCACTGTGGGAGATTTGCATTTTCCTCTATTTTATTTTATACAAAAAAAAAATGCAAGGCAATCAACAAGCTCCAAGTGTCACATGGAGGGAGAGAGTAGGTGAGGACCACCAAAAGGTGGGGGGACCAAATCACCTTGCTCCCCAAGCCACACATCAACCCCTTGGTCCCCTCCTCTTGACTGGCTGACCATACCACATGGCTGGCTAGCAGCTTGCCTTGGCTACCAAGGCTGCCAGCTGGTGCTGCTATGCAAGCAAGCACGCCCAGCCAAGCATGCACAGCCACAGCACACACACGCATGGCACGCTTCTTGCGATGCTTGTGCCATGTGATGTGCGTGTGCTAGGCGATGCTAGGCACGCATGGGTTGGTGACCTCGCCTAGCCTAGAACTCGTATGGCTAGGACAATGCAAGGCTACGGCTTGGCTCGAACTTGTCGCTTGTTGAATCTACATCTCGTCGAATTCTAAATTCGACTCGACTTGCGACGCTTGGTCTCGACGCTTTAAGCTCGATATCCGACGTCTTTGTTCGTAATACTCTAATGACTCATCTAATCCTTCGGATTGATTCGTAGTCTCGGATTGGTTATTTGATAAGGGTGCGACCCAAAGGGTTCAGTCACGATTAAGTCGTAATATTAATTACACATTAATATAACTGAACAGAAGCGGCCTCCACCTAGGCATTTCAGTCACTTGACCTCACTGAAGAATTAGATTTCTAATAATTCCGAACCCTCTATCGAAATAACACACTCGTTGGAAGGACACCATTCCTTTCACAAATACCATATTCCTAATCCTAAACTTATTAGGATTCTTTAGGAACTTCTAGAAGTCTCTAGAAGGTTTTAATTTATCCTTTCTGAAAAGATAAAGATTAAAAGAGTTCGAGATTGAATAAAACTTCTCATATGATAGTCCTTATGCTTGTCCAAATTGGAAGATGTCCGGATATATTTCATTCATCAATTCTATTGGAAATCAAACTTCGTACGACTTTTTTTGTTATCTTTAGATTTCACTGCAGGACGACGGAACCAACGCGTCGTGTTAGTTTCATCGCGTCGCAATAAGTCTGTCGTCCGGCGTTAAGAGCTATTCTATTCCGATTTTTATCTTTTCTGATCGCTTAAACTCTCTTTTTTCCCGTTAAATAGATGTTGTTTTCCACCGTTTCAGATCAGCAACAATCATCAATAATTAGCCTTGAAAATCCCATCATCATAACCCAGAATTCTTAATTCTAATGTTCTGAGCCTTAGCCTAAACACATCCTTGATACTCTCCCTAATCAATCACATTACCTCATTCACGAGATTCGAAAACTCCAAGCCATCCTCGACGTTGCCTTCGACCTTGACGTGAAAGGTTGATAGTTCTAAGGGTTTGGTCCCAAATATATATTTCAATTCATATTTGATTTATTTACTTTATTGATTTAACTTTCTTGAAGTTTATTAACGTGTGTATTATTTTAATAGCAAGAAGGTTGAGGCATCAAAATCATGTTTAGGATGTTTTATGATCTCTAGTATCATGTTTAGGATGTTATATTAATTCCCAGTATCATGTTAGGATGTTATTTTTATTTCTAGTATCATTTTTAGGATAACGCTTTGGTTTTGTTATTAGTGACATGGTAGGATTTGTTATTAATCCGTTTAGTATCATGCCTAGGATCTTACTACTAATGATGTTTCGATGATGTTGTTATGATGATGATTGTCGTATTAATCATATGTTGCTTGATTTATTGTTATTGCTTGATTACGCCCTTTTTTGCAGGCATAAAGGTGATTTGTACTTGAAATCATGCCTAATAAGATAATTAATAATTTGATTTATGCTACTATGATTTTAATTCAAGTGATCACCAATATTAGATTTGACTGTTCATTAATAATCAACCAACGTAGACTAAACAGGTTTAGGATTAACTTGATGTATGTATGTTGATCGAAAAGAGCGCATGAATATCATAAGAATTCAGTAGAGGCATATTTAGGGCGAGTTCAATCTCTTTTAGGTTGGATTCTTACCATCATCCCCAAACAACCAGTCATGGTTCAAGACCACTATAGAGTTAACGGTTTCCGTGATCGTGAATGTGGTGTAACCTTCACACCCGTGAACGGTTTACAAGTTCCTAAAACTTGTTGGCGACTCTTTTATCTCTAGCGTCTTTTCCTTGGAATGCTGCCATGGATAAAAGCATGAACCACAGTAGGGCTCAAGGAGTTGAACTATTCCCTACAATTGAACAACGTAAATATATTACCACAAAATTTCAGAGTAAGTATACAACACCAAAAATAGTGCGATAAAATCATACAAACATTAATTATAACTTTTAAAGGTCTTTATAGATATTAAGAAAATTTTGGACTTGACTTAAGAAGACCTTCTCAAAGTAGTAATAAATCTAAAACAAGAAATTTTATTTTTGTAAAAACAGATTCACAGTGAGGCAAGCATATTAAATATTAACGCCGGTGAATCCCGCAGCCCACCACCAAAGGTTTGTTAGGGCGTACCTACAGAGTATTCCACAGTCATCTATATTTAAGAATGGCCAACTTACATCCCGAATTCTGCAGCCCAAGATGTTGGCATGTTCTAACCATTGAGTTCCGCAGCCTAATGATTGTCTTACACTCACGAATCATATAAAACTATAAACATATTTCTTAAAAATCATCCAAACACATTTAGGGATCATCAACCCCAATTTAAAGTATTTTAGTTCTTTACAAAACAAATATAATTTGAGTATTGATGTTGCGAGCACAACCTTAACAAGGATTAGATCCTTGATCAGGAAGCCATTTATAAGCACGAGATTAGATGCGTTGTGGCTTTAGAATGGCAACATGGACTTATGTCCTTGTTTATTGTGCGGAAATATAAGGTAAAATTCCATAATCATAAATGATCCTAATTCATTGTGAACTAGTTGGAGTAAATCCAAGCAAAGCATCATTAGAAAATCTACTAAAATATATGTTGAAAACATTGTTTCCTTAAAGCCAATAAAAGAGGTGTTGTTCAATGGATAGTTCGTTGTTAAACATTGATGATTATAGGTTGCCAAGTTGAAGGTCTCAAATCATGAAAATGAGTGGGATCCTTCACTTGGGCAATAAAACCTAGATCACATGTGATCCATAACACACTCAATTTTTCTCATCTTATTATGAAAGTGTTCGATAATGAAGATGCTAAGATTTGCAAAGAAATGAAAATTAAACCTATGCAATAAGTGAACCACAACATTCACAATTGCATAAAATAAATCAAGCATATTAGATATGGGTGTGATTTCTATAAATGTTTTCTAAAGAGTATTAATCTTATAAACATTTGGGGAAAACCATTTATCATAAAATGAAACGTTGAAAAGTTTCATAGTGGAATAAAAATTTTAGTAATAATTCCACAAATTATTTAATTGTAGTTTAGAATTAAATAATGAGTCCATTCGATTTGGCGATATTCAAAATAGGGTATCAAGACAATGTCTTGCATAAACAAACAACTATTAAGTGAACATTGATATCATATCGAAACTATCCCTAATCGAGGTCATATGAAAGTTGGACGACTAATGACCACATGAGATTATCGTGTAGTATGATTTATAGCACCGTTTCTTGTGCTACAAGGACAACAATCATTTGCACAGGTATTAGTTTGAAACTATACCGGATCAACGTATGAGAATAATTTAAGAGATTTAACAACCTTCATAAGTATATTACTCATTATGGCTATCGGAACCTCTTTCCTCAACCTTGAGTATTGTAAGTTCTCTTGTTTGAGTACTAGTTCGTTTTGATGTTGTTAAACGCCTATTGTACAAGGGGATTGTTAAACGTTTTGATGTTGTTCGGCTAGGGCCTCTTAGTAAGGGAAGCTAACAATGTAAGACTGGGAATGTCCCCCTATTAACAGTAGGGAACATGTCTTTGTTGTCTACATGGCCTCTTAAAGAGCGAGACTGTGAAAATGGTGGTCGTGCTCAGATGGATTTTAGAAATCATTTGCTTATTAAAAGTCGAACTTGGAAATCAAGAAACACTTCTTGATGTAATAAGGATGACGATGAATCTTACCTTATATTTCAAGGAGATGCATTAAGTGACATAGGAAAAAAGGAATACACATGCATCACACTTGTCTGAACGGACAAGTGGGAGATTGAAAGTAATGGTGTACTTCGAACAAGTGTATTATTACGATAGAGGGTTCAGAATTAATTGGGAAAGCCAATTATTCAGTAAGGTCAAATGATCGGAATGCCTAGCTCGAGGCCGCTTCTGATCAGTAATATTAATGTATAATTAATATTATAGTTTGCTCTTGACTGAACCCTTCAGGTCACACGCAATCGTGTTACAGTACATTGGCAACAAATTAATCCTAAGGAATAAATACGTCGATAGAGATTTTTCAAACTAAGGCTTCGGATTCCGAGCTTAGAGCGTCGAAGCCGAGCGTCAAATGTCGAATCGATTTTAGGAATCAACGAGACAAGAAATTAGCTAATCAACAAGTCTACGCGCACAAAAGTCCTTGTCGTGCTTTGGCCTAGCCATGTGAGGGCTAGGCAGGATAAGAAGCCTAGCCGGGCTGCTGCCGCATGGCACATGCTTGGCCGCAAGCATAGAAATCATCGCATGGCTTGGTTGGGCATGTGTTGCCGAGCCGGTGCTTGCGGGCTAGAAGGAAACCCTCGCTGGGACTCGCTAGCGAGAGAAGCGCCCAACACTAGCAGCCCGCATATGCTTGCGAGGCATGCTAACGCAGGCTGGTGTTGCTGCGTGGGCTGGCTGGAAGGCCCAGCCGAGGGACCAGGCGCCAGCAAGGCAACCTTAGTGCCCAAGGTAGGCTGCCAGCTGACACCATACGATTGGGGCCAGTTTGTGAAAGGGGCTGGCTTGGGGAGCAAGGGAGGAGTGGTCCTCCCCTTGTGGTCCTCACCTACTCTCCCTCTCCTCTTGCCACTTGTTATTTGCTAATTTATTTATGTATTTAATTAATTTGGAATTAAATTAATTACTTTCTTTTCTCATTCTATCATTTCTACCACATGGAAAGATGATTGAAGTTTTTTAGAACCTTAGCCTATAAATACCAACCTTGGGAGTTGGTTTTATTCACTTGAGTTGAACTCAATAAAGTATCTCCCAAAAGCGTGAGAAAGCCATTAATTTCGTAATACTTTAGTTTATTTTGGTCTAGCCTCGTCTAAGTTGGTAGGGACCCGTTAGCGCGCAAGGATGTGAGACGGAGGAGGGCTTGCACTTTCGGGTCTAGAGTTTTTCCATGTTCGTGCTCGGGGTTCGTGAGAAGCACGCGCCAAGGGTGAGCAAGTCTTATCCTTACTCTCTCTCTCTCTCTCTCTATCCCTCTTTGTGTGTTTATTGCTTTTAATAATTGCATGTTAGGTTGTTTAGTTGTATTAATTATGCATGTGATCCATTGCATATTTTTTTTCGCGCGGTGTCGGACACCGCAAAACCCAATAACCTATCCTAGCAATGTTTCTAAAGTGTAAAATAAAGCTAGTTGAAAGGAATGGTGTCCTTCCAACAAGTGTATTCTTCCGATAGAGGGTTCAAAATTATTACAGAGTTAATTCTTTAGTAAGATCAAGTGATCGGAATGCCTTGGTGGAGGCCGCTTCCAATTAGTAATATTAAGGCACAATTGATATTACAACTTAATCTTAACTGAACCCTTCGGGTCGAACCCAATCGAATCACCGATCCGAGACGGCGAATTAATCCGAAAGGATTTAATGAGTCGACAGAGTTTTACGAATACAGACGTCGGATATCGAGCCTAGGGCGTCGAGACCGAGCGTCACAAAATCACATGCGACAAGTACGAGCGTAGCCGTAGCACCAAAGTTGTATAAGCATGTGGATGCTAGGCTAGTTCGAGCTAGCATACACCTACCATGGCTAGGCGCAAGCCTAAGCACACTAGGTGTGCTAGGCAAACCATCAAAGCCTAGGCGCACCATCGCAGCCTAGGCGCACCATCGCAGCCCTAGCATCATGCCTAGGCACTATCGCAGCCATAGCATCATGCATGGGCACCATCGCTGTCTATCACAAGCACTAGGAGCACCAGGCAGCCCATCACAGCACAACAGCGTGCTTGCTGGATGCCTGGGTGCGCATGGCAGGGCCACACACGCACCAAGCACAGCCATCGCAGTGCTAGGCACTGACGCATGTGCATGTGCGGGTGTGCGTGCCTCGCACCAAGCATAGTAGTGCTAGGCACTGGCTGATATTGCTAGTGCGAGGGTGCCTGGCAGCTTCGCCCAGCACGCATGCTAGGCCCTTGCGTGCGTAGGCGCACTTGCTGGGCTAGCAATGCGTGTGGCTCTTGTGCGTGGGGTGCGAGGGTGGTGCGTGGTGCATGGCTGATGCGTAGTGCGAGGGTGGTGCGTGTGGCTGGCGATGCATGGGGGCCAGCATGCGTGGCTCGCTAGCAGCACGCATGTTGGCTATGCGACCACGTGCAAGAGAGGCGAGGGCCAGCACCAGCACCAACACCAGCACGCACCAGCGCCTAGCACTAGCACGCACGAGCGCCAAGCATCGCCCAGCACCAAGCATGCACTGCCTGGCTGGGATGCGAGGCTTCTGGCTGGGCTGGTGCTAGCTGGCACTGCAATCTGGCGTGCTAGTTGGCAGCAGCTCTGCAGCCCCTTGCTTAAGGCGGTTTTGTGAGGGGTGGGGACCAAGGCTTGGGCAAAGCCTTGGGGAGCAAGGCAATGGTCCCCCCCACTTCTTCATGGTCCTCACCTAACCTTCTCTCTCCCCTTAACACTTGTTTCATTGTGATTGAATTTAATAACTAATTTATTTTGGAAATAAATTAATTATCAAAATTATTCATTCTCCCACATTGGTTGGGAAATGAAATTCAAGGGTGCATTTCCCTATAAATACTAAAGGCATGGTATTTGGAAATACACAACCTTGAGTGGAATTAAAAAGGAAACTGTTGTAATTAGAGTAAACCTTTGATTCGTAAAACTCATAGTTTTGTTTTGTCCGGGTCTTGACTAACCTTCAAGACTTGGGACGCTCGGGTCGGGTCGAGGGTACGATCCGTCGGAGATCTCGTAGTTTCGGGATTCTGAAGTAAGAGCTCTTCGGGAGCGAAGCACGCAACAGAGGTATAATTCTTGTTCTTAGTCTTGCTTGATTAAGTTTATTATGCTTGTTAATTGCTTTAATTAAGGGGCGGGTTTGGGGGGGTTTCCTTCCGCGTAGTGTCGGGTCACTACGAAACCCTACAGCGGTATCGAAGCCACACTCCTTTTAATTTTTGCAATTAATTTTTTTAAAAAAAATTAAGGTGTTTTAAAAGAATTTATTTTTCTGGTTCATGTTCTTCAAATTAGATTAGATGCTCGTTTTAATTAATTTTAAAATTTTAAAACTCGGTTTTATTCTCGATTAGGCTGTCGAACCCAAATTTTCGCTCAAAAATAGTGATTTTCTGGTGGAATCGACATTCTGGAACAGATTCATTTCTCTTCGAGCCCTGTCCAGAAGCCAAATTTGAACCAGAAACCCATTTTTTCTGGGGCTTTTCGTTTTTCAATGAAAATTTATTTCTTTTTAAGCCTTAATTAATGCAAGCATTACAAGGTTAGATTAAATGCACATTTGCATCACTAATCTACTGGTTTTAAAAATATCCTTAAGCATAATAATGGAGTTTTTATTAGTGCTTAAGTTGATATACCATTTTTCACATAAACTTGTTTTTCACAAATTTTGCAAATAAATTGCAATATAATGTCAAAGTTCCTATAATGTGAACTTGTAATTTTAAGTTCCTATAATGTTAAAGTTCTAATCTTTAAAGGTTTAAATGATTGGAACCCTAACCCTAAATTCCATATTGAACAAAGTTTGGATTTTTCATGTTTCGTTGATTAAAATCCATCAAGTTCAAATACTTGTGAGTAAAATTGGATTAATCTTCATATTGGAAGATATAATCTTGGTATTTTACACAAGTATGAATGTTGGAAAACTTTTCATTAGATGATTAGTTTATTTTTCCAACTCCCATTTGTCAAATCCATTATTAATTTACATATTGGCAAGATTAATTATGGACATAGCTCATTTTTTTAAGCATAAAGAAAGACCTAATTTTGTTCAAAAAATTAATTTTTTTGGATAATTTAGGCTTGTGCATTAATAAAAAAAAAAGAAAAAAAGTTTATTTAAGTCTTATTTTATTTTATTGTATTTTTCCTCAAATTAATTCTAAAATGTAATTTAGAATTAATCATGTCACACACAAATCAGAATTAAAATTCCGAGGAAATGCACGCAAATCGATGCAAAACCGCAAGCGTCGCCAAGGCTAGCCGGGCTGCCCAGCAGCCCACATGTAGGCTGCCTATGGTGCACACAAGGGCATTGCACCAATGCGCGTGGTTGTGTGGCAGGGAGGTTGCTGGGGGCAGCATTGCGTGGGGCTAAGGCTGGGCAAGGGCTGCCTGTGGATGCTGGCTGACAGCATGATAGCAGGAGCCAGCCCAGCGCGCCATATGCTGGAAGGTACCAGCTCGCTAGCAAGCATGCGCAGCATGCTAGCAGGTTGCTGATGCTAAGCAGTGACGCTTGCTGGGCACAACAGAGCAGCACCACGCACCATGGTGCAGGGCCATGGGCTGCCTGGCAGCCATGGTGCGCACCCGCTAAAGGTTTTAGTGGGACGTTTTGCTTAATATTTGAGCTATGATTTTGCAATTTTTCCAATTTTAATAATTTTAAGTAATTATTTTAACAAGGTTAAAAACCTCGATTTTTGTTTTGTAAAATTTTGACGATTTTTGGGTTATGCCAACTTAATTATTCGGATTAATTAAGTATGGATGCGGAATTTAGTGGGAGCTTAATTTATTGCGTGAGCATTTTGCTTTTAGAAATAATGGATTAAACAACTTTGACTAGTTTTAATTAGGCGCGTTAATCGGATTAATCACCTAAGTTAGTTGCTAATTTTGCGTGTTTAATTATGTATTTCGTAAAATTGCATGGACCATTCACAAATAGTGAATGGGTGAATGGAAGATTGTTTTCAAAACAGGTTATTGAAAATGGTAACTAGTGGGGCCCGAATAGGATAGAAAATACGGACTGCGTTACGTTATGTATTTTTGTAAATCTAAATACGGTTTGCGAACCGTTAAGTATTTTTGTACTATTAGATTAATCTTATTCGTTCTAGCTAGCTTATTTTATTTTTTCCAAGATGTCTCAAGACGGCGTTTCGATGAAGACGAGCCAAGATGAAGACCCATGGAAATTGAAGATTTCAAGGGGTCATGCTAGTTGCCAAATGCATCTATTTCATGCTTTATATATATTGTTGTTATATATGATTGCTAGATGCATGTCTAGGATTTCTATATATTGCGACGATTAGTTAAGTTCACTTAAATCAACCAACATAGAAACCCTAGGTCCCTTAAAAATATTGAGCTAAAATTTGTCGTTCCAAGAACAACACTTACCGAACTAATGCGCGTACGTGATGGACTAAGCCAAAGCGAGACATCACTACTTCCCTAGGAACGTAAGGTATACTAGGTATACAAGTTGTCTTGGTTAAGCTCAACGATATCAGTAAGGAGTTCTTAGATGTTGTGGCAAAAGAGATAAAATGTCAAGGATGCATTAGATGCGACATTTTATCAAACCGAGAGTAGCTTGGAGCTATTAGCAATTAGATTGCTTACCTTAAGATATTTAATGATTAAGACAAGCCAAATCATGCTTAACCAATTCTTGATCTTTGGGATCTCGGAATCATTTTATTCTTGTCTAAAAGGGACAATATTATAAATGCGTGGATAAAATGCTCAATAAGATTGAATATTTGCATGAACGTTTTGAATTTCAACTTATTGATTTATGAATGGTTTTTCATTTCAAATTCTTTCAATTGTAGAACAATGTTTGCAAGTAACTCAAACAACAACCATGTGTGCCCGGAACTCCCTGAAAAGTTAGCTATCAAGGTTAACTTAACAAACCTTGAAGAATGGGAAGAAGAACTCAGGAAAACTCTCCGGAGTTGTTCCAAGGAGTATGTTCTGGATACTTCCCTACCAACCCTTTGTACCAAGAAACACTTGAGTGACGAAACTTATTGTGCATGGTCAAAAGATTGCAAATTAGTGTCACAACTCATGGCTAACTCCGTCCCGGAAGAATGGAAAGAAAAACTTCCATTCTCTTTTCCGGACTTGTTCCTTGGAGGACTAAGGGATGTTGTTAGTGTGAGATTCTCTAAGAGTTTCAACAACAACAATGATGGACTCTTATTTGAAGTGATTAGGTCACTTACAGACATGAATGTGAAGCCATCGGATCAAGGTTGTCTTGCGAAAGGGAGGTACCATCTTTGGTCTACAGTCTGCAACACCAAGTTGAGACCGGGTATGCCCCTCCGACCCCATGTGGCAAGAATGACTAAGCTCTTCAAGCACATAGAACTCCTCGGAATTCCACTAGGAGATGGAATGGCTGGTCATATTATGCTCACTTCACTCCACTTAGGATATGATGCACTAAGGGCATATATTTCTGAAACGAAGGAGACACATTCTTTGAAGAATGTGGTGGAGCTACTTCACCGAGCCAACTCATTTGGGGCAACCAAAAGACCATAAAGAAGGAGGGATTTCAAGGTTAAGGCAAAGATGCGTTGCTTCTATTGTGGTGGTCAAGGCCACTTCAAGAGAGAATGCAAGCTCTTTCGAGAAGAGGAAGAAGGGAACATTCCGACTACCTCGGGAAGAGGGTTTCACAAGCTTTAAATGACCCTTGTTTCGGTGTTTTCAGTGTCCCTTGGGAGAGTTACAATTCCAAGACTGGACTCTGGGTGCCTGTACCCGCAAAACAAAAGAGACTCCAGTTGGGTGGAGTTGCGCCTCCGAAGATCAAGTTAGGACGTGTACGGACGAAGTAAAAAGTGCAGAAAGTAAAGTATCTTCTCGGATTTCGAGATCATGAGTAAATTTTTGCAATTAATGATTGCTCTATTTTTTGTGAATATTTCTGAATGTGTTTCCCGGTGGGATCAGCTCCCTATTTTTAGGGTCTTGGGATGCGTGCAGTCATCCTAAGCTACGGAAACCTAGGAATGATGGGCTATCTCGGGAATTGGGCCAAAAAGGCCATCTTTTTCCCAATGATTGGAGATGCCACGTGTCGACAGAAGATTGGTTCATATTGAACCTCTCCTAAGGTGACACGTGTCACCATTTTATTGGGCCACATGTCATGGGTATTTTTACCCAAAACATTTTCCCCTCACATGTGTGACGTTGCGTGCCACGTGGCGCTTTTGACACTTGTCACTGGGATACTGGTGGACAATTTTTACTATTCACCTTCTGGGAGAGTTACAGGAACACCCCTGCAATTACCCTCCTATAAATTGATTTTTACCTTTCCCATTTTGGTCATTTCTAAAATTTAGAAAGAGTCAACTATTTTTAGAGAGAAAACGTCTAACAACCGCCTGTGTATCCTTCAAGCAATTGCCTTCATTTTCTGCTTAACACTGTCGGGCTACCGTCTACATATTTCACAAACGGGGGATCATCTGAACCGCCTGAATATCTTTCAAACAATTCTCTCACTTTCCAAGGGTTACAGCCGGTACAACGTCTATGCCTTTAACAGTCAAAAGAACTTTTGGGGACACTCCAAGCAAGCCTTTTTTTTCAAGGAAGTACATCTGGTTAATCGTCTTTGCATCTTGCAAGCAATTTCTTGATTTCTACCTGCTAGCAACAGCTAGTCAACGCTTGATTGTGTTTCAGCTCATCTCAGAGGTACCCTCTCTCCCTTTCTCGGCTCTTTCATATTTTTCTGTTTGCATACATTTTGCTCCATAAATGGATTCACCAACAGCACACACGACACAACCTAGTTTTGTAGGCAGCCGGTTTCCTGGTACGGCTGAGCCTAGGACTGGGGTGCCACCTCTGGGTGTTTGGATCACTCTTGTTCATCTCCAATTCCGACTGTCTTCGTGTCTGTGTAGGACACTATGGCTCGGACTAGATGGACGGCTGTAGATTCAGAGTATAGGGAAGAGAGTGCAGACAATCCGGAGTATATGGCTATTATTGGACTACCATGAAAAGAGATTGCCATCAATATGTGAAAAGGTGTGTAAAATGCCAGATATATGCCAACTCAAAACATGTTCCACCTTCTCCTCTTTACACTTAATAATCTCCATGGCCATTCTTCACCTAGGGAATAAATATCATTGGAAAAATCACTCCACTTGGATTAGGAGGCCATGAATACATCCTCGTTGCTATCGATTATTTCACCAAGTGGGTAGAAGCAGCATCCTATGCAAGACTCACCGTAAAACATTTGGCACTCTTCATAGAAAGAAATATGTCAAAGTGAAGTCCTGCATGAAATGATAAGTGACAATGGTACTCACTTTCAAGCGGAGTGTGAAGACCTACTTAAAAATTAAGATATTCAACATCATTACTCCTCTCCATATAGACCTCAAGCAAATGGCGCGGTAGAAGTAGCCAATAAAAATCTAAAGACAATCATTAAAAAGATGACGGAAAACTACAAGGATTGTCCTGCGAAACTCTATTTCGTTGTTTTGGGGTTATCGCACGTCAATACGCTCATCCACAGGAAGTACGCCATTTTCTTTGGTCTATGGAATGGACATCGTATAACCTGTAGAGATAGAAATACCTTCCTTGCACATAGCATTGGAAAGTAAATTTGACGAGCTTTAATGGACAAGAGCACGGTACGAAGACCTAGTTCTACTCGATGAAAAATTACTAGAAGCCTTACATCATCTCCAATGCTACCAAAATCGCAAGGCTATACACTTCAACAAAAAGGTCAAGACAAGAAACATCAAGGAAGGAGACTTGGTGTTGAAAGTAATTAGAAAGAGTGTACTAGACCGAAGAGGCAAGTTTAGGCCTAATTAGTCTGGGTCATACATCGTGAAAGCTATGTTATCTAGAGAAGTAGCTAAGTTAACAGATATGGACGGCAACAAATTCTCAAGTATGAATGACCTTGACCAACTAAAGAAGTTCTACCCATGATCTAATTAGTTCCATAATCAAGAGAGCTACGTTTGGCCCGATTCCTTAAACTAAGGATAAGTAGGCAACCCTTCCTATCGCGCCGCGTTAGGTTCCAACGCGTCGCGTCAGAACCATGGCGCTGCGTTGGATCCATTGCGCCGCGATAAAAAGTTCAATTTTGCTGATAAATAGCGAACAGCTGCATTAAAATTGCTTTAAAAATCTTCCGACCTCAATACTTGGATTATTTTTTAAACAAATTACATGACTACATAATGATTAACAAATTACGTGAAAATGTAGATTAATTTTTGAGAAGTTTTGAAAATCAAGAATAAATAATTGGACCCATATTTGGGATTCCCAAAGAGAGTAGTTCAATTTAAAATTGTTTTGAGATTTTTTGCATTTCTAATTCGGTTTCGTCAATGACAAAACTGTGCGGACCTTTGCTGCAGCTTCCAATTTGAGAGTTTGCTGCAAACCCTACACTGCATTGATGAAGGCAACCAGATTGCATATATGTGTCATGTGTCGACTTGAGATTTTCAGTTTCTTCCATTGCTCCCAACTTCCGTACTTGGAAAATTATTTTAAAATAAAATTGAATTCGATTGAATTTAATTAAAGGATAAAATTGCATTGATAATTGAAACTTCATTATTGATGGCATTATGCCTTACTAATTAAAAATAAAATTATCTTCGAATTGAAATTGTCTAATGGAATAATAAGCAAAGCAATCCTCTAAATCTATTCTTCTTTTTCCTTACGAGCCCTTTCCCAGTTCTTATCCGCTTCTTCTTCATCTGATAATTCTTTTCTCAGCGAACTAAAACCTTCGAGGAAGAAGTCTTTCCTTTTGCAAAAACCCCACCTTTTTTTCAACCCAAACCTTCTTTTCCTTCTTTATAGGAGTTGCCTTCCTCTTCCCTTTACCCTCTATAACACCTTTCTATAACACCTTTCTTTGTAGGCATGATAGGAGTCTTGAATTCAATTCTTGAACCCAGACACTCTTTAGGTGAAGCCTTCTTGTCCTCTAGGCGGTCTATTTATGTTACTCTTCTCGGCACCCTTAGAGTTTGATTTTTGAGCTTTGTTCTTGTCCTTTTGATTTTTAGCAAGTAACCATTGTTTATATTCTCGAGACAATGGAGTAGAAACTCTTATCAGATACAACTGTTCATAAGGGTCTCGCATACCAATAATCATCGAACCTATCAACATTCTTTGAAACAGAATATTCATGAGGACGACGATAATCACCAACAGGGATAGTTTGTGCAAGTCCATATTGTCTCATCACTCTAGAAGAGAAAGAAAAAGTCAACTGTGATAAGCTTGGGATGCGACAGAAAGGTTGAGTGTTGACTCCATTCATCTTCTCAATCTTCCTCCATGGAACATCCCACCTGATATAGAAATCGCGAGATTGGAATATTTTCCTCCACTCCAAATAGCCCATCTTTATAGAAAAGTGTTTCTTCCGTCTCACAAGACAATTTGGAGTGTACTTTTTAACATCATTAGGAGGATTGATTAATCTCAATCGTTCCATTAGCCAAATCTGCAAGCATAGAAATTAATTGTTATTACATTACAAAATTAAATATTTTTTATATTTGTAATTAAAAGTATTGATTTTCTACCTGTAATAATAACGGAGATCCTCGAATTGGTGCTTTAGGATCTTTCTTCAATTCATCTAATCTCATCATTGTTTCTCCAACAATTGCAAGCATAGGATTTCTCCCGGCGTCAACTAGTTCCATAATTGTTACTAATATGGCTTGACCCATGTGACCACTACAATTAGTGATGAGTAAGAGTTTACTAAACATGCAAAATAAGAAGGCTCTTCCTCTATATATGTGAAAAGAACTAGACTTTAGGTCTATTAAAGAAAAAAGATGTAAATTTCTTACATATACTTCTTTTCCATAAAATATAGAATTTAAATCGGCTTCCCTAAGATTATAAAAATTCTCAAAATCCTTATTATAATACTCACATATTGTAGTGATTATGGCAAGATTCCTAGAAGGAAAGCCAAAAATAGCTCCAAATTCCTCTACAGGGGGCTAATTTCATCATTTCCTAGCCTAAAACAATGAGTGTTGGAATACCAATATTCTATTGCAGCATGAATAAAATTACTATCAAATTCTACACTCCTAAGACCCAATAGGCCATTCATGTTGAAATATTCAAGCCCTTTTTGCTCACTATTGGTCAAAGACCGACACCACTCACGAGTAATCTCACTAAAATTTTTAGCCGTGATTGCTAGAATATGAAAGCTAAAGACTCGAATTATGCTAAATAAGATATATTCGGGGGCATTTTATAATCGAAAATCAGCACATAAGCTGAAATTTATTCGGAGTCGAATTTTTCGAAACCAACGCGCCGCGACAGAACTATCGCATTGCATTAACACCATCGCGCCGCGTCAGACCCTAACGCATAGCGTTGATTCTTGGCGTCTGCGATACAAATGTCGTGTCCAATGCTCTTTGATTTGATTCCTAATATGACTCGTACTATTCCATATTACACTCGGTTTGATCCAAATGAAACTTTCCTTTCCCACTTTATCCTAAGTTTCTTATAATATTTTAATATGATTAATCCTTGATGATTCGGAATTCTTTTTAGGAATTTCAAAATATTTTTACACTCACTCATTTCGATTTCCCATCTTTTTTTTTCGGGAGAAAGTAGGATACCCACCACAAAAATAAAGGAATTTTTTTTCTATTTTCAAGTAGCACGAGACACAATCACCACATGATTGAATTAAGTTTACACGTATCGTGTCAAAACACTTTGAATCACGAAGAGTTGAGTCTATACACATTGAGTTGAGTTTATGCACATTGAGTCACGCACATTGAGTCATGTTGTATCCAAATCGTCGCATCGAGTGAGCAAAGTCCTATAGTCCAAAGAACAGGTGCAGGTACATTAAGGCCCTGGTGGACAAGGCTTCCGATAAACTTACATAGATCAATGAAGATGATCGAAAAATGTACAACAAAATTGAGACGAGTTAAATTGAGTACGAGTGGCGGTAAAATGAAATGTCCAATCACTTCAGATTTGAGGCCTGCGGAATGAATTGTTGGACTATGATTATCCACTCGAGCCTCGTGATGAGCAATAAATTTTTCTTGGAGCCTCGAAGAGAAAATGATGAACAAATTATTGAGTAGTTTATTAAAGATCCTAATTTGATTGATGGTCGGCCCAATGACGATCATAAAGATGGAAGAGTTCTACGAAAATCAATTTGAGGTTGGTAAAATCTTAAAGAGTAAGGTTTTACAATAGGTTCTCCAAAGCGTGAGAAACTATCACTTTCGAAGCGTGAAGACGAGAAATTTTGAAGCCGGCTCAAAGCGAAGTGGTCTTCGACAGCGCCCCTCGAGAATGTGGAGTTCTCACCCAATTTTGAAGATGGCTCAAAGCGCAGCGGTTTTCCACAGCGCTCCCTGAGAATGTGGAGGTTATCAAACAAACAAACCTTGATTTGATGTTACCTAGAGACGTGTGCTTGGCAATCCCAGATACTCGTTTCTTTACTTTTTTATTCGTAGAATTGACGTTTTCTGCAAGTATCGGCGTTAAAAAGAATGATTTAAGATCGTAGAACGTTCAGAATCATTCTCTGTCCCTATCAATCTACTTTTACTTTTGTTTTCGAAACTTACGTTTCTCTAAACTAAGTCAAAGTGAGGGGCTTCTGTAGACACTTGATTGTGTCTCCCCAAAAACCAAACCCAGTAATGAGTACCATTCACGTATTTGATTAACGAGTCCGATAAAGAGTTAAAGAGTTTCGTGAAGCTTGCTTAAGCCTTAACCATATCCCTAACCTTTCCTAAAATTTTTTAACCCAAAATCATTCATTTCGTGTCGTCAAAATCATCCAAATCATAAAAACATCCAAACCAGTTTATTTAGGTCCGTAATCACGGTCCAATTATTGTTTATTTTTTACGGGGCTTGAAAAGAGCTTTCTAACGATATATTATAAGCCCAACTCCGACTTAAAACGAATAAGTTATGGCCAAAATACTAAACCGCGCCCAAACCGAGCCTAGGTCCACTTTACCCACGACCCAATGATCATGTGACGGTCCAAATTGTTGGGTTTTGTAGCGTCCAACGCTACGTGGAAGAGAAACCCGCCCAAGACCCACTCACTAATTAAAGCAACTAAACATGAAATCACATAATTAACAACATAAGAGAGAAAAAGAGAAAAGACATTCTTACCCTTGACGCGTGCTTCGCTAAATTCACGAGCTCTTACTACAAATCTTGAGCCACGCAAGTGCGACGGCCTACTACGGCTTGCACCCTCGACTCGACCCGAACGGTCTTAATCCCGAAGGTTAGTCGGGACTTGAACAAATATAACTAGAGTATTACGAACTTAAAGGTTTTCTCACTAATAATGAGATGCCTTATTGAGTTCCACTCAAGTGAAGTTTTCCCAAATCCAAAACTTGTGTATTTATAGGGAAGGGAGTCTTGATCTCCCTTCTACCATCAATGTGGGAGATTTGCATTTTCCTCTATTTTATTTTAAAAACAAAATAAAAATGCAAGGCAATCAACAAGCTCCAAGTGTCACATGGAGGGAGAGAGTAGGTGAGAACCACCAAAGGTGGGGACCAAATCACCTTGCTCCCAAAGCCACACACCAACCCCTTGGTCCCCTCCTTTTGAACGGCTAACCATGCTACATGGCTGGCTGGCAGCCTGCCTTAGCTGCCAAGGCTGCCAGCTGGCGCCTAGCACTAAGGCTGGGCTGCCCAGCCAACACGCCCACGCATGCGTGCAGCTAGCAAGCCACGCATGCGGGCTGATGCTCCTAGGCGCTGCTATGTGTGTGTGCTAGTCCTGCTGCTATGCAATGCATAGCACGCATAACCCATAGCACAAGCTTGTATAGCGTGTTGTTGTGCGAGTGTTATGCGCTGCCTGCTTGCGATAGCGAGGCCTAGCAAGCACTTGCGTGCTCTTGGCCTTACGATGCTTGTGGGCTGTGCTGAGCCATGCCAAGCATGCTGCGATAACTGATGCTACTATGCTAGCAAGCACGCCCAGCCATGCATGCTTAGCCACGGCACACACACACATGGCACGCTTCTTGCGATGCTTGTGCCATGTGATGTGTGTGTGTCGGGCGATGCTAGGCACCCATGACACGCATGGGTTAGTGACCTCGCCTAGCCTAGCTAGGCCAATGCGAGGCTACGGCTTGGCTCGAACTTGTCGCTTGTTGAATTTACGTCTCGTCGAATTATTTAATGGGGCTCGACTTGTGACGCTCGGTCTCGACGCTCTAAGCTCGATATCTGACGTCTTTGTTCGTAATACTCTAATGACTCATCTAGTCTTTTGGATTGATTCGTCATCTCGGATAGGTTATTCGATAGGGGTGCGACCCGAAGGGTTCAGTTAAGATTAAGCCTTAATATTATTTATGCATTAATATTACTGATTGGAAGCGGCCTCCACCTAGGCATTCTGATAACTTGACCTCACTGAAGAATTAGCTTTCTAACAAGTCCGAATCCTCTATCGGAAGAATACACTTGTAGGAAGGACACTATTCCTTTCATTCTCCCACTTGTCCTTCCGGACAAGTGTGCAATTAATGTCGGTTAATGTCTCTTCATGAACTTTAAGATAAGATTCTTCGTCATCCTTATTAAGTCCAGAAGTGTTTCTCGATTCCTGAATTTAACTATCAATAAGCAGATGATTTCTAAAATCCATCTGAGCACGGCCATGCATTTTCACAGTCTCGCTCTTCGAGACGCCTTGTAAACAACAAAGACATATTCCCTACTGTTAATAGGGGGACCTTCCCAGTCTTGTATAGTAAGCTTCCCTTACTGAGAGGACCTAGCCGCCCAAGTGTTGTCGTTATAATCCCCTTTTACGGTAGACGTTTGACAACATCAAAACGTTTAGTACTCGAACAAGAGAACTTACAATACTCATGGTTGAGGAAAGAGGTACCGATAGCTATAATGAGAAATGTACTTATGACGGTTTTTAAATCATAGGTCGATCCGGTACAGTTCCAAACTAGTACCTATGGAAATGATTTATGACAATCATGTCCTCTTAGCACATGAAACGGTGCTATAAATCATACTACACACTAATCTCAAGTGGTCATTAATCGTCCATCGTTTAAATGACCTTGATTAGGGATAATTTTCGATTAAAATATTCATTGTTCACTTAACAGGTGTTTCTTTATCCAGGACATGGTCTTGATACCCTGTTTTGAATATTCTTAGAAATCGAATGGACTCATTATTTAATTCTAAACCACTGTTAAATAGAAATGGAGTAATAATAAATTTGCGGAAAATTTAATTTCTCCGAAACCGAATGGTTCAACATAGTGTTTTACATTAAGACATCAACTTTAATTAAAACACATATACAGGGAAATCAAAGCCAATCTCCAACATGCTTGATTCCCATTGCCCCGACCTGCTTGTCGTGCTTCACTTGAGGCAAAGGTTTAGTCAATGGATCAGCTACATTGTCGTCCATTCCAATCTTACAAATTCTGATTTCACCCTCGGACTTCCATTCCCTTATCATGTGAAATCGCCACTTAACATGTTTGACCTTCTAGTGTTCCCTTGGCTCCCTAGCCTGAGCAATAGCTCCATTGTTATCACAATAGAGGTCTATCGGACCCTTGATGGAGGGTACAACACCATGACTAATGAACTTACGAATCCAAACTACCTCCTTAGCTGCTTCCGAAGCTGCCAAGTATTCAGCTTCAGTTGTAGAATCTGCAATGGTGCTTTGCTTAGCACTCTTCCAACTAAACGCTCCTCCATTCAGGCAGAATACGTACCCTGACTGCGACTTGGAGTAGTCTCTGTCAGTCTGGAAGGTCGCGCCAGTATAACCTTCAACAACCAAATCATTACGGCCAACATAGACCATGAACTTATCCTTGTTCCTTTTAAAGTACTTTAGGATATTCTTAGTTGCAGTCCAATGCGCCTCTCCTGGATCTGATTAGTATCGGCTCATAGCACTCAAGGCATACGATACATCCGGCCTAGTACATATCATGGCATACATGATTGATCCAATAAGAAAAGCATATGGAATCTGACTCATCCTTTCTCGCTCATCAGGTGTCTCTGGACACTGTTTCTTGTTGAGAGTTATGCCATGTGACATGGGTAGGTGCCCTCTCTTGGCCCCTTCCATGTTGAATCGTGCCAGTACCTTATTAATATAAATACTTTGGCTTAATCCAATCATCCTTTTAA
The DNA here is from genome assembly GCF_001683475.1 of Chenopodium quinoa. Classification (NCBI taxonomy): domain Eukaryota; kingdom Viridiplantae; phylum Streptophyta; class Magnoliopsida; order Caryophyllales; family Amaranthaceae; genus Chenopodium; species Chenopodium quinoa. Next base: position 1,370,967 of record NW_018745054.1, read on the forward strand.
ATCTATCCCTATAGATCTTACTCCCTCCGTCCCAAATTACTTGCATCACTTTCCTTATAAGGCCGTCCCAAATTACTTGCAACATTTCTATAAAAGGCATGGTCCCACTATTTTTTTAATATTTATCTCAAATATCAATGGCCCACTATTATTTCACTTTTGTAAAAAAATGATAAAAAATTTACACCCCCCACCCCCCCAACCCATACGTACCCCCTGATCTAATTTCACTTCACAGGCCACTTTCTTTCCTTCATATATATTTTTTTTATTTTACTTTTACTTTTGCAATTCACTTTCTCACTCCAAATTATTTTAACCCATTTTCAAGGTTCTTTCCATTCATCTTCTTCCCCAAATCATGAAACAAATTACTGTAGATTTGAAAAAAAATCTCATGGATGATACTAAAAAACATCAAATTAATCCTGATTTAGCTAAAAACAAAGATCAAGACTCATTCATCTACCCCAATTCTGATGTAATTGGGGTTTGGGTCGATGATTCTGTAGAACCATTTTCAATAGTTCCTGAAACTCCGCCAGACGTTCTCCACACTCGAGAGCGTGAAGTGACTACTCCACCGGATGTTTTTCTTCCAAATGCATTTTTTTCGGTAGAGCACGAAGAGTGAGTTGTTCCTGACACTCCAGAACGTGAAGTGGCTACCACTCCTGTGTGTGTAGCTCCAAAGCTAATTCGATGTAGTAGCGGACGCCAATTTAAAAATTCGATGTAATGGCTACCACTATGGTGTTTGCCGGCAAAAATCAAAAAAGGAATCAATTTTTTTGGATTCACATGTTAGATGCACGTGTATCCAACAGCACACCCCACCCCCCCCCCCCCAAAAAAAAAATGCTATGGCCCACTTCCACTAGCTATAATAAAAAAATGCCCACTACCAACTTACATACATTATAATAAACAAGTCAATTACTTTGCATAAAATCCAGCGCCAGTCAAACCGTTGCAACTAACCGGGACGGAGGGAGTAATATCCAATATGTACTGTGCCTCTCCCAAGTCCTTCATTGAAAAGCACTTACCAAGCTAGCCCTTTACGGACTCCAACAGTTTAGTGTTGTTTCGGATGAGTAATATGTCATCGACATATAAGACGAGGAATGCGATGTCACTCCCACTGACCTTCTTGTAAACACAAGACTCATCTGGATTCTTAATAAAACCAAACTTACTAATGGCTTCATCGAATCGCAGCTTCCAACTTCTTCATGCTTGCTTTAGTCAATAAATGGACTTCTTAAGCTTTTATACTTTCCCAGCATTGCTTGAATCAACAAAACCTTCCGGCTGTGTCATATACACAGTTTCTTCAAAAATGCCATTAAGGAAGGAGGTTTTGACATCCATTTTCCATATTTCATAATCATAATATGCAGCAATCGCTAGGATAATCCGGACGGACTTAAGCATTGTGATTGGCGAAAAGGTTTTATCACAATCAACACCGTGAATTTCATATAACCTTTTGCCACCAGTCTAGCTTTGTATATAGATACATTTCCATCTTTGTCTGTTTTTAACTTGAAAATCCATTTGCAACCAATAGGTTTGTAACCTTTGGGCAAATCTGTTGGGTTTCGTAGTGACCCACACTACGCGGAAAGAAACCTGCCAAGACTCTCCCCCATAATAAATGCAATTAACAAGCAAAACACAATTAAACACAACAAAGGATATAAGATTATACCTTTGACGCGTGCTTCGCTCAACAATGAGCTCTTACTTAAACCCCGAAAATACGAGGTCTCCAACGGGATCGTACCCTCGAACCCAACCCGAGCGTCCTAAGTCTCGAAGGTTAGCCGAGACCCGGACAAATAAAACTATGAGTTTTACGAATCAAAGTTTACTCAAATCAAGAGTTGCCTTTTAATTCCACTCAAGGTTGTTCTTTCCCAAATACCGAAACTTTGGTATTTATAGGGAAATAAACCCTTGAACTTCATTTCCCAACCAATGTGGGAGAATGAATAATTTTGATAATTAATTTAATTCCAAAATAAATTAATAATCAAATCAATCACAATGCAACAAGTGTCAAGGGGAGAGAGAGAGTTAGGTGAGGACCAAAGGCTTGAGGGGGATTATTGCCTTGATCCCCAAGCCATTGCTCCAAGCAATGGTCCCCTCATCCAAAACCGGCATAGAAGGGATGCTGGGCTGGCAGCCAGCTATGCACGCCAGCTAGTGCTGCCAACTAGCACCAGCCAGCAAGCCCCGCATCACCCCAGCCAGCATATGCGTACTGTGCTGGGCGATGCTTGTGCTGCCGCTGCGCGCTAGTGCTAGTGCTAGGCGCTGCTAGCTGCCAGCGCTGGCTCTTGCCTCTCTCGCTATCGCACAAAAACACGCAGGCCCTCGCACTCCTAGTCGTACGCACATGCACAGGCCCTCTCGCACAGCCAGCACACCTAGGCCAGCTAGCCCCTCACGCACGCAAGGCCTGGCATGCGTGCTGCTAGCGAGCCACTCATGCTGGGCTTGGTGCTGGGCAATGGTGCACACGCACACGCACAGAGCGAGGCTCGTGTTGCTGTTGCGATGGTGCGAGGCACACACGCACACACACATACGCAAGTGCCCACCACTACGATGGATGTGCTTGGTGCGTGTGGCCCGCGATGGCTTGCGATGGCCCCTAGGCACATGCACACGCACATGCGATAGTGTTGTGCATGGTGCCTAGCCATGCGATAGTGTTGTGCATGGTGCGTGTGGCCTGCGATGGTGCTGCCATGCCATGCGAAAGCTGCGATGGGCTGCCTTGTGCACCTAGCACGCATGGCGCGCCTAGCACACCATGGTGCGCCTAGGCTTGCGATGATCTAGCCTAGCCATGCTACGGCTATGCTCGTACTTGTTGCTTGTGATTTTGCAACGCTTGGTCTCGACGCCTAAGGCTCGATATCTGACGTCTATATTCGTAAAACTTTGTTGACTCATTAAATCCTTCGGATTAATTCGTCGTCTCGGATCGGTTGTTCGATTGGGTTCAACCTGAAGGGTTCAGTTAAGATTAAGCTGTAATATTAATTATACCTTAATATTACTGATCGGAAGCGGCCTCCACCTAGGCATTTCGATCACTTGACCTTACTGAAGAATTAGCTCTGTAATAATTTTGAACACTCTATTAGAATAATACACTTGTTGGAAGGACACCATTCCTTTCAAAATCAACCAGGTCCTAGACTTGATTTTCAGATATGGGGTCCATCTCGGATTTCATGGCTTCTTGCCATTTTGCAGAGTCATGGCTCGTCATAGCTTGTTTGTATGTCGTTGGCTCATCTCCATCAATAACAAGGATGTCTTGATCTTTAGTTAAGACAATACCAAGGTATCTGTCTGGTTGAGATCATGCTCGTTGCGACCTACGCTGGGTAATTGGTTGAGCATTTGCATTGTCAGTTTGACTCTGACCTATGTCATTAGCTGCTTCTAAAGCACTTTGATTGTCAGTTTTGTTAGGTTGACTTTGTTGCTCGTCCTCTCGAACTTCGTCGAGTTCGATTTTCCTCCCACTTGTCATTTTGGAAAGGTGTTCCTTCTCCGATTAGACACCATCACGAGCAACAAACATTTTGTTCTCGGATATGTTGTAGAAGTAATACCCCTTGGTTTCTTTTGGGTAGCCCACAAAGAAACACTTGTCAGATTTTGGGTGAAGTTTGTCAGAAATTAATCTCTTGACATATGCTTCGCAACCCCAAATCTTAAGAAAAAACAATCGCGTAGGTTTCTTCGTCCATAATTCTTATGGAGTCTTTTCGACAGCCTTTGACGGAGCACGGTTTAATGTTAGTGCCGCGGTTAGAAGTGCGTGTCCGTAGAAAGATATAGGAAGTTCACTAAGGCTCATCATTGATTGAACCATGTCTAACAAGGTTCGATTTCTCCATTCGGACACTCCGTTCCATTGTGGAGTTCCAGGAGGTGTCAACTCTGAAAGCATACCATTTTCTTGTAAGTGATCTTCGAACTCGTGGCTCAAATACTCGCCAGCACGATCCGATTGAAGTGCTTTGATTTTCTTGCCAAGCTGATTTTCAACTTCACTTTGAACTCTTTGAATTTCTCAAAAGATTCAGATTTGTTTGACATAAGGTAGACATATCCATATCTACTATAGTCGTCCGTGAAGGTGATGAAATATCAACAACCAATCCTTGCAAGTGAACTCATTAGTCCACATACATACGTATGTATTAGACCTAATAAGTCACTAGCCCTTTCTCCCAACTTGGAGAATGGTTGCTTTATCATCTTACCTAACAGACATCCTTCGCAATTTTCAAACGACTCCAAGTTGAATGAGTTAAGAATACCTTCATGAAGAAGTTTCTTGATGCGTTTGATGTTAATGTGGCCAAGACGACAATGCCACAAGTAGGTTTGATTCGAATCAATGGTCTTAGCTCTTTTGGCAGTATCGTCAACTTGTCTAATCATATGTAAAACATGCCATTTTATAGAACATATAAGCAAGACATTTCAAAAACCAACCATTGTTTAAGTCTTGTGATCAAAGTAACCCGGTGTCCAACACCATAGATCAAAAGTAAGTTCAAAAGCATGAGAAACTAAGATTAGTTAATTACAAGCCATAGACAAAATAAATGTGCCTACAAGCAAGATCAAAAGACCTTCTTTGTCGTCCGCTTGTAGTTGCACATCCACTTGTGAAGCCTTCTCACTTGGTTCCTCAAAAGGAAACATAAAGTGAGTTACACATGGTATCCAATACCTATGAATAGCTTTATACACAAGTGTTAATGAAGATACCTAAAGCAGATGAAACATTCCTCTCCTCCTCATCCTTTCGAAAGAGCTTGCATTCCTGATGGGCGTTAGAACGGTCGCACATTCCACACTCAATCAAATAAATTTATAAATCCTAAAACTAACACCTAAACAAGTCTAGTGGTAAGTTCGGAGTCGAACCACAAGGAACGGTAATGCTAGATTGTTCTTAATCTAATGCCTAAGCTATGCCGAAGTCGATTTACGGATAAAGGACACTACAACTACACTAAAACACATATAAAGAACAAGGTATGATAAAGTCTACTAGGGGAAAAGATCCACTTAGAACAATTAATAAGCTAATGAGAATCCATTTGATAATCAATCATGCAAAGAAAGAATTATAATGAGAATTAACTACACTCAAAAGTAATCTCTCAAATTCCTAGCCTAGATCCCTCATTGACTAGGTGCATAGAAGAAAATTACCCAAAATGCAATCAAATATATCAATTCTAATTCACAATCCCTTGTCAAACTAAAACCAATATGCAATTAAGTGTGCTATCATGGGAGATCAATCCAATCTAAAACAAACAACATGCCAACATCAATTCAATCAATTTAATCACACAATTATCATCAAATTTATCTCAAATAACTCAAATAATCATTACAAAGCCTCACTCAAAACACCTAGTAGAAGGGAAACTACTCAAGCATAATGAAAGCAACTAAATAAAGCAATAAGAGAAGAGAAAGTAAGAAATGCTCATTGATATAAGATGGAGATCTTCAAATTCCTCATTTGATTATCCAAAATCCATGAAAACCATTGTGCTCCTCACTTTCTCTCTCTAAAATTTTGAGAGTTTCTCTCTCTAAAACCTAAAACTAACCTAAAATCTATTCTAAACTGAAAAAAAAATCTTTTTCTTTAATGAGCAAAAAAATCTATTTATACCCCTTACAAAATTGCTTAGGAAGCTCCGCAAAAAGTCAGCTGAAACGGGAAAAGGTCTGACCGAACTCTGTGTAGGTTCGATCGGACTCAGGGTAGGTTCGGCCGAACTCAGGGTAGGTTCGGTCGAACCTCCCTGATCCTTGTTTGATCGAACTTTCCTGGTTCGACCCCTCATGTAAACATGCTGAAAAATTGGTTGAAACTGCCTGGGAGGTTCGGTCGAACTTTTCAAATGTTTGACCACACCTTGGTTCGACCAAACCTCTTAGAGGTTCGGCCACACCTCCTCTTGAACTTCCTCTTCTTGCTTCCTCTCCTTCCCTTTTGCTCCTCTTGTCTTTGTCCATGCCTCCATACTTGGCCAAGGGGCCTCCTACCGTGCTTAGGACCGCCATGGAACCTGCAAAAGATAGCAAAGATCACGAGAGCATGGGGATGATAAAATTATGCATAAAGATTATCAAAACAAGCGCAAATAAGCATACTTTTCATCCATAAAAAAAAGGAAGCCATAAGAGGAGAAAAGAGGTAGAAAAACCTAAGAAAAACAGGAGAAAAGAGACCAATACACTACCCCTAAGGGTAACATAAATGTCACTCATCAAACACCCCCAAGCTTAACTTTTGCTCATCCTCGAGCAAAACAAAACAAACACAACGGAAAACGATGTATTTTTTTTTAAAAAAAATAAAATAAAATAAAATAAAATAAAACTAGAAGAGATAGAATATACACTAACTCACTTTCGTAGGAATCACAAATGCATTTAGCGCATGCATCAAGCACTTTAAACCCCATAGATCGCTCTAGAGGACGAGTATGCTCTCGTAAGGGTATCCTAAGAGTTTAACCCATAACTCTTGAAAAAAATCAAGGCAAAGAAATAAACAAATAGATAAAATAAATTGAAGTAAAAGAGAGGTTACAAGCGTTCTTAAGTGGATTTTTACAATGGAACAAGCACTAAAGAATGTCAATCTTTCTAAAAAAAAAAAAAAGGTTTGCACGTTCTAAGATGTCCAAGCTTGATTGAAACATAGCATATGCTAAGCATAGAGAACTAACGGAAACATATTCCACCTTTTGTTCCAACTAATCAAACCACAACCTCTCTACAAGTTTCAAATCCACTTTCAAGTTAGCTTCTCATGATTCCACGAAGGAACCGGAAAATAAGTAAGAAATTCAAAACATGAGAAGGTTACCCAACATCTTGGCTATGCAAACTCGCTCTATAGGCTTGATTCCTATTTCCTGCCACCACTAAATGACTTAACCCTCTAGGATCAAAAGGACTTTCAAGGTTGTAATACACAGGCTAGGAGAGTAAAGGTGTGGAAAACTTTTGAAATTGGTGGTAAACCTACATGTGAAGCTCGGGTGGAACTTTTTCCACAAGATCCAAACGAATCCAAAACAAAAGTACCAACTATGCTCATAAAATAAATTTCCCCCAAGCTTATTTAAAACAAACTAACAAAAATAGGGAAAAAAAACAACTATAACAAAATCATTTTGTGCTTTTCATTCTTCTTTTACCTTTTTTTTTCGACATTTTTTTTTCATTTAAAAGTCCTTGCCTCTTTAACTTTGGACGACTTTTTCTCAAAATGCATTTGCTTTTATGCACAAACTTATATACAACACATACTTGCTTTGCAAATAAACTCATAATTCTAAACTTGCACCATAAACAATAAAACAAGCTCGAAAACTAAATTGCTTCACAAAACTAAAGGTAGAAAGTGAAACCAAGGCTTCAAGGCTTGTATTGTGGCTAGAGAAAAGAAGGTATATGGCTCAAAAGGGCTAGCAAGAGGGGCAAATATAAACTAAACTCAAAAATAGAAAATCTATCCTATAAAAAGAGAAATTCCTTTGTCATCCCCTAAAGTGGCACGGTCGCGATCTTGGGAGCTAAAAGTCAAGTTCTAGATACGAGAATGCAATAGCCAAGTATCCAAATATGCCGCTCAACAAAGTATGATGAAGGCTTGAACAATTTACCTCACTAGGGATAGAAATAACTAACTCTTGATTTCATATCCACCATAGAGAGCAACTCCATCTTACCACAAGCAAGTGAACTAGGGCTTCATGGTCTCAAAGTTCTTAACAACTACCTTAGCATATCATATCCTAGAGTCAACCTAACACATTCTCAAACCGTGAATACCTTTATAATTTAGGAATAAAGACATTCAAGAATACAAGTCCAAGCGTATTATGTCAAAAGTAAGAACAAAACAAAACACATTGCAAATTTGCCTTGATAGAAACAAAATCTTTTTGGAATTTTCAAAATAAAGAAAATGGAAATGCATATACAAATGTGCATGGCATATATGAATCAAAATTCCACCAAACATGATAGAATACCCTCCCCCAAGCTTGAATGAGGCAACATGCTCAAACTTTAAACCAAAGAATCCATGGGAGGAGAAAATAAAGAAAGTCATCCAACCAACCAACATATGTCCAACAAGTCTCAAATCATTAGAGGAAGAGCAAGGAAGGATATTACCGGATATTAGGTGGGTATAGTACCCGCAAATGACCCAATTAAACCTTCTTGAAGCCGACTACCTCTAAAATTGAATCTTGTTTTCCATGTGCTAGCAAAAGTGGAGTCAAACTTCCTTGATTCTTGATCCAAACCAATGCATAAGAGTATATTAAGTTATGTACCTAGCACCAAGCACACAAACATTTCCATGAGGCCAAAAACTATTCTAAAAATAAAAAAAATGAAAGCAATAAACACGGGTTACTTCCCAAGAAAGGCTTGCTTAAGGTCCAAGCTTGACCGCTCTAGTAAATAATATTGCAAGGATCGTAAGAGCTTATCAAATGCACTAATACACATTTCATAAGAAAGAAGGTAGGAAAATGACAGGAAGATAACGTGCAACAAGGATAGTGCACGCAAATGAGGAGAGAGATGCCATGAAAAAGAAGAAGAAGAATCAAAAGAAAATTCAGCAAAAGAAGAAGAAGAAGAAGAAAAAGAAAAGGAAGGCAAACTCTCCTTAAAATGTTTTTTGGTGGCAAAATCACCCTTTTCCTCAATAATCGATGAGTGGGGAGCTTGAAGATCACAAATAGAAAGAGGGTCCCCAATAGGCTCTTTGAGAAAAGAAGGGAGTGACATGGGATAGGAGGGAACATAATCAAATTTTCTTGAAAATGGAAAATGATGACGTGGGGGGATAGGAGAAATGGTCTCACAAATGATCTCATTTTCACCACCTTGCCTCTCATCACTAATAAGGGAATGAAAATTAATCATTGAATTCTCAAAAGAAGAACACTCGTGATCTACATCTCCCTCAAACAACCAATCTCCAAGAGAAACAACCTCATCTTCCAATTCCCTATCACGACGATAAACAACATTTCCCTTAGAAATCTGAAAGCCTAAGATCTCAAAACCATGCATGAATGGATGCAAAATCATCTCAAATTCATCTCTTTCCCATGAAGCATTCTCAATGAACTCACTCAAAATGTCATTATTTTTCATTTGAACCTCACAAAATAAATGGGACATAATCTCAAATGAGTCCAAATACTCATGAATAGAGGAATCACAAACATGCACTTGGTCAAAATAAGAAAGAGGGTTTTGATTCATAAAATCATCATTTAATTCACTCTCAACTCTCTTTCCTTCACTCAAAAGCTCATTGTTGTCTTCCTCACAATCTTTTGATTGCACAAAAACATCATCATCATCATCTTCAATACACACATGGGATTTGAAAGATTCAAGATCATGCAACAAAGATGACAATTGGCTTTCTAGCTCTTCCTTTCTCCTTATTACCTCCTCAATACGCTCTTCACTCCTATTCATCATCTCCAATTGACTTCTCATAGAATTTAAAAACAACTCCTTACTTGGCCCAAAAGTAGAATCAAGCTCAACACACCTAATAAGGGATTCTAAATAATCAATCGAACACTCACAGGATGAAGAAAATTGAGGGTTAACAAGGGGAGAAGGATCACAACCAAGATTGTAAGCATCAACTTTAGAAGGATGAGTATAATCATCATCACGGGGAGAGGGGGCACAATCAAGCATATAAGATTCATTATTGGGAGAAAAAGGTACATCACAAGAAGGCATGCTAAATAATGAAGAATAATGAAACACACCATGCTCATCAACATTGGAATGCACCTCATCATCATGAACAATAGGGGAAATAGAGTTGAAATCATTTGTTCTAGGTTCACTAATGAGATCATGTGACAAATCATGGGAATGCATGCTAACATTAGAAGAATCGACACATTGCACATCAATATTAGAAACATGATTACCCTTATTGTAAACATCCCTAGCAAACCATACATAAAAAACCCAAGCATCATCAGTTGATAATGCTTTAAATTCACCATTATACATGCTTTCAACAATATCCCTAATTTGCTTATTCAAACAAAAATAACAAATCTCAGAAGCCTCCCAAAGACTATAACAATTACGATCTACAAGTCCCTCAAGTCTATTGAAATAATCACAAAAAGGCTCATTATCATATTGAGGAAATGAGAAACATGCCATTTTTTAATTTTTTTTAACAAAAACAATCAAACAAACAAAAAATAAATAAACAAATAAAAAAAGAGTATACACAAAGACCTAGACTCAAGCAATCAAAAACAATCAAGCATTGACATCGTTCCCCGGCAACGGCGCCATTTTGATGGGCGTTAGAACGGTCGCACATTCCACACTCAATCAAATAAATAAATAAATCCTAAAACTAACCCCTAAACAAGTCTAGTGGTAAGTTCGGAGTCGAACCACAAGGAACGGTAATGCTAGATTGCTCTTAATCTAATGCCTAAGCTATGCCGAAGTCGATTTACGGATAAAGGACACTACAACTACACTAAAACACATATAAAGAACAAGGTATGATAAAGTATACTAGGGGAAAAGATCCACTTAGAACAATTAATAAGCTAATGAGAATCCATTTGATAATCAATCATGCAAAGAAAGAATTATAATGAGAATTAACTACACTCAAAAGTAATCTCTCAAATTCCTAGCCTAGATCCCTCATTGACTAGGTGCATAGAAGAAAATTACCCAAAATGCAATCAAATATATCAATTCTAATTCACAATCCCTTGTCAAACTAAAACCAATATGCAATTAAGTGTGCTATCATGGGAGATCAATCCAATCTAAAACAAACAACATGCCAACATCAATTCAATCAATTTAATCACACAATTATCATCAAATTTATCTCAAATAACTCAAATAATCATTACAAAGCCTCACTCAAAACACCTAGTAGAAGGGAAACTACTCAAGCATAATGAAAGCAACTAAATAAAGCAATAAGAGAAGAGAAAGTAAGAAATGCTCATTGATATAAGATGGAGATCTTCAAATTCCTCATTTGATTATCCAAAATCCATGAAAACCATTGTGCTCCTCACTTTCTCTCTCTAAAATTTTGAGAGTTTCTCTCTCTAAAACCTAAAACTAACCTAAAATCTATTCTAAACTGAAAAAAAAAATCTTTTTCTTTAATGAGCAAAAAAATCTATTTATACCCCTTACAAAATTGCTTAGGAAGCTCCGCAAAAAGTCAGCTGAAACGGGAAAAAGTCCGACCGAACTCTGTGTAGGTTCGGTCGGACTCAGGGTAGGTTCGGCCGAACTCAGGGTAGGTTTGGTCGAACCTCCCTGATCCTTGTTTGGTCGAACTTTCCTGGTTCGACCCCTCTTGTAAACATGCTGAAAACTTGGTTGAAACTTCCTTGGAGGTTCGGTCGAACTTTTCAAAAGTTTGACCACACCTTGGTTCGACCGAACCTCTTAGAGGTTCGGCCACACCTCCTCTTGAACTTCCTCTTCTTGCTTCCTCTCCTTCCCTTTTTCTCCTCTTGTCTTTGTCCATGCCTCCATACTTGGCCAAGGGGCCTCCTACCGTGCTTAGGACCGCCATGGAACCTGCAAAAGATAGCAAAGATCACGAGAGCATGGGGATGATAAAATTATGCATAAAGATTATCAAAACAAGCGCAAATAAGCATACTTTTCATCCATAAAAAAAAAGGAAGCCATAAGAGGAGAAAAGAGGTAGAAAAATCTAAGAAAAACAGGAGAAAATAGACTAATACACTACCCCTAAGGGTAACATAAATGTCACTCATCAATTCCCTCTTGTAGTGGCCTTGCCCATCACAATAGAAGTATCGCATCTTTGCCATGTTCTTGAACTCCCTTTTACTGGCTCTCAAGGGCCTTTCGGTTGCTCCATAGGAGAAGGCTCGGTGAAGCAGTTGCACCACCTCTCTTAAAGAGCGTGTCTCCTTTCCCGCAACTATATGCACTCTAAGTGCATCATAGCCTGGGTGGAGTGAAGCAAGCAAGATATGGCCCGCCATCTCATCCTCAAATGGGATTTTGAGAAGCTCCATGTGCTTGATGGCCTAGTCATTCCAAGCACATGAGGTCGGAGGGGCATACTGGATCTCAATTTGGTATTATAGACCCTTGACCAAAGACAACGCCTCTCCTTAGAAAGACAACCTACTTTCGGTGGCTTTATCTTCATGTTTGAAAGTGACTTAGTCACATCAAACACGAGTCCATCATAATTGCCATTGTCACTCTTGGTGACTCTCACATTGACGACGTCCTCAAGTTCTTTGAGGAACATGTCCGGAAAATAGAAGGAGAGTTTTTCTTTCCAATCTTCCGGGATGGAATTAACCATTAGTCGTGAAATTTTCTTTCAATCGGAAGACCATTTATCATGAGCCTCATCACTCTTGATTCCCTTAGAGAAGAAGCTTGGAATTGAAGTATCAAGAGTGTATTCCAAGGAAAAATTTCGAAGAGTTTTCTGAGTTCCTCTTCCCATTCCTTGAAGTTGACCAAGTTAAGGCTAAAAGCCAACTTGTCGGGGAGTTCCGGGCACATAGAGTTTTTGTTTGAGTTACTTGCAGACATGTTTCTAAAATTGAAAGAATTTGAAATGAAAAACCATTCATAAAACCAATAAGTTTGAAATTTAATGCGTAATGAAAATTTTCAATCATTTTAAGTATTTTATCCACGTATTAACATTAGTCCCTTTTAGGCAAGAACAAAATGAATCCAAGATCCCAAAAATCAAAAAGTGATTCACCATGCTTTGGCTTGTCTTAACACTAAATATTTTAGTGTAAGCAATCCAATTTCAAATAGCTCCAAACTACTCTTGGTTCAATAAAATGTCGCATCTAATGCTTCCTTGACATTTTATCTCCATTGCCACGACATCTAAGGACTCCTTACTTTTATCATTGAGCTTAACCAAGACGACTTGTATACCTAGTATACCTTATGTTCCTAGGGAAGCGATGATGCCTCACTTTGACGTAGCCCATCACCACGCGCATTAGTTCGGTAAGTGTCGTTCTTGGAATGGAAAATTTGGCTCAATATTATAGGGACCTAAGGTTTCTACGTTAGTTGATTAAAGTGAACTTAATTAATCATTGCAACATTTGAAATCCTAAACATGCATCTATCATACAATTCAAGCATATATAAACACAATATATATAAATCATAAGTATGAGATGCATTTGGCAACTAGCATGACCCCTTGAGTCTTAAAATCTTCAAGGGTCTCCGATGCAACTTCTTGGCTTGTCTTCTTACAAACACCGTCTTTGAGACATCTCCGCTAACTATGTAACTACTAGCTACTACGACTAGGAATAATCTAAATATTAAGGTACAAAAATACACAACGATACGCATACCGTATTTAGATTTACAAAAATACATACCAGATCGTAGTCCGTATTTACTATCCTAGTCGGGCCCCACTAGTTTCCATTTTCACAAAACCTATGAAACAATATACATTCCATTCATCTATTCACTATATGTGAATGGCCCATGCATTTTACAACGATAAAAAAGTAACAATGCATAACACGCGCAAACTAGTAACTAACTTAGGTGGTTAATCCAATTAATGCACCTAATTAAAACTAGTCAAAGTTGTTAACCATTTTATGTGATTAAAACATAATTAGTTCAAGTAATTAACGAAGCTTCCACTAAATTCCGCATCCAACTTAATTGATCCAATTAATTAAGCCGGTAAACCCATATTTTCCCAAATTATTTTGCAAGTGCCGGAAGAACCGAGGCCTAGCCTCGTTAAAATAATCAAATAAAATAATTAAAAATGGCCCTAATAACGCAAAACAAGAGCCCTTAGCATGCCCTAAGTGCCTAGCATTAAAGCCACGGGGCTAGGCTTGCTGGGCACTAAGGTCGTGGCTTGCTTGCCTTGGGTGCTAGGCTGCCCACCATGGCTGCCTTGCTGCCCTTAGGTGTCGTGGTTGTGCGTGCTGGCATGCCTGCCTAGCAGAGCACGCCACGCTTGCTGGCATCAGCAGCATCGCAGCAAGATACGCATGCTTGCGTGCATGCTGGCACTGGCAGCGTGTGCTGGTCTTGCTGGGGCTCGCATGCCTCGCTGCCCAGCAGCACTTGCGAGCACCTTTACACAGCACACGCATCATTCTCGCACAGCCCATAGCACCAAGTGTGCATCACACTCTCATACACAGCATACACTAGCGCATCAACGAGGCAAGGTAGCCCATTACACACCTTGGCAGCCACATGTGGGCTGCTTGGGTAGCTCGGCTAGCCTAAGGGCGTGTCTTGTGTGATTTTCCCTCGATTTGCGTGCACTTGCCTCGGGATTTTAATTCCCGATTTATGTGTGATAAAAACTAATTCTAAATTTATTTTAGAACTAATTTAGAGCAAAATGAAAATAAAACAAGTCCAACTTAATCAAATTCAATTTTAATAGTGCACAAGCCTAAATTATTCAAGAACCATTCTTAAAATCAATTTAGGTCTATCTTGATGCTACAAAATTGAAGTGCTATACTCATTATTAATTTAACCATACATAAATTAATAATGAGAATTGACAAAATTAAAGAGGTTGGAAAAATAAACCCATTCATCTGATGAAAAAAATTCAACACTAACTTGTGTATAATTGAAAAATTAAATCTTCCAATATGAAGATTAATTAAATTTCAATCATAAGTTTTGAACTTTTAGGACTTTAATCAACTAAAAAATGATCAAATCCAAGAATTAGTTCAACATGGAATTTAACAATCAAAGTTCCAACCAAACAAACAATTAAAAATTGGATCTTTAACATATTAGGGACTTCAAAATTACAAATTCACCATAAACATTCACACTTGAAGCAATTTATTTGCAAAAATATGAAAATTTCAAGTTTATGTGAAAAATGAACTCACCAAATTAAGCCCCAAGTATGACTTCTTAAACATGCTTAATAAGGTTTATAATTGCAGTAGATTAGTGATGAAACCATACATTTAATCTACCTTTAACATGTCATAATTAATCAAGGTTTAAAGATTTAAAATCTTTCGTCAAAAACGAAAAACCCCTGGAAAAACATGTTCCTAGGTGGCTATTGACTTCTGGACAACACTCAAAGAGGGTTAAAAAATGATTTAGAACATCGATTCCACCCAAAAATCACAATTTTTGAGTTAAAATCTGGGTTCGTTGGCCAAAATTAGTAAAATACGAGCTTGAAACTAATTAAAACGAGATTCTAATCTAATTAGAAAGCAAAACCAGAATTTAAATCCATTTTAAATCTTCTCAATTAATTATTAGTTACAATAATTAAATTGAGCGTGGCTCTGTACCGTTGTTGGGTTTCGTAACATCCAACACTACGCGGAAGAGAAACCCGCCCAAGTCCTGCTCACTAATTAAAACAACTAAACATGCAATCACATAATTAACATCATAAGAGAGAGAAAGAGAAAAGACATTCTTACCCTTGACACGTGATTCGTTCGATTCACAAGCTCTTACTTCAAATCTTGAGGCACGCAAGTGCGACGGCCTACTACGGCTCGCACCCTCGACCCGGCCCAAACAGTCTTAATCCCGAAGGTTAGTCGGGACTTGACCAAATAAAACTAGAGTATTACAAACTTAAAGGCTTTCTAACTAATAATGAGATGCCTTATTGAGTTCCACTCAAGTGAAGTTTTCCTAAACCCAAAACTTGGGTATTTATAGGGAAGGGAGCCTTGATATCCATTCTCCCATCACTGTAGGAGATTTGCATTTTCCTCTATTTTATTTTATACAAAAAAGAAATGCAAGGCAATCAACAAGCTCCAAGTGTCACATGGAGGGAGAGAGTAGGTGAGGACCACCAAAGGGGGGGACCAAATCACCTTGCTCCCCAAGCCACACACCAACCCCTTGGTCCCCTCCTCTTGACTGGCTGACCATACCACATGGCTGGCTAGCAGCTCCTTGGCTACCAAGGCAGCCAGCTGGTGCTGCTATGCAAGCAAGCACACACACGCATGACACGCTTGTGCCATGCGATGTGCGTGTGCTAGGCGATGCTAGGCACGCATGACACGCATGGGTTGGTGACCTCGCCTAGCCTAGAACTCGTATGGCTAGGCCAATGCGAGGCTACGGCTTGGCTCGAACTTGTCGCTTGTTGAATCTACATCTCGTCGAATTCTAAATTCGACTCGACTTGCGACGCTTGGTCTCGACCCTTTAAGCTCAATATCTGACGTCTTTGTTCGTAATACTCTAATGACTCATGTAATCCTTCGGATTGATTCGTCATCTCGGATCGGTTATTTGATAAGGGTGCGACCCAAAGGGTTCAGCCACGATTAAGCCGTAATATTAATTATACATTAATATAACTGATCAGAAGCGGCCTCCACCTAGGCATTTCGGTCACTTCACCTCACTGAAGAATTAGCTTTCTAATAAATTCGAACCCTCTATCGGAATAATACACTCGTTGGAAGGACACCATTCCTTTCACAAATACCATATTCCTAATCCTTAAATTATTAGGGTTCTTTAGGAACTTATAAAAGTCTCTATAAGGTTTTAATTTATCCTTTCTGGAAAGATAAAGATCAAAAGAGTTCGAGATTGAATAAAACTTCTCATATGATAGTCCTTATGCTTGTCCAAATTAGAAGACGTCCGGATATATTTCATTCATCCAATTCTATTGGAAATCAAACTTCGTACGACTTTTTTTTTATCTTTAGATTTCACCGTAGGACGACAGAACCAACGCGCCGCGTTAGTTTCATCGCGCCGCAATAAGTCTGTCGTCCGGTGTTAAGAGCTATTCTATTCCGATTTTTATCTTTTCTTATCGCTTGAACTCTCTTTTTTCCCTATAAATAGATGTCGTTTTCCACCGTTTCAGATCAGCAACAATCATCAATAATTATCCTTGAAAATCCAATCATCATAACCTAGAATTCTTAATTCTAATATTATGAGCCTTAGCCTAAACACATCCTTGATACTCTCCCTAATCAATCACATTACCTCATTCACGAGATTCGAAAACTCCAAGCCATCCTCGACGTTGCCTTCGACCTTGACGTGAAAGGTTGATAGTTCTGAGGGTTTGGTCCCAAATATATATTTCAATTCATATTTGATTTATTTACTTTATTGATTTAACTTTCTTGAAGTTTATTAACGTGTGTATTATTTTAATAGCAAGAAGGTTGAGGCATCAAAATCATGTTTAGGATGTTTTATGATCTCTAGTATCATGTTTAGGATGTTATGTTAATTCCTAGTATCATGTTAGGATGTTATTTTTATTTCTAGTATCATTTTTAGGATAATGCTTTGGTTTTGTTATTAGTGACATGCTAGGATTTGTTATTAATCCGTTTAGTATCATGCCTAGGATCTTACTACTAATGATGTTTCGATAATGTTGTTATGATGATGATTGTCGTATTAATCATATGTTGCTTGATTTATTGTTATTGCTTGATTACACCCCTTTTTGCAGGCATAAAGGTGATTTGTACTTGCAATCACGCCTAATAAGATAATTAATAATTTGATTTATGCTACTATGATTTTAATTCAAGTGATCACCAATATTAGATTTGACTGTTCATTAATAATCACCCAACGTAGACTAAACAGGTTTAGGATTAACTTGATGTATGTATGTTGATCGAAAAGAGAGCATGAATATCATAAGAATTTAGTAGAGGCATATTTAGGGCGAGTTCAATCTCTTTTAGGTTGGATTCTTACCATCATCCCCAAACATCCAGTCATGGTTCAAGACCACTATGGAGTTAACGATTTCCGTGATCGTGAATGTGGTGTAACCTTCACACCCGTGAACGGTTTACAAGTTCCTAAAACTTGTTGGCGACTCTTTTATCTCTAGCGTCTTTTCCTTGGAATGCTACCATGGCTAAAAGCATGAACCACATTAGGGCTCAAGGAGTTGAAGTATTCCCTACAATTGAACAACGTAAATATATTACCACAAAATTTCAGAGTAAGTATACAACACCAAAAATAGTGCGATAAACTCATATAAACATTAATTATAACTTTTAAAGGTCTTTAAAGAGATTAAGAAAATTTTGGACTTGACTTAAGAAGACCTTCTCAAAGTAGTAATAAATCTAAAACAAGAAATTTTATTTTTTTAAAAACAGATTCATAGTGAGGCAAGCATATTAAATATGAACGCCGGTGAATCCCGCAGCCCACCACCAAAGGTTTGTTAGGGCGTACCTACAGAGTATTCCACAGTCATTTGTATTTAAGAATGGCCAACTTACATCCTTAATTCTGCAGCCCAAAATGTTGGCATGTTCTAACCATTAAGTTCCGCAGCTCAATGATTGTCTTACACTCACGAATCATATAAAACTGTAAACATATTTCTTAAAAATCATCCAAACACATTTAGGGATCATCAACCCCAATTTAAAGTACTGCAGGTCTTTACGAAACAAATATAATTTGAGTATTGATGTTGCGAGCACAACCTTAACAAGGATTAGATCCTTGATGAGGAAGCCATTTATAAGCACGAGCTTAGATGCGTTGTTGCTTTAGAATGGCAACATGGACTTATGTCCATGTTTATTGTGCGGAAATTTAAGGTAAAATTCCATAATCATAAACGATCCTAATTCATTGTGAACTAGTTGGAGTAAATCCAAGCAAAGCATCATTAGAAAATCTACTAAAATATATGTTGAAAACATTGTTGCCTTAAAGCCAATAAAAGAGGTGTTGTTCAATGGATAGTTCGTTGTTAAACATTGATGATTATAGGTTGCCAAGTTGAAGGTCTCAAATCATGAAAATGAGTGGGATCCTTCACTTGGGCAATAAAACCTAGATCACATGTGATCCATAACACACTCAAATTTTCTCATCTTATTATGAAAGTGTTCGATAATGAAGATGCTAAGATTTGCAAAGAAATGAAAATTAAACCTATGCAATAAGTGAACCACAACATTCACAATTGCATAAAATAAATCAAGCATATTAGATATGGGTGTGATTTCTATAAATGTTTTGTAAAGAGTATTACTCTTAAAAACATTTGGGGAAAACCATTTATCATAAAATGAAACGTTGAAAAGTTTCATAGTGGAATAAAAATTTTACTAATAATTCCACAAATTATTTAATTGTAGTTTAGAATTAAATAATGAGTCCATTCGATTTGACGATATACAAAATAGGGTATCAAGACAATGTCTTGCATAAACAAACAACTATTAAGTGAACATTGAACATCATATCGAAACTATCCCTAATCGAGGTCATATGAAAGTTGGACAAATAATGACCACATGAGATTAGCGTGTAGTATGATTTATAGCACCGTTTCTTGTGCTACAAGGACAACAATCATTTGCACAGATATTAGTTTGAAACTATACCGGATCGACATATGAGAATAATTTAAGAGATTTAACAACCTTCATAAGTATATTACTCATTATGGCTATCGAAACCTCTTTCCTCAACCATGAGTATTATAAGTTCTCTTGTTTAAGTACTAGTTCGTTTTGATGTTGTTAAACGCCTATTGTACAAAGGGATTATAAAGGCAACACTCAATCGGCTAGGGCCTCTTAGTAAGGGAAGCTAACAATGTAAGACTGGGAATGTCCCCCTATTAACAGTATGGAACATGTCTTTGTTGTCTACATGGCCTCTTAAAGAGCGAGACTGTGAAAATGGTGGTCGTGCTCAGATGGATTTTAGAAATCATTTGCTTATTGACAGTCGAACTTGGAAATCAAGAAACACTTCTTGACGTAATAAGGATGACGATGAATCTTACCTTATATTTCAAGGAGAGGCATTAAGTGACATAGGAAAAAAGGAATACACATGCATCACACTTGTCCGAACGGTCAAGTGGGAGATTGAAAGGAATGGTGTCCTTCGAACAAGTGTATAATTACGATAGATGGTTCAGAATTAATTAGGAAAGCCAATTATTCAGTAAGGTCAAATGATCAGAATGCCTTGCTGGAGGCCGCTTCCGATCAGTAATATTAATGTATAATTAATATTATAGCTTGCTCTTGACTGAACCCTTCAGGTCACACGCAATCGTGTTACAGTACATTGGTAACGAATTAATCCTAAGGAATAAATATGTCGATAGAGATTTTTCAAACTAAGGCGTCGGATTCCAAGCTTAGAGCGTCGAAGCCGAGCGTCAAATGTCGAGTCGATTTTAGGAATCAACGAGACAAGAAATTAGCCAATCAACAAGTCTACGCGCACAAAAGTCCTTGCCGTACTTTGGCCTAGCCATGTGAGGGCTAGGCAGGATAGGAAGCCTAGCCGGGCTGCTGCCGCATGGCACATGCTTGGCCGCAAGCCTAGAAATCATCGCATGGCTTGGTTAGGCATGTGTTGCCGAGCCGGTGCTTGCGGGCTAGAAGGAAGCCCTCGCTGGGACTCGCTAGCGAGAGCAGCGCCCAGCATTAGCAACCCGCATATGCTTGCGAGGCATGCTCCCCAAGGTAGGCTGCCAGCTGGCACCATACGATTGGGGCCAGTTTGTGAAAGGGGCTGGCTTGGGGAGCAAGGGAGGAGTGGTCCTCCCCTTGTGGTCCTCACCTACTCTCCCTCTCCTCTTGCCACTTGTTATTTGCTTATTTATTTATTTATTTATTTTGGAATTAAATTAATTACTTGCTTTTCTCATTCTATCATTTCTCCCACATGGAAAGATGATTGAAGTTTTTTAGAACCTAAGCCTATAAATACCAACCTTGGGAGTTGGTTTTATTCACTTGAGTTGAACTCAATAAAGTATCTCCCAAAAGCGTGAGAAAGCCATTAAGTTCGTATTTTGGTCTAGCCTCTTCTAAGTTGGTAGGGACCCGTTCGCGCGCAAGGATGTGAGACGGAGGAGAGCTTGCACTTTCAGGTCTAGAGTTTTTCCATGTTCGTGCTCGGGGTTCGTGAGAAGCACGCGCCAAGGGTGAGCAAGTCTTATCCTTACTCTCTCTCTCTCTCTCTCTCTCTCCTTCTTTATGTGTTTATTGCTTTTAATAATTGCATGTTAGGTTGTTTACTTATATTAATTATGCATGTGATCCTTTGCGAGTTTTTTTCGTGCGGTGTCGGACACCGCAAAACCCAATAACCTATCCTAGCAATGTTTCTAAAGTATAAAATAAAGCTAGTTGAAAGGAATGGTGTCCTTCCAACAAGTGTATTCTTCCGATAGAGGGTTCAAAATTATTACAGAGTTAATACTTCAGTAAGATCAAGTGATCGGAATGCCTAGGTGGAGGCCGCTTCCGATCAGTAATATCAAGGCACAATTTATATTACAGCTTAATCTTAAATGAACCCTTCGGATCGAACCCAATCGAATCACCGATCTGAGACGAAGAATTAATCCGAAAGGATTTAATGAGTCAACAGAGTTTTACGAATACAGACGTCGGATATCGAGCCTAGGTCGTCGAGACCGAGCGTCGCAAAATCACAAGCGTAGCCGTAGCACCAAAGTGGTCTAAGCATGTGGATGTTAGGATAGTTCGAGCTAGCATACACCTAGCATGGCTAGGCGCAAGCCTAAGCACACTAGGTGTGCTAAGTGAACCATCGAAGCCCAGGCGCACCATCGCAGCCTGGGCGCACCATCGCAGCCCTAGCATCATGCCTAGGCGCTGTCGCAGCCCTAACATGATGCCTGGGCACCATCGCTGTCTATTGCAAGCACCAGGAGCACCAGGCAGCCCATCGCAGCACAACAGCATGCTTGCCTAGATGCCTGGGTGCGCATGGCAGGGCCACACACGCACCAAGCACAGCCATCGCAGTGCTAGGCACTGACGCATGTGCATGTGCGGGTGTGCGTGCCTCGCACCAAGCATAGCAGTGCTAGGCACTGACTGATATGTGCTAGTGCGAGGGTGCCTGGCAGCATCGCCCAGCACGCATGCTAGGCCCTTACGTGCGTAGGCGCACTTGCTGGGCTAGCAATGCGTGTGGCGCATATGCGTGGGGTGCGAGGGTGGTGCATGGTGCAAGGCTGATGCGTAGTGCGAGGGTGGTGCGTGTGGCTGGCGAGGCAAAGGGGCCAGCATGCGTGGCTCGCTAGCAGCACGCATGTTGGCTATGCGACCATGTGCGAAAGAGGCGAGGGCCAGCACCAACATTAGCACCTAGCACTAGCATGCACCAGCGCCAAGCATCGCCCAGCACCAAGCATGCACTGCCTGGTTGGGATGCGAGGCTACTGGCTGGGCTGGTGCTAGCTGGCTGGGCTAGCTGGCACTACAATCTGGCGTGCTAGCTGGCAGCAGCCCTGCAGCCCCTTGCTTAAGGCGGTTTTGTGAGGGTTGGGAACCAAGGCTTGCGCAAAGCCTTGGGGAGCAAGGCAATGGTCCCCCCCACTTCTTCTTGGTCCTCATCTAACCTTCTCTCTCCCCTTGACACTTGTTGCATTGTGATTGAATTTAATTACTAATTTATTTTGGAAATAAATTAATTATCAAAATTATTCATTCTCCCACATTGGTTGGGAAATGAAATTCAAGGGTGCATTTCCCTATAAATACCAAAGGCATGGTATTGGGAAATACAAAACCTTGAGTGGAATTAAAAAGGCAACTGTTGTAATTAAAGTAAACCTTTGATTCGTAAAACTCATAGTTTTGTTTTGTCCGGGTCTTGACTAACCTTTAAGACTTGGGACGCTCGGGTCGGGTCGAGGGTACGATCCGTCGAAGATCTCGCAGTTTCGGGATTTTGAAGTAAGAGCTCTTCGGGAGCGAAGCACGCAACAAAGGTATAATTCTTGTTCTTAGTCTTGCTTGATTAAGTTTATTATGCTTGTTAATTGCTTTAATTAAGGGGCGGGTTTGGGGGGGTTTCCTTCCGCGTAGTGTCGGGTCACTACGAAACCCTACAGCGGTATCGGAGCCACACTCCTTTTAATTTTTGCAATTAATTTTTTAATTAAGGTGTTTTAAAAGAATTTATTTTTTTGGTTCATGTTCTTCAAATTAGATTAGATGCTCGTTTTAATTAATTTTAAAATTTTAAAACTCGGTTTTATTCTCGATTTGGCTGTCGAACCCAAATTTTCGCTCAAAAGTAGTGATTTTTGGGTGGAATCGACATTCTGGAACAGATTCATTCCTCTTCGAGCCCTGTCTAGAAGCCAAATTCGAACCAGAAACCCATTTTTTCTGGGGTTTTTCGTTTTTCAACGAAAATTTATTTCTTTTTAAGCCTTAATTAATGCAAGAATTACAAGGTTAGATTAAATGCACATTTGCATCACTAATCTACTGGTTTTAAAAATATCCTTAAGCATAATAATGGAGTTTTTATTAGTGCTTAAGTTGATATACCATTTTTCACATAAACTTGTTTTTCACAAATTTTGCAAATAAATTGCAATAAAATGTGAAAACTTGTTGTGAACGTGTAATTTTAAGTTCCTATAATGTTAAAGTTCTAATCTTTAAAGGTTTAAATGATTGGAACCCTAACCCTAAATTCCATATTGAACAAAGTTTGAATTTTTCATGTTTGGTTGATTAAAATCCATCAAGTTCATATACTTGTGAGTAAAATTTGATTAATCTTCATATTGGAAGATATAATCTTGGTATTTTAGACAAGTATGAATGTTGGAAAATTTTTCATTAGATGATTAGTTTATTTTTCCAACTCCTATTTGTCAAATCCATTATTAATTTACATATTAGCAAGATTAATTATGGACATAGCTCATTTTTTTAAGCATAAAGAAAGACCTAATTTTGTTCAAAAAAAAATTTTTTTTGGATAATTTAGGCTTATGCACCAGTAAAAAAAAAAAGAAATTTTTTTTATGAAGTCTTATTTTATTTTATTTTATTTTTCCTCAAATTAATTCTAAAATGTAATTTAGAATTAATAATGTCACACGCAAATCGATGCTAAACCGCAAGCGTCACCAAGGCTACCCGGGCTGCCTATGGTGCACGCAAGGGCATTGCACCAATGCGCGTGGCTGTGTGGCAGGGAGGTTGCTGGGGGCAGAATTGTGTGGGGCTAAGGATGGGAAAGGGCTGCCTGTGGATGCTGGCTGGCAGCATGATAGCAGGAGCCAGCCCAGCGCGCCATATGCTGGAAGGCACCAGCTCGCTAGCAAGCATGCGCAACATGCTAGCAGGCTGCTGATGCTAAGCAGCGAGGCTTGCTGGGCACAGCAGAGAAGCACCACGCACCATGGCGCTGGGCCATGGGCTGCCTAGCAGCCATGGTGCGCTCCCACTAAGGGTTTTAGGGGGACGTTTTGCTTAATATTTGAGCTATGATTTTGCAATTTTTCCAATTTTAATAATTTTAAGTAATTATTTTAACAAGGTTAAAAACCTCGATTTTTGTTTTGAAAAATTTTGACGATTTTTGGGTTATGCCAACTTAATTAATCGGATTAATTAAGTATGGACGCGGAATTTAGTGGGAGCTTAATTTATTGCGTGAGCATTTTGCTTTTAGAAATAATGGATTATACAACTTTGACTAGTTTTAATTAGGCGCGTTAATCGGATTAACCACCTAAGTTAGTTGCTAGTTTTGCGTGTTTAATTATGTATTTCTTAAAATTGCATGGGCCATTCACAAATAGTTAATGGGTGAATGGAAGATTGTTTTCAAAACAGGTTATTGAAAATGGCAACTAGTGGGGCCCGACTAGGATAGAAAATACGGACTGCGTTCCGTTATGTATTTTTGTAAATCTAAATACGGTCTGCGAACCGTTAAGTATTTTTGTACTATTAGATTAATCTTAGTCGTTCTAGCTAGCTTATTTTATTTTGGGATGTCTCAAGACGGCGTTTCGATGAAGACGAGCCAAGATGAAGACCCATGGAAATTGAAGATTTCAAGGGGTCATGCTAGTTGCCAAATGCATCTATTTCATGTTTTATATATATTGTTGTTATATATGATTGCTAGATGCATGTCTAGGATTTCTATATGTTGCGATGATTAGTTAAGTTCACTTAAATCAACCAACATAGAAACCCTAGGTCCCTTAAAAATATTGAGCTAAAATTTGTCGTTCCAAAAACAACACTTACCGAACTAATGCGCGTATGTGATGGACTAAGCCAAAGCGAGACATCACTACTTCCCTAGGAACGTAAGGTATACTAGGTATACAAGTTGTCTTGGTTAAGCTCAACGATATCAGTAAGGAGTCCTTAGATGTTGTGGCAAAAGAGATAAAATGTCAAGGATGTATTAGATGCGACATTTTATCAAACCGATAGTAGCTTGGAGCTATTAGCAATTGGATTGCTTACCTTAAGATATTTAATGATTAAGACAAGCCAAAGCATGCTTAACCATTTCTTGATCTTTGGGATCTCGGAATCATTTTATTCTTTCCTAAAAGGGACAATTTTATAAATGCGTGGATAAAATGCTCAATAAGATTGAATATTTGCATGAACGTTTTGAATTTCAACTTATTGACTTATGAATGGTTTTTCATTTCAAATTCTTTCAATTGTAGAAAAATGTCTGCAAGTAACTCAAACAACAACCATCTGTGCCCGGAACTCCCTGAAAAGTTAGCTATCAAGGTTAACTAAACAAACCTTGAAGAATGGGAAGAAGAACTCAGGAAAACTCTCCGGAGTTGTTCCAAGGAGTATGTTCTGGATACTTCCCTACCAACCCTCTGTACCAAGAAACACTTGAGTGACAAAACTTATTATGCATGGTCAAAAGATTGCAAATTAGTGTCACAACTCATGGCTAACTCCGTCCCGGAAGAATGGAAAGAAAAACTTCCATTCTCTTTTCCGGACTTGTTCCTTGGAGGACTAAGGGATGTTGTCGGTGTGAGATTCTCTAAGAGTTTCAACGACAACAATGATGGACTTTTATTTGAAGTGACTAGGTCACTTACAGACATGAATGTGAAGCCATCGGATCAAGGTTGTCTTGCGAAAGAGAGGTACCATCTTTGGTCTACATCTGCAACACCAAGTTGTGACCGGGTATGCCCCTCCGACCCCATGTGGCAAGAATGACTAAGCTCTTCAAGCACATGGAACTCCTCGGAATTCCACTAGGAGATGGAATGGCTGGTCATATTATGCTCACTTAACTCCACTCAGGATATGATGCACTAAGGGCATATATTTCTGAAACGAAGGAGACACATTATTTGAAGAATGTGGTGGAGCTACTTCACCGAGCCAACTCATTTGGGGCAACCAAAAGACAATCAAGAAGGAGGGATTTCAAGGTTAAGGCAAAGATGCGTTGCTTCTATTGTGGTGGTCAAGGCCACTTCAAGAGAGAATGCAAGCTCTTTCGAGAAGAGGAAGAGGGGAACATTCCGACTACCTCAGGAAGAGGGTTTCACAAGCTTTAAATGACCCTTGTTTCGGTGTTTTCTGTGTCCCTTAGGAGAGTTACAATTCCAAGACTTGACTCCGGGTGCCTGTACCCGCAAAACAACAGAGACTCCAGTTGGGTGGAGTTCCGCCTCCGAAGATCAAGTTAGGACGTGTACGGACGAAGTAAAAAGTGCAGAAAGTAAAGTATCTTCTCGGATTTCGAGATCATGAGTAAATATTTGCAATTAATGATTGCTCTATTTTTTGTGAATATTTCTGAATGTGTTCCCCGGTGGGATCAGCTCCCTATTTTTAGGGTCTTGGGATGCGTGCAGTCATCCTAAGCTACGGAAACCTAGGAATGATGGGCTATCTCGGGAATTGGGCCAAAAAGGCCATCTTTTTCCCAATGATTGGAGATGCCACGTGTCGACAGAGGATTGGTTCATATTGAACCTCTCCTAAGGTGACACGTGTCACCATTTTATTGGGCCACATGTCATGGGTATTTTTACCCAAAACATTTTCCCCTCACATGTGTGATGTTGCGTGCCACGTGGCGCTTTTGACACTTGTCACTGGGATACTGGTGGACAATTTTTACTGTTCACCTTCTGGGAGAGTTACAGGAACACCCCTGCAATTACCCTCCTATAAATTGATTTTTACCTTTCCCATTTTGGTCATTTCTAAAATTTAGAAAGACTCAACTATTTTTAGAGAGAAAACGTCTAACAACCGCCTGTGTATCCTTCAAGAAATTGTCTTCATTTTCTGCTTAACACTGTCGGGCTACCGTCTACATATTTCACAAACGGGGGATCATCTGAACCGCCTGAATATCTTTCAAACAATTCTCTCACTTTCCAAGGGTTACAGCCGGTACAACGTCTATGCCTTTAACAGTCAAAAGAACTTCTGGGGACACTCCAAGCAAGCCTTTTTTTTCAAGGAAGTACATCTGGTTAATCGTCTTTGCATCTTGCAAGCAATTTCTTGATTTCTACCTGCTAGCAACAGCTAGTCAACGCTTGATTGTGTTTCAGCTCATCTCAGAGGTACCCTCTCTCCCTTTCTCGGCTCTTTCATATTTTTCTGTTTGCATACATTTTGCTCCATAAATGGATTCACCAAAATCACACACGGCACAACCTAGTTTTGTAGGCAGCCGGTTCCCTGGTACGGCTGAGTCTAGGACTGGGGTGGCCACCTCTGGGTGTTTGGATCACTCTTGTTCATCTCCAATTCCGACTGTCTCCGTGTCTGTGTAGGACACTATGGCTCGGACTAGTTGGACGGCTGGCTCTGAGGAGGCGGATGAAGCTGTTCCAGAGAGAGACGGGGGTGAGACCGCCACTAGGTCTAGGTCTGAAGAGAGTAGCAGCTCACTATCACCGGTTAAGGATAAAGAGGAGGAGGAAATATTAAAGTGGAATAATGAGGGGGATCCCTTTCGGATCCATGTTTTTTCCAGAGATAGGGCAAACATGGAGAAGCACCTGGAGGCCTTCAAATCCAAGCGTCCTCTTAGTACAGGATATGTCATCCGGGTGCCGCCTGAGTTGGGGACCGTTGCCTGGAAGATGACCAGCCAAAGCCAACCTTTATTTTAGCTGATATGAGGCGGTTGTCCTTGCCGGTCTCCGCTTCCCCCTCCACGATGAAATCAAGGCTATCCTGCAAGGATATGGCCTAGGCAAATGGAAGTTAACCCCAAATTCTTGGGTAAACATTCTGGGCTACATCGCTGCCTGTGAGATGCAGGATCTCCATCCCGGCAAGGAGGCCTTTGCCCATATGCATTAATTAAGCCGTTGCCCAAGTGGCTAGAGAGCGTGGTACACATTAACCACCTACCCCAAGTATTTGATGACCCTAAACAAACCGTCTAAGTGGTCTGATTGGAAGAGCCGGTTCTATTTGGTTTCTGCCCCCAAACGGAAAGAGAACTTTGAATACCGCTGTTATAATAAGAAGTCGGATCTTCTAGGGCAGAAGTGTAAACTCCCACAAGTCCTGGATGAGGACTATGAGAAAATAATAGAAGCGGGGGTTTTTGAACTCACAACCACCACTCTCTCATCCGGGGAGTTAATAAGTGTACCAAAAAACTAAGTACCCAAACAAGAGTTTTTGAAAGACGAGGGGTTCTTGTCCGCTTGCAGTTTAAGCACCATGTATAATAAACGTATGTATAGCATGCATCCGGCAATGTTATTCCATCTTTAGTGTTTCTAACTTGTGATTTATTTTTGCCTGCTTGATGGTCTGACAGACGGTTGTTGTTTGCAAAAACCGCTAGAAGGATGCTCCCAGAAAACAAAACGCCTGCTCGTTCTGCAGTAGACATCCACAAAGAAAATGTAGGGGAGAAGAAAGTCGCACTGGCGGCTAAAGGCCGGGTATAAACCGCCTACCCGAGCTTTTTCCCCATTTGCCTTATTTATGTATTAGGTGGTTATGAGCCGGCTGTGTGATTAATGCCTGGTTCCGACTGTATGCTTAACATTTGGTTTATTTTTCAGGATGGAGGCAAGGGAGTCCTTAGATCCCTGTCCAAGTTAATCAGACAGAGGCCGGGTGACGAGGTCACTAGCTCCAATAAATCTAGAAAAACAACGTCTGCTCAAACGGCTTCCAAGGTTCCGCTTGACAAAAGTCGTCTAACTGTTGGGGGAAAAAGTATCAGAAATGTCAATCTAGGGATTGACCTTTCTTTCTATCGGGGTGCCTCTGATGTACCGAAGGGTGGCCAGCAACCCAAAGCTGCAAGCGGTTCTATAGCGGCTGTAAGGGATTCAAACCTTCAGCCTTTACCCCAAGGTACTATTTACCCCTTCAACTCTCCCTTTGAGTTGGGTTGGCCCATGCAGGTCAAGTGACATTCCCAACTTCAATCAGAAGGATCTTCGGGCTGCCGGCGATCTGTTGGTGGCGTATATGTAGCTTTCTCACCATATCTAATTTTTGGTGCAGATCAATCCCCTCAGTGGCCGGATGTAAAGCAGTACTCCAAGGCCATGCTGAAGGATTAGGGTCAGCCAGAGTCTGAGCCCTTTCAAGAGTGGCAGATTATAACGTCTGAGAGCTGACCTTCAGATACGCGGATCTTGCTATCCTGGAAAAGGATGAGGGTCAGCCGGAGCCTGAGCCCTTCCAAGAGTGGGTCAAGAAGGAGCTTGCAGAGGAGGATGAGGAGGGTGCTGACGGTGTAGTGGAGGAAGAGCAAGAGCCGGTTAATCGAGCTCAACCAGGGCAACCTGAAGGAAAACCTGAAGAGAAACCTCCACCTCAAGCTTAAATGTATCTGCCTGCGTGCCGAATACTTCAATGTATTTCAACAATCTCCTTCATTTTGGTCGATTTTTATATTATGATTTGCCGACTGTGTCGGTTTTTCCAGTCTTTGCAACTTGCATTAATTTTTCAATCTGCAATTTTTCAACATGCACATATTTTGCCAAGTAGCCTAATACATGCGGATGCAGTAGGAGTGTTTACCCCTAGACGGATGTACACTTGGTTTCAGAAAATTCCTAGGCCAATCAACTACCAAGTTGATTGCCCCAAACCAAGCGCACAGTCAACCATTGAGCATCCAGGCTAAATGTCATACGGTCATTGACCGCGTCTGAGTTAGTTTTCAGTTTTATTCTTAGATGGAATGACAGGTGAATACCGGCTGGTGTCGATAAGACATGCGGTTTTTGCTATAGCGTTTAGGTTCCTTCTTCGTTTATTTACGTTAACCAGCTATAATTTAATCCTTATGGGATTAATAATTCTTTTCTGGTTGATTTCTACGACGAATTTAGTCGCTGAATGTCTTGCTCTTGATAGAGCAAACGGGTTATCGTTTAGTTACTCTAAATGAGTATTATTTTAGCTGCTAAGGTTCTGAATTAGCTTAGATCTTCAATTTTAACCGTTTATAGTGCTTTTGAGCAACATCCTCTTATATCCGACCTAAAAACCGGTTCCAACTATTATTGAACAGGCAATAGCCAAAGTTATCCAGGTGTCAATTGATCATTCAAACGGCTGCGAGTCATCTTAATCTAGACAATCGGTAGGGCCACTTGTTTTTAAGTATTAGGGCAATGTACCACCCAAATGGGAGATGCTCTCTGCGACGAATTCACCTTGATGGGTGTCGCCGGATGCATACTCATGTTGAAGCAAGCACTGGTTTTCAATATTATCTGTCCATTGGCCTCATTAATGTCATCCGGCCATTGGCCTCACTAGGTTGTTCCAAAAGGAACAACACATGGCTGCTAAGTTTTTGGACTTAGCTTATTTCTACTCATGTTGGAGCAGACATAAAATTTTAACAAGTCCGTTTGTACATTGCATAGACGGTATTCATACAAAAAGCAATAAATATGATTGAAAATAAAGCAACTTTTCATTGATAAACTTTAGTTACAAATATTTTGCAAGTCTCAGAAGTAGTACTTTTTCAGGTTGTCTACGCTCCAAGTTCTGGCTAGCTGCCTGCCGTCTGGGGTTTTCAGGCGGTAGGTGCCGCCTCTTACTTTTTCATAGATTCGGTAGGGGCCTTCCTAGTTAAAAGTCAACTTTCCTTATCCATTTGTCCTACCGGTTGCCTCCATTTTCCGTAACACAAAGGCTCCATTTTTCGTAACACAAAGTCCCCCAATTTTAAGGGTCGTTTCTACACTCTTTTTTTGAAGGCTCTGGTCATTCTTAGACGATATATCTCATGTCGCAAGGCGGCATTACCCCTGCGCTCCGGGAGTGAGTCCAATGCTAGTCGCACGGCCTCCTAATTAGCCTCTTCGTCATAAAGCATGACTCGAAGAGTTGGCTCATAGTTCTCAATAAATAAGACGGCTTCTGCGCCATATGTCATGAGAAACGGGGTTTCACCGGTTGCCCCTTTTTTCAGTTTTTGATGGCGCATAGGATATGAGGCAACTCATCTGCCCATAGATCACCAGCCCTTTTAATATTCTTCTTAATACCATCTAAGATCAGCTTGTTGAAGGCTTCAACCTGATCGTTTGCTTGGGGACGACCAACTGATGCAAAGCAATGTGGAATCCCTTGATCTCACAACCAGTTCTTAAGGGTAGGCGTCTCAAACTGAGGGCCATTGTCAAAGACCATAGACATAGGTACCTCAAACCGGGTGATAATATTCCTCCAAATGAAGGAGATGACATCCTTTGTCTTTATGCCTTTGACCGCCTTTAATTCTACCCATTTAATGAAGTAATCAACGGAAACTAGAATATACCTCTGTCCGCCTGTAGCAGGCGTATATGGACCCAGGATGTCCATGCCCCATTTGGCGAATGACACTGGGCTGTGAATAGCCGTCAGATCAGTAGTCGAACGGTGTATGAGTTTGCCAAATTTTTTACACTTGTCACACTTCTTCAACATTTCCATGGCATCTGCCTCAAGAGTGGGCCAAAAGTAGCCTTAGCTTGCCGCCTGACCCTATTTGCTAGAGTCCTGCTGCCTATATGTTATGCACAAAAACCCGAGTGCAGATCCTCTAGAACCTCTTTCCCCCTTTCTAGGGTGCACATATCAATAGTGGATGGAGATAACCTTTCTTGAAAAGTTCTCCCTTATGAATCTCAAAGCTTGCGGCATGTTTTTTCATTGCAGTCGCTTCTAAGTATGCATCCGGCAGAGTGCCATCTGCTAGATAAGCCCGGATGTCATCCATCCAGGTTGAGCTTCGGTCCAGAATTCCAATGGGATCTTGTTAAATACTTATTTTTTCCATGACTTCCCAAAAGACTAACCTAGGCGTATCACATGAGGTGGATGATGCCAGCTTAGAGAGAGCATCCGCCTGATTGTTTTCTGACCTGGGCACTTGACTTAGATTAAATTCATCAAGTGTCCCGGCCTCTTTTTTGACCGCCTGCACGTATTTGATCATAGCCGGATGGGTGGCCTCATAGTCACCATGGTATTAGCTAACAATCAGTTGTGAATCAGAGCAGACGTCAACTTTTCTTGCCCCTAGCGCCTTACACATGCAGATATCGGCTAGTAGGGCCTCATATTTCGCCTCATTATTTGAGGATTGAAACTTGAACAGTAGTGCATATTCATACTTGTCCCCTTCAGGAGACTGGCATATAATCCCTGCACCACAACCGTTCATAGTAGAGCTACCGTCTACATAAACTTTCCAAACCTAGTCAAGATTATATGGCTCGGTCGGCCTTGTCATTTCGACAATGAAGTCGGCAAACGCCTGACCCTTCACTACCTTCCTTAATTCGAAAGTGATTTCAAGACTTTGCATTTCAATAGCCCATTTGAGCATCCTGTTGGATAAGTCCAAAGTTGTCATTGGCCGCTTGAGGGGTTGATCTGTGTAGATCACAACCGGATAAGCCAAGAAGTAAGGTTTCAACCTCTTGACTGCCATGAAAAGAGCAAGGCCAAATTTTTCAACCATAGGGTATTGTAGTTCCGCATTTTGGAGAACATGGCTAATGAAATAGACTGGGAGCTATAAGCCATCTCGCTCAACCAGGAGAACAGCACTGAAGGCATGGTCTGAGACGGCCAAATACATGTAGAGCACCTCCTGTGGCACAGGGCTGACAAGCTTTGGCAATGAGTGCAAGTGTTTGTTTAACTTCTGAAAGGCTGCCTCAGCATTCTCCCCCCATTCAAATCTAATCTTCTTTTTGATTGGTTTGAAGAAATATAGAAGCACTTGTCACCTGACCGGCTGAGGAATCTCCCTAATGCCGCCAGACAACCGGTTAATTTTTGTACTTCTTTAAAAGTGCGGGGTGACTTCATGTCAATGACCGCCTATATCTTCTATAGGTTGGCCTCTATCCCCCTTTGATTAATCAGAAAACCGAGAAACTTCCCAGCCTTAACACCAAAGACATACTTCTTGGGATTGAGCATAACCTTGTGCCGCCTGAGGGTGGTGAATGTTTCTCGGTGGTCAGCAAGGTGATCCGTCTATAGCTTGGCTTTGACTATCATGTCATCAATGTATGCCTTTACACTCCTCCCAATTTGATTAATGAAGACTGTATTAATCATTCATTAGAAAGTAGCAGGCGCATTTTTCAGCCTAAATGACATCACACCCTTGATCAGTGACGAACATCGTCTTCTCTTGATCTTCTTTCCACAAGGGTATCTGATAAAGCCTGAGTAGGCGTCCATAAAGCTCATCAAGGCATGAACGGCTGTAGAGTCGACCAGACTGTCGATCTTTGGAAGAGGATAATTATCCTTTGGACATGCCTTGTGTAGGTCTGTGTAATCAACACGCATGCATCAGGTACCATTCGGCTTTTTTACCGGAACAACATTTGCAACCCAATTCGGGAAGTAACATTTCCAAATGAACCCAGCATCCAACATCTTCTTTACTTCGACAGCTATCGCCTGACTTCTTTCCTCACCGTGATTCCTTTTCTTTTGCCTAACCGACTTCTTTTTGGGATCCACGACAAGTTTGTGAACAGCTAGATCCGGGTTGATGCCTGACATCTCTTCAACTTCAAAGGCAAAAAAGTCTTTGAATTCTTTCAAAAGGTTGTGCAAGTCTACACCTAACTTTGCAAACCGTCCCAACCTTAACAGTTCGATCTGGATGTGTGTCATCCAGAACGATATCAATATGTTCTCCAGCCGGCTGGGGACGGAATTCATCTGACCGTTCCCCGGTCAGTGATTGCTATTGCTTCTCGGTTTTAACGGCCACCAATTGGTCGGCCTTTCTCTTTTTGTCGGTTGTTATGGGAGCAAGACAACTTCCTTGAGTTCATCAAGATCTATGGGCTCTTCGCTTTGGCCAGATGAGGCCACAGTAGGCTTGACGTCTGAGAGATAACACTCCCGTGCCGTCTTCTGATCCCCATTCAGTGAGCCACAGACCTGTCATCCCTCTAAAGTTTTAGGAGCATGAGGGATGGAATAATAACAACCTTGGATTCGTTGAGAGTTGGACGGCCCAATATTAGATTATAGGCGATTAACTCTTCAAGAACTTCACGACCATGTGGCGTCCTTCATCCTTCTCCCCTAGCCGGATGGGTAGGTCAGTCCTCCCCACCGGATGCACTACTCCACCCCCAAAACCAACTAAGGGGTGAGAAACTTTGTGCATACTACTAGGCTTGTACTTGATCTTTGCCAAGCACTTATAGCTGATAAGGTCAGACGAGCTGCTAGTGTCGATAAGGATCCGACCTATCCTTTAGTTGGCTACCTTGCATTCAATGACTATGAGGTCATCATGTGGCCGCCTGACCTTGCCCCTATCCTTCTCAGTGATAATGACCTCAGGAAAGGTGTCTTTTGACACCTGGCCCTCATCAATTGAGTTGACATCCAGTCGCTTGATATAGTCTTTGGTGCCCCGGATGGTTGGACCCCCTCCAGCAAAGCCGCCTTCTATTGTATAGATCGAATCTTCATCTGTGTCCAAACTAATACCAAGTTGGGCTGCCTTTTTGGACGGCTGTCCATCGTTTGTTTTTAGGGTCACCTTGGACTTCAGGATGTAGGACTTTAGCACCCCTTTATAGCCATACGGTCCACAACCGTTTGAGGCTATAACAGCCGTTGGTGTCATGGCCTATGTCCTCATGGAAATGACAGTATTTGTTCTTGTTCCGATTATTTACGGAACCTTTCATTGGAGCCGGTTTGTCAATTGTCACCCGGTCTTTAATCTCCATTAGGATGGAGTAGCAGTCCTTGTCATCTGCCACCCAGACTTCTTTTCTCTTCTTGCTCTCTTCTTTCTTGGCCGGTTGAGTAGGCCGACTCTCTTTTTGTCAGAGTTCTTAGGGTCCGACTACTTACTGATGGCACAAAGCTCAGTCGCTTGTATGTAGTCTTCCGCCTCCATCAGGGCTTCTTGGAGGGTAGCAACCCTCTTCTTGACGAGATCAAACTTGAAGATCAATCCGTCTTTTAGACCTTTAAAGAAGTTTGTCTAAGCCACTTCGTTAGATAACCCTTGAATCTGAATTCTCATCAGATTGAACCGCCTGACGTAGGACCTTAGCCCTTCTCTATCTCCCTGTTGTATGGTACCCAAGTCTAGACTTGTTTTCTTAGCAGGGATGTTCATAGAGAAGTTGGAAGCAAACAAGTACGCAAGCGTCTTGATGCTATTGATGCATCCGACTGGCAGGTTGCCAAACCATCGTTGGGTTATGCTCTTCAATGTTGACGGGAACCATCGGCACTAGGTGGCATCATCTAACCCTTGTAAGTACATGAGGTCGGTGTAAGCCATTAGGCGGTCTTCTGGGTTGGTGGTACCATCATAAGTACCTACCAACACATTCTTAAACTTGGCCGGTTGTGCCGCCTCGCTTATCTCCTTGGAGAACACAGAAAGTTATTCCCCAAGTTTTAGCAGACGAAGCTGCTAGTCCAATGTTTGGACATTTTGTGCCGCCTGACCCCCGAAGAGGGTCAACTGCATGTATTGTTATCCATACGACATTTATGGCTGCTGAGGCACAACGGAGCCGAATGGATAATTTGAGGGCCAGTTCAGACGGACAAGCCGCCTGACTGACTATCTCGGTTTGATTGCGAATACCTCATTGAGGTATTCTGGAAGCTGCCTGGGTAAGTCGACGTTGAAGCCGACTCAGACAGTTATTGACTTTTCTTTTGTTGGATTAACATCCGGGCATCCGAATAAGTCTTCTTTGATCCATCCGGCTGAACTTGCCGGATGACCTTCCTCTTCCCTATTTCAGAAAATCGGATTTTAGACAGATCAACCATGGGCCAGTCCCCCTCCTTTGGTTTAGGATGAGGAGTAGGCGCACGATTTTTGACAGACTTCTTCTTCCCTGAGGGAGAAGATTTCTTGGCCGACTGACCCCTGCTGGTGCCAGCCGTCTTCTTGTTGATTAGGTCCTTGATTTCCCCTTTGAAACTTGTCATGAATTTCATGAGTTCATCTCTAGTAACTGGGGCTGCACTTTTTGTCGCCTGGGGTTGTCCAGACGGCTGTCCGATTGGCTCGCTTGGACTAGCTTGATCTTTGCCCCGTTCCCTTATTTTCATGGGACGGGTGCACCTGGTTTTGAGCGACTCGTCTGGGGCCACATAGGTTTCGACCTCGAAGTCGTCACCACTCTCTTGGTTTGTATAGACCTCAAAGTCGGCCGTATGCCGTTTCTCATTAGGAAGCAGTACAGGTTCTTGTGAAGCCATCTAAGAATTACTCCCCACAGACGGCGCCAAGTGTTTTGGTGTTTTCTGTGTCCCTCGGGAGAGTTACAATTCATGACTAGACTCCGAGTGTCTGTACCTGCAAAACAACGAAGACTCTGGTTGGGTGTAGTTCCGCCACCGACGATCATGTTAGGACATGTACGGACAAAGTAAAAAGTGCGGAAAGTAAAGTATCTTCTCGGATTCCGAGATCAAGAATAAATATCTGCAATTAATGATTGCTCTGTTTTTTGTGAATATTTCTGAATGTGTTCCCAGGTGGGATCATCTCCCTATTTATAGGGTCTTGGGATGCGCACAGTCATCCTAGGGTACGGATGTTTAGGGTAAAAATACCCTATGCCACGTGGCCCAGTAGTATCATGACACGTGGCAGCCCACTAGAGGCCCAACGGGATCCAATCACATGCTGACACGTGGCATCAAAACCCTAATCAGGGAACATGCCTCCCCCACTATAAATAGAGGAATCCTCCTCGTTTATTGGATATTCACAAATACATACACAAAACCCGAGCAATCTTAATTGCGGAATCTCCCTGAATCAGAGAGAAACAGTCATTCTACTTTCCGCACGCTTTCTCATCCGGAATCATACTAACTTGATCTTCAGAGGCGGAACTCCACCCAACCGGAGTTTTGTGGTTTTGCAGGTACAGAAGTCAGGCGCGCATACTCCGTATTGTAACTCTCCCTAGGGACTAAAAACACCCAAAACATTTGGCGCCGTCTGTGGGAAGAGTACTACTGAGATGACATCTGATGCTGACCCTGAGGCCCATACGGACCATGAAAGTGGTAGTGGTGACGACTACAATGTCGAAACCTACATGGCCCCGGATGGGTCATTCTGTTCTAGGCGCACCCGTTCCAAAGAAAAGAGGGAACGGGGCCAAGACAAAGCTTGTCACGACAACCCAGGCGGCAAGCACCCTGGACAGCCCCAGGAGGCGGAGGGTGCTACCCCTATCACCAGAGACGAACTCATGAATCTCATGACTAGTTTCAAGGGGAATATCAAATACATAATCAAGAAGTCAGCTAGCTTAAGCAAGGGTCAGTCGACAAAGAAGCCTTCTCCCTCCAGGAGAAGAGAGGTTAGAGTATGTCTTAGTCGGCTTCAACGTCGACCTACTCGGAAAGTTTCCGAAATAGGGTATTTTTACCCTAAACATCCGTAAGCACTCGGAGACGCAGCAAGGGAGTCAGTCGCGCGGCGTGTTCGCACGTACTGTCCCTCACGTGATCCAGTAGGCTCCGTATGTGCCCCAACAACAATACGCCCCGTATGGATCTCCATTCATGCA
Organism: Chenopodium quinoa; assembly: GCF_001683475.1. NCBI lineage: Eukaryota > Viridiplantae > Streptophyta > Magnoliopsida > Caryophyllales > Amaranthaceae > Chenopodium > Chenopodium quinoa. The sequence continues at coordinate 1,409,035 of NW_018745054.1, forward strand.
GTCGGCTCCCTTCGGGGGTCAGACGGCATACCAGGTCCAGCCTATGGACTAGCAGCTCCGGCTGCTAAACCTTGGGGAACAGCCTTCGGCTTTCTCCTGGGAAATAACCGAGGCGGCACAGCCGGCCAAGGTTAAAAATGTGTTAGTCGGTGTACCTACAAGGGTTGGACGACGCCGCCTAGTGCAGATGCTTCCCAGCTACGTTGAAGGGCATCGCCCAACGATGGTTTGGCAACTTCAAGACGCTTGCATATCTGTTTGCGTCCAATTTTTCCATGAATATCCCTGCTAAAAAGACTAGTCTCGACCTAGGGGCAATCCAGCAGGGTGACAAGGAGGGGCTTCGGTCCTATGTCAGACGATTTAACCTGATGAGAATTCAGATTCAGGGGCTGTCTGATGAAGTTGCATATACAGACTTCTTCAAGGGTCAGAAGGATGGGTTAACTTTCAAATTTGACCTTGTCCGCAAGAGGGTAGCTACCCTCCAAGAGGCGCTGATGGAGGCGGAGGCCTATATACAGGCAATTGAACTCTGCGCCATCAAGCATCCGTCGGAACCAAAGCGGTCCGACATGAGAGACAACCGGCCAACCCAGCTGGACAAACAGGAAGAAAAGAAAAGAAAAGAAGTCTGGGCAGCAGACCGCCTAGGTCCGTCGTCCCAGAAGAAGCAAAGGAAGTTGGAACCGTACGTCCCAAAGTACGAGTTCAAAAAAGACTACTCCTCCATCCTCATGGAGATAAAGGACCGGTTGGCAATCGAAAAACCGGCTGCAATGAAAAGCTCTGTCAAGAACAGAGACAAAAGCAAGTATTGTCAGTTCCATGAGGACGTTGGCCATGACACCAATGGTTGCTATAGCCTCAGGCGGCTATTGGAATGTCTGGCTGATGAGGGGGCTTTGGAGTCCTATTTGGTGAAGTCCAAGGGCAACCCCAAACCAAGTGGGGGACAACCGTCCAAGAAACCGGCTGCTAGCTCTGAAACGGACGAAGAGCATATCTTCACTATAGCAGGCGGCTTTGCAAGCGGGGGTCCTACCATCCGGGGAGCCAAGGAACACATCTGGAAATTATCCAACCTAGAAGATGAGTGACAGGTGTCAAACGACACCTTCCTTGAGGTCTTCATCTTTGAGAAGGATAGGGGCGTGGTCAGGCGGCCTCACGATGACCCCATTGTCATCGAATGCAAAGTTGCCAATCAACGAGTTGGCCGGATCTTAATCGATACCAGGAGTTCGTCTGACCTAATCAGCTAGCAGTGCTTGACAAAGCTCAAGTACAAGCCTAGTAGCATGCACAAGGCTCCCCACCCCTTAGTTGGCTTTGGGGGTGGGGTAGTGCATCCGGTGGGAGGGATTAACCTACCCATCCGGCTAGGAGACAAAGGGGAAGGGCGGCACATGGTCGTCAAGTTTTTGGTGGTCGAGGAATTGACCGCCTACAACCTTATTCTGGGCCGCCCCACCCTCAACGAGTCCAAGGCTGTCATCATCCCCTCTTTTATGATGATCAAGTTTTAGAGGGATGATGAATTAGTGGGTGCCCTAAGCGGGGACCAGACGACGGCTAGGGAATGTTACCTCTCAGACGTCAGGCCGACTGTTACTACAGCCGGTCATAATGAGGGACTCACTGACCCTAATGACAAGGAAGCGACACCTGCCCCCCAAGGCAGCCGGCAAAAAGCGAAAGGCGGACCAATTCGCCCCTGCCGAAAAAGAAAAATAGCAATCACTGACCGGGGAAAGGCCGGATGACTCCCGACCCTAGCCGGCCGGTGAAAGCATTGATGTCGTCCTGGACGACAGCCGCCCCGAAAGAACCGTCAAAGTTGGGACAGTTGCTTTTGAAAAGTTGGGAGCAGACTTGCTCCAACCTCTGAAAGAGTTCAAAGACACTTTTGCCTTTGAAGTGGAAGAGATGCCTGGCGTCAGCCCGGATCTAGCCGTCCACAAGTTAGCCGTTGATCCCAAAATAAAGCCGGTTAGGCAAAAGAAGAGGGATCATGGCGAGGAGAGGTCTTAGGCGATAGCCGCTGAGGTAAAAAAAACTCCTGGATTCCAGGTTCATTCGACAATGCTACTACCCGGATTGGGTAGCAAATGTTGTCCTTGTCAAGAATCCGAATGGTACCTGGCAGATGTGTGTAGATTACACAGATCTGAACAAGGCATGTCCGAAGGATAGTTATTCCCTTCCAAAGATCGACAGCTTGGTCGACTCTACAGCCGGCCATGCCTTGATGAGCTTCATGGACGCCTACTCAGGCTTCCATCAGATCCACTTATGGCAGAAGGATCACGAGAAGATGGCCTTTGTCACTGATCAGGGGTTGTACTACTACACGGTGATGCCATTTGGGTTGAAGAATGCGCCTGCTACTTTCCAACGAATGATCAACACGGTTTTCATCAACCAAATCGGAAGGAATGTAGAGACGTATATTGATGACACGATAGTCAAATCCAAGCTACAGGCGGCTCACCTAGCCGACCTCCGAGAAACCTTCACCACCCTCAGGCGGCACAAGGTCATGCTTAATCCTAAGAAGTGTGTCTTTGGTGTTGAGTCTGGGAATTTTCTCGGATTTCTGATTGATCAAAGAGGCATAGAGGCTACTTCGGAGAAGGTACAAGCGGTGATTGACATGAAGTCACCCCGCACCGTCAAGGAGGCCAAGAAACTTACCGGTTTCCTGGCGGCATTAGGAAGATTCCTCAGCCGGTCAGGTGACAAGTGTCTTTATTTCTTCCAAGCAATCAGGAAGAGGTCTAGATTTGAATGGGGAAAAGAAGCCGAGGCGGCATTTCAGAGGTTAACGCAACACTTGCACTCTTTGCCAAGGATGGTGAGCCTCCTGCCTCAGGAGGTTCTATACTTGTACCTAGCCGTCTCAGATCACTCCCTTAGTGTCGTTCTCCTTGCTGAGAGAGACGGCAAACAGGGAGCTCCCGGTGTATTTCATAAGTCATATACTCAGAAATGTTGAGCTCCGGTACCCTATGATTGAAAATTTTGGGCTGGCTCTTTACAAAGCAGTCAAACGGCTAAAGCCTTACTTCTTGGCTCATCCGGTGACTGTCTACACTGATCAGCCGCTCAAATGTCCAATGACTACCATAGAGTCATTCGGCAGAATGATCAAGTGGGATGTTGAAATGCAAAACCTGGAGATAACTTTTGAACCTAGGCGGGCAGTGAAAGGTCAGGCATTTACCGACTTCATTGTTGAGATGACTAGGCCGGATCAGTAGGAAAATTCCGACCAAGTTTGGAAGTTATTCGTAGACGGATGCTCTACCTTGAACGGCTGTGGTGCAGGCGTAATTTGCGAATCTCCGAAAGGGAATACCTATGAATATGCACTACGGTTCAAGTTTCAAGCTTCAAACAATGAAGCTGAGTATGAAGCCCTGCTAGCCGGTATACGCATGTGTAAAGCGGCAGGGGCAAGAAAAGTTGATGCCTGTTCTGATTCTCAATTGATTGTGAGCCAATTCAATGGTGACTATGAGGCCACCCATCCGGCAATGATCAAATACCTTCAGGCGGTCAAAGATGAGGCGGGGACACTTGACGAGTTTCATTTGAGTCAGGTGCCTCGGTCAGAAAATAATCAGGCGGATGCTCTGTCCAAATTGGCCTCATCCGCCACTTGTGATACGCCTAGGTCAGTTTTCTGGGAGGTCATGGAAAAAAGATGTATTGAGCATGACCCCATTGGAATTCTTGACCGAAGCTCTACTTGGATGGACCCCATCCGGGATTATTTGGTAAACGACACTTTGCCGGATGCCTCTTTAGAAGCGGCTGCACTTAAAAAACGAGCTTTGAGCTTTGAAGTGTACAAGGGAGAACTCTTCATAAAGGGTTACCTCCAACCGTTGCGCCGTTGCTGAAGTGTGTTACCTCGGAAAGGGGAAAAGAGGTGCTAGAGGACCTGCACACGGGCTTCTGTGCGTCACATATAGGCGGCAGGTCTCTAGCAAAGAGGGTAAGGCGGCAAGGTTATTTTTGGCCCACCCTTGAGGTAGACGCCATGGAATTGGTGAAGAAGTGTGACAAGTGCCAGAGGTTTGGTCGGCTCATACACCGTCCGGCAATAGATCTTACGGCTATCTACAGCCCGGTTCCATTTGCAAAATAGGGCATGGACATCTTAGGTCCTTATACGCATGCCACAGGCGGCAGAAGATATATTCTAGTGGTTGTGGATTACTTCACCAAAAGGGTCGAGGCAGAGGCGGTTAAAGGCATCAAGACAAAGGATGTCATCTCCTTCATTTAGAGGAACATCATCACCCGGTTTGGGGTTCCTATGTCTATGGTGTTTGACAACGGTCCTCAATTCGAGACGCCTACCCTCAAGAATTGGTTGGGAGATCAGGGGATCTCACATTGTTTTGCATCTGTTGGCCGGCCCCAAGCAAACGGCCAAGTTGAAGCCTTCAATAAGCTCATCTCATACGGCATAAATAAGAAGATTGAAAGAGCCGGTGGACTTTGGGCGGATGAGTTACCTCACGTCCTTTGGGCCATCAGAACAACTGAAAAGGGGGCAACCGGTGAAACCTGATAGTGGCTTTTATGCCACTATTCGGGATCCTTTTTCCTATCAATTCCCTCTATTTATCGCTTGTTTAGCCCTATTTTTCCGCGCTTCTCTATATATTGCACAACAATGCTATTTCCCTCGTACTTCCCCTCTACTTTACCTTTTTGTGCTGTTTTTGGGTGTTTTCCAGCATTTTGCAGGTAAACCAATCGATACGTGAAGTAGAAGAAAGTTCGGGATAGTTTCGAGAGCCGGTTTCAATAGCAAATCAAGCGAGGAGCTTTAATCAGGCTGTGCGCCCAGGAGAGCCCTCTCTCCCGCTCTGCGCGGGCGCGCAACCCAAGGGAGAGGGCACGCACTCAAGGCCAAATCAGGATGTAAACCTCGTAGATGCCTCGCGCACTGGAGAGGGCGCGTTACTCATCCTGCGCGGGCGCGATGACTCTTGGAGAGGGCGCGCTACTCATCCTGCGCGGGCGCGATGATTCTTGGAGAGGGCGCGCAGATTAGCTTGAACTCTTGAAGATAGAAGGAAACTTTCTGTAGATGCCAAGCGCGCTCAGTAGAGGGCGCGCAGTATACTTCGCGGGCGCGCAGATGTTAGTAGAGGGTGCGCACACGGAAGTTCGCAGGCGCGCAGCCTTTATTAGAGGGCGCGCACATCATCCTGCGCGGGCGCGCAAAGAACTGTAGCGGGCGCGCACGCCGTCAGCCCAGCCCATTTTTATTTCCCTACTTACAAGCTGAATTGAAAAGGGAATGAAGGCAGCTATTCCATTTAGGGTAATATGCTTAGAACATTTCTAGAGAGAGAATAGCCTCCATTGATGCTTGTATAAGTTTTTAGAGAGAGAAAATTTAGATTCTTAGTCTTTTATCACCCAAACTTTAATCTTTAATCTAGATTAGTGCTTTATTCATACTTGTAATCAATATTGGAGCAATCTATTGGATTTTTGATGGTTCACCATTGAAGGTTCAAAGACCCATTTTCTTATTTCAATACAAGATTGAAGCTTTGTGAGCTCTTTCTATCTTAATCCCTTTTATTTTGTTTTATTTACATATTTCAAGTATTTTTGATTGTTATGTTGATGATTTTGATTATGGCCAATATTTTGGGTATTGTTGATATTAGTAGTTTCTCTCTCCTAGGCTAGAATTTTAGCTAGGGGAAGGGGAATGGATGACTTGGTTGCTATTTGATTAAATACTTGATTTTTGGGGATTTAAACCCTTGTTGTTTGAACTTGTGCTTATTGTCATATGGTTGATGTTGTGCACCATTGACTATATATTTATATGTCCTAATTGATGCGCGGGAGTGATCATGTTAGGATAGATCGTGGTTTATACATTGCTTAATCAATTGCATGGGAATGAATTGTGTTAAGTAGGATCCTTGCTCCCTTGGTTGCGAATCCTTGATTATCTATGTGTTTAACTCTTAATCTCCAAGTTTGATGTTCCCCGATCCCCCTAGCGTTTTTAATCCCATAGTTTCCAATACTTGTTAGTCTTTGTTAATTGTTAGAGTAATTTTGGTAGCCTTAGTTTATTTATTGTCTTGTTTTCCACCACTCTTATTCATATACACCCCTTTTAAAACTCTATTGTTAGCACTTAGCGTTGCAATCTCCCGTTTCTCCGTGGATCTCGACCCTTGCTTGCCTCTATACTCATTTAGGTAATCTAGGATTAATTTGATAGGAAAGTGTATTGACGACGACATTTCGTTCCTCATCAAAACCCCGTTTCTCATGACATACAGCACTGAAGCCGTCTTGCCAATTGAACTTTATGAGCCAACACTCCGAGTCATGCTCTATGACGAAGAGGCTAATTGGGAGGCCATGCGTCTTGCATTGGATTCTCTCCCGGAACGCCGGGGCAACACCGCCTTGCGTTATGAGATATACCGTTTGACAATGATGAGGGCTTACAACAGAAGAGTACACAAGCGGCCCCTCAAAGTAGGGGACTTTGTGTTACGAAAAATGGAGTCAACCGGTAGGGAAAATGAACAAGGAAAGCTAACCCCCACTTGGGAAGGCCCCTATCGAATTTTTGAAGAAGTAAGAGGCGGCACCTACCGCCTGGAAACACCAGACGGAAGAAAGTTGGCCAGAACCTGGAATGTAGATAACATGAAAAAGTACTACTTCTAAGGAGATGTAAAATTTTATTTTGTAAATAGAGTAAATGAACAAAAGTAATACTTTATTTCAATTTGTGTTAAAAAAGTCCCAATGTGAAATGCACATCCGGGCATCCTTTAAAGTCCCATGTGCAATGTACAACCAGGCATCTTCTAAGTATCCTGTGTGATACACAGCCGGGCACCTATTTGCTCAACCAAATAAATGGCTAAGTACCTAACTTAGCCGTTTAAAGGCAAAATGCCAACATAATCTAAACCTCTTGCTTTAACAATTAACAGGCATCCGACGACGCCCATCCGGGTGAATTCGTCAAAGAGAACATCTCCCTTTCGGGTGGTACATTGTTCTATGCGTCATAAACTCAAACAACTTTAACCGATTAGGTTAAAGATAACCAATGCCCGTTCGAAGACCTATCACAATCAAGATAGGCTCGGTTATTGCCTTAAGGCAATACAAATGGTGAACTAAATCTTGTTAAGCAGTCGACTTTTGCCCAAAAGCACTACAGCCGGCTCCGCTTCTATCCTGAAGTTCTCTAATTAACTTCAAAATCATTTTAATAACTACAACTGGCTATTGCCCCAAGGCAATAAAGCCGGAAAATAGCTTCATAGGTCGCAACCGGTTATTGCCCCAACACAATACAAACGGTAATATCGACATTGATAAGGTCGGCCCTGTTGACCTCAGCATCCGCTCGACTATTTCCCCAAGGAAATAGAGGCAGTAATCTATACCTCAGTGCGAAACCGGCTTTTGCAAGAAAGCATTACAATCGGCTACGATGTCAGATACAAGGCCAGACCTTTCTCATAGTTAACAAGTGTCTACAAAGCATACGTCCGGTCCTATACCGCCTGCATGCAGCCTGACAAACCTGTTATAAAAGTCAAGGATCTCTTGTTCATTTATCTAGATAACTATGGACGGCTGCCTGCTTAGACTTAGCAGCTAAGCAAATAACCGTCCAGGGGCATACATAGCTGATACATCTGGCATATCACAAGAGCATGCAAAACAAAATTGCGATAATTCAAAAGTTGCAAAAAATTAAAAAAAATGCAAAGCAAACCGACACAGTCGGTATATATATTTTAAAATTTTTCAATGTTAGCCGGATCTCTGTCCGGAGAAAAAGTAATACAATGTTACACGGCTCGCAGGCCGGATGAAATTTTGTAAGAAAACTACTTCTACTGCTGTTGTTGCTGCTGCTGTTCTTGTTGCTGCTGCTCGGACGGCTGGTCTTGACTGGCTGTAGGGGCACTTTGATTTTCTAGGGTTTGGGCCTCTTCTTCCCCCCCGGCACATTCTCTACCTCCTGCTCCTCCTCCAAGCTGGCCCACTCTTCGAAAGAAGCCGACTGTGGTAGCCCGAGAACTTGAGCATCAAATACTTCTGTAGCATATCGTTATCTCAAGTTGAAGTAAGCAAAGTCGGTATCCGGGTGGATCATGGACCATGCCATCTTCATGCGCGCTTCACAGTCGCGCTCATTCTCGGCCACCAGCCGATTTTGCTCAGCCGACGTGCCGGTTAAGCAGTAAACCTACGTTTGTCCCAAAAGGTGCTGAGACCGTAGGCGGAAAGAAATGCCTCGTTCTTGAGCCAATCCGGATGAGGGACCCAAAATTTGGGGACAATAATAAGTGTCCCATCATCTAAAGGCTGGGTGGTTTTCTTAAATAAGCCCGGTTCCATAATGGCATCCCAAGCCTCAGTCGGTATCCTGGGTAGGGCACATTTCTTTCCCAGCAAAACCGGTTTCTTATTATAAGGGCGCATCTGGTGATTAGCAGCCGTAGATGGGGAGGAGACGTAGTAGAACTTGCTTTTCCAGCTAGTCAACTTGGAGGGCTTCTCCAAGGTCATCATATACTCCAGATGCGTAGTCAGTGTGTACCACGCATCCCAGCCACCCGGTGCCCGGCTTAAGTAGTGCATGCGGGCAAACGCCTCCCATCTAGGCGCCACCTCCTACATCTCGCAGGTGGAAATATACCCTAAAATGTTGACCCAGGAGTTGGGAGTAAGCTGCTAAACCCCCAAGTCATAGCCTCTCAAAATGGCTTTGCTTCATCTGTGTAGGGGGAACCGGAGTCCGGCTTTGAACGCCGCCTCATAGCTGCCGAAGTAGTTATCGTCATGTTTAAGTTCGTCTTCCCAGACTACTGATGCATCAGCCGGCGGAACGCCAACCTCCCAGTCCTCCCCAACCGGGCGCTTTTCCAAAAATGCCGGGAGTGTTGCGTTTAATGTCACTACATCCCGGGCGCTCATGTGCGCCTCCATTGGATTGTTTATTGAAGGCCAGTTGTATGCCTCCTCATTATCTTGAGAGGCATCCGGTGTCATGGTAGACTCCGTTGATCCGGTCTCCTGGTCGGTTTCTTTTCTGCTTGAGCTCCCGGATTCTTTCAGAATCTCATCACTAGGCGTACTCGGAACGCTTGGTTGATCAAAGGGAAAATCTTCAACCGGAGTTCCGGCTGAATCGGCTGACTTGTACTCGGGGTCAACATCCGTTTTCCTTGTCCGAGCCATTCTGTCCTGCACAAGAACAAAGACGGTTGGATTCGCAGAAAAGTAAGGGTGTTCCATACACCCCCTGACGGCATCCCCAGTCCTAGATTCAGCCGTATCCGATGACCGGTTGACAACTGCCCTAGGCCGTGCCGTGTGTGTATTGGGAGAGTCCATTATTCTCTAACCTATACAACCGGTAAACTCAAGAGGTTACAAGGGGGAAAAGGTGATACCTTGATTTTGTGAGAACGGTTGAAGAAAACTTGAGTGCTGAGATTCCAAGGTGTGGCTTGAAGATGCCACAGGCGGAGAAGTCCGTTTGCATTTTAAAAACCTGAAGCAAAAATACAAACAGTCAGGCATTTTGGAAGAAAATCACCCAAAGATACCCCAAGCGGTATCAAAAAATCTTGCCCAATGATACCCAAGGTGGTATCAAAAAAGCTTGCCCAAAGGTACCCCAGACGGCAAATAAGCCGCCTGAGGTTTTAATGAATTGGGTTGCAGAGCATTATTCAAAGACCCCCCTAGGCGGAATCGACGAAGATTGCCTAAAAGCCCCCCAGGCGGCAATAATACCGGCTGAGGGTCTTATGAATGCAAATAAAATTATTATAAAAATTACTTCGAAATGCCCCAGATGGATTATTTCCGGCTGAGGGTTTTACAAGAGCAGATCATGAGCAAGTTATGAAGAAAATTGCTCGAGCATACCTAAGACGGATTAAGTCCGGCTGAGAGTATCATGGATCCAAGTCTTGAGGAACAATTGTCTAAAGATACCCCAGACGGACCATAACCGTCTGTGGGTCTAGTTTCGAAAAGCAATTGTCTAAAGACACCCTAGACGGTCCAAAGCCGTCTGTGGGTCTAGATTTGAAGATCTTTTGTTTGAAGATACCCCAGGCGGCTCCTAGCCGTTTGAGGGTCTATGAGATGCAAGTTTTTTATAAGCAATTGTTTGAAGATGACCCAGGAAGAATATTTTTGGTTGAGGATCTATTAAATGCAAAATATTAGACTATTGTCTGAAGATGCCCTAGATGGCATGTAACCGTCTGTGGGTCTTTTAAATGAAGTTCCTTGAAGACCATTGATTAGAGATGCCACAGGTGGTATATCACTGTCTGTGGGCCTATGGGATGCATTATTGGAAAGCACATTGTTTGAAGATACCTCAGACGGTCCATAACCGTCTAAGGGTCTATATTTGAAGACCAGTGTTTGAAGATACCCCAGACGGTCCAAACCGTCTGTGGGTCTACCAAATGCAAGACATGAAAGAAAGGGCTTAAGGTACCCCAGACGGTTTAAGACCGCCTGAAGTTCTACTTAAAACAAGAGTAAATCTAGAGCCAGACGGTACCTGGGTGAGTTGATTGAAGAAGCACTCAACCGGTATCCGAATGTGTTCAAGCAAGGAAGTTGGGTGCACAATTAAGCAGCCGGTATCAGAGCTCTCGAGAATTTTTTGCAAAATGTGTAAAGTGAAGAGGAGAGAGGGGGTGCGTCTCTATTTATAGGCAAGCCCAGAAGGCGAATTGCCACCTTCTGCCTCAACTTTTCAAAATTCGAATCCAAGAAAGAGAGGCAGGAAGCAACTCAATCGTCGCCTCCCCTGTGCTTGACACCTGTCACAGGTGACACGTGGCTACGCCACATCACACCTGTGAGGGGCAAATGTTTAGGGTAAAAATACCCTATGCCACGTGGCCCAATAGTATCATGACACGTGGCAGCCCACCAGAGGCCCAACGGGATCCAATCGGATGCTGACACGTGGCATCAAAATCCTAATTAAGGAACATGCCTCCCCCACTATAAATAGAGGAATCCTCCTCATTTATTGGACATTCACAAATACATACGCAAAACCCGAGCAATCTTAGTTGCGGAATCTCCCTAAATCAGAGAGAAACAGTCATTCAACTTTCCGCACGGTTTCTCATCGGGAATCATACTAACTTGATCTTCGGAGGCGGAACTCCACCCAACCGGAGTTTCGTGGTTTTACAGGTACAGAAGTCAGGCGCGCATACTCCGTATTGTAACTCTCCCGAGGGACCAAAAACACCCGAAACAACGGAAACCTTAGAATGATGGGCTATCTCGGGAATTGGGCCAGAAAGGCCGTCTTTTTCCCAATGATTGGAGATGCCACTTGTCAGCAACGGATTGGTTCATTTTGAACCTCTCCTAAGGTGACACGTGTCACCATTTTATTGGGCCACGTGTCATGGGAATTTTTACCCAAAACAACCCTTAAATCAAAACAACGATTTTAATGATTAAATTAACACTTTAATTTAGAAATTGAGATTTAAATTAGAAATTAGGTTTAATAGGTTGAAATGCACATAAAATAGCGATTTGAAAATAATTCCCAAATGAAGGTGTTACACAGATGAAGGTGTTGAAGGAAGAAACAAATGCTTGTGATGGAGGTGGGTGAAGGAAGGAGGAAGAAGAGATCGAAGAAGATGGATGTGCGTGAAGTAAAGTTGAGGAAGAAGAAGAACTAGAGTGTAAATTACAAATATATTCTTCCTTCTTTTTTTTTTTTTTTTTTTTTTGCTTTCTTACAAATATATTCTTCCTTTTATATGAACATTACAATTATACCCCTTTATTTTGGAGATAAATTGGGGCAGACAACAGGTCGGCATGAAGTGATTCATCATGCTCAAAGATGAGTCGATCGTTCGTTAAGGACGGTTTATAGATCATCAAATTCCCACAAATGGTGACATTCAATCTGACATATTCGCTTACGAAATTGAGTTCTTAGGTCTGAAAGCCTGATTGAAGCGTAATAAGGGGGTAAGGCTTGAGTCTACTTTCGATTAAAGTTTCGATCGAGTAGAAAGAAGACTCACTACTCAATTCGAAGGCGAAACCCCTTGCTGCCTTTACAATTATTTGATTTCCCTTTTTGCTTCTTTTGTTTGAGCCGATTCTATAGCTGTAGAGAAAGACCCCCCTTTTCATACTTCCTTACGAAATTGGAGAGGATTAGACCACTACACGGAAAGAACAGACAGACCTCGGACGTGCGATTGACCTCCTAGTGGGGCTACTCACTCACTGTAGTAGAGGTTGCAAACCGGACGGTACACAACTTGGATTGCTCGTCTGTCCACGGGACAAATGTCTTGGAGAGATTTCCATCTCCAAGGCGCCCACCCCACGAGAACCCGGATCAGCAAGAGAGCATCTGTTGAGGCGTCAGCGAGCGACTCCTAGAAGTATCTCTTTGCTATATCTTTTTTAATCAGAAAGTCTTCCGAAACGACTGAACGCATAGAAACTTAAAGCTGAACAGCAGTGACAACCTTGATCGAATGTGTAGGATAGGTGGGAGGTGGTGACACACAACGACCAATCCTGAAAGACCACTCTTTCGTCTAAGGATGCCTAACCGCCGCACCGATCATTCGGGGGAAGGCGGGACACTGCGAGGTGGGTAGTTTATCTGGGGCGGATGCCTCCTAAAGAGACATCTCCGTCGTATTGAAAGACTGAAGGAATGAAATCTCTTCTTGGCCCTTCTGTAGTTGTGATCCGAACCGTACGTCAAAAAATTCCAAGCCTGAATCCGGGGGAACTTAGCTGCCCAAGATTGGTTACAAAAAGCCCGACCCCTACCTATAGGTTAGGTCTAGGAACTCGGGCCACATGCTTGAATATTAAAGCTAGGCAATCCCAAGCTCCTTACCAACGTATGCATTCCTTTGATTGCTTGTTATATTCCTCCTTTCTAACGCACATGTATTGTGATACCGTACTAGGGGAAGAAGTATATCAAAAATTCTGGACGTTTTTCCAAAGTGAGCCAATTTTGGCAAATATTAACCAAAATGGTTGCATGGCAAAAGTATTTACCAAACTAAGCTTCCAGGCTAAAACGCTGTCTGGGACAGCGTCTTTGTTGTTGACCTTTTTTTAAAATTTTTTTGTAATTGCCTTTTATTTATAAAAATGTTTTTAAAAAACAAAAATAGTTATACCAAAGACGCTGTCCCAAACAGCGCTTTATGTATAAACTTCCTTGTACCTAAAACGCTGTCTCAGACAACGTCTTATTTTCAACCTAAAACGCTGTCTGGGACAGCGTTTCTCTGCTGGTGTGCAAAACAGCAGCAGAATCAGCCTTTTGCCACTGATCTGCCACTTTCTTCTGCCCCCACCCACCACCCCCTGCCATGATTCTTGCCACCACAATCCACCAACAACCCCCACCATCGACCACCATCTGCCACCACTTTTGACCTCCAACAACACTTCAACCAGCTCCACCACCAACCCCAACCATTCAACAACCGTCGATAACCACCCACCACAACCAACAACACTAAAACCACCATGATCAACCACATTAACCACCACGGGCCATCCTTTCTTCCCCATTTTCGACTATGGATTCCAAATGTCTGTTGTTTAATGTACATTAGCCCTGAAGGATCTATTTTGACTGACATAAATCCGATTTGGATAAATAAGCAAACAAAACTTCAATACACAAACAAATTCATTCAACCAGCATGTCTTATATTGATAATGCAATCGTTATATACAGCATTCCAGGAAAAAGGACAAAACAATGATACAATACGTTCACTACTCATCAATTTGGTGTAACCCTTCCCTAGCCTCACTGTCGTCCCTTCGTCTTGGACGACGCCGAGTGTAATGGTGAACGATGCGTCCTCCTGGGTTCTGAAGGGTGCAGAACTGTGGAAGATGTACTCCTCTGCCTCTGTGTGCGACGTAGGATCACCTCCACTGCTACTCTGGCCGGGGTCAAACCGCGAATGGATGGAGTGACCATCATCACCGTCCCGCTGTTGGATGAGATGACCGTGACCATGTCTGCGTAAGGAAGTCGCGGACATATCTCGCATCCGCTGGACTTGGGCTCTGGTGGGTCCGTCTGTAAAGGCGAGGGACAGTGCATCATACATCGCCACCATATCTGCCGCCTGTAGTAATCATCGATCAGTCAAGTACATGATACTTAAAAAAGTTAAAAAATGAGGATGATAAGTATAGTAAAAGAAACTCACATATCCGCTAATGACGTCATGTGCCGGGTGGTAATGGGTGGACGGTGGTGTGTAGCTGGGGTTGATGAAACGGCGTGTGATAAGCCTGTACCACACCATGTACGGATCGTCATGATCTATAACGCCCTGCATGGGATAACCCTGAACGACATGACCCAACCGCTGCTCCCATAGCTGAAGATACTGCCAATGCTCCAGTGCCCAGTTTGTCTCCGTCTTTCCCCGACGATCAATGTCGTGAAGGCGCACGACAGTGTCACAGTTCTGGGGAATAGGCTGCTGCAGTCCGAACTGTCGCATGACGCGGTCAGGTAGGTGACTCTCCACAACCTCGAAACAGATCAGGGGGACCCGGGCACGCCACTCTCCCTGATGCTCCAGTAGATGTGCAGGCGTGAAATCTACCAACTCCGGTACATACGGATCCCATGTGATCTGCAATAACACATCCTAAACAAGTTAGTCCACAATCAGTATACACAGTACCTAAATGATTACAAATGTCTTCAGAGTTTGTACCTGATCCTTAGTGAGTCGATCAAGGGCGTCTTGGTAGTATGGGAGACCCGTCGCCGCATGTACCTGTGTGAGTCTGGGGACCATCCACCTGGGGAAACAAATTTGGTAAGTATGTTTACAAAATGAAATCGTATATGGGAAAAAATGACAATTGTTACAAACCTGCAACCGTAAGCCTCATCAGCTGCAAGGCGTGGCGGAGCGATGTACGGCTCATACTGGTCATCCTGGTCCTGCTGCCCCGGACGATGTACAGCAGGCCTACCTGGTCTTCCTACGTGGATGTGCTCCCAAGCCCATAGCTTCAATAACAAAACACAAAACTATGTTAAATATGACATTACTCATTACATAATTCGCTTGTGATAATATACGTAGTATACCTGAAGCACAAACAGAGGTCCTCCAATCTCGAGCGCACCACTCCGTGAGGCTCTGCAAAGTTGGCGATACAACACCGCCAAAGAGGCACTACCCCAACTGTATCCACGGATATGCTCCCAGTCGTGGTCTAACAGCTGTAGGTAAATAAGCTGCAAGTGGCTCCCGCTCTTGTTGCCGAACAACACGCCGGATATGAGGAAGAACAAGTACGCTCGAGCGTATCTCTGTACTGTGGAGTCATCGGCGTCCGCAGGCAAGCACTGGAAAGTATCTCGTAACCAGACCGTCCTCAAGGCGGAGCCCCTAACATCGTTGGGACCTGGCTGCACCCCGAGAACCCGCACAACCAATCCAACAGGATCGACTAGAAATGATCCCGTCACCGCAGTCCCCTGTACTGGAAGGCGCGTCAGTATTGCCACGTCCCGCAATGTCACAGTCGCCTCCCCAACTGGTAGGTGGAAGGAGTGCGTCTCCTGCCTCCATCTCTCCACTAACGCCGTGACAAGGTGTCGGTCGATCTCCCTGAATCCCAAGCGATGTACACCGCCAAAGCCAGCGTACGTCACGTACTCAAGGCAGCGATCATGGACAACCTAGGGGGTCCTGTAGTGCCTGCACTGTAGTGGCTTCGCTACGTCACCCTGAAAACACAGGAGCATTTATAAGTAACAAAAGATAGTACATCAAAGAATCCAAAAACGTTAAAGATGAATCATTACCGTCAGGTTCCATACGTCGACGCTTCGATGGGTGTACTGTAGTGTCAGGACAGAAGGGTCAACAGGTCCGGGTGTCCTATCCCGTACGTCCATGATATCTGTTCATTGAAAACGTTACACACCAAACACTAACGCAATATATTGAATACTAATTTCGATTGAAAGGCATAAACAGGAAATCTCGAACATCCAACGTACAAAATAAAATTCATCGAATTGAACACAATAACACATAATGTAGAAAATTATAACTCTTTCATCAAAATAACACCACTACATACTACTATATCAAATAACACATATACACTTAGGTCCTATGTTGGTATAGATCGACAAGTAGTGCGGTTGTGACCTTGCTGGTGACAACGGCTGCATTTGGTTGGGGGCCGGTTGTTGTCATCCATCTCATTGCGTATGCGCTTCGACTTTGGACGACCTTTTCCACGTATCATTGTGCCGTCCGGAATGAGTTTAGGGCCTACGTACTGTGCCCACTGTGCCCAGGTTGTCTCGCAGGGGATCGGCCAGAACTGTGGTGCATATGTGTTCATGTAGGCGGCCGACTGCAACAGAGGGTCCACCCAAGGCCGTTTTGATAGTGAGTATGTAGCACAGACTGCTAGCACATGAGAACATGGGAGGTGGAGTATCTTCGGTTTGTTGCACGTACACGTTCTCAACTGCCAGTTCACCGTATGCTTGTGGCCTCTTTTATTACCAACTCTATCTCCCCTCTCTGTTGTCACTTGGTAAATATGCAATCGCCGGTTATAGGCATCCACTCTATGATATCTGGCTTTAGCGGTGTTCTTCTCGAGGATGGCAGTGACCTTTGGGGGGTATGGAAGTCCCTGATCAGACCTAGCCTCAGAAGACTCCCTTCTCAAAGTGAAATACTTGTTAACTCTGTGGAAGGTTAACTCGACAAGGGACATAATCGGTAGAAACCGAGCTCCTTTCAGCACATTGTTGAATGTCTCCGAGAAGTTAGTAGTACATATACCATACCTGCGACCACTGTCGTGAAACAGAGACCACATAGGGAACGGGACTTGAGCAATGTACTCAATGGCCTTGGGACAGGCCTCACTAATGAAACACAGATCAGCTTGAAGTTTTCTTTCTTGCCTTTGGTACGCAGCGGCCTTGAACATGTCTCTCATGTCGTTACTTCGCACGTGAGTCTTCAAGTTAGAGGCTATGTGGCGGACACAAAACCTGTGATACTCTCGGGGCTGGGTGAATCCAACATTAGGATCATTCATTGCTGCAATGATCCCAGGATGCCGATCAGAAATAACACAAAGGCCATCCCGTTGCGTGACACGATCTCGAATACAACCTAGGAACCAAGACCAGATGGAAGTGTTTTCCCCTTCAACCACCGCAAATGCAATAGGAAATACTTGGAAGCTTGCATCAACACTCGTAGCAACCAACAGTGTTCCTTTATACTTCCCGTACAAGTGCGTCCCATCGATACAGATAACAGACATACAATGTTTAAAGCCATCGATACAAGGACCGAAGGCCCAAAACACTCGTTCAAACACTTCCATGTTGCTGTAGTATACACCATCCACTAAAGCTTTGTGTTTCCATACGACACATGTTCCCGGGTTCGACCGTAGGAGTGCTTGCATGAAGTGGGGAAGTCTGCCATATGAACTCTCCCAATCCCCAAATATTTCAGCTATAGCTTTCTCCTTGGCATACCACGCTCGTCGATACGGGACATCGAAATGAAATTGCTTCGAGATCAGTTCCTGTATGAATTCCACTTTCAACGAAGGATCTTTCCGCACAAAGGACTTCACATACTCGGCTATTACGGACGAATCCAAGTGTGGGTGATCATTAGATAGTACTTCACTGATACATGTCTCCCGATGCGGGCCTTTGTACGTGACTATGGTAAAACCACGTGAGTGCTCACTCGATTTGGTACCCCGTAGCATCCAACCACATTTCTTCTTGCATCGCAGATGTAGGACACCATCATTCGAGGTCACTGTGGTGTAGAATTGATTCCTCTGAATAGAATACATCTTCACCATTTCTTGAAGCAGTTTCTTGCTCTCAAAATACATTCCCTTCTCAAATTCTCCCCCGGGAACAAAAGAGGTGTGGCTACCCGATTCGGCCCAATACTGATCAACTTCATAGTTCTCGGGTACCTCACTGAACCAAGGTATGGGAGTTCTAACCAACGGCTGACCATCTTCCACCTGTGTAGGTTCATCATCCCCCTCTCCGTTCTCGTCCTCATCATCCATTTCCGCATACACATCATACACCGACAATTCATTATTCACAACATCATCAAAATGATTTGGCTCTTCTCGAAACGGTGAACCATCATCACCTTGCATAGGAGAGTAGCTATGCAATTGCATCGGCGAAGATGCCACGGTGTTCGATGACGACGGAGCAGGCTGGCTGAACACTGTCACGCGTCCCCCCGCATGTACTGGTGAAGCTATATGAGAACTAAAAGGCAGGTGAAATTGGTCGTCCTGCATCATTCGAGTGAAAGAACCCATCCCATATGCATTCGATGGAATGTGGTTTGCGGGCTCTTGGAAGGACGCGATGTTGTAATCAGAGACATATGTAGCTTGCTGTTCTGCCCGAGTACTTTGTTGGGTACATATAGGCACTGTTTCTACATATATCTCATTGGGAAAACCCTTCATTCCTACCATGGTCCTCAAACCTTTCAAATGTCTGTTCGTAGAGACAGGTAACAACACTTGCACCCCATGACCAGTATCACACCTCATTTTAAGGTTCAGTTCAACAGTCATAGGGTTTGAACCAATACAACTGTGAACCTCATTCATCAGGTCAGTCACAGTCATGTTCGGTTCAAGTGTTATAAGGTCCATATTGCCTCCACTGTACTCCACATTTGATCCATTACACAAAATTTCACCTCCCCATCGACATAACAACGCTACATTTTGTCCAGCCATATTCTACATAACAACCAAGACACATTTTACGTAAAGCCGTTAAATCATCCCTAAATCACCACAATCAAACAAAAAAATTTTACATACTCTACAAATTAACTACTAAGAACCCCTAAATCACCATTATTACACAAACAATGTAGGTAATTACAATGGTTCAAAACCTAATAATTATCAACCATTGTCAACAATTTTCAACAAAACCAACAACAACAATTCAACATTATCCAAACTATTATCAACACTAACAATATCAACACTACCATTATCAACACTAACAATTCAACAATTACCAACACTAATAATTCAACAATACCAACACTAACAATTCAACATTTTTAACACTAACAACTCAACCTCATCAACATTTTAACCCAATTCCAAAAAAATTAGAAATCACCAACATAAACCCTAGAATTTAAAACACAAAGAAAGTTGAATGTATACCTATTTCAGGGTGAGGGGAGTGTATAGTGGGCTACACGGAGGGCGACGGTGGAGGTGACAGCGGGCGACGGTGGAGGTGGCGGCGCCGGCGGCGGTCTACACGGAGGAGCACAAGTATGAGAGAGAGGGGGATTAAGTTAGAGTTTGGGAAAGAAGGGGTTTGAGAATGAAGGAGGAGGAAATGAAATGAAATGAAATACACTGTTGGAGGGAAAAAAAAACGACAGAAACGCTATTAATAACCTTAAACGCTGTCTGAGACAGCGTTAATAGTTCCAGAGTTAAACGCTATCTGGGACAGCGTCTTTGGTATAACTGTTTTTGTTTTTTAAAAACATTTTTATAAATAAAAGGCAATTACAAATTTTTTTTTTTAAAAAAGGTCAACAACAAAGACGCTGTCCTAGACAGCGTTTTTAGGTTGATTTTTTTTTAAAAAAAAACCCAGGCATAAAACGCTGACCGAGACAGCGTTTTAGCCTAGAAGCTTAGTTTGGTAAATATTTTTGCCACGCAACCATTTTGGTTAATATTTGCCAAAATTGGCTCACTTTGGAAAAACGTCCGAAAATTCTTCTTTCCGCGGATTTTCTGCTGCCCAACAGACTTTGCTGTGCAAGCCCCTGTAAATCGGATTTAAGTCATTTAACTCCACAAATACGCAGTATTACAGTAGCCCACCCCAAGGGTCAAGGGTGAAGCATAAACTTAGAAATATGGAAAAGTTGATCATTTTCTTGACAGTCCTCTTCTTCCTCTCTTCCTTCACCTCTGCCAAAATTTCGGTTTTCAACGAATTTCAGGCTGATAATCCCATTGAAGCGTTCAATTTATTCCCAAAAAGACCCGTTAACATAATCAATAGCTCTGATAATGGCGATCTTTCTCACAGCAGCTCAAAAATCGTCGAAAAGAGGTTCAAATTTCCCAATTTCTACGATCCTAGTGGTGCAACTGTTGAAGAACTGGGCCATCATGCTGGTTATTATCAGATTCAACACTCTCATAATGCTAGGTTTGTGTTCATAATTCTTACTCTTTGGATTTTTTTTTTTATTTATTTTTTTTTTTTTTGTGGTTGTAAATGTTGCTAGTGAAATTGAAATTTCAATTTTAGATTGTTGTTAAAATTTGTTGATATAGGTTAATTCTGGGTTATTATTTTTGTTGCAATTGCATCTGATTGTTTGTTATAAACTTATAACTACTAACACAAAATTGCATGGCTGTTTTTGGCAAAGAAATTATTAATATTGTTAAATATGAGTAAGAATTTGAAGGAGATGTAAGAAAAATGGATAAAGATAAAGAAAGAAAAAATTATTTTTGGACATCTAAAATGATTAATTATGCAATTTTTTCTTTCCCTAAATAGAAGTAGAGTTGCGAAATTTTGAAAAATAGGGCAAGTTAGTGATCATAGACTTCAAATAGTTGAGTTAGTAGTTATCATAGTTTTATCAAGCTGTAAAATTAGCTAAAGATGAACTTACATTTACATGTAGCTTATTTGATAGGGTCTGAACTTTGAGATCTTGTGCAAGTATGCGTTGTGTTATTAGTACATTCTTTGCGTTTGATAACCCGGAACAGTTTTTGTGGGCAATAGGCCATTGTATGCTCTAATTAGGGTCTACGCCTAGTAGTAATTCTGGGCAATCAAGTGTTGTTTGTTCAAATAGGCTTACTGCTTGAATTGTTCAGCTATATTTTTTGGCTTATAAAATAGGCATTTACCCATGATCTTCGTCATTTGTGTGATATTCGTCAGTTGTGATGAATTTTCTAAACGTTTGTGTACCTGTCATCTGTAGGATGTTCTACTTTTTCTTTGAATCACGTAACAGAAAAGAAGACCCTGTTGTTATCTGGTTAACTGGAGGGCCTGGTTGCAGCAGTGAGTTGGCTCTCTTTTATGAAAATGGGCCATTTAAAATTGCAAACAACTTGTCCCTTGTATGGAATGAATATGGCTGGGACCAGGTACTTAAGTCACTTACTGCCTTTTGGTGTCATTTTGAATTACATAATGATGTGTGAAATTGTGCGATGCTTCATACATAAATGTCTCTTGTGAAATTAAGTCGTTCTGAGTTCCTGACAACCACAACGTTATCTAAGCATAGATGATATGTGCTTTGAGATTTTAAATGATGGAATAAAGTCATTTACATCGTGGCAGTAAACTACCTTCAAGGCTTCATGTCAAAGTATCTCATTCTTAATGCTGTTTACATGGTAATCGTTGTCTTGAGTAACAAACTTGAGGCTTCAGAATTTGAATATATGCAAATTGGACTTGGGTGTCTGACACAAGTATGTGTCATTTTGTCCTAGTGTTGCACTCTAGTATGTCAATTTGAATATGAGAATTCAATATTCCGCGTATTATGAAAAAAATTTATGAGTTTTTTCCAAAATGAAGTGTCAAGTTTCCATAATCCATAGTCATGTTGGTTTTTTGAGGACATGGCACAAGCTCTAGAATTGAAATATAGCTGGGATTGGATGCCCATTTTGATGGTTCCATGTCCTGAGTTGCCATAATTGATGAAGTCACTTAGTAGCATGAAATGATTCTTACTTTACCAGATTGAAGGATTGTCATTTGGTTAAGGAGGCTGTTTGGTACTTTTTTTTATACATAAAAGTGTAACTATGTAGGGCAGTTTACAGTAGAAATGTAGAATTGTTATAGGTTTAAAAACCGGATGATCAGCTTGAGGTTAACACTTCAATTCCTCTCTCTCTCTCTCTCATTTTTATTTATTTATTTTTATTTTGTAAAATCCTATTTCTGTTTTAGAAGTAATACTACTAGTTTCTTGAGGTAATATGTCGAGTTTTAGTCTCTTGTAGCCTTAGCCCATTTTCAGAGCAGATTCCCGAACATGCTATTATTGAAGATATCATTTAACAGCCAGAGTTATTGCAATTTTGCAGGCTGCCAACCTCATCTTTGTTGACCAGCCCATTGGGACTGGATTCAGTTACTCCACTGATAGACATGACATACGACATGATGAAAGTGGGGTTAGCAATGATTTGTATGACTTTTTACAGGTATGTCTGTTTTACCATATGTCAATTTATTGGTCTCATTCTCTCAGACTTTCTGAATAGAATTCGATTTTGATATTTTCTTGTACATGATTTTTTCTGGGATGTTTTGTTTTGTCGTGAATCATTCTTTTGGTTAGATAATCATGAATCAGATTGTAATTACTAAGAAGATGTGAGAACTTGGTCGTAGGTAGTGGATCACTCATTATGTATAGACAGCTGTATCCTTGCCTACCTCTTTTGCAAGTACTGGATATCTATAACCAAGCTGCATCTTATTCAATATCTTATTGGTAATTACTAAGAAGATGTTGTATGTTGATCCTTAACATTAAATTATTAATGTTGGGAAATTCTCCTATTGGCAATCAGAAACAAATGTTATTATCTCTGGTAACCTTATACACTTGATTTATATCAACCATGAAATCAATGGCTATCAATACCTAGCAATTAACTTGAATTTCTAACCATGATCAACAAACACTATCATCCACCTTCATCAAATTTCTCCCAACTACACTCTGGAAACCAGAAATCCACAGCTGTTGTTACACTCTTGGCTCTTGCCCAGATCTGCAGCCATGCCATGAGCCCAGCTGTAGCTTGCAGCAATCAATGCCACCAGTGTGCCAGGAATCTGCAGCCACGAGGCTTGTTCCCCTCAACCCGTTTCTTGTGAAACGTTTGACAGGGAAATAAAGAGTAATTCTGAGCAACAATTGCTCAATTTGGGCATTGTTAAGAACAAATTAAGTGTTATTCAATGGGCTTAATTTGTTAATAAGAAACATTTCCAATCTTGGGCCATTTAAACTCTACTACTCATACTTTAACCGTTTAACGGGATTAAGCTCCTCTATATGGTTTAGTAATTTCTTAGATATGTTTTAGTTGAGGGACCTTTAGGAAAATAATGGCGAACATGGGGGTCAAATGTGGTTAGGAATACTTAGCATAATGTAACATATCAGTAACCAACATTTGATTTGCGGATCATAGAGAGGAATATTCAATGATAAGCATACTATTATGTAATTTACATGAAAATCTATGTTACTAGGATTCTTGGGAAGTAAAGTGCCTGACAAGAAGGCATTCATGTTATGTATTTCGTTTTTTAACAAGTGCAACCTAAATATTCTTATCCCTTCCAGGTGTTGGAAATATGTCGGCCAGAACTAGTGTTGATAGGTAATTGAACATTCAGAGTGATAAAGATGACAGATATATCATTGGGCTATTCATGAATATAAACAAGTTGCATATTGTCCAAACCTTCTTTCCTATGCCCAAGCTTAAAAATAATTGTTTGTTTTCTGTTAAGTTTTGTAGAACTTACAGTTTTACCCAGGCTGTTCACAAACTGCTCATGAACATATTGTTTCAGTGCTAATACTCTCATGCCTAGTGAGATTTCCTTCTAAAGTGTAGAATATACAGGAGGAATTACTATAGCCACTTCTCCCCCCTTCCCCTTCCCGCATAGAATGTGGATATAGTTGCATGGTGAAATGAGGACAACTTTAGAAACATCAAAAGGAAAGGATACTGTTTCACTGGCCATAGTTTTTCCTAGAAAGCAAATAAATCCACATAATGTTCCTGGTTATTGACCCAAATGAAAATATTGCAATGGTGCTAATTGGATGAACTTCTATGAACTGGGGTGGAATCTGAGCTTGAGACCCGATAGCAGATTCACTAACCAACTAACTTAAAGTCTGAGATTGGCCCATTCTCACTCTCCTGTTTTTGAGACCCCCTTTCTGTCTTAATTAGGTATGTGTTGTATGCACATTTATTTGTCTATTTAGAGGAGAATTTGGATATACGTTGTACAAGTACCTGTTACTGGTTGTTGGAAATTCAGTAATTTAGCGGTTTTATCTTATTTAATTTGCTGAACTCAAGAACTAATTCCATAACTGGCTTCCTTTGCCTTTCCAGATTTGTTTTTATTTATTATCCACATCCCTTCATCATTTCACTCCCTAGATACTCTTCATGTTCTCATATCTTATTGAGACTTCAGTGGCTACCGGCAAATTTTGATATGTGATTCTCAATTTTTACATCTTTCCTGCTCATGTAAGGTGTATCAAACTGAGTATATCTATCCCATGTGATAAGAAATTGGGCACCAAAATTTCCATCTGATAGCTTTGATTCTTTCTGCTACTTAATGCAAAGTGTTAGAGCTTTGGTGGATGATATTGCTTTTCAGAAACAGCATTACTGCTTGTACTGCTTCAGATCATTTTTCATAGAAATTGATACACCTTCTGCTGCTTTAGATAGGAAAATTATGACGGAAAATGCATCTTGTCTGGTTGCAAATATTTTCGTAAGATGATTGTTGATAGAAATTGACAAATTTACAAAACTCAACTAATTCTAATTCAAATTCAAATTCATAACAGTAAAATCTGGGAAAACATTATATATATATATATATATATATATATATATATATATATATATATATATATATATATATATATATATATATATATATATAGTGGGTCCTAACTAAATCACAACAATAATAGGTTAATATTTGCTCCTATTTGTAGTACGCCTATTATTAGTTGATACTTAACAACTTATCACTTTTTTCTTATTGGTGGTACATTTTTGTCAATTAATTTGTCCATTTACCTGATCTAATATTTCCCTCAAAGTGCGTGCCAAATGTGTTGCTAGAAAATAAAAACGAGGAAGTATAATTTAGACATGCGGTTTTCAATTGTAATCACACCTTTGAAAATTCAAGAACAAGCAAATAATACTACAAGTATTAAAGAGAACTAGAAAGGGAGAGAAGTGATGTTACAGTGGAGAACCTGAGAATTGGAAGAAATAAACCACCCTAGCACTAAGTAGTAGTATTGATGAATGAATCCATATCACAAGCATTAATCGTGTGAAATTAATGCTCCTCAACCTCTCAAAAACTCTCTCATAGTGTTTTAAGTTTTGCGAATACTTTACAAAGTGACTTTTGTGAACTAATTTATATCAAGAGTTTTATGAGGCATTAATGAAACAGTGTGTTTTGCGATTTGGGCTAACACAAATACAAGGACATGTTGGGTGTAACAGAAAGCTAAACTCAAAACTGAATCTGAAGTAACATGGACGTGTGACACCAGTCATGGATGTGTGAAATCAAGAGAAAATACAAGTTGCAAGGGGCAAAAGTGTACACTTATTGGCATAAAAAGGGTAAAACCGCTTATGGTGTTAGCAGTTTTGCCCTTTTTTGACACAAAATCTTACGATTTTACCCCCTGATGATCGAAATTTGTTTATCAAGGTTATAAACTGGGGCTCCGTCGTGAAATCAACATGGGCATGTCACCTGCTTCTTCCCTTCCAAAACTGAAGTGTTTGCTTCCTCCTTCCAGAAATACAACCAACATGGCCAGGCCTATGCAGTCTCCATACCTTAATCACTTTCATGCTTGAATTACCAAGCAACACTCCATTTACACCTTGAACCATCTCACTTAAACCTAACAATAAAACGGTGAATTATGTCCAAGGGCTTGCGTTTCATGACCAACAGATACTGTCTCATTCTATCATATATGTTGTAGGCAGTTTTCCTTTTATTTTCTTTGCCTGCTGATGCTGATTCAAATAAAACTTTATGATCACATCACCTGTATCTGACCATTTACTTATTATTGGTGTTCTGTCTTCTGACTTAGTGGATTTCATTTCCAATGCAAGGCATTCTTTACCAAGCACCCAAGTTTCGCAAAAAATGACTTCTACATCACTGGAGAATCATATGCTGGCCACTACATTCCTGCCTTTGCTGCTTGTGTTCATAGCAAGAATAAAGCTAAGAAAGGAATTCATATCAACCTCAAGGTCTGATAAAGGTTTTTTATTTTATTTTTATTTTTTTAATTTTATTTTTTTGGTTAAATCCAAACATGTGCTCTAGTGTATGTGATAATTTAGCCAGTCGTAACATGTTTTAACTTATCAACATTCGAACAGGGATTTGCTATTGGCAATGGGCTGACTGATCCTGCAGTGCAGTATGAAGCATATCCTGATTATGCATTAGAGATGGGGTTGATCAAGAAATCATCCTACAATGTGATCACTAAGATGGTTCCTCTGTGTGAAACAGCAGTAAAACTCTGTGGTATAATTTTGTTTGAGGGTTTTCTTGCATTGTTTTTGGGTGGGGTTGTGTATGTGTGCTTTTGTGGGGGGGGGGGGTAGAGGGGGTTGTTCATGGCTGTTGAGTGATTGAATTAATAATTTGTGGGAATGTGGTTGAAAAAGAATCAAAATCTTTCTGGTGTTACATAGATACCTTGATTCTTATCTTCTAATTAATGGTTTGGTCTATTGTTACAGGTACAAAGGGTACAGTCTCCTGCATGACTTCATACCTTTTATGCAACACTATATTTACAAGCATTAGACTGCTAATTGGTGATACTAATGTATGATTTTGTATGGCGTTAAATATTTATAGCTAGACTCGTTCTTTGCTAAACTTATGGAGAAAGATCTAGACAAAAAAAAATTACCGTTTAGTAACTAGTCAAATGATAATTCTTGTCTTTCTTCAGAATTAGCTATAACGGCTTATGTTTTACATAAATTGATGAATTTTGTAACTTATTGGTTCTTGCAGTATTACGATATAAGAAAAAAGTGTGAGGGACGCTTGTGCTATGACTTCTCAAACATGGAAAAGTTCTTAAATCAGGAATCTGTTAGGAGTGCTCTGGGTGTTGGAGACATTGAATTTCAGTCTTGTAGCACCACGGTATATCAGGCCTTGCTTGTTGATTGGATGAGAAATCTTGAGGTTGGCATCCCAGCTCTTCTTGAGGATGGAATTCAGTTGCTTGTATATGCTGGAGAATACGATCTCATCTGCAATTGGCTTGGTAAATTTTATAAAAATAAATATATCAACCTGCTATTCCCACGCGATCTCCATACTTCAAAGTAATCTGTAGTTGATAGCATGTTACTTTGTTTAATTGTGTTATTTTGTATTACCAGGCAACTCAAGATGGGTCCATGCTATGGAATGGAGTGCGCAGCAAGATTTTGTAGCATCACCTGAGATTCCTTTCGAAGTTGATGGCTCTGAGGCAGGAATACTGAAGAGCCTTGGTCCTTTGAGTTTCCTCAAGGTTTGACCCCTCTTCCTGGAATTAAATATTTGACATTTTTGTAAAGTCAATTTATAACATTTGAAACTAAAGTACTTTAGTTCTATATTGGGTAAAATGCTTCTTAGATACATGACTGTTTTGACAAAGCTGCTGTTCATTATTCATTTAACAGGTTCATGATGCTGGTCACATGGTTCCTATGGATCAGCCGAAGGCAGCCTTAGAAATGTTGAGACGATGGACTAAAGGCTCACTTTTGCTATCTACTTCTACGCCTCAAACTTTTGTTGCTTCCCAGTGATACCTTCTGTTCAACTCTTCTAACAGGGCCTATCGCATGAAGAAATGTTGTACTTGATCTTTCTAGTGTTTTACGTAGCTTCTGCTGACTGCTTTGGTTTGGCAATGGTGTATTTTTGTGCATTTCTTGTGCAATTTTCTGATTTTACCAGGGACTTGAAAATGATCTAAACATGCATACTTTGGCTAAAGTTGTTCTTTTGTAAACCTTCAAAATAAATGTGTATATGTTGAGATATTTGGGGAACGGAGGAAGTATTTGATTGTGTATTCAAAGACTTTATTATTATACGAGATGTATATAATGTCGTGCTTTTCTTAATTTTCTAAAAAGCAACAAAATATGTGGGTGATCAACGAGCTTGGTTAAATTTTAAGGGGTTCCAAGGATTACTTGGGATTAGATCTCATTCAAATAATTTATTATTGTGACTCTCTACACCAAAGAAAAAAAAAATGGCAGTTGGAATCAAATGTGCAAACTTGACATGTGTTTTTATCTATCCTAAGAACAATAAGGGGGAAAAAAAATATTTCAACATTATAATAGTATCAAAAAGTTAGTTTATGTTGTAATACGCATCACATGCGTAATAGGAACGAATTTGGAATATTGCAAAATCTCACATCCACATTTTCTCAATGTAAGAGTAAATATTGTCGCTTAGGACCTCATGCTCAATTAGACGTTTCACTGCATGGTTTAATATATCGAGCAAACATTGTTCATGCAAGGTTACTATAAATTCCTGCATAATCTGAGAAAAATATACACAACAATCAATTTGAGTATTTATAAGCACGTGAGCCACCTGCCGGCGCCAACCCTGACCTGCCGCCACCTTCCGAACACCGGCGAACTAACCACCAGCCCGACCACCCACCGTGGCTGGCCTACCTCTTCTTCTTTCCCCTTTTGCTTTATTTTGCTTAAAACTTGATTTAATTGTTTTGAGTTTTGATTTTATTGTTTGAAATTAATTTAATTAGTATGAAAAACTATATTTTGGTGATTTAAAGTTATAATTTCAGATTATAATTGTTGTTATTATTTTAAGATTTTATGAACTATAAACCTAGGGTTTTAATTTATTTAAATTGGGATTTTAGGGTTATTATGATCAATTAAATTGGGGCTTTTGTACCTAATGTATTTCTAATGATTAATTAGATATAAAACATGTTTTAAAGGAAGTATTAAGGAGTTTTTAATCAAATTATATTTGATTATTGGTTGTTTTCTAGGAGGTGATTATTCCCTATGAGACTTTTAATTGGTTAAAAGTGGCACAAAGAATTGTGTACACACGGTACGTACATGTCTACTTCGTTGTAAGTAGTATCATGTTTAGGTACCAAAAGGAAATAACTTAGTTCCATGTTTAAAGAACTCTTGGATGGAAATTGTTTGGTTAAACATTGAATTAATTATGTGCTTATGTTTATGAGACATGTTTTGGTGACTTGATTATGTTTGTATGGAATTGTGGATGCAAGCATGTTAAATGGGATTAATTGTTTGTATGGAATGTTGATACAATCATATTTTATTGGATTGGTTTGATAACTACATTTTGATTATTGAAGGATTGGAATTAAATGCTTTAAGTGGAATGAATTTATTATTGATTATTTCATGAGGTTCTGATGCGGAAACTAAGTCTGGGTTAGGTGGTTTTTGGTTAGGATCAAGTGTTTAGGCTAGGGGTTGAGGTGGTTTAGTGTTTGGATATGTGTTTCGGATTAGTATTAAGTAGTTCCTAGCTCACGTGAATGAACTAGGTTAGTTAGGTATGGCTAGAGTTAAACACTCACTCTACTAGCCACGGAAAATAAGTTCACCCCGAGCACTCGGAGTGAAACTCACAAACCTGAGTCCACGAGTTCAAGCTAACTTGAGTCCACAAGTTAAAATATAGAAAATACTCAAAGTATATCTCAAATTGTTGTAGATTTTATTAAAAGTTGAATGATTACAACTAGAATAAAACTTCCGTTTATAGGTTTAGGAAGCTACTTACAATAATAAGCTAAGTAGTCTTAATTAATTAAACTAACTAAGGAGCACACCAAAAACCGTCAAAATGAACAACCCTCCATGAGTAACGGTCCCTTGAAAGCTGCTGCACATTGAAGGTTTTCAACCAGCTGCAAAAATGTTGGGTTTCGTAGAGTTTGACTCTACGCGGAAGGGAAACCCACCCAAGACCGCACACTAATTAAAGCGACTAAGCATGCAATCACTAATTAAACAACAATTAAGAGAGATAACAAAATACATTCTTACCCTTATCGCGTGCTTCGCTTGAATCCCGAGCTCTTACTTGAACCCCGCAAATGCGAAGGTCTCCGGCAGCTCATATCCACGAACCCGACCCGAACGATCCAAGTCCCGAAGGTTAGTCGGGACCCGACCAATAAAAAAACTAGAGTTTTAAAAACTTAAGGTTTTCTCACTTTTCTAAGGAGATGCGTTTTTAGTTCCACTCAAGTGTTCTTCCCAAATCCCAAAACCTTGGTATTTATAGGGAATCGAACCTTGAATTCCCACTCTCAATCAATGTGGGAGATTTGCAATTTTCCCATTTTATTTTAATTAAAACAAAAATAAAATTGCAATACAATCAATAAGTTACAAGTGGCATAAAGGAGGAGGAGAGATTAGGTGAGGACCATTTCCAAGGGGGGGACCATAGCCTTGGTGCCCAAGGCAAGGCTCACACCCTTTGGTCCCCACTTAGCGAACCCCGCACTCCCTCCATGTGGCTGGCTGGCAGCCTGCCTTGGCTGCTAAGGCTGCCAGCTGGCGCCTAGCACCAAGGTTGGGCAGCCAGCCAGTACACACGCACACATCATAGCCAGCCAGCACAAGGCCAGCCCGCATACACGCATCGCTGCTGCTTGGTGCATTGTGCTAGACGCTGCAATGCTAGGCACATGTACACACAGGCACAACTTAGCTCGCTGCTGGCTGGCACATGGTGCTGTGCGATGCTGTGCTAGCGAGGCAGCCAGCGCCTAGCATCACGCATAGGGTAGCACGCCTAGCATGCTACTATGCAATGGTGCGTGGCTGCGATGGCTAGGCGCTTAGCACCACGCATTGTCAGCCCACATTGTCCTAGCACGCCTAGCATGCTAGGCTTGCGGCTAGTATTGCGATGGGTCTCGTCTAGCCTAGCACTCACATGGCTAGGCCAATGCGAGGCTACGGCTAGGCTCGAACTTGTAACTTGATTGATTTCACGTCTCGTCGAATTCTAAATTCGTCTCGACTTGCGACGCTCGATCTCGACGCTTTAAGCTTGATATCCGACGTCTTTGTTCGTAAAACTCTGACGACTAATCAAATCCTTCGGATTAACTCGTCGTCTCGGATCGGTTGTTCGATTGGGTTCGACCTAAGGGTTCAATCAAGATTAATTTGTAATATTAATTGTATATTAATATTACTTATCGGAAGCGGCCTCCACCTAGGCATTCCGATCACTTGACCTTACTGAAGAATTAGCTATCCAATAATTCTAAATCCTCTATCGGAATAATACACTTGTTGGAAGGACACCATTCCTTTCAAAAAACTGAACGTTTTCTGTAATTAATAGGCAGCGGTTTTTAAGGGGAACCGCTGCAAATGCATTGAATAGGCAGCGGTTCTGATGCAAACCGCTGCTTGTTCCCCTGCTTTCCCAGTTCAGCGCTTGCGGTTAAACCCTTTAATTACAACTTTTAACTTAGCTATTTAACTACTAATAAACTGAAATTTTAAACATAAAAAAGTAGTAACAACATGCAATTAAACTAAGGGGGTTGAACTACAAAAGAGGCACCTAAAGAAGGTGAGTAATGCCCTCCTTGAATGCTCATTAAACCGCATGTAACCTCCCCTTTATTCTCTTGTCTTGTCTGCCTTCAAATCAGCGAGAATCCAAGAGGATTCCTTCCCCTAAGTATGTAACGAACCCAAGGCATCCAAGGCAAGCAAATCCTATGCTTTAGTCACCTAGCCAAGTCACGCATGACTTGACTAGCGATGGAGCAAGCACAAACCCCATGCGTGGAATTTGGTCTATTTTCAACCCTTGAATGAACAAACCGTAAACCAGTGGAACTTGATTTTTCTGTACCATGGACCGTGTAGTTGGACCCTTTGAACCATTAGGCTCATTAGGTTGCACTTCGTTTTAAATAAGGTCCAATTCCGGATCATTCCCTCCTTCCTCGAAAAAGCTTGTCCTCAAGCTTTCATCATCGAAGTAAGGATCAAGGTCACCCACATTGAAGGTTGAACTCACATCACCATAGTCACTAGGAAGTTCAATTTTGTAGGCACTTTCGCCCACCCTTTGAAGCACACAAAAAGGACCATCCGACCTAGGCATAAGTTTGTTTTTGCGTAGGTTAGGAAAGCATTCTTTTCGAAGATGAAGCCAAACTAAGTCACCCTCATTGAACCGTGGTTGAGACCGGTTCTTTTTGGCCTTAGTTTTGTACCTTTCATTCATAGCTTCAATCTTCTCATGAACCTTCTTCCAAGTTTGCTGAAAAGATTCCCATCTTTTCTTAGCATCTCCGTGCACTAGCTCACTTTTAGGTAAAGGAATGAGCTCAATTGGTAGCAATGGATTTACACCATATACCACCTCAAATGGACTTTGGCTTGTAGTATAGGAGGGAGACCTATTGTAAGCAAACTCAGCATGAGCTAACTTCAAGTCCCAATCCTTTTGTGTCTTGTTCACAAGTCCACGCAAAAGAACACCCATGGTTCGGTTTGTCACTTCGGTTTTCCCATCCGTTTGAGGATGGTGGGAAGTACTAAACAAGAGTTTAGTCCCCACCAACTTCCACAACATTCTCCAGAAATGGCTAAGAAATTTAGTGTCTCGGTCCGAAACAATAGACCTTGGCACCCCATGCAAACCAACCACTTCTTTGAAATACAAATCAGCAACTTTAGAGGCATCATCTGTTTTGTGACATGGAATGAAGTGAGCCATCTTTGAGAAACGGTCCACCACTACCATGATGCTATCATTGCCCCTTTGGGTTCTAGGCAAACCCACAACAAAATCCATACTCACGGCTTCCCATGGAACATTAGGCACAAGTAAAGGAACATAGAGACCTTTGTGAAAGGTGCTCTTGGACATTTGGCATGTCGCACATCGTTCCACCACTTAGCTCACGTCTCTAGTCATGTGTGGCCAATAGAAGTGCTCTTAGAGAATATCTATTGTCTTTTGAATTCCAAAGTGACCAGCCAAGTCGCCACTATGAACTTCACACACCAAAAGTTCACGCACCCCACATTTAGGCACGTATAGCTTGTTGCCTTTGAACAAAAATCCTTCGTGTTTCACAAAATCTTTAGAAGGATTGTTAAACAGGTTAGAAAATTCATCATCATCACCATCACAATATAAACTTTTGAAATGTTAAAAACCCAAGATTTGAGTTAGCCATGGACAATAAAAAGTTCCTCCTTGATAGAGCATCAACAACAACATTCTTCTTCCCTTCCTTGTACTTGGAACTGAAAGTGAATGACTCTAAAAACTCGACCCACTTAGCATGGCGTGAATTAAGCTTTTGTTGGGCATTGATAAACTTCAAAGCCTCATGGTAAGTATGTAAGACAAATGGTTTTGGTCTCAAGTAATGGGACCAATGATCAAGACCGCGTACTATAGCATAGAATTCCCGATCATAAGTAGAATAATTCAGCTTTGCACCGTTCAATTTCTCACTAAAGTAAGAAACTGGTCTTTTGTCTTGCACCAAAACGACACCTATTCCCACACCACTTGCGTCACATTCAACCTCAAAAAGCTTATCAAAATCAGGTAAAGCTAAAACTGGAGCAGAACACAGTTTAGATTTGATATCTTCAAAGGCCCTTTGGGCAGCTTCGTTCCATTTGAAAACCTTATCTTTCAATAATTCGCTCAAGGGAGCAGTGATAGTGGAGAATTTCTTGATGAAGACCCTATAGAACGAAGCCAACCTATGAAAACTTCAAATTTCATGGAGATTCCGTGGCACCTCCCATGTGGAAATGGCCTTCACCTTCCCGGTGTTGGTTTTCGTAGCGTCCAACACTACGCGGAAGAGAAACCCACCCAAGACCCGCTCACTAATTAAAGCAACTAAATATTTAATCACATAATTAACAACATAAAAGAGAGAAAGGGAAATGACATTCTTACCCTCAACGCGTGCTTCGCTCCTATAGAGCTCGGACTTCAAAGCCTTACCTCTGCAAGCGCGAGAGCCTCTGACGTAGTCCACCATTGAGACTCGACCCGAACGGTCTCTACCCCGGAGGTTAGCCGGGGCTAGACCAAGATAAGACTAGAGTATTACGAACTTAGTGGTTTTCTCACCTAAAGGGAGATGCCTCATTAAGTTCAACTCAAGTGTCCCTTCTCAAACCCGAATGATGGGTATTTATAAGGAAGGGAGCTCTTGAACTTCAATCTCCCATCCATGTGGGAGAGTTGGTAAAATGCATTTTATCCAATTTATTTTTAATTCAAAAATAAAATTGAAATGCAAGTGAATCAAAATTGACAAGTGTCAAGAGGTGAGCAAAGGTAGGTGAGGACCACTAAGGGGGGGGGGGACCAAAATCCCCTTGCTCCTCAAGCAAGGCTACCAATCATCGGTCCCCACCAAGACTCACCACCACGCCACTTGGCTGGCTGGCAGCCTGCCTTGGCTGCTAAGGCTGCCCAGCTGGCGCCTAGCACCAAGGCTGGGCTTGCTGGCCAGCCAGCCTACACATACATGAAGCAAGCACGCTACGCATACATTGCGGGCTAGTTGCTGCTGTTGCTTGTGCGATGCGGGTGCGAGGGCTATGCAATGCCCAGCATGCATAGCACACAAGGCAAGCACGCACATAGTGCAAGCACGCACAACACATTGCGATGGCTGGTGTTGCTTGGCTAGCACGCACGCAGACACAACACAAGCACGCATAGCGATGCTAGCAAGGCCCAGCACTTGCGTGCTGCTGTTGGCCTTGCGATGCTACAGTAAGGCTGCTATGTGCGAGGCACTAGCATGCTAGCACGCCTAGCGCGCCAGTGTTGCTAGCCTTGCCACACCAGCTAGCTAGCTAGCGCTGCTTGCATGTGATACTAGCTTTTATGCGCTGCTAGCAAGCTCGGTATGGTGCGTGGCCTAGGCTAGCCTAGCACTCGCATGGCTAGGCCAAAATGCGAGGCTACGGCTTAGCACATACTTGTCGCTTGTTGATTTTTCTCGTCTCGTCGAATTCTAAATTCGACTCGACTCCGAGCTAGATATCCGACGTCTTTGTTCGTAATACTCTAACGACTAATCTAATCCTTCAGATTGATTCGTCACCTCGAATCGATTACTTGATTGGGTGTGACCCGAAGGGTTCGGTCGAGATTAAGTTGTAATATTAATTACACATTAATATTACTGATCGGAACCGGCCTCCACCTAGGCATTCCGATCACTTGACCTCACTGAAGAATTAACTTTCTAATAATTCTGAACCCTCTATCGGAATAATACACTTGTTGGAAGGACACCATTCCTTTCAATCTCCCACTTGTCCTTCCGGACAAGTGTGAAATTAGTGTATAACCCTTTTCCTATGTCGCTTAATGTCCCTTCATGAACTATAAGGTAAGATTCCTTGTCATCCTTATTATGTCCAAAAGTGTTTCTCGATTCCCGAGTTCGACTGTCAATAAACGGATGATTTCTAAAATCCATCAGAGCACGACCATGCATTTTCACAGTCTCGCTCATCGAGAGGCCTTGTAAACAACAAAGACATATTCCCTATTGTTAATAGGGGGACATTCCCAATCTTGTACTGTAAGCTTCTCTTACTAAGAGTGTAGCCGTTATAATCCCCATTTACGGCAGACGTTTGACAACATCAAAACGACTAGTACTCAAACAAGAGAACTTGCAATACTCATGGTCGAGGAAAAAGGTTCCTATAGCTATAATGAGAAATATACTTATGACGATTTTTAATCTCTTAAAGTATACTCATAGGTTGATTTTGTATAGTTCCAAACCAATACTTGTGCAAATGATTTATGACTATCATGTCCTCGTAGCACAAGAAACGGTGCTATAAATCATACTACACACTAATCGCAAGTGGTCATTAATCATTCATTATTTAAATGACCTTGATTAGGGATAATTTTTTATTGTAATATTCAATGTTCACTTAACAGGTGTTTCTTTATCCAAGACATGGTCTTGATACCCTGTTTTGAATATTCTCATAAATCGAATGGACTCATTATTTAATTCTAAACCACAATTAAATAGTTTGTGGAATTTTATTAGTAAAATTTTATTCCACCATGAAAATTCCAAACGTTTCATCTTATGATAAATGGTTTTTCCCCAAATGTTTTAAGAGTAACACTCTTCACAAAACATTTATAGAAATCACACCCATATTTAATATACCTGATTTATTTCATGCAGTCTGGTGAATGTTGTCGTTCACTTATTACATAGGTTTAGCTACTATTACTTTGCAATCTTAGCATCTTCATTATCGAACAATTTCACAATAAGATGATAAAATTTTGAGAGTGTTATGGATCATATGTGATTTAGGATTTATTGTCCAAGTGATGGCTCCCACTCATTTTCATGACTTGAGATCTTTCAACTTGACAACCTATAATCAATGTTTGACAACGAACTTTCCATTAAACACTTTATTATTATCTTCCAGGCAACAATATTCTCAACATATATTTCAGTAAATATTCTGATGGTTCTTTGCTCGGATTTCATTCCGAACGGCTCACAATGATTTGGGATACCCTAATCACTTGTGATTATGGAAATTTACCTTAAATTTTCGCACATTAAACATGGATGTGCGTCCATGTTACCAGTCTCAAGCCACGACGCATTCTAGTTCGTGCTTATAAACAACTTCCTTATTAAGGATCTAATCCTTGCTAAGGATGTGCTTGCAACATCAATTCTCCAATTACATTTGTTTCCATGCGTCAAGAACTTATCCCCTTTTACTTATCAAAGTACTTTGGATTTTTCTTGATCATAATCTAACGATTCATCACTTAGATTTAAATTGATTAGTATTTTATACTTCTCATGCTCTAACCATGTAAGTTGAGTGACGAATCCATATCATAACATACATGATGGTTTTAATTGTAGAATTATTCCCAATATGTTCCATTCATGTGACCTTTTAGGTCATCTAGTTTCACCGAGTCTTGCTAAACTGTTTGCTATGTGATACGGTTGAGAGTCTCTACTAGAGTCTTTCTTGTTTGACTTAGTTCAAACATTTACTTAGTTTTATGGGTCGAAAGCCTTTTCAAGTCCTTCATGTTTGACACGGTAAACTCCTCTACTCGTTTAAACATTTCATTAAGTCTATCCAATAGATCTTAATTCCCACTATGTACTAAGTATCGCCTTTTGCTTGGTCCATTGTCGAAAATCCTTTCAAATCTAAGTATTTAGCATTTGATAGTCATTTCACAATAGAGTTCATAAACTTCTTGTTGGATCATACAAGATTGACTCTTGCTCCCACTAAACTTCTTGTTTATAAGAATTTCTATGATTCTCCCTAAGCCAAACCTTTTATTGACTTTATGAGAATACATGTTCCAATTCCTACATACAATGCTTTATTTAATCCCACAATGGATTTCTTGAGCTTGCTTTCAAATCTAGCATTATTTAGAATTACAAAACCTTTAGACTATTTCCATAGTCTATTCCAAAATCCAATTTTAGGAAGGCGGTTTCATATTTTGCCATATTTCGTATGCGCAATTTTGCTAGAACAATCACGAAAAGACTTAAGCGTTCCGATTGGTGAATAGGTTTTTATTCAAATCAACGCCGTGAATTAATGTATCCTTTTCAACCACTCTAGCTTTGTATGCACTATGCATTTCACATTTGTTAGTTTTCTTCTTGAAAACTTATTTGCGATTGATGGGCCTTTCACCCTTCATGCAAACGAATCAAGTTCCAAACATGATTTACAAACATGGAGTCTATTTCGGATTTTATGGCCTCTAACCATTATTCGGAATTTGGATTTGTCGTAGCTAATTTACAAGACACTATTCCCTCACCATCTAATGGTAAATAGTATGCTTGTGAGTCTTAGGTTCATTTCTAACTTAATAGATTTATAGGATTCAATCCAAGCCTTTGGTGAATTCTATACCTATAAGAGTTATTGCATCAAACACTGAGTTTCAAGGTGCTTTTAAAGCCCTTTGATTATATTGATATTACTCCACCACTTCTAAAGTTTTGTGAGTATTGAATTCTCATTTAAGGCACTTGTAAAGTCCTTTGAGTATTCTTGATCAATCTTCTCATGAAGCTTTTCTAAAGTCTTCGGAGATTCTAAGTTTCAGTTTGTTGCTAATCTCGATGGTCATCGAGTTCACTTTCCTCCCACTTGTCGTTTTGGAAACGTGTTACTTTCCAGAAAGACACCACTTAGAGCAACAAATACTATGTTCTCAATGAGGTTGTGGAGGTAATGCCCGTAGTCTCACTTGAATGCTTACAAAGAGACATGTATATTGTCTTTGGGTAAAAGTTCGTTTTGAAACAAATAGTTAGCTCCTTCTCGAGCAACCTTAGCCCTTATTGAGCTACTTAGGTCCCACTGAGTCAATGAACTCCCACTGAGCCAATCAATTCCCACTGAGCTAAGAGCCCTAGACATATACTTGAAAATACTCTAGAAACTATTTCTATCCATAACTGAATATGGTGTCCTTTCATAGCTTCGACATTTTTGTTTAGTGTAACATTAGTCATTTGTGCAAATCTTTAAGAACTTTATAGGAAGGGATGTGATCCATCATCATTCGAGTCATTTCCAAATGGCATCGAGGTCTCCGTCAAGACATACTATATTCTTTTTGGAGCTCATTATGAATTTTTGATTTCATAAGTTTGATATGATCACTCTTGGCTCAAGCAAACATCGCTCGATCTAATCTAGACATTTTGATACCTTGCCAAGTAGATTATATACTTCACTAAACATTTGAGCTACTCAAGGTCCAGTTTGTTCACATTTGATGAATGTAGCCACATTCTTTCAAATTATTGTGAGACGTTGAAGTAATGGAATCATCTTTAGCTTTTGGAGTCAATTGACTATGCCAAGCACAATAGCTCTTTTCTTTGTCGATTTCAATGAGTAAGACTTGCTTGTCTTAGAACGATTCCAAATCGATCAACTATCAAGAATCTATCTAATAGAGCCTTAAGTATGTTCTTGTCGACGTGACATTGCTAAAGATGTTTGGAATACAAATCATGTTCATGACTTGAACTTTTGAGTTTTCATGTCAGGGAAATGTTTGTTTATAATCAAGCATTCTTGACTCATGGGTTAGACATCCATGTCATTCAAATAAAACCCGCAACTATTGCTCTTTTATTAAATGTGAGTCTTTCCGTGTGTAAACGAATTGTTTGTTGATTATGGAACACAATAACCATTATTCGTTCTAGCCTTGGCTCAAAAGGACTTTAAACAAAACAAATGACCTTACAACTGATGTAGCCCTACTTGCTTTATTCTATGCTTGTAAGTCAATAACTAAGCTGGCGGATAATATGTCGTTACTACTACCCTAGATCAAATCTACAATTTTTACTCCAAACCTAGCTCTATCAAATTTAGGTGAGGTAGTGGCAAGTTAGGGTCGAATCCCAAGGAAACGGGGGTCATTCACGATTACTGTGAAATCTAGAATCTATTGCGAGTGACAAAAAGTGTGTTATGGTTTGTTTTTGAAGAGTTCTATGATCAAACTATCTACCAAAAGGGACTAAATTAAACCAACATTAAGAAGATTAAACTAGACATTCTAAAATGAAGATGAAGAGCAAGATTATAGAGATAATAATGGCAAAAAGCACTAGGGAGAGGGGGTTCCAATCATGACCACATGACACTAATGAAAATCAATAAGGATATATACCAAGGAGTTCAAACTCTACTCAAAGCAATTCATTCTCACGCAACTACTCCAAGCAAGTCGATGAAGTCAATCAACCCTAAACTAGATCATTTTCATGCATCTAATCTAGGACTAAAACATTGGGGTTATAGGTGCACACAATAACTCCAAGCATATTTAAGCACACATCATCAACTCAAGGTAAAATCCAATCAATAATCAATAGGAACTCAAATAAATAAGATTTTCACCCCCTTCCCTAGCTAAAAATCTAAGCTAGAGAAAGGAAAATAGCCAAGACAACTAAGCTAAACATGTATTCAATACCAACACAATCTAGCATGATTCTAAGTCAAAGAGAAATCAATGAAACCAATAAAGCATGGAAATTTATAGAAGAAAGCATAAATAAGAGCAATAGAACTAATAAAACTAACAACTACAAAATTAGGAGGAAAGATTACTATTATAAAAGTTGAAAGATTCCCCAATCATCAAAGTAGTTGCAACAATCTAGAAGAAAGCTTGAATATTTGATTACAAAGATTTAATTTTAAAGACTAAGTGTTTTCTCTCTCTAAAAGACATGCATTTTCTCTCTCTACAAAGTGTTTTGATGCCAATGGAATAGTTCATGATTAAAAACTCAAGCTCAAGACTATTTATAGTCTCCTATTAAAATGAGGAAAATGGGCAAGGGAGAGGGCTCTCCGAACAGGCTGCCACGCCCTCTCCAAGCTGGGTAAGAAGTTCGCCAGACCCAGAGCGCCGCGCCCGCGGGTCTTCGCTGCTGCGCCCGCGGCTGGCCATCTCCCATCCATCTCCAGAATCTTCTTTATAGCTCAGTAACCCCCTGTCCGCGCCCGCGGCTAGCTGGAGCAGCGCGCCCTCTCCTTTGCAGCATCTCCTCTTCCCTTGACGAGCCTCCTTAGCAACTCCACTCCGTCTAGCAATCCAAAATTCGCCCACGAGTGCTAGGAGCTATCAAAACACACAAATTTAAGGTAAAAAGTAGAAGAAAAGATAAAAGGAAATGGAAAACACAAGAGGGAGCTAAAGTAACTGAAATAGGAGTGTAAAAACGGTAAGAAATGGTGCAAACAAGTGGCAAATCGAGGGAATTGCTAATGAAGGAGGTTGAAATGGTGGCATAAATGCCACTCATCAAAATACCCCACACTTGCCTCTTGCTTGTCCTCAAGCAAAACCAAGAAAAGAAAAACGAAACAAACATTACAAAGACAAACGTAACGTGGAAAGGCATAGAAAAGCAATATCAAATTTTAGGGTGGACAAATGCTTTATTCGGACTCAACCATGATAAACAAATGTCAAAGAATACTAGCCCTTCTCAATTACATGATGCAAGCACGCTTCAAGATGCCAATGGAAGCCTAAGCTAAGCACAGAGAACTAGTGAGCCACTCTCTGCCCTAGTCCCCTCTAAAACGGTCCGCGTTCTCCTCACTAGTTTCAAATCGTCCCCCTAGGTGACTCCTCATGATTCCACGAAGGAACCGGAAAAAGATTCATTTTGAGGAGGTAAAAGATCATCCCAACATCTCAACTACGCATGCTCTCTCCATAGGGTTGAAACCCATCTCCCTCCACCGGTTATTGACCACGCACCCCTAAAGTCTAAGGGTATTCACTAAGGTTGTAATGACTCGGCTCAAGGTAGAGGTAGGGAGAACATTTGAAATAGTGGTGGCAAGTCCTAAGTGAAGCAAGAGAATGGCCAACTCTCATAGACAAAACTCAAGAAACGACCACAACTCAAACGAACATCCATCATTTCGATTTCGACACATTACCAACCTTATTCAAATCTATACATATTTATATACACATTTTTATTTTTATTTTATATTTTTAATTCATTTGATCCTCTTAGATTGCATCACCCTTCTCAAGCTTTTCTTTCATGTTCATATACAAGCTTAAATCTCACATCATTGTTCCAAACCAACTCTCCACATAATTTATGCTCATATTCAAAACGCTTATTACATTACCCTCACACGCCAAATGCTTCACTAACTAAAAGGGTTGGTAAAACACAGGTCGTTAGGCTTGTAATGCGGTTAAGACAAGAATGGGAAACATTAGGCTCAAATTGGTTGGCAAGTAGGTTGATGCAAAATGGAAAATCAAATTTGTAACTAAATAAAAGAGAACATAAACAAAAATGAGAAATGGTGCCCTTTTCCTCCCCTAAAAGTGCTAGGTCACGATCTCAGAAGCTAGCAATCAACACAAGGATTAAGACACGCATAGTTGAGGATCCTAAAATGCTGCACAACAAATTGATGAAGGCTTGAACAAAATGAACCTCACAAGGGATGAGAAAGGTAAGAAAATGCCAACTAGAGGGCTTCAAATCCACTACAGGGAGCAACTTCATCTTACCACATCCCATGCACTAAGGGTTCAAACGCCCTCACAAGTTCTTACCCTTGCTACCTTAGCTAAGGTTTGTCTAATTGAACCAAAGGCAATCTCAAAACGTGCATCTCACCATAAATTTAAGAAAAGACAAGCATTCTAGGGCGCATCATCACGGAGATAGAGTCCAAATGTAACAAGAAAATTCCAAAACACAACCATATCATCATGCCATAATCATGTTTGTCACACAAAAGAAAATGAAAACGGAACAAAAGAAGGAAGAAATCAAGGAGGTTCAAACATGAGGCATATAAATTCAGATAAATCCCAATCGACATACAAGTGATCGTTCGGTATCAATACCAACGATCCTAGGTTCCTTGGAACCGCATGAAAACAATTTCGAACCATTCAACTTCTTCCTAAACTAAATACAACACAAGAAAGAAAAGAGAAAGTAAATGAGAGATCTCACCCATGTCTCTTGAAGAAAAGAATAGAGCAACCTTGCATTTTACCATTTCTCTATATGTTGCTTCCAAATTTCTTCCAAGCTACAAGTGAGAGAAAAGAAAACAAAACAAACACTAGAGAGAGAAAAATGTTAGTAAGAGAGAGAGAAAAATCTATGAACTCAAATATTTGGGTATAACCTACTACCCAACACCTCATTATCATCATCAAATTATCATCATCATAAAGATAGACATCATCAACAAATAACAACAACAATGCTACCAAAAGCTTACCAACAACACCCAAACCCAAACCCCTAGACATTCCCCTGAGTCTTAGGTGCCTTCCCCCACACTTACCCAAAAACACTCCCTTTTGACTCAAACACCCCCCCACACTAGATTAAAGCATCGTCCCCGATGCTGCACATGCACATAGAATAAAAGGGTGGGACCACATAGGGAGGGAACAAACAGACCGAGGGGGGAGTATTGGCCACTAGAGCCGGCACCACTGTCATCCTCACTCTAACTATCGTAGGAGAAACCCGAGGGGGGCCATAGGGGTCCCAACCTCCGGTGTAGGCGGGAGGCCACCCATAATGACCCTTGAAGGTGTCAAGTTGGGGTGCGGACAACTGGTCATATGGCTTGGGTTGGACTAGAGGCAAAGGGTGAGAGGGATCAACTTAGGGGTAGTTAGGGTCACCTCGATAATCACTCCCATCCGAAACCTGGTAATCATAATGACCGGACTCGTCGGGGAAATCACGTCTTGGCACATTGGGGTCCGAGGGACCCTGCCAATAGGGGTACGTAGGTTGGTTGTCACCACCCTAAGATGGCACGGGCCCTTGTTGGGCCGGCACATAAGGGTAGTTAACCGGGGGAGTGATATCCCCTCTACGTACACTAGCATCGTATAAAGCATTAGTTTGGAAAGAATGGTGTTGTTGGGAGGCAAACATACCTTGCATGCCAAGATGTATGCTTTCCATTTGCCCGCATCGCCGCCATTTCTTGTTGGTAGTCAAATTGTTGTTGATTTTGTTGTTGTTGTTTTTGTTGTTGTTAATGTCTTCCTTGCCTTTGTTGAAAACGCTGCTGTTGTTGCTGTTGACTTAGAGGGATGACCCTCTCCTGGTTCTCGTGCTCCTCATGGCCAAAAACCCAAAATTCATTCTATGACCCAACTTCGGCTGCGTAGCTAGCCATAATATTCGGATTTCCTTAGTTGTAATCTTTCCCAAGTCTTGCTTATTAAAAACCATGTACCCGAGCAATCTATGTAGGAGTCTGATGGCGGGGTGCATGGTTTGACTGGCCAAGGAGTACTTGGAATTGAAGGCATCCATCCTTGAGATGACCTTCCACCTATGAAGGGGTTCATAAGCATGAAGGCCCTCATGCTCGAGGAAGAACATATCGGCGTCCGGGTTTAGGTCCAACAATTGGTTAAATTGGCGGAGGGTGAAGGTTTCTTTTTTGTTAAATATTTGGAAGGAGATGGTGAGGTCCTTATCCCTCGCGGCATGACATTCAAAGGAGGCTAGAAACTCAAGAGTTGGCTCCTTGTAGGTTCGGTAGGCACTTGTTACAAAGGAGCCTAGCCTAAGGTTGTTGAATAAGAACCAACAATCCTCATCAATGCCAAGCTTTATGGTGGAGGGTTGGTGGTAGTGTTTTGTGGGTCTCAATTTTATGCTTTGGAGGTTGTCAAATATGGGTTTGTGGTTTTTATTGTGGAATTTTATGGGTGGTAGGGGTGGAGGAGTAGGTTCTTCATTTTGTTGGGGGTTCGT
Organism: Chenopodium quinoa; assembly: GCF_001683475.1. Lineage (NCBI taxonomy): Eukaryota > Viridiplantae > Streptophyta > Magnoliopsida > Caryophyllales > Amaranthaceae > Chenopodium > Chenopodium quinoa. The sequence goes on from NW_018745054.1 coordinate 1,453,569, forward strand.
GGATGATGAACCTTGAGGTTCTTTCCCACTCTTTCTCTTTTTTGAGCCAAAAACCATTTTTTCAAACACCAAGATGCAATCAACTACCTCAAAAATTCACCACAACAATCAAACTGCAACAAGTCTCCAATTTCAAGTAACCACCACAATGAGCACACTTTCAATAATCACCAAGCACAACCACAACCAAGCAATCTAGTTCAACAAAACTAACAAAGACAACAACTCAACAATTAACAATGCTTAATAGGATGAATTAACACAAAATAGGCATGCAACCATTAAAAATTCCCACATGAAAATCACAAGATACCAAATTTCCTCAACCAAAGAAACTACTTCAAATTCAAAGTAAATCTAGAGTAAGAAAGAGATATATACCAACAATGAGTACCAAAGACTACTTCAACTAGCCCTTTGAAAAGGAAATCCGAGCACACCTTCAAAATCCCTTCAATGGGGGAAGCAAGGTCCGATCAAGGAAGAACACCGAAATTTGCGGGCTTGAACGGTGAAATTTCAGATTTTGGTGAGGCAAATTTGAAGGGAAATGAGAAAATTTGGTGGATGTTGATGATTTGTGATGAGAATTTGAGGTAGAAGGAGTTAGGGTTTGAAGAGGAGTGAGGTTTAGAGGGAGAAAGGGGCAAAAATCAGCTTTGGAGAAATATGAGTGTTTCATTTTTGCTAAGAAAAACACTAAAAATTCGTAGACCCTGACTTCCGCGCCCGCGGGTTAATAAGCCGCACCCGCGGGTGGGCATCTCCCAAGCATCTCTTGTTAGTGGGAATTTTCTGAAACGTAGCCTGCCGCGCCCGCAGGTTGAAGTGCCGCGCCCTCTCCCAGGCATCTGTTGTTTGTTAAGAATTTCTGAGATGACCCTGTCTGCACTCGCAGGTTTAAGGGCCGCGCCCGCGGGCCTAGATGGAGCACCCTCTCCAGGGCATCTCCAAGGCATCTCCACTTTATTTTCTTCCTTCCTCCTTAACTCTTCCGAACTCAACTTAGTAGACCAAATCCCCAAAGATTTGAGTACCTATTAGAAGAACAAAACACACACAATAAAAATCTAAAGAAAAATCATCCAAGATTGGCTAAACAAAAGAAATACAAAACCAAAAGAGTTTGAGAAATCGGGTTGCCTCCCGAGAAGCGCTTCTTTATGAGGTCATTAGCTTGACCATAATACATCACCATCAAAAAGGTGGCTTAGGATTCGATGGATCGAGCCTCATACACTCAATTATACCAACTTGATCATTGCAATGGTAGAGCTTTAAAGGATGGCCGTTGACCATGAACATGTTCCCTTCCGCCTCCAACTCAAAGGATCCGTAAGGAGTAGTCCTAGAGATCGTGAAAGGCCCCGAATTTAGGGTTTCGTAGTGACCCTCACTACGCGGAAAGGAAACCCCAAGACCCGCCCCGATAACTAAAGCAATTAAGACAAGAATAAACATAATTAAGCAATAATTAAAAGAAGAGTGAAAGAAGTTATACCCTCGATGCGTGCTTCGCTCGTAAATCGAGCTCTTACTTCGAAAGCTCGAGCGTCACTAGTGTGAACGCCTCCAACGGCTCGTACCCGACCCGAACGGTCCAAGTCCCGAAGGTTAGTCGGGACCCGACCAATAAAACTTGGAGTTTTACGAACTTAGAGGTTTTCTCACCTAATGGGAGATACCTCATTGAGTTCTACTCAAGTGGTTTTTCCCAAAACCCAAACTTGGGTATTTATAGGGAAAGGAGACTTGAATCTCCCTTCTCCAATCCATGTGGGAGAATTGCATTTTCTTACTAATTTATTTTAATCAAAAATAAATTAATAAACAATGCAATGAACAATCAACAAGTGGCACATGGAGAATGATTGGTTAGGTAAGGACCATTTCGAAGGGGGGGACCATAGCCTTGCTCCTTAAGGCAATGCTCCAAGCCTTGGTCCCCACTAGCCAAAAACCGGACATCCCATGTGGCTGGCTGGCAGCCTGCCTAGGTTGCCAAGGCTGCCCAGCTGGCGCCTAGCACCAAGGCTGGGCTTGTTGGCCAGCTAGCCTACGCACACACGCAGCAGGCACACTATGCATGCTGGGCGCTAGTGCCTGGTACTGCTTGCCAGGCGCTGGTGCTTGACCTTGCTTGCTAGATGCTGGTGCCTGGCATTGCTCGCTAGCCATACACGCACATAGCGCTAGCACACACAGTGACGTGCTGCTACACTAGCAAGCAAGCACAGCACGTTGCAACGGCTGATGCTGCTTTGGATAGCGCGCACGCATGCACAAGCACGCACAGCGTTGCTAGCGAGGGCCAACACTTGCGTGCTGCAGCTGGCCTTGCGATTCCACCCTAGTGCTGCTATGTGCAACGCGCTAGCATGCTAGCACGCCTAGCGCGCTAGCGATGTTAGCCTTGCCATACCAGCTAGGTAGCTAGCGCTGCTAGCATGCGATGCTAGCATGCATGCGCTGCTAGCAAGCTCGGTATGGGTGTGTGGCCTAGGCTAGCCTAGCACTCGCATGGCTAGGCCAATGCGAGGCTACGGCTTAGCACATGCTTGTTGATTTTTCTCGTCTCGTCGAATTCTAAATTCGACTCGACTTGCGACGCTCGATCTCGACGCTCTAAGCTCGATATCCGACATCTTTGTACGTAAAACTCCGACGACTCATCAAATCTTTCGGATTTATTCGTCGTCTCGGATCGATTGTTCGATTGGGTTCGACCCGAAGGGTTCAGTCAAGATTAAGCTGTAATATTAATTGTACATTAATATCACTGATCGGAAGCGGCCTCCACCTAGGCATTCCGATCACTTGATCTTGCTGAAGAATTAGCTTTCCGATAATTCTGAACCCTCTATCGGAATAATACACTTGTTGGAAGGACACCATTCCTTTCAATCTCCCACTTGTCCTTCCGGACAAGTGTGCATATAGTGTATAGCCCATTTCCTATGTCGCTTATGTCTCTTTGTGAACTATAAGGTAAGATTCATCGTTATCCTTATTACGTTCAGAAGTGTTTCTCGATCTCCGAGTTTGACTGTCAATTAACAGATGATTTCTAAAATCCATATGAGCACGACCATGCATTTTCACAGTCTCGCTCTTCGAGCGGCCATGTAAACAACAAAGACATATTCCCTATTGTTAGTAGGGGGCATTCCCAGTCTCGTACTGTAAGCTTCCCTTACTAAGAGGACTTAGCCGCCTGAGTGTTGCCGTTATAATCCCCAGTTACGGCAGACATTTGACAACATCAAAACGACTAGTACTCAAACAAGAGAACTTTAACAATACTCATGGTCAAGGAAAGAGGTTCTGATAGTTATAATGAGATATGTACTTATGACAATTTTGAATCTCTTAAAGTACTCTCATAGGACAATCCGGTGTAGTTCCAAACTAGCACCTGTGCAAATGATTCATGACTACTATGTCCTTGCAGCACAAGAAACGGTGCTGTAAATCATACTACACACTAATCTCTAGTAGTCATTAATCGTCCATCTATTTAAATGACCTCGATTAGGGACAATTTTCGATTTAAATATTCAATGTTCACTTAACAAGTGTTTCTTTATCCAAGACATGGTCTTGATACCCTGTTTTGAATATTTTCTCAAATCGAATGGACTCATTATTTGATTCTAAACCATAATCAAATAGTTTGTGGAATTTTATTAGTAAAATTTTAATTCAACCATGAAACTCTTTAATGTTTCATCTTATGATAAATGGCTTTCTTCAAATGCTTCAAGAGTAATACTCTTCATTAAAAATTTATAGAAATTACACCCATACTTAATATGCTTGATTTCTTTTATGCAATTGCGAATATTGTTGTTCACTTATTGCATAGGTTTAGCCACTATTACTTTGCAAATATTAGCATCTTCATTATAGAATAATAAGACAGTAAGATTTTGAGAGTGTTATGGATCATATGTGATTTAGGATTTATTGTCCAAGTGATGACTCCCACTCATTTTCATGACTTGAGATCTTTAACCTTAACAACCTACAATCAACGTTCGACAACGAACTTTCATTGAACACTTTCTCATTATTGCCTTCCAAGCAACAATATTCTCAACGTATATTTCAGTAGACATTCTGACGTTGCTTTGCTCGGATTTTATTCCGAACGACTCACAAAGATTTGGGAGACCCTAATCACTTGTGATTATGGAAATTTACCTTTAATTTCCGCACATTATACATGGATTCACATCCATGTTACCATTCTTAAGCCACGACACATTCTAGTTCGTGCTTATAAGCGGCTTCCTTATTAAGGATCTAATCCTTGCTAAGTATGTGCTTGCAACATCAATTTCTCAAATTACAATTGTTTCTATGCGTCAAGAACTCAACCCCTTTTCACTTATCAAAGTACTTTGGATTTTCTTGACCATAATCTAACGATTCATCACTTAGATTTAGATTGATTGTTATTTTATACTTTTCACGCTTTAAGCATGTAAGTTTGTGGCGATTCCATATCATAGCGTACATGATGGTTTTAATTACAGAACTATTCCCAATTTGATTCCATCCATGTAACTTTTAGCTCATCCAGTTTCACCGAGTCTTGCTAAATCGTTTGCTATGTAACATGGTTGAAAGTCTCTACCAGAGTCTTTCTTGTTTGACTTAGTATTTGCCTAGCTTATACTTAGTTCAAACATTTACTTAGCTTTATACATATGGGTCGAAAGCCTTTTCAAGTCCTTCATGTTTAACACGGTAAATTCCCTTACTCGTATAAACGTTTCATTAAGTCTATCCAATAGATCTTAATTCCCATATGTACTAAGTGTTTCCTTTTGCTTGGTCCATTGTCGAAAATCCTTTTAAACCTTAGCATTTAGTATTTGAAAGTCATTTCACAATAGAGTTCACAAACTTCTTGTTTGGACCATACAAGATTGACTCTTGTTCCCACTAAACTTCTTGTTTATAAGAATTTCTATGATTATTCATTAGCCAAACCTTTAATTGGCTTTATGAGAATACATATTCCAATTCCTTCATGCAATGCTTCATTTAATCCCACAATGGATTTCTTGAGCTTGCTTTCAAATCTAACATTATTTAGATTTACAAAAACCCTTAGACTGTTTCCATAGTCTCTTCCAAAATCCAATTTTAGGGAGGCGGTTTCGTATTTAGCCATATTTCATATGCGCAATTTTGCTAGAACAATCACGAAAGGAATTTAGCGTTCCGATTGGTGAATAGTTTTTTATTAATATCAACACCATGAATTAATTGTATCCTTTTCAACCAATCTAGCTTTGTATGCTTGTGCATTTCCATATTTGTTAGTTTTATCCTTGAAAACTTATTTGCGATTGATGGGTCTGTCACCCTTCATGCAAATGAATCAAGTTCCAAACATGATTTACAAACATGGAGTCTATTTTGGATTTTACGACCTCTAACCATTATTTGGAATTTGGATTTGTCGTAGCTAATTTACAAGACACCATTCCCTCACCATCAAATGGTGAATAATATGTCTGTAAGTCTTAGATTTATTTCTAACTTGATAGAAATTTATAGGATTCAATCCAAGCCTTTGGTGAATTCTATACCTATACGGGGTATTAGGTTGAGCATTTACATTGTCTGTTTGATTCTGACCAATCTTATCAACTGCTTCTAAAGCATTTTGATTGTCAGTTTTATCAGGTTGATATTGTTGCTCGTCCTCTCAAACTTTTGTCGAGTTTGATTTTGAGCATTTGCATTGCCTGTTTGATTCTGACCAATCTTATCAACTGCTTCTAAAGCATTTTGATTGTCAGTTTTATCAGGTTGACATTGTTGCTCGTCCTCTGGAACTTCGTCCGAGTTCGATTTTCCTCCCACTTGTCATTTTGGAAAGGTGTTACTTTCTAGAAAGACACCATTTAGAGCAACAAATACAATGTCCTCAATTAGGTTGTGGAGGTAATGCCCGTAGTCTCACTTGAATACTTACAAAGAGACATGTATATTGTCTTTAGGTAAAAGTTCGTTGTGAAACAAACAGTTAGCTCCTTTTCGAGCTATCTTAGCCCTTATTGAGCCACTTAGCTTCCACTGAGTTAATGAACTCCCACTGAGCTAAGAGCCCTAGACATATACTTGAAAAGACGCTAGAAACTATTTCTATCCATAACTGAATATGGTGTCCTTTCTTAGCTTCGACACTTTTGTTTAGTGTAACATTAGTCATTTGTGCAAATCTTTAAGAACTTTATAGGAAGGGATATGATCCATCATCATTCGAGTCATTTCCAAATGGCATCGAGTTCTCCGTCAAGACACACTATGTTCTTTTGGAGCTCTTTATGAAATTTCAATTTCATAAGTTTGATATGATCACACTTGGCTCAAGCAAACATCACATGATCTAATCTAGATGTTTTGATATCTTGCCAGGTTGATTCTATACTTCACTGAACATTTGAGCTACTCGAGGTCCAGTTTGCTCACATTTGATGAATATAGCCATATTCTTGCAAATTATTGTGATACATTGAAGTAATGAATTCCTTTTAGCTTTCGGAGTCAATTGTCCATACCAAGCACAATAGCTCGTTTGTTTGTCTATTTCAACAAGTAAGACTTTCTTGTCTTAGAGCGATTCCGAATCGATCAACTATCAAGAGTCTATCTAATAGAGCCTTGAGTATGTTCTTGTTGGTGTGACATTGCTAAAGATGTTTGGAACACAAATCATGTCCATGATTTGAACCTTGTGAGTTTTCATGTTAGGGAAATGTTTGTTTATAATCAGGCATTCTTGACTCGTGGCTTATGCGACCATGTCATTCAAGTACACCCAGCAACTATTGTTCTTTACTTTTGAATGTGAGTCTTTCCATGTGTAAACGGATCATTTGCTGATTATGGAACACAATAACCGTTATTTGTTCCAGCCTTGGTTTAAAAGGACTTTAAACAAAACAAGTGACCTTACAACTGATGTAGCATTACTTTCTTCATTTTAAGCTTGTAAGTCAATAACTTAGCTTGTTTTTAACGGTTTGAGGTCACTTTCAAAGTGGAACACTCAAGTAGTATCCAATACTTGTGAAGATAACGAGTTGCTAAGTTGGCCATGAACTCAAGGGTAGAAAAGGAATCTCATTCTTTTCTTTGTTCCTTGTTTCCTATATTTCTTATTACATCATCTCATAACTTCAAGAATCATTTCTTTAAGTTCTTTGACTTTTATACTTTGTTAGGCATGATTAAGCGTCTAATGTGCCGTGAAACAAAGTTCCATCTTTTCTTTCAATTCGTACTTGAATTTCTACAACAATGAGTCCTACTCATTTTTGTATTAAATGAAAAGATATGTTGGTTGTCAACTATTGACAATTTTGAGTTTTTCAACTCAATATTTCATGTTTATCAAAACTACCCAGTATTTTGAATACATGATATCCAACCGTCCTTTCAGACTTAAGTCATAAAAGTCAATTATGAGAGGTTGTATTTTAGAAATGCCTTTCCATTCTTTGAGAACCATTCTCAAAAGATTTATTTTACCAATTAATGGAAACAATATAATTTGATTAAGAATTCTACTAATATATATAAGTGCAAAGTTTAACCATTTATCAAGATCATAATAAGTTTGAAATTCAAAGCATATATGTAAACGTTCAATCTTATTACGCGTCTTATCCATGCATTATAAATTGTCCCTTTTTAGGCGAGAATAAAATGATTCCAAGATCCCAAAAAATCAGAAAGTGATTAAGCATGCTTTGGCTTGTCTTAACACTTAATATCTTAGGGTAAGCAATCCAATTGTTAATAGCTCCAAGCTACTCTTAATTCGATAAAATGTCGCATCTAATGCTTCCTTGACATTTTATCTCCATTGCCACGACATCTAAGGACTCCTTACTGATATCGTTGAGCTTAACCAAAACAACTTGTATACCTAGTATACCTTACCTTCCTAGGGAAGTAGTGATGCCTCGCTTTGGCGTAGTTCATCATGTACGCGCATTAGTTCGGTAAGTGTTTTTCTTGGAACGGAAAATTTTAGCTCAATATTATTAAGGGACCTAGGATTTCTATGTCGGTTGATTTAAGTGAACTTAACTAATCACCGCAACATTTGAAATTCTAGACATGCATCTAACATTCAAATATATATAATCACAATATATATAAAGCATCATATAGATGCATTTGGCAACTAGCATGACCCCTTGAAATCTTCAATTTCCATGGGTCTTCATCTTGGCTCGTCTTCATCGAAACGCCGTCTTGAGACATCTTGGCAAAAATAAAATAAAATAAACTAGCTAGAACGACTAAGATTAATCTGAAAGTACAAAAATACTTAACGGTTCGCAGATCGTATTTAGATTTACAAACATACATAACGGAACGCAGTCCGTATTTTCTATCCTAGTCGGGCCCCACTAGTTGCCTTTTCAATAACCTGTTTTGAAAACAATCTTCCATTCACCCATTCACTATTTGTGAATGGCCCATGCAAATTATGAAATACATAACTAAACACGCAAAACTAGTAACTAACTTAGGTGGTTAATCCGATTAACGCGCCTAATTAAAACTAGTCAAAGTTGTTTAATCCATTATTTCTAAAATCAAATTGCTCAAGTAATCAACTAAGCTCCCACTAAATTCCGCATCCATACTTAATTAATCCGATTAATTAAGTCGGCATAACCTATAATTTGTCAAAATTAAAATTTTGCAAAAGCTGGAAAAAACCGAGGTCTAACCTCGTTAAAATAATTTCATAAATAATTTTAAAACGACAAAAATTTCGCAAAATTACATAGCCCAAAATTAAGCCAAAACTGCCCACTCGCATCCTAGTGGGCTGTGCACCATGGCTGCTAGGCAGCCCATGTCCTGTGCGTGTGGTGCTGGTTGCTAGCAAGCACGCCTAGCGCAGCCTGCTCTTCTAGCTAGCACCAGCAGCACGCTACGCCTGCTAGCTGCTAGCTGGCGCAGGCAGCAGTGGGCTGGCTGGCTGGCTAGGGCTTGTTGCCTCGCTGCCCAGCAACAACACAAGCACGCTAGCAGCCTAAGGCCCACACTGCACAGCAGCACCATGGCATAAACCCTATGCGCACCATAGGCAGCCTACATGCGGGCTGCTGGGCAGCCCGACTAGCCTTGGTTGCGCTTGGGGTTTTGCCTTGATTTGCGTGCATTTTTCTCGGGATTTTAATCCCGATTTACGTGCGATGTAAAATTAATCTAAATTTATATTAGAATTAATTTAGGGCAAAGATGAAAATAAAACAAGTCCAACTTAATTAAATTCATTTTTAACGGTGCACAAGCCTAAATTATCCAAAATTACTTTGGAACATTTTAGGTCTTTCTTGATGCTTAAAATTGAAAGAGCTATGTCCATAATTAATTTAACCAATATGTAAATTAATAGTGGATTTGACAAATGGGAGTTGGAAAAATAAATTAACCATCTAATGATAAAAATTTTCCTACTTGCATACTTGTGTAAAATACCAAGATTACATCTTCCAAAATGAAGATTAATCAAATTTTACTCACAAGTATTGAACATCATGGATTTTAATCAACCAAACATGAAAAAATCCAAACGTTGTTCAATATGGAATTTAGGGTTAAAGTTCCAATCAATTAAACATTTAAAGATTAGATCTTTAACATACTTGGGAACTTAAAATTACACATTCACATCAAACCTTCACACAATGTTGCAATTAATTTGCAAAATTTGTGAAAAACAAGTTTATGTGAAATAGAGCATATCTACTTAAGCACTAATTAAAATTCCATAATTATGCTTAAGGATAATTTAACAAATGCAGTACATTAGGGATGCAATAATGCATTCAATCTACCCTTGAAATGCTTGCATTAATCAAGGCTTAAAAGATTTAAAACTTTCGTTGAAAACGAAAAAAACCCCAAAAACTTGGGTTTCTGGTTCGAATTTGGCTTATGGACAGTTCTAAAAGGGTTGAATCTATTCCAGAATGTCGATTCCACCCAAAAGTCACTATTTTTGTGCCAAAATCTGTGTTCGACAGCCAAATCGAGAAAAATACGAGTTTTAAAATTAATTAAAACGAGCTTCTAATCTAATTAGAAAAGCAAAACCAGAAATTAAATCTTACTTTATAACACCTTAATTAATTAATAATTGCAATAATTAAAAGGAGCGCGGCTCCGATACCGCTGTAGGGTTTCGTAGTGACCCTCACTACGCGGAAAGGAAACCCCCAAGACTCGCCCCGATAACTAAAGCAATTAAGACAAGCATAAACATAATTAAGCAATAATTAAAAGAAGAGTGAAAGAAGTTATACCCTCGATGCGTGCTTCGCTCGCAAATCGAGCTCTTACTTCGAAAGCTCGAGCGTCACTAGTGTGAACGCCTCCAACAGCTCGTACCCACGAACCCGACCTGAACGGTCCAAGTCCCGAAGGTTAGTCGAGATCCGACCAATAAAACTTGGAGTTTTACGAACTTAGAGGTTTTCTCACCTAATGGGAGATGCCTCATTGACTTCTACTCAAGTGGTTTTTCCCAAAACCCAAACTTGGGTATTTATAGGGAAAGGAGACTTGAATCTCCCTTCTCCCATCCACGTGGGAGAATTGCATTTTCTTACTAATTTATTTTAATCAAAAATAAATTAATAAACAATGCAATGAACAAACAACAAGTGGCACATGGAGAATGATTGGTTAGGTAAGGACCATTTCCAAGGGGGGGACCATAGCCTTGCTCCTCAAGGCAATGCTCCAAGCCTTGGTCCCCACTAGCCCAAAACCGGACATCCCATGTGGCTGGCTGGCAGTCTGCCTTGGCTGCCCAGCTGGCGCCTAGCACCAAGGCTGGGCTTGTTGGCCAGCCAACCTACGCACACACGCAGCAGGCACACCATGCATGCTGGGCGCTGGTGCCTGGTACTGCTTGCTAGGCGCTGGTGCCTGGCCTTGCTCGCTAGGCGCTAGTGCCTGGCCTTGCTCGCTAGGCGCTAGTGCCTGGCCTTGCTTGCTAGGTGCTGGTGCTTGGCATTGCTCGCTAGCCATACACGCACATAGCGCTAGCACACACAGTGACGTGCTGCTACGCTAGCAAGCAAGCATAGCATGTTGTAACGGCTAATGCTGCTTTGTCTAGCACGCATGCATGCACAAGCACGCACAGTGTTGCTAGTGAGGGCCAACACTTGCGTGATGCAGCTGGCCTTGCGATGCTATGCTAGTGCTGCTATGTGCGAGGCGCTAGCATGCTAGCACGCCTAGCGCGCCAGCGATGCTAGCCTTGCCATACCAGCTAGCTAGCCAGCGCTGCTAGCATGCGATGCTAGCATGCATGCGCTGCTAGTAAGCTCAGTATGGGTGTGTGGCCTAGGCTAGCTTAGCACTCGGATGGCTAGGCTAATGCGAGGCTACGGCTTAACACATGCTTGTTGATTTTTCTCGTCTTGTCGAATTCTAAATTCGACTCGACTTGCGACGCTCGATCTCGACGCTCTAAGCTTGATATCCAACGTCTTTGTTCCTAAAACTTCGATGACTCATCAAATCCTTCGGATTTATTCATCGTCTCGGATCGGTTGTTCGATTGGGTTCGACCCAAAGGGTTCAGACAAGATTAAGCTGTAATATTAATTGTACATTAATATCATTGATCGGAAGCGGCCTCCACCTAGGCATTCCGATCACTTGACCTTACTGAAGAATTAGCTTTCCGATAATTCTGAACCCTCTATCGGAATAATACACTTGTTGGAAGGACACCATTGCTTTCACCGACCACTTGGACTTTAGCTTTCCGGGAAACAATCGAAGCCTGGAGTTGAATAACAACACATTGTCTCCAACCTTGAAGTTCTTGTCCCTTATATGTCGGTCGTGCCATCTCTTAGTCCTTTCCTTGTAGAGCCTTAAGTTCTCATAGGCTTCATATCGGAGCTCCTCAAGTTCATTGAGCTTAATCAATCTCTTCTCACCCGCCAAGGACATATCCTTGTTAAGCTCCTGTATCGCCCACCAAGCCTTATATTCCAACTCAACCGGCTAATGACAAGCCTTCCCATAGACTAACCGGTAGGGGGTTGTACCAATGGGGGTCTTGTATGTCGTCCTTAAGGCCCAAAGTGTGTCATCAAGCTTGAGAGACCAATCTTTTCTAGACTTGTTCACCATCCTCTCAAGAAGATTTTTTATCTCTCTATATGACACCTCCACTTGCCCTTGAGTTTGGGGGTGGTAAGGTAGGCCAACCTTGTGATGAACCCCATATCTTTTGAGAAGAGCTTCGAATTGTTTCTTGGAAAAATGAGAACCTCCATCGCTGGTTAGCACCCTAGGAACTCCAAATCGCGGAAATATGATTTTCTTAAGGAGCTTGAGCACAACCTTGTGGTCGTTGGTGGGGTAGGGTATAGCTTTAGTCCACTTGGTCACATAGTCCACCGCCACCAAGATATGTAGATTCCCACAAGAAGAAATAAAAGGCCCCATGAATTCGACACCCCAAACATCAAATGGATCCACCTCCAAAATGTTTTGTTGAGGCATCTCATCCCTTTTGGTTATGCCACCACTTCTTTGGCATTTGTCACACCTTGAAACGAACTTGTGGGAATCCTTGTGCATTGTTGGCCACCATAGAAGAGATTGAGAGATCTTCGCCACCGTCTTTTCTACACCTCCATGTCCTCCACACGGAAATGAATGGCAATGCTCAAGATCTCCTTCGATCTCATGGTCCGAAACACATTTCCGGAAAAGGCTATCTCCACATTGCTTGAACAAGGGTCATTCCAAAAATACCTCCTCACTTCTTGAAAAATCTCTTCTTTTGTTGAGATCTTCCTTGAGCTTTTGAAATGCCTCAAGGCAAGCCTCATCGAAGCTAAACACAACATCCTTTTTGAGTAATTCCGTCAAAGGTTTGGCAATTGATGAAATTTTTTTGACTAATCTCCGGTAAAAACCGGCATATCTAGAAAAGCTCCTACTCCCGTAACGGAAGTAGGAGGGGGAAACTTAGCAGTCACCGAAACTTTGGCTGAATCAACTTCAATGCCCTTTTTTGATACTTTATGGCCTAGGAAAATACCTTCCTCGACCATAAAATGGCATTTCTCCCAATTTAACACCAAACTCGTCTCTTGACACCTTTTTAAAACTTTTTCAAGATTGTAAAGACATGTGTCAAAAGACGAGCCACCAACACTAAAATCATCCATGAAAACTTCAATTTCATTTTCAAGAATTTCGGAAAATATGGAAGTCATGCATTGTTGGAAAGTAGAGGGAGCATTGCATAGCCCGAATGGCATTCTTCGGTATGCAAATGTTCCATATGGACACGTGAATTTTTTTTTCTCTTGATCATTTGGATGGATAGAGATTTAGAAAAAGCCTGAATATCCATCCAAGAAGCAAAAGAAAGCATGATGGGAGACTCTCTCCAACATTCAGTCCATGAAGGGGAAAGGAAAATGGTCTTTCTTTGTATTTTTGTTCAATTTCCTATAATCTATGCACATCCTCCACTCGGTCACCGTCCAGGTGAAGGTTTCCTCTCCTCCTTCTCCCTTGACAATGGTCATTCCACCTTTCTTTGGAACCACGTGAACCGGGCTAACCCACTTGGTATCGGAGATAGCATAGATTATGCCCGCTTCATGCAATTACAAAATTTCTTTCTTGACAACCTCTTGGAGGTTGAGGTTCAACCTATTTTAAGGCTCAATTGAGGTGGATTGATCATCCTTAAGGTGAATACGATGCATGCACAAAGAAGGGCTAATACCCTTGATATCATCAATGTTATACCCTATCACATCTCTATATTTTCTTAACACATCAAGCAATTTTTCCAAATCAAGCCCATCAAGGGTAGCATTGACAATAATAGGGTATTCCCCGTCATTTCCAAGATAAGCATATTTCAAAGATGGGGGAAGGGGTTTGACTCTCCTCCAATTTTTCCTCCGCTAGTTCGAGCTCATCATCCCTAAGATCATCCTCTTCCTCCTTTTTGGCTTCTTCAATGGCCATGACAAACTCTTTTGCTTCTTGAGAGTGGTACTCTTCTTTGCATGTAGGAGCTTCAACCATTGGATCTTGAGGGATCATCACAACCCTTCCCAAGCAATCTAATTCTTCATTCACAACATCAACGCTATAACACTTCTCAACCATGGGGGTCTTGAATAACTTAGAGAATTCAAAACCAATTTTTTCATCGGCTACCTCACATGTAATGGTGTTGTTCTTGCAATTTATTACTGCCCCCAAGGTCTTAAGAGATTCACGTCCCAAAATCAAGGGAGTATCCACATCTTCTTCCATATCCATCACTATAAAATCACAAGGTACATAGATATGCCCAACTTGAATAGGGACATCTTCAAGCTCACCACAAGGTAGCTTCACCGAATGGTCGGCCAATTGAATGGTTTTCCTTGTGGGGATCATCTCAATATTAAGCTTTTGAGTAATGGATAAAGGGATCAAACTAATACTTGCTCCAAGATTGGATAAGGCGCCCCTAGCTTCCATGTTCCCAATCTTTACCGGCAAAGTAAAGCTTCCCGGATCCTTTTGCTTCTTGGGCATCTTATGTTGAACAAGTGCACTCACTTGATGGGGGAGAGTGATAAGCTCATCATTAAGCTTCCTCTTGTTGGTGAGAATATCTTTCAAGAACTTGGAGTATGAAGGCATTTGTGTGACAACTTCAATGAAAGGGAGGTTTATGTGAAAGTTCTTCATCACACTAAGGAACTTTACAAATTTGTCATTCAATTTTCTCTCCGCGAGTCGACCAGGAAAGGGAACTGGTCCATCAAGATTTCTAGCCTTACTAGAAGTTGAGGATGTCACCACATCCTTAGACTTCTTTTTCTCCATACTTCTCTCTTTCTCATCAACCTTCTCTTCTTCAATTTCTTTATCTTCACTCACACTCTCTTCTTCTTCCTTCTTTTCCTTGCTATCCCCCTCCTTGGGATCCTCATAGGATGTCCCCGATCTCAATGTGATTGCCTTGCAAGAGTCGAGTTTCATAATGTTGGAAGGGTTGGTTTGTGATTGTCCGGGTAGAGTAGAAGGTGAGTTGAAAGGAACTCTCTCGGTCAATTGAGCTAGTTTTGAATCAACCATCTTGTTACGACCCTTGACCTCTTGCATTTGTTGATTCATGGCTTGAAGTTGTTGAAGGATTTGGGTTTGAGTAGAATCGGGTTGAGATGCTTGCTCTTGACTCCTTTGAGTCGCTTGATTTTGATTGTGGTATTGGTGTTGATTATTGTGTTGGTGGTTTCTTGGGTAGTTTCCCCTTGGGTTTTGGGTTTGGAATGGAGGTGGGTTTTGGTATTGGGGGTTGGAGTTGTATGGTAGTTGAGCTTGTTGATTCCACAGTTGAGGTTAGGTTGCAAATCCGTGTGGTGGTTGTCTCCAAGCTACTCCACCGCCACCTCCCCTATATCCATCTTGCCTTGTGTTGTATGCCGATACATGCTCCAGGCTCAAACCTCCACAATAAGATGTATCGTGGTTTGTGCCACAACAATTTTGACAAAAGAAAGAATTGACTTGGGTGGAGCTTGCCCCACTATTGACATTTGTGTTTAACTTTGCAAGCCCTTTTTTCAAGAGTTCGATTTGATGCTGCAAATGATCAACCTTCTCCAATTCATACTTTACACCCTTCTTTGGTGCATATCTCCTTCTACCACCCCAAGAGTAGTTCTTCACTAACTCTTCAATTGTTGCTTCAACTTGATTTTGAGGGACTTTAATCAATTGTCCACCCGCCCCCGCATCCAAGTTAGCTCTAGACATAGGTTCCAAACCATCGTAGAAGAACCTCATGAGCAAGCTTTGATTGTATTCATGATGAGGACATGCTTGTACCAACTCTTTGAATCTTTCCCAAGCTTCACTAATACTTTCATCCGCTTCTTGTTTAAATGATGCAATCTTCCTTCTAATCTCGGCGGTCTTTTCTTCGGAAATGAATCTCTTCAAGAATGCCTTGATTATCTCCCTCCATGTTGTGAGAGAATTAGGCTTGACTTGCTCGAGCCATTTCTTTGCTCTACCCGCAAGAGATTTTCGAAATAGATGCATTCGGATGTATTCTTGAGAAACTTGATTGGTTTGTATCATGGCACAAAGCTCGAGGAATCTATCAAGGTGCTCAATAGGATCTTCACTTGGAGAACTCGAAAATTGCTCCGCTTCAACCATTCTTGTGTATTGAGAATGTATGGTGAAGTTGGTTTCCGTGACGGGTAGCAATATCCCACCGGTGAGCTCATAATCCTTCGGATTACCGAACTCACGAAACAAAATATCATTCTCTTGCCTCGCTATTTACTCTCTTTGAGAACTTGAAGACCAAGAATCACTCTCACTATCAAAAATAGCACCAAAACCTCGCCCCCCTTCTTGATAAAGTCTTCGGACTTGTCTCAAAGTGCGGTCGATTTTGTGGTGCGAAGGAGGTCCTTGAGATCTCTTCTTTTCATCCACCAAAGCTAAGAATACAATTAGCAATGACTAGCAAGAGAGTAAAGGAACAAAATAAAAAGGCAACAAATCCAAAAATAACACAATGAAAGTACAAAACAAGCCATTCCTCGGCAACGGCACCAAAAATTTGATCGGCGGATAATAGGTCGTTACTAATACCCTAGATCAAATCTACAATTTTTACTCCTAACCTAGCTCTATCAAATTTAGGTGAGATAGTGGCAAGTTAGGGTCGAATCCCAAGGAAACGGGGGTCATACACGATTACTGTGAAATCTAGAATCTATTGCAAGTGACAAAAAGGGTGTTATGGTTTGTATTTGAAGAGTTCTATAATCAAACTATCTACCAAAAAAGATTAAATTAAACCAACATTAAGAAGATTAAACTAGACACTCTAAAATGAAGATGAAGAGCAAGATTATAGAGATAATAATGGAAAAATGCACTAGGGAGAGGGGGTTCCAATCATGACCACAAGACACTAATGAAAATCAATAAGGAAATATACCAAGGAGTTCAAACTCTACTCAAAGCAATTCATTCTCACGCAACTACTCCAAGTAAGTCGATGAAGTCAATCAACCCTAAACTAGATCATTTTCATGCATCTAATCTAGGACTAAAACATTGGGGTTATAGGTGCACACAATAACTCCAAGCATATTTAAGCACACATCATCAACTCAAGGTAAAATCCAATCAATAATCAATAGGAACTCAAATAAACATGATTTTCACCCCCTTCCCTAGCTAAAAATCTAAGCTAGAGAAAAGAAAATAGGCATGACAACTAAGCTAAACATGTATTCAATACGAACACAACCTAGCATGATTCTAAGTCAAAGAGAAATCAATGAAACTAACAAAAGCATGGAAATTTATGGAAGAAAACATAGATAAGAGCAATTAAACTAATAAAATTAACAACTAGTGAATTAGGAGGAAAGATTACTATTATAAAAGTTGAAAGATTACCGAATCATCAAAGTAGTTGCAACAATCTAGAAGAAAGCTTGAATATTTGATTACAAAGATTTAATCTTGAAGACTAAGTGTTTTCTCTCTCTAAAAGACATGCATTTTCTCTCTCTATAAAGTGTTTTGATGCCAATGGAATAGTTGATGATTGAAAACTCAAGCTCAAGACTATTAATAGTCTCCTATTAAAATGAGTAAAATGGAGAAGGGAGAGGGCTCTCCGAACAGGCTGTCGCGCCCTCTCTAAGCTGGGTAAGAAGTTCGCCAGAGTAAGAGCACCGCGCCCGCGGGTCTTCGCTGCCGCGCTCGCGGTTGGCCATCTCCCAGCCATCTCTAGAATCTGCTTCATAGCTCAGTAACCCCATGTCCGCGCCCGCGGCCTGCTGGAGCAGCGCGCCCTCTTCTTTGCAGCATCTTCTCTTCCCTTGACGAGCCTCCTTAGCAACTCCACTTTGTCTAGCAGTCCAAAATTCGCCCACGAGTGCTAAGAGCTGTCAAAAAACACAAATTGAAGGTAAAAAGTAGAAGAAAAGATAAAAGGAAACAGAAAACATGAGAGTGAGCTGATGTAACTAAAATAGGAGTAAAAACGGTAAGAAAAGTTGCAAACAAGTGACAAATCGGGGGAATTCGTTAGTGAAAGAGGTTCAAATGGTGGCATAAATGCCATTTATCAGATAAAGAATTGCTAACATGAACTCATGGGTTGAAAAAAAATCTCATTCCTTTCCTTTGTTCCTTGTTTCCTATATTTCTTATCATACACCATCTCATAACTTTAAGAGTCAAGTACTTTGACCTTTACACTTTGTTAGGCATAATTGATAAGTGGTTTATTTAACAACTTATTGTGGTGATTTTGACCCGGTTTTTTAATCTTTTCCCCTCTTTCTAACCCCTTTTGTATATAAATGATTCATTTTGGCTTTTCCCCTCCCTCCTTTTGTGTTTGTGTACTTAATTTGCATGTATAGGTGAAGTGAGCCAAAGCAAGGAAGTTCATGGATTGAGAATGGAGGCTGATTGTGATGGAGGGAGAGGCCGCTCTTGCTGGAACGGGCGTGCACCTCCTCAAGAGCGGGCGCTCCTGCAAAGTTTCATAATTCTGCCATGCTTCTGATCCCGTGAGGAGCGGCCGTGCACTCATTGAGGAGCGGGCTCTCCTAGCTGCTCAACTCGAATCTGCCACCCTTCTGGAACAAGAGGAGCGGGCGCGCAACTTCCTCAGAGCGGGCGCCCATTCTTGATATCTTGAGTCTGCCATCTATTGAAGGATAGGGGAGCGGGCGTGCACCATATCTGGCGCGGGTGCTCCGCACTGAAGAGAGGGCACTCATGACTGGGAATCCGGATTACTTTGACGGATTTCCCTATGTAATTTGGGGAGTATAAATACTACCCCTTTAGTTCATTTCAAGGACGGCAAGCAGTAGAATTGTTTTCAGCAAAAAATTTCTCTTAGTTAGCACCCTAGTTTATTAAATTAGTTGATTTAGTTTGGAAACTCTCAAATCTAATCATTGTAGAAGCAAATTTCAAAATTCGTTTTCAGATTTTTAGCATTTATCCAACATTTTGGAGCTTTAATAGTAACTTCCTTCATTTGTCTCTACTTATTCTCTGATTTTATTTGGTTATTGTAAGTCACTTGAATCTCTCTCTTTCTTGATAAATTATTGTTGCATGTTAGTTTTATCTATAGTGAATCACTTTTCCCCAATTTTAGAATTACTTAGAATTCCAACTTGGAGCTTTGCATGTCACTCAAAATGAATTGTGAGTAGTCCTCTTGGCTAGGGGTTGGGTGAAACTCAACCTAATGGTCAATTAAGTAAACTTGGGAGAAGTATTGATGTTTGATTTATGATTAAATTGATTCTATGAGTTTGCTTGTTAGTTCTTCATGATAGGAGTAGCTACCCTAGAATTTGGAGCTTGATGGCATGTTATGCTAAGTTTGACATGGAAATGTAGATTGAGCATGTCATTACTTATTTCAATTTGATTATGTATCTCCTATTGCTAAACTAATGAGGGATCTAAGTTTAGGAGTGTGAGTTGTTTTCCTATTTGTATGAGGTTGGTCTTACATATAGTCCTTACTATCTCTTCTCTCCATTTGCTCCCAATGCGCTTGATTACCATGGTTGAGTGGATCCCATTCCCTAGTACTTTTAATTACTTGATTTAGAGAAAAAAAATAGTTTGTTTGTCTACTTGATGAACCCGTAATCAACAAAAGTCTTCGAACTAGCTTGCGTATTAAGATCTCTAGCGATTATATCCCGTTCCCTATGGACCGAACTCTTACTTATCATTGTGCTTGGTTTCTGAGATGTTTGCTTATAAATGTGTTTGAATGAGTGTGGAATGTGCGACCATTCTAACGCCCATCAAAATGGCGCCATTGCCGGAGAACGGTGTTATTGATTGGTATTTGATTGCTTGAGTCTAGTTCACTAAAAAAAAACACAAAAAGAGTTTTCTTTTTGGCTACACTTGTAGCCTTGCTACTAATTGCACTTGTTGAGTGTGTATGCACAGAACCCATAACAGGATTTTGGTGCCTTACGATCCCGAGATTGAACAAACTCTTAGAAGAAGAAGGAGAAGGAGATTCGGTTCTAGGCCGTTAACTACTTCCCTAACTAGAGAGTGGGAGTTCCGAGATTGAACAAACTCTTACAATCCTGTTGATGGGAGTTCCGCCTCCAACGATCAAGTTAGTACTTGTGTGAGGAGTGAATAGTGCGGAACGTAAAGGTGGGAGATCTAGTTCCTCTAGGGGAGGAGTGATCAATGTGTTTAGGTTTTCTCTAGGTGAGAGTAATTAATTGCTGAATCCCCCTTAATGAGGATTAATTAGAGTATTTATAACCTTGGGAAACGTGTCAAATACTAGGTTTAGGTCAACCTAGGGCTGACTGGGCTTCCCTTGGAAATTGGGCCTAGGTGGCCTGTTTGGCATACGGAGTCCACATGGCATGACTCAACTGGTCCATGGTGGACGGATCAACGCCAGACACGTAGCAGGCTTCTATTGGCCCATGTGGCGGACACATAGCAGGGCCTGATTGGTCCACTTGTTAGATGATGATTGGTAGGGAAAAATCCCCTAATCATTTGCCCCTCACAGGTGGCACGTGACTGTTCACATGTCACCTGTGACAGGTATCGGCCTGTAACAGGCGACGACCTGCTACAGGTGTCGCCCTATGATGGGTCGAGCATTTTTCTCGCTCATTTTTTTTTAAATTTGGAAGCGACTCTTCGCATTCTCCTTTGCCCTATATAAAGGCATGTTGACCAAGTCTTTTGTTCACATTTGCGAACTTTTTCAAGAGAACTCTTGGACCCCTGAACTTGAGCTCTTACACTTTGCAACTTTTGACCTGCCAGGACGACTATTTTTGCTAGGCGCCTACTCGATCAAGCTCTTCTTCAAAACTTAAGTTTCAGGTAACCGTCTGTTTCTTTATTTTCTTTGCTTTTACACTTTTTCTTTCTTTTTGAAAATGAGACCTCAAAAGCATCCAGCACGACCTAGATTAGTAATCAGCCGGTCACCGGGGACGGTTGAGTCTAGGACTAGGGGTGCTGAATGCCATACGGTACTTCAAACTTTTGTATCTAACTGTCTTTGTATCTATGCAGGACAATATGGCAAGAACAAAAAAGACCAAGAGAATTGAAAACTCTGATGGCTCCTCTTTCCGGGTTCAGATTAGCGAGTTGTCGGACCAACCGCTTGATACCGCAGGGACCCAAGGTGGCCCTTCTACCGAGAGCTTTAAAAAGGGAGCTAAGTTAGCCCCTTCCCACTTCTTTGTTGACCTGGCCAGTCAGCAAACGGCCCCTGAAGAAGAAGAGGGGTCGCCCCCTCACAGAGAGGGGAGGAGTCACACTCGTCTAATAGTGAGTCTGACTCTAGCTCTTCAAGCTGCCTCTCTATAAACTCTGAGGAAAGGCATGCTCGTTTGCATGAGGCGAGAATTTCTCATGTAGCTGAAAAGGGGGACGGCTGGTCAGAACCATCCGCCTCTCATAGGGAGTTGAACACTCCTTATTATTGTCATGTCCCAAAGGGCCGGATCAAGGCCATGAAAGAACGAGTAGACACTTTTCTATTGGACCATACGATGGGTTCGAATTTTCAAGTATTTGTGTCGGATGGTGAGGATACAGTCGTTTGGCCCGCGGGGTCTAGCTACGGGGACGCCTGTTTTGGCTGCTACGAGGCGGCCATTAAGGCTGGACTGCGATTTCCCTTGCATTCGATCGTTCAACAAATCCTCGATGGATACGAGGTGGGGCTATGGCAGTTAGCCCCGAATTCCTGGTTCAACATCCTAGGATATGTAGCCGGATGTGAAGTGCATAGGTTGGAGCCAAATTTTGAGGCGTTCACCCATATGAATTACCTAAGCCAAACCCCAAAGCAAGCGGTACCGGTTGGTGTCAAATAACGAGCCACAAAGGCTATCTGATTACGAGGGGCAAAGAAAATAAATGGAAGGATTGGAGAAACACCTTCCTCATCATTGCCAGCCCTGACAAGCTGCCGAACAAGCGCTACAATAGGTGGAACATAGATCCACCTCTTCTAGCAGGCGGTCGCAGCATGCCGCTTGTTCCCCTCAAGGCTAGGGAAGAGATCCTGGACCGAGGGCTATTCAAAGTAGAGATTAGGGCCAACTCTACTACGGGGGAACGAGAGCAGGTGCCTTTGCACTGCGTTCCCAAATTCAAGTGGCTCTATGATGAGTTTTTTCTGGCCGCTTGCGGCCTTAGCAGTCGGTCCTCCAGAGGTAGCCGACCTCTTGAATATATGTACCCTTCTTTTGATTTGTTTTCGAATTTTTTCTAACTCTTGTGGTTCTTATTTGTAGTTGAAGCTATGGACCAAATCTCCGCATCTAAGAAGGCGGTTGCCTTGCTGCGAGCCTCCATCATGCAACAGAAGCGGACCTCTTCTGATTCTCCTGCCAAGGAGACGCCCATAGTGAGTTTCGAGCCTTAGGACTAGTCTTGAAAAGCTGTTTATATCAGTATTAACCACTCATCTTTTTCGCGGGTGGGCACTTCCAAACCCTCCTCCTCCCAACAACCGGACTCGAAGGTTCGAAAGACAACTGGTGGGAGCACGCCTGGATCTGCCAGGAAACAGTCGGCTGACAAGCAGCTAATGACCCCACAAAGTGTGGGGAACCCATCACAAGTCCTTAGGGACAGTCGGCCGCCAAGAAGTATAAACTGATCTGCTAGACTTGACTTATTTCTTCATCGCTTTCTTCATGTTTTTGATGTTTCTCTCTTTTGGATGCAGGCGACCCTCAAGAACTAGACTTGGTCCAAGTGGCCAAGTCTATGATTAAGGCCGTCCCTCAAGAGGAGAGGGACGCGGTCAAGGGAGTCGGCATCCTTGATCTAGACGGCATCATGGGTCTCCTTTCTGAGGTAAACTTAGAGTATTTTTAAAGTTATTCTCAAATCTGACGTCTGTTTTCTCTTTTTCCAGACCATGCTGCGAGTACACGGCCTCCGGAGGCCGATCAGCGCCAAGAACAAAGAGGTAAAGGCTTCTAAAGCTATGGCCGCCTCTGACGTTGATAAGGCAATGTTTCAAATTGCCCAAAATGAAATTTTGACAACTGATATTCTTTATTATTAGGCGCAAGCCATGTCCACTATCCGGACTGAGTTGGAGGCGACCAAAAAGAAGAATAATGAGCTGGAGGCGAAGGTCAAGAGCCTCAACGATGAGCTGCGACCCCTTAAGAACATTGCCCATAAGCTGCAGACGTCTCTTGACACACTCAAGGAGCGCCTGGAGAAACAGGAGGCGGCCATCAACAAAGATCTTAATGCAAAGGCCGAGGCTGAAAAGATGGCTTTAGCTCAAGCCATGATGGAGGACTCGGCTCAGATTATGAAAATGACCTGGACAACGCTATTCCCAAAAGCTCACTATGCCGCTTGGGAGAAAAAGTTCAACGCTTATACTGAAACGTACAACCAACAGATCATGAGGCAGGCGGCTAAGGAGGATGAGGCGGCCGAGTCCAGCTCAGAAGAGGAAGAGGAGGTGGTAGCCTTGCAGCCGATTGCGGTAGGTACGTCTAAAGAAGCTACCTCTGATGCCGAGACAAGTAAGAAGGATGCCTCCCAGAACCAGGCGTCCCTTGCTGATCAGGCAGCAGTCAATACCGAAACCCTACCTCAATCTTAAAGCTTTTATGTCTTTAATTTTTCTTCGGCCTGTGCGCCGTGTGTTCTTGTATCATTTTACCCGGCCGGGGTATTGAATATTTTGCTAGTCTTTATGGCCGGCTGTTTATATGAATTTGGCGACCATCTTTTAGTCGTATTTGCTCATTGACTATCATTCATGCTTTATTTTTTGCTAAGTGTAGAGGATCTTTGGTATCCACTTGCATGTCATACCGACTGTTTCGGCCAGCCATTTATTTAAAATTTGTAAGCCAAAGATTGCGAACAAGTACAAAGTAACGACTGCCTATGCCTCTGGACGACTGCTTTTCTTGATTCCATGTTAGGTGATCAGTCGGCCATTTACCCTGTCGGACCCCCAACATATTTTAGGAAATACGTTAGGTTTAGCTATCTTTTTCAAGTTAGAAAGGAACAAGCCGTTTATAACTAGTCCGCCTGTTGGTTAAGATAGGAATAGTTCTTGAGTCCTTGCTTGCCAAAAAGCAGTCGACCTACGAACCAGATTTCCAAACATGTTTGGTTTGAAAAGAAATCATCTTAGCAGGGTCGGGGTACGAGAGCTCTGGTTCGCCTTTAGACAGGCGGACTCGTCATACCTTTTGAATCCTTACTAAGTATGAGAGAGTGACCTATGGGCAATCTTTGAGGTTACCCATTCGTCATCTTTTATGCTTGAGTAGTAGAGGAACCAGTCGGCGGAGGCCGGCTGGTCCTCTTGATTCACCAATTTTTGTTGGCTATTTACTCAAGAGGTACCGGCTGTACTTATCCCAAGTAATACAGACGGTTATCCGACGCGGATGTTAACTGTTAACACTTGTTTGGTATAGTGTTTGAGTTATCCTTGTCTCAAAAACGGCTACGTGGTTGTCCTTGGGGACAGTCGTCTGGGTGCCGTGTAATTAGTTTATAGAACAATGTTCCACCCAAAAGGGAGCTGCTCTCTGTGACGAATTTCATCCGGAGGGATGCTGCCGGACGCTTGCTATTTAGTTGGGACAGGTCATATTAGTTTAAAGATTGGATCAGTTGGCTGGGTGCCTGGTCTGATCATTCGGCCGTAGGCCGTAGGTAGTTCATGGCGAACTAAGTATAGGAGAGTAGCCGACTATTTTATCAGTTGGCATGCCCCTCAATTGATAGAAAAAAGCGGAGAGTAGCTGGCTGCTCATGGAGCAGGCGGCATGCCCCTCAAAATACAAAATAAATGAAGCAAAGTAGCAAACTTTTATTAGAAACTCTTGGTTGTTTACATCATTCAAAAATAATATTTCTTTAGATTATCCACATTCCAGGTTCGAGGCAAGGGTTGGCCATCTGGTGTTTCCAGACGGTAGGTGCCGTCTCGGACCTCTTCATAGATTCAGTAATGTCCTTCCCAGTTGGGAGTTAATTTGCCTGACTCATTAGCCCTACCGACTGCTTCCATATTTCTTAGTACAAAGTCCCCCACTTTGAGTGGACGCTTGTACACTATTTTGTTATATGACCTTGTCATTCTCAGGCGGTAGATTTCGTGGCGCAGGGCTGCATTGCCCCTTTGTTCTGGAAGTGAGTCCAATGCCAGGCGCATGGACTCCCAGTTCACCTCTTCGTCATACAACATTATTCGAAGAGTCGACTCGTAGTGTTCAATTGGAAGAAACTTCTGTTCCATAAGTTAGGAGGAACGGAGTTTCTCCGGTCGACCCTTTTTCAGTCGTCCTAATGGCCCAGAGAACATGTGGTAGTTCGTCTGCCCATAGGCCGCCTGCTCGTTCAATCTTTTTCTTAAGTCCGTTTGAGATGATCTTATTGAAAGCTTCTACTTCGTCGTTTACTTGAGGACGGCCGACTAATGCAAAGCAGTGTGAGATGCCTTGGTCTCCCAACCAATTTTTGATCACAGGCGTCTCAAATTGGGGACTGTTATCAAAAACCATAAACATGGGCACCCCAAACCGAGTGATGACATTTTTCCAGATGAATGAAATCACGTCCTTCGTCTTGATTCCCTTAACAGCCTCAGCCTCAACCCATTTGGTGAAGTAATCGACTGCAACAAGTATGTACTTTCTGCCGCCTGTAGCAGGCGTATAGGGACCTAGAATATCCATGCCCCACTTAGAAAATGGTAGTGGGCTATGGATGGCAGTGAGATCAGTAGCCGGACGGTGAATTAATTTGCCAAACCTTTGACACTTGTCACATTTTTTCACCATCTCCATGGCATCTGCTTCTAATGTAGGCAAAAAATAACCCTGCCGCCTTTCTCGTTGAGCAAGCGACCTGCCGCCTACATGAGAGGCGCAATATCCAGAGTGCAGATCTTCTAAAACCTCTCGTCCTTTTTCTAGGGTAACACATTTCAAGAGGGGTTGAAGGTACCCTTTCTTGAAGAGTTCCCCCTTTTGCATCTCAAAACTGGACGCTTGCTTTTTTAGTAAGGCTGCTTGGTGATGATCATCCAGCAAGGTGCCGTCTGTTAAATATGCCCTGATTGGGTCCATCCAGGTTGAACTTTGATCTAGAATTCCAATAGGATCTTCTTCAATACTCCTCTTTTCCATAACTTCCCAGAAAACGGTTCTTGGAGTATCACAGGACGTCGAGGATGCCAACTTTGAAAGGGCATCCGCCTGGTTATTTTCAGACCTGGGCACTTGAGTCAGATGAAACTCTTCAAGTGACCCGACCGCTTGTCGTACCGCCTGCAAATATTTAATCATAGTCAGATGGGTTGCTTCGTATTCGCCATTATACTAACTCACTATCAATTGTGAATCAGAGCAGGCGTCTACTCTTCTTGCCCCCAGCCGCCTTGCACATGCGAATACCGGCCAGTAAAGCTTCATATTCTGCCTCGTTGTTCGAGGCTTGGAAGTTAAAACGTAGAGCATACTCATACATGTGGCCTTCTTGCGACTGACATATGACGCCTGCTCCACAACCATTTAAGGTGGAGCTCCCGTCCACATAGACTTTCCAGACTTGGTCTGGAATTTGAGAATCAGAGGGCCGAGTCATTTCTACAATAAAATCAGCAAATGCTTTCCCCTTTACTGCTTTTCTTGGCTCGAATGTGATTTCAAGGCTCTGAATCTCTACCGCCCATTTGATCATCCGGCCTGACGACTCCATGGTTGACAGTGGCCACTTGATTGGCTGATCTGTGTATACGACGACTGAATATGCTAAGAAATAAGGCTTTAATTTTCTAACTACCATGAAGAGAGCAAGACAGAATTTTTCCACTAAGGGGTATCGCAACTCAGCATTCTTCAACACATGGCTGACAAAGTAGACCGGGAGCTGGCAGCCGTCTCTTTCAGCAAGGAGGACAGGACTTAGAGCATGGTAAGACACTGCGAGATACATGTAGAGCACTTCTTTAGGCAAGGAACTAACCAGCCTTGGCAAGGAATGCAGATGAACTTTCAGTTTTTGGAAGGCCGCCTCAGCATCCGGCCCCCATTCAAACCTTGCTTTCTTCTTTATTGCCTGGAAAAATTAAAGGCACTTGTTGCCTGACCGGCTGAGAAATCTCCCTAGGGCAGCCAGGCAACCTGTTAAGTATTGAACCTCTCGGACGGTGGGAGGCGATTGCATATCAATGACAGCCTGCACTTTCTCAAGATTCGCCTTTATACCTCTCTGATTAATGAGGAATCCGAGAAACTTCCAAGACTCAACCCCAAAAACACATTTCTTGGGATTAAGCATGACATGGTGCCGCCTGAGTGTGGCGAATGTTTCTCGGAGGTCAGCCAGATGGTCCGTGTGAAGCTTGGACTTTACAATCATATCATCTATGTATGCCTCGACATTCCTCCCAATTTGGTCAAAGAAGACCGTGTTTATCATTCTTTGGAAGGTGGCCGAGGCGTTCTTCAAACCAAACGGCATGACCGTGCAGCAATTCAGCCCTTGATCATTGACGAAGGCCGTCTTCTCCTGATCTTTCTTCCACAAAGGAATCTGATGGAAGCCCGAGTAGGTGTCTATGAAACTCATTAAAGCATGGCCAGCTGTTGAGTCGACCAGACTGTCAATTTTAGGCAAAGGATAGTTATCTTTAGGGCACACCTTGTTCAAATCTGTGTAGTCCACACACATTCGCCAGGTACCATTCGACTTCTTTACTAGTACCACATTTGCAACCCAGTCAGGGAAGTAATATTGCCGAATGAACCCTGCATCAAGCAGCTTTTTAAACTCGGCAGCAGCCGCCTGACTCCTTTCTTCACCTAAAATTTCTAGAGCAGTCGTCCCAACCTTGACTGTTCGGTCAGGACGTAAGTCGTCCAGGACAACATCTATGTGCTCGCCAACCGGCTGAGGGCGGAATTCGTCCGACCGCTCCTCTGCTAGTGATTGCTATCTTTTTTCTTTTCTCTCGGCCCCTAATTGGGTAGCCTTTCTTTTCTTGCCGCCTGTCACTTGGGCAGGCGCATCCTCCTTGATGAGTTCAAGGTCATTTCTTTCACCACTTGGGACAGCAGTTGCCACAGTAGGTTTGATATCCGAGAGGTAGCACTCTCGTGCCATCTTTTGATCTCCCCTTAGGGAGCCGACTGTTCCATCATCCCTCTTAAATTTGAGCAGCATAAGAGAAGGGATATTGACAGTTTTAGAGTTATTCAAAGTGGGTCGTCCCAATATCATGTTGTAGGCCGAGAGTTCCTCAACCACTAAGAACCAAACCACCATGTGACGACCCTCCCCTTTCTCGCCCAGGCGGATGGGTAGATCCACTCGTCCCACTGGGTGTACGACACTTCCTCCAAACCCTACTAAAGGGTGAGACATCAGATTTATGCAATCAGTTTTGTACTTGAGCTTTGCCAAGCACTTGTTGCTGATGAGATCAGAAGAACTACCAGTATCTATGAGGATCCGGCCAACTCTTTGGTTGGCCACCTTAGATTCAATGACAATGGGGTCATCATGCGGCTCCTTAACACCTCCCAGATCCTCTTCTGTGATAACAATTTCTGGGAATGAACTCTTGGCTGTCCGTCCTTGGTGAACGGAATTAACATCTAACCGCCTGATATTGTCTTTGTTGCCCCTAATAGTGGGGCCGCCTCCTGAGAAGCCGCCGGCTATAGTGTAGACGACTGCGTCATCAGTATCAGAACTGTCGGCTGGCCGATGATTCTTTTTGGCCGACTGCTTGTTCTTTGGGGGAGCATTCCCCTTGGACTTCTTGACATAGGAGTCAAGGTCGCCTTTTTCAGCTAGGTGGTCCAGGTAGCGCATGAGGCTAATACATTCATTGGTTTCATGACCAATATCTTCATGAAAATGACAGAACTTATCTTGGTTCTGATTGCTCGCAGAACCCTTCATGGGGGCCGGCTTCTCGATTGAGATCTTGCCCTTGATTTCTGTGAGGATAGCTTGGCTATCGTTGTTGAACGCATACTTGGGAGAGTACGGTTTGAATTCTTTCTTCCTTTTCTGGGCCGGCTGTCCAGAGGAGTCAGCCGCCCAGACTTCTTTTCGCTTTTTCTCATCTTTATTTGTCGACTGCTTTGGTCGGCTTTCTTTCTTGTCAGACCTCCTTCCATCATACTGTTTTCCAGTGTTACAGAGACCAGTCGCCTGTATATAGGCTTCAGTTTCAATCAATGCATCTTGGAGAGTTGCAACTCTCTTTCGGACCAAGTCGAAATTGAAGGTCGACCCATCCTTAAGACCCCTAAAAAAGTCAACGTAGGCTACCTCATCCGGCATCCCTTGTATTTGAAATCTCATCAGGTTAAACCGCCTGATGTAGGAACGGAGTCCCTCCTTCTCACCCTGCTGAATGGTCCCCAAGTTAAGGGTCGTCTTCTTAACAGGAATGTTCATAGCAAAATTGGAGGTGAACAAGTAGGCAAGTGTTTTGAAATTATTCACACAACCAGTCGGCAGGTTGCCGAACCATTGTTGTGAAATTCCCTTGAGAGTGGCTGGGAAGCGCTTACACCAAGTGGGATCATCCAACCCTTGAAGGTACATTAGGTTGGTGAACTCCATTAAATGATCTTCTGGATTAGTAGTGCCATCATAGGCGCCTACTAAGACATTCTTCACTTTAGCCGGCTGGGCGGCCTCAATAAATTCCTTGGAGAAGGCGGACGACTGTTCTCCAAGTCAGAGCAACCGTAGTTGCCAGTCCAATGGTTAGACATTTCTTGTCGCCTGCCCTCGAAACAAAGGGGGCTGCAAGAAGTATTGTTGTTGCGGTACGTATGGTACATTCGGTACCGGCTGATCTTTATGAGTTCCGGATCGATGGGAGGTACCGCCTGTCCGGCTCTCATAATTTGATTGAGTATACCTCATGGAGGTTTTATGCAAACTATCTTGAAAATCTGAAGTAGAGGCCGACTCTGACAGTCGGTCAGTCTTCTTCTACTCTAGCAACAGTCGAGCATCCGAGTAAGTTTTCTTTGACCCATCCGCTTGTACATGACGAATGGGTTTTCTCTTCCCTGGTGAGGGAAAACGATACTTTGTTAAGTCAATCACAGGCGGCTCCCACTTCCTAGAATTAGGGTGAGGAGTCGCTTCTCGACCTTGTACAGGTTTTCTTCTTCCCGACTGAGAAGGTTTTCTAGCCGACTGCTTCTTGGAGGGAGCAAGCGTCTTCTTATTAATTAACTCTTGGATCTCTCCCTTGAACCCCCTCATGAAATTCATGAGTTCGTTCCTTATAATGGGAGCGGATCCTTCAGCCGCCTGTTGATGCTCCGGCGGCGGCTGGCTGGATTGTTGGATCCAGCTTGGTAATCTACCCGTTCTTGTACATGATGGACTCTTGTTTGAAGTGACTAGGTCACTCACAGACATGAATGTTAAGCCATCGGATCAAGGTTGTCTTGCAAAAGAGAGGTACCATCTTTGGTCTACAAACTGCAACACCATGTTGAGACCTGGTATGCCCCTCTGATTCCATGTGGCAAGAATGACTAGGCTCTTCAAGCGCATGGAACTCCTCAGAATTCCATTAGAAGATGGAATGGCTGGTCATATTATGCTCACTTCACTCCACTCAGGATATGATGCATTAAGGGCATATATTTCTGAAAGAAAGGAGACACATTCTTTGAAGAATGTGGTGGAGCTACTTCGTTGAGCCAACTCATTTGGGGCAACCAAAAGACCATCAAGAAAGAGGGATTTCAAGGTCAAGGCAAAGATGTATTGCTTCTATTGTGGTGGGCAAGGCCACTACAAGAGAGAATGCAAGCTCTTTCGAGAAGAGGAAGAGAGGAATGGAGCATCTGCCTCAGGTATCTTCCTAAACACTTGTGAATTAAGCTTATCATAGTTATTGGATACCAAGTATGACTCACTTTATGTTGCCTTTTCAGGGACCAAGTGAGAAGCTTATCAAGTGTTGGTGCATGGACAAGTAGACGAAGAAGATGGTTTTTCAGTCGTGCTTGCATGCACTATTTTGTCTATGACATGTAATTAACCTAATCTTAGTTTTTCGTGCTTTTGAACATACTATGATCCATGGTGTTGGACACCTAGGTATTTTGAATGTAAGATTTTGATAATAGTTGTTTCAAAATTGTCTTGCAAATATATGTTTGATGGAAATTGCATGTTTTTACATATGATTAGACAAAAGTTGATACCACTAACTAAGACCACTATGATCCAAAAGTTTCCGAACGGAGGAATCGGACCTTGTTAGACATGGTTCGATCAATGATGGGTCTTAGTGAACTTCCTATCTCTTTTTCTAGGGACATGCGCTACAAAATGCGGCACTAACACTGAACCGCGCTCTGTCAAAAGCTGTTGAAAAGAATCCATATGAATTATGGACTAAGAAACCTCTTAGGTTAGCTTTTCTCAAGATTTGGGGATGCAAAGCATATGTCAAACGATTAATTTCGGACAAACTTCACCCCAAATCGGATAAGTGTTTCTTTGTGGGATATCCAAAAAAAACCAAAGGGTATTACTTTTACAATAAATCCAAGAACAAAGTGTTTGTTGCTCGTATGGTGTCTTTTTGGAGAAGGAACACCTTTCCAAAATGACAAGTGGGAGGAAAATCGAACTCGACGAAGTTCGAGAGGATGAGCAACAATGTCAACCTGATAAAAACTGACAATCTAAGTGCTTTAGAAGCAGCTGAGAAGATTGGTCAGAATCAAGCAGACAATGTAAATGCTCAACGTATTACCCTTTGTGGGTCACAACGGCAAAGATCTCAACCGAACAGATACCTCGGTATTGTCTTAACCGATGATCAAGACATCCTAGTTATGGATGGTGATGAGCCAACGACTTACAAGCAAGCTATGACGATCCCCGACTCTGCTAAATGGCAAGAAGCCATGAAATCCGAGATGGTCTCCATGTTTGAAAATCAAGTCTGGGACTTGGTGAATTTGCCCGAGGGTTACACACCCATTGGTTGCAAATGGATCTTCAAGTTGAAGACAGACAAGGATGGAAATGTATCTATATACAAAGCTAGACTGGTGGCAAAAGGTTATAGACAAATCCACGGGATTGACTATGATGAAACCTTTTCACCGGTTGCAATGCTAAAGTCTGTCCAGATTATTCTAGTGATTGCTGCATATTACGATTATGAAATATGGCAGATGGATGTCAAAACCGCCATCCTAAATGGGATTTTGGAAGAAACTGTGTACATGACACAGCCAGAAGGTTTTGTCGATCCGAGCAACACTGGAAAGGTTTGCAAGCTTAAGAAGTCCATTTATGGACTAAAGCAAGCTAGCAGGAGTTGGAATTTGTGATTTGATGAAGCCATCAACAAGTTTGGTTTTATCAAGAATCCAGATGAATCTTGTGTATACAAGAAGGTCAGTGGGAGTGACATCGCATTCCTAGTCCTATATGTCGATGACATACTGCTCATTGGAAACAGCACAAAATTACTAGAGTCCGTAAAGGGCTGGTTGGGAAAGTGCTTTTCAATGAAGGACTTAGGAAAGGCACAGTACATATTGGGCATCATGATCTACAATGATAGATCTAAGAGGATGATTGGATTGAGCCAGAGTACTTACAATGATAAAGTACTGGCACGATTCAACATGAAGAATGCCAAGAGAGGGCATCTACCCATGTCCCATGGCGTAAATCTCAGCAAGAAACAGTGTCCACAGACACCTGTTGAGCGAGAGAGAATGGATCAGATTCCATATGCTTCGCTAATTGGGTCGATCATGTATGCCATGATATGTACCACCAGATTTATTGTATGCCTTGAGTGCTACGAGCCGATACCAATCAAACCCAGGAGAGGCGCATTGGACTGCGGCCAAGAATATCCTAAAATACCTGAAAAGGAACAAGGATAAATTCCTGGTTTATGGTGGCCATAAAGATCTGGTTGTTGAAGGTTACACCGACGCTAGCTTCCAGACTGACAGAGACGACTTTAAGTCACAGTCAGGGTAAATATTTTGCCTAAATGGAGGAGCATTTAGCTGAAAGAGTGCCAAGCAGAGCACAACTGCAGACTCTACAACTGAAGCCGAATACTTGGCTGCTTCAGAAGCTGCTAAGGAGGCTGTTTGGATTCGCAAGTTCATCGGTGAACTTTGTGTTGTACCCTCCATCAAGGGTCCGATAGATCTATACTGTGACAATAATAGAGTTATCGCTCAGGCTAGAGAGCCAAGAGAGCACCAGAAGTTCAAACATGTCCAAAGGCGATTTTACATGATAAGGGAATGGAAGTCCGAAGGTGAAATCAGAATTTGCAAGATTGGTACGGATGATAATGTGGCCGATCCTTTGACTAAACCTTTGCCTCAAGTGAAACACAACAAGCACGTTGAGGTAATGGGAATCAAGCACATCGGAGACTGGCTTTGAAATTCCCTATACATGTGTTTTAATTAAACTGGTTGTTTTAATTTAAGACACTGTATTGAAACCATTCATTAATGGAGTAATTAATTTTTGTGAAAAAATATCATTCACTCCATTACTATTTAATTGTGGTTTAAAATTAAATAATGAGTCCATTCGATTTATGGAAATATTCAAAACAGGGTATCAAGACCATGTCTTGGATAAAGAAACACTTGTTCAGTGAACATTGAATATTTAAATCGAAAATTATCCCTAATCGAGGTCATCTAACTGATGGACGATTGATGACCACCAGAGATTTACAACACCGTTTCTTGTGCTGCAAGGACATGATGGTCATAAATCATTTGCACAGGTGCCACTTTGGAACTGCACTGGATCGACCTATGAGAGTACTTTAAGAGATTCAAAATTGTCATAAGTACATTTCTCATTATAGCTATCAGAACTCGTTTCCTCGACCATAAGTATTGTGAAGTTTTCTTGTTTGAGTACTAGTCTCTTTGATGTTGCCTAACGTCTGCCGTAACTGGGGATCATAATGGGAACACTCGGGAGATTAGGTCCTCTTAGTAAGAGAAACTTACAATAGAAGACTGGGAATGTCCCCCTATCAAAAATAAGGAATATGTCTTTGTTGTTTACAAGGCCGCTCGAAGAGCGAGACTGTGAAAATGCATGGCCATGCTCAGATGGATTTTAGAAATCATCTGTTTATTGATAGTCGAACTCGGAAATCGAGAAACACTTCTGAACGTAATAAGAATGACGATCAATCTTACCTTATAATTCACGAAGAGACATTAGGTGACATAGGAAATGGGCTATACACTATATGCACACTTGTTTGGAAGGACAAGTTGTAGATTGAAAGGAATGGTGTCCTTCCAACAAGTAATGGTGCCCTAAGGTATAATTAATATTACAGCTTAATCTTAACTGAACCCTTCGGGTCGAACCCAATCGAATAACCGATCCGAGACGACGAATTAATCCGAAAGGATTTAATGAGCCGACAGAGTTTTACGAATACAGACGTCGGATATCGAGCTTAGGGCGTCGAGGCCGAGTGTTGCAAAATCACAAGCGACAAGTATAACCATAGTCGTAGCACCACACTGGCCTATCCATGTGGGCTGCTAGGCTAAACTCGGTCAACATATGCCTAGGCGCACCATGCGTACCAAGGGTGCCTAAGCGCCATCGCAGCCCTAGCACCATGCCTAGGCGCACATGGCAGCACCATCGCAGGCCACACGCACCATGCACAGAACTATCGTATGGCTAGGCCTATGCGTGTGTGCGCATGTGCATGTGCCTAGGGCCATCGCAAGCCAAGGCAGGCCACACGCACCAAACACAGTCATCGCAGTGCTAGGCACTAGTGTGTGTGTGTGCGTGTGTGCCTCGCATCCTCACAGCAGCAGCCTCACACAGCTGCATGTCAAGCAATGCCCTGTGCATGTGCGTGTACGAGTGCCAGTGTGTGCTGGCTAGCAAGCAGCAGCAGCGATGATGTGTGGGCCTGTGCGTGTGTGCGTGCGATGGGGATGCTGGGCAGAAAGGGAGTGTTGGCTGGCTGGAACGCTAGCTAGCTGCCAGCCTAGCAGCCCATGTGCCGGTTTTGTGCTTGCTTGTGGGGACCAATCAAGGGGCCTTAAGGGGCAAGGCAAATGGTCCCCCCCACCTAACCTTGGTCATCACTCATTAACATGTGATTGTGCCACTTGTCGCAATGTGATTAACTTAATTATTTATTTAACTTGGAATTAAATAAATTATTGATTTTACCAACTCTCCCACATTGGTGGGAGATTGGAAATCGAGGGTGCATTTCCCTATAAATACCAAAGGCTTGGGTATTTGGGAATACACACTTGAGTGGAAAAGTAAAGGCAAATCCATTGTTGAGTATACCTTGAAATTCGTAAAACTCCAAGTTTATATTTGTCCGAGCCTCGACTAACCTTCGAGGCTTAGGACGCTCGGGTCGGGTTCGAGGGTACGATCCCGTCGGAGACCTCGTATTTTCGGGGTTCAAGTAAGAGCTCATAGTAGAGCGAAGCACGCATCAAAGATATAATATTTTATCCTTAATTATGTTTTAATTATGTTTTGCTTGTTAATTGCATTTATTATGGGGGCGGGTCTTGGCGGGTTTCTTTCCGCATAGTGAGGGTCACGACGAAACCCAACAAGAAAATAAAGAGAATACCTTGGAAATTTTTGTGAAAAGTGACAATTGTGATTTTAGAATGAAAAACCTTACGTCTTTGAAGTATCTATATTCCCTTTTTAAACAAAAACTCATAATTACAAAACTGTCATTACTAAATGCTACTCCCCCTTAACTTCTTCTTTTGGGGCCAACTTGTTGGGCTGTTAAGTGTCCTCAATTCCCCAACAAATTGATCAATCTATTAAAATAAAGATGATCCAATTCAAAACACTTTTATTGCCTCAATTAATGACTCATATTATTTTATGCACTCTTCGATAATATTTAAATAATTAATTTCTTTAAAAAAATGAAATGGATCATTTTAATTTATAAAATAAATAATTTATATATAAAAAAATATTATAAAAATACGGAGTATTATAGCACGTTTCAAGATATCCAAGGTTGATTTAAACATAAAATATGCTAAGCGTAGAGAACTAATAAGTCACAATTAACCTTCATCCGAAACAATCTTATTGCATTATCCCTACTAGTTTCAAATTCACCTCAAGTGAGCATCTCAATTATTCTTCAAAGGAACCGGAAAAGAAGAAATTTTTAGGCTACTCGACATCTTGACTATGCAAACCCGCTCCATAGGCTTGACTCATATCTCCCTCCACCAACTTGTGACTTAACCATAAGGGTCAAAAGGTCTTTTAAGGGCTGTAACGTATGGGCAAAGAGGGTAAAGGTAGGCTAAAATTTGAAATTTGGTGGTATACGTAATTTGTGAAGTAGTGGGTAATCAATCCTCAACACCATAATCAAGTTATCACCAAACAAAAACACTAACATCCCCAAGCTTATTTAAAGAAAAATCACAAACATATATACAAAAAACGTAGACACGCTTCCCCCAAGCTTAAATGGAGCATTGTCCTCAATGCTCTAAACTAGGGAGATCACACCTACATCAAAATAATTTTGTGCTTTTCATTTTTTTACTTAATTAAAGCATTTGCTTTTGCCTTTTTTATTTTTGTTTCACTTTATTACTTTGTCCTTGCCTCTTTTAACTTTGGACAGTTTTTTCTTCTATGCATTTGCTTTTATTCACACATTATATGAAACACATACTTGCTTAGCAATAGAACCAAATACCATACTTATACTCCCATAAGCACCAACTAATTATGGACCAATTGCTTCACAAAAACCAAGGATGGAAACAAAAACAAAACAAATGGCTAGAGAGCTAGAGATATGGCTAGAAAAGAAGGTAAAAGGCCCAAATGGTTAGCAAGGAGGCAAATGTAAACCCAAAACCAAAAAGGTACGAACGAAACTTAGAAAAGGAAAAATAACCACCCCGAAAAAATGCCTTTGTCCTTCCCAAATGGTTCGGTCACGATCTCGGGAGATAAAAGTCAAGTTATAGATAAATTCAGCGATAGTTAAGGATCCATGTGCCACTCATGCAAAATAGGTAGAAGGTTGGAGAAATGAAACCTCACATGATTGTAGCAAAAACTCACTATTGGCTATAAATTCACTATAGGAAGCAACACCTTCTTACCACAAACATGTAGAATTGGGCTTTAAGGTCCCAAAGTTCTTAACACACTACCTTAGCATACTCTATCCTAGAATCAACCGAGCATATTCTCAAACGTGCACACCACTATCACTTAGGAAAAAAAAAGCATTCAAGAATATAAGTCCAAAAGTATTATGTCCAAAGTAAGAACAAAACAAAGTACAATGCAAATTTGCCTTGATAGAAACGAAAATCATTTTGGAGATTTTCAAAATAAAGAACATGGAAATGCATATATAATTGTGCATGGAATATATGAATCAAAATCCCACCAAAACATGATAGAAAACCCACCCCTAAGCTTAAATTAGACAACTTTCTCAAACATAAACCAAAATAATCCATGGGAGGAGAAAAGAAAGAAATCAACCAACATAAGTCCACACGCCACCAAGCACTAGAGGAGGAGCAAGGAAAGATATTACCGGTTATAGATGGGTGTAAATACCCGCAAATGACCTAATTCAACCTTTCGATGCCAATTTCCTCCAAGTCTATGCCTTGTATGCCACATGCTAGGAAGGAGGAGTCAAACATTTCCATGAGAGAAAATCTATTCTAAAATGGAAAGAAAATGAAAGCAATAAAGCACGGGTTACTTCCCGAGAAAGGCTTGCTTAAGGTCCAAGCTTGACCGCTCTAGTAAATAATATTGCAACGAACGCAAGAGCTTATCGAATGCACTACTACACACATCTCATATGATAACAAGTAGGCAAATGAGGGGAGAGTAGCATGCAACAAGATTAGTGCACGCAAAAGAAAATGAAGAGGGAGTTGCCAAGAAGAAGAAGAAGAAAAAGAATAGAAAGGCAAACTCTCTTCACAAAAATATTTTTGTTTGACAAAATAACTCTCTTTCTCAACAATCAATGAGTTGGGAGCTTGAAGATCATGAATAGAAGGAGGGTCCCCAAGAGGCTCCTTGAGAAAAGAAGGGAGGCACATAGGATAAGAGGGGATATGGTTAAATTTCCTTGAAAAAGGGACATGAGAAGAGGGGATAGGAGCAATGGTCTCATAAATGAACTCTCCCTCACCACCATGCCTCAAAGCACCAATAAGAGCATGGAAAATCAATCATGGAATCCTTAAAAGAAGAACACTCATGCTCTCCGTCTCCCTAAAACATCCAACTTCCAAGAGAAACTACTACATCCTCTCCATCACAACAATGAACAACAACTCCCTTAATATCCTTAAATCCCAAAGTCTCAAAACCATGAATGATTAAAAACAAATTCATCTCAAATTCATCTCTTTCCCTTGAAGCATGCTCAATGAACTCACTCAAAAGGCTATGAGTTTTCATTTGACACTCAAAGAACACATTAGACATAACCTCAAATGAGTCCAAATACTCATGGATAGAAGAATCACAATCATGCACTTGAGACTCATCGAGATGGGAGAGGGGGTTTGTATTTTCAAAACTAACACTCTATTCATTCACAACTCCTTCACCATTACTCAAATTCTCACTAAAGGAATCCTCACACACTCTAGGTTGCTCAAAATCATCATCATCATCAACGCACACATTAGTTTTGGAATTTTCATAAACAAGCATCAAAGATGACAATTGACTTTCTAACTCTTCTTTTCTCCTCAATTCTTCCTTAAAAAGCTCCTCACGCTCTCTAATTATCTCCAATTGGCTCCTCAAAGTTTCCATCATTTGTCTCTTAAAGGGCCCAAGATTAGGATTCATCTCCAATTCCCTCAAAGATTCATCAATTTGGCTATATGGGACTAGAGACTCGTCATAAGAGTTTAGAGAATGAAAAGGTGAAGAGGGTAGAGGATCAAGGTTAAAAGAAAAGTCACAACCAAGAGTAGGATCATTAACATTATAAACACGAGCACTTTCATCAAATAGGGGAGAGGGGGCACAATCAAACATATGAGATTCATCATTGAGGGAACAAAGCACATCACAAGAAGGCATGCTAAATAATGAAGAATATTGAAATACACCATTAGCATCAACTTGAGCATGTACCTCATTATCATGAACAATAGGGGAAATTAAGTTGAAATCATTCGTTCTAGGTTCAATAATGGGATCATATGACAATTCATGGGAATTCATGCTAATATTAGAAGAATCAAAACATTGCACATAAATATTAGAATCATGATTACCCCTATTATTATAGACATCCCAAGCAAACCAAACATATATAAAAATCCCAATCATGATCAATTGACAATGCTCGAAATTCACCATTATGCATTATTTCAACTAAATTCTAGTTTTCTCATTCAAATCGAAATAACAAATCTCACAAGCCTCCCAAAAACTACAGCAATGATAGTCAAGAAATCCCTCAAGTCTATTAAAATATTCACAAAAAGGCTCATTATCATATTGAGGAAATGAGAGACATGCCAATTTTTTTATCAAAAATCAAATAAAAGAAAAGTATATACAAAGACCTAGACACAAAAAATAAAAAAACACTCAAGCATAGACACCGCTCCCTGACAACAACACCATTTTGACGTAGGGAAAAGTAGGTCATTGACTAATCCTCCCTAATTTTAAACTAATTTATAATCAATTAACAAGTATAGAGGTAAGTCAAAGATCAAACCACTAGGAACGGTTATGTTTAAGTGCTTTCAATGTGCGCCTAAGCTAGGTCAAAGTTGAAGGTGAGGAAAGACTACAACTACCAAAACAAACAAGAATAACACAAATGGATTACTAGGGAATAGGGATCAACATGTAATCATGACAATTGCAACAACTTGGGAAGGTTAAGCTAATCAATGGTTGTGAAGACTAATGATAAGAGCTATCAATTGGAATCAAAGAGCTATCACCTATTCATCAAGTTAGGTTTCCTCTATGAATGATAAACAAGAAGAATCACAAATCCAAACTAATCAACAATTGCAAATCCTAAATCAAGTGGTCATGTCATTAGGATCTACAATGCAATCTAGCATAGTTCTCAAGGCCTAATCAAACTAAGCACATGCAAACTTACATTAATCACTTTAATCTCAACAATCAATCAACACAATTCCCAAATTAATCAAATCAATCAATGATACAAGTTTTACCCAAATCCTAGAAAATCAACTACTCACTAACAATCATCATCAAATCAAGGCAAGTAAATGAAATCAAGAATCAACAAATATTAAAGAACAACTACACTAATCAAGAATCAATCATCAAAATCAAATCAAACAAACATGAATTTAAAGAAAGCAATAAAGAGGTGAAAGAGTAGGAAATGCCCATTTATAATTTGGAAGATCTTTAATACAATTGTCACTTTTGAATCGTCAATATCTCAAACCAACATTGAAATCTCTCACTTTCTCTCTCTAAACCTAATCCTAAGCTAGCCTAATCTAGAGAGAGAAGCTCTCAACCTAAGCCTAATTATGAGAGAGCATTTAAAAAATGAAGTATCAAGTTTTTTTTATTACAAAGGGAAAGCCAAAAGCTATTTATAATAAAAAGAAATAAAGTGTAAAATCGCAAAATAGGGCTACTCGGGCATACTGATCTACTCGGCCGAGCAAATGCTTATGCCCGAGAATACCCTCTTTCGCTCAGGCTTTAGCTGAAGAAAGAAGATTGCCACGCCACGGCAGCAGGTTCCACGTTATGGCAACAAGTGCTGCGCCACTACAACAGGTGTCGCGCCATGGTGTAAGTGTCGCGCCACAATGCTTATTGATGGTGCACGTTGCGAAGCTTGGTTCCAAGAGTTGCTCGGGCATAAGGGGTTGCTTGGTCGAGCACCCTTTGTATGCCCAACACTGACACAAATTAATCTTCTTCAGTGCTTAGGCATGCATTCTTGCCCAAACAACCTTGCATTGACTTCTAACATAGTTTGCTTGCTTTAATTTCCTAAACTCAGCTTTGTTGACTTCCAAAGCTCGTGTTGGGCTTCCTCCTCGACATTTGAGCATCGGTAAATCCCGAAACACCTACAAAAGAAGTCAAACAAAACAGAAAGTGAGAGAATAACCAAGAAATGTGTAAAATGATAAGAAAACCATTAAAAGCATGCACTTCTCTATACTCACACACAAGCACACAAATCAAGCATTATTTCATAAATATACAACTAAAAAGGCTAAGAAACGAGAATAAACTAAAAAAGAAATATACTCTATGAGTGCCATAAATGACACTCATCAAAATGGGGTGTAACCTTTGCACTCGTGAACCGTTTACAAGTTCCTAAAACTTGTTGGCGACTCTTCTATCTCTAGCTTCCTTCCCTTGGAGCGCCGCCATGCCTAAAAGCATGAACACATTGGGGCTCAAAAGGTTGATTTTGGAAAATCCCCTACAGTTTTTTGGCGAATCCACAGGGGATCGAACCCACAATAGTAACAACAATGGCTGGGAAGGAAAGAAGAACGACACTCCTTCTTCTTCCAAAAACACCTACTCTAGTAACAATGTTAGCACCTATGATTTTAATGATGTCTTAGGCATAGACAATCAAGGATCAAGAAGACAACAATAGAAAGATTTCACCCCTATTGGGATGAGCTATGATACCGCCTTTGATCGTCTCCATGCCAAGGGGCTCATCACTCCCATTGGAGCTGTTCAAGATCCGACGCTTAAAAAAAAGATCATCCAATTGGAATCCTAATGCCCATTGCAAGTACCACCAAGGTGGATGTCATACTATTGAGAGTTGGTGGAAATTAAAGGAAGCCATTCAATATTTGATTGATAATAACAAACTTTTCGTCCCCCACTGCCGGCAAGAAGACCGAGTGATAATGTGACAAGGCACAAGGCGTTGTATCTTTAAGATGATTTTTTCTTTCTTTTTATTTTTTATTTCCCTTTTCCCAATGAGTCTAGCATTGGCACCCTCTATCTTTTTTCTTAGATTTACTTCATGAGTTTGTTTTTACCCTTTCCATTTCAATTAAATGAGCATTTATTTCTTTGCATATGATCGTTTCATTGCGTTGCATTAAAAAAAAAGAAAAAAAAATTCTATGCCGAGCTAAGCATAAGGTATACCAATGATTTGAGGCACCCTTTGT
Organism: Chenopodium quinoa; assembly: GCF_001683475.1. Taxonomy (NCBI): domain Eukaryota; kingdom Viridiplantae; phylum Streptophyta; class Magnoliopsida; order Caryophyllales; family Amaranthaceae; genus Chenopodium; species Chenopodium quinoa. The sequence goes on from NW_018745054.1 coordinate 1,495,988, forward strand.
AGCCACATCATATCACCTTTACCTCTTTCAAATATATAATCCTTTCTTAATAAACCACTTTAAGCCACGTCTGACGATAGACCTTCATTTTTTCAACCCACATCTATCTAACCTTGGGATGGAGTGGTGTGCAACTTATGCAATTTTCAAAGAGAAGTACAAAAGCTTGAGTGATTTTATGAACACGTCTCAGATTGCATCTCTTATGAGTGCTCGGTACTATGCCTGAGAAACATAAATGCCAAGTGAGTGATAGACTGCATGATCGGGATTTCCCACACTTATCCAAAGAAGATTCAAATACAAATCTCAAATACAAAAAAAAAAAGTGAAAACAAGTTCAAAAGGGAGAAACCTAAAACATACAAATACCAAGATTTAAATCCAAGATTGCACACCTTGGGGGCTTATTTTGGGCCTTGAGCCTTTATCCTTTATTCATTAACCTTTAGCGAACCCCGTTACAACCCTTAAAAGACCTCTTTGAGGTGTACACACACTTGTGCGAGGTTCGGCTAGAGCTACCTTTGGCCTGATTCTTAACGGATACGTATGCAACCTTACATCATTGAGGTTGAAAGGAATGGTGTCCTTCCAACAAGTTTATTATTCCGATAGAGTGTTCGGAATTATTAGAAAGCTAATTCCTTAGTGAGTTCAAGTGATCGGAATGCCTAGGTGGAGACCGCTTCTGATTAGCAATATTAATGTATAATAAATATTACAGCTTAATCTTAACTGAACCTTTCGGGTCGCACACAAATCGAATAACCGATCCGAGACAGCGAATCAATCCAAAGGATTAGATAAGTCACTATAGTATTACAAACAAAGACGTTGGATATCGAGCTTGGAGCATCAAAACTGAGAGTCATAAGTCGTGTCGAATTTGGAATTCGACGATACGAGAAATCAAGAAAGCGACAAGTACGATCTAGGTCGTACCCTCGCATTGGCCTAGCCATACGAGTGCTGGGCTAGCCTAAGTTACAACCGCATCGCAAGGTATGCCGCAAGCCTTGCATACATTGCGTGCTAAGCCGAGAATGCTTGCGGAGTTGGTGCTCATGGCCGCAAGCAAGCTAGTAGCTGGCGCGCCATGCGTGCTAGCGTGCTAGCATGCTGGGCCACGCACCAAGCCACTCGCATCAGCTAGGCATCGCCCAACACTCGTAATGCACATCTCGAGCATCGCAAGCAGCGTGCTATGCGTGCATGTGCTGTGTTTGTACGTGCTTGCTAGCATAACAGCACCAGCCACAAGCAGCAGCTGGGCGTCGCTAGCACACGCAACGCAGCAGCAGCAGCAGCCCACATTGCGTGCGTGGCTTGCTTGTTGCGCTCTTGCATATGCGAGCTGGCCTGCTAGCCTAGCCAAGGTGCTAGGCGCCAGCTAGGCAGCCTTGGCAGCCCAGGCAGGCTGGCAGCCAGCTGTGCGTGGCCAGCTCACGGTTAATGGAGGGGACCGGTTTATGGGGATTTCTTGGGGAGCAATGGGATTTTGGTCCCCCTTCTTTAGTTATCCTCACCTACCCTTGCTCACAATTTTCCACTTGGCGCTTGTTAATTCATTTGTATTTTAATTTGTTTTTGGATTAAAATAAATTGAGCAAAATGTAATTCTCCCGCATTGATGGGAAATGGGAAATCAAGACTCCCTTCCCTATAAATAACCAAGTTTTGGGTTTGTGAAAAAGCACTTGAGTTGAACTCAATAAGGCATCTCATTATAAGTGAGAAAACCTTTAATTTCGTAATACTCTAGTATTTCCTTGGTCTAGCCCCGACTAACCTTCGGGGTAGACACCGCTCGGGTTGGGTCGAGGGTGCGAGCCGTGGAGGGTTACGCACTTGCAAAGCTAGAGTTTTCAAGTAAGAGCTCGTAAGCAAGCGAAGCACGCGTCAAGGGTAAGATCGTCGTTTCTCTTTATCTCCCTTTGTTGTTTAATTATGTGATTGCATATTTAGTTAAATTAATTAGTGTGCGGGTCTTGGGCGGGTTTCATCCGCGTAGTATCGGACACTACGAAACCTAACAGCGGTATCGGAGCCACGCTCATTTTAACTATTGTAACTAATAATTAATTGAGATAATTTAAAATGGATTTAAATTTCTAGTTTTGCTTTCTGATTAGATTAGAAGCTCGTTTTAATCTCGTATTTTTACTAATTTTGGCTCAAGAACCCAGATTTCGACCCAAAAGTAGTGAATTTTGGGTGGAATCGATGTTCTAAATCAGTTTTGATTCTCTTTGGAGGTTGTCCAGAAGCCAAAATCCACCGAGAAACAAATTTTTTCGTTGGGTTTTTCGTTTTTGATGAAAAAATTTAAATCTTTAAACCTTGAATAATTATGGCATGTTAAAGGTAGATTATATGTATGGTTGCATCACTAATCTACTGCAATAATAAACCTTATTAAGCATGTTTATGAAGTCATATTTGGTCCTTAATTTGATGAGCTCATTTTTCACATAAACTTGAAATTTCACATTTTTGCAAATCAATTGCTTCAAGTGTGAAAGTTTATGGTGAATTTGTAATTTTGAAGTCCCTTAAAAATGTTAAAGATCCGATCTTTAATTGTTTACTTTGTTGGAACTTTACTTTTCTAAATTCCATGTTGAACTAATTTTGGACTTAATCATTTTTTTGAGTTGATTAAAGTCTTAAAAGTTCAAAACTTGTGATTGAAATTTAACTAATCTTCATATTGAAATATGTAATTTTTCAATTTTACACAAGCTAGTGTTAGACTTGTTTTTTCAATTAAATTTTTCATTAAATGAATGGGTTTATTTTTCCAACCCCTTTAATTTTGTCAAATCTCATTATTAATTTATGTATGGTTAAATTAATTGTGAGTATAACCCTTCAATTTGTAGCATCAAGATGAACCTAAAATAATTTAAAGAATGGTTCTTGAATTTATTTTGGTTAGTGCACTAAAATTTAATTTATTTAAGTTAGACTTGTTTTATTTTCATTCTTGCTCAATGTTGGTTCTAAAATAAATTTATAATTAATTTTTATCAGACATAAGTCGGGATTAAATCCCGAGATAAAATCACGCAAATCGAGGCAAAGATCGCCCAAGCACAACCTACGGCTAGCCGAGCTGCTCACGCAGCTCATATGTGGCTACCGAGGTGCGCATGGGGCTGCTCATGCCTCGAAGGGCTGCTGTTGTGTTGCATGTTGGGCTAGGTGCACGCTTGTTGCTACATGCATAGTGCGGTGGGTGCGTGCTTGGTGCATCTAGGATGCGTGGGTGATGCGCGCATGGTGCTACGAAAAGGGTGCGTTGGTGCTGCGATGTGTTGCTAGGCAACATAAACTCACATGATTTAGGACCTTTGAGGCCATGTCTTGTGTGAGCGCAAGTGCGCTGATGTTTGTACGGGTGTGGCAACGCAAGGCACCTCGAGCCTTGGTGCAAGGCACTTGGGCTTCGTTGGGCTACGTGCTTTGCAATTTTTGCCATTTTAATTATTTCATTATTTTAACGAGGCTAGGCCTCGGTTTTGCCGACACTTGCAAAATTATTTGGCAATATTTGGGTAAACCGGCTTAATTGATTGGATTAATTAAGTTGGATGCGGAAGTTAGTGGGAGCTTTGTTAATTTCTTGAGCTAATTTTATTGTGATTCATCACATAATCGGTTAAAAACTTTGACTAGTTTTAATTAGGCGAGTTAATCGGATTAACCACCTAAGTTAGTTACTAGTTTGCGCGTGTTATGTATTGTTACTTGTTTTTCGTTGTAAAAAGCATGGGCCATTCACAAATAGTGAATGGATGAATGGAATGTATATTGTATCACAGGTTTTATGAAAATGGCAACTAGTGGGACCTGATTAGGATAATAAATACGGATTGCGATCCGTTATGTATATTTTTAAATCTAAATACGGTCTACGTACCATTGCGTATTTTTTTACCTTAATATTTAGATTAGTCCTAATCATAATAACTAGTAGTTGAATATTTAGTGGAGATGTCTCAAAGGCGGCGTTTCTAAGAAGACAAGCCAAGTAGATACATCAAAGACCCTTGAAGATTCGAATACTCAAGGGGTCATGCTAGTTACCAAATGCATCTTTTATTTATGTCTTCTATATATAATTGTGGGTTATATATGAATGAATGGTATGATAGATGCATGTCTAGGATTTCAAATGTTGCGATGATTAAACCCTAGGTCCCTATAATATTGAGCCAAATATGCCATTCCAAGAACGACACTTACTGAACTAATGCGCGTAGTGATGGGCTACGCCAAAGCGAGGCATCACTACTTCCCTAGGAACTTAAGGTATACTAGGTATACGAGTTGATCTTAGTTAAGCTCAACGATATCAGTAAGGAGTCCTTAGATGTCGTGGTAATGGAGATAAAATGTCAAGGAAGCATTGGATGTGACGTTTTATCGAACCAAGAGTAGCTTAGAGCTATTAACAATTGGATTGCTTACCCTAAAATATTAAGTGTTAAGACAAGCCAAAGCATGCTTAATCACTTTTTGATTTTTAGGATCTTGGAATCGTTTTATTCTCGCCTAAAAGGGACAAATATTAATGCGTGGATAAAACGCCCAATAAGATAGAAAATTTGCATGTATGCTTTAAAATTCAAACTTATTGGTTTTATGAATGGTTTTTCATTTCAAATTCTTTCAATTGTAGAAACATGTTTGCAAATAACTCAAACAACCAAATTTTATTACGCTCAATTCTCGACAAGGAGAAGTTGAGTGGGCTAAATTTTCTTGGTAAGCAAAGGAACTTGCATATTGTTCTCATGCAAGAGCAAAAGGAATACATTCTTGATGAGGAAATTCCTGACGCTCCCAATGAGAAGGTCACTCAGGCTGCCCTTAACCGATGGCAAACTGCCAATCGGGATGTCAAATACATCATGTTGGCCACAATGTCTCTGGACCTCCAAAAGATTTTCTTTGAAAAGGAGACGCCTTTTGAGATCATTTCTGAACTTCAAAACATGTTCCAAGAGCAGGCTCGAACTGAAAGGTTCGAAACCCACAGACAAATCCTTTAGAGCAAACTCAAGAAAAGAGAGCCAGTCAGCCCACATGTACTTAAAATGATCGGATTATTTGAGAACATGGAAAGGCTTAACGCTGGGTATTCAACCGAGATGGTAATTGACATCATTCTTCATTCGCTGCATAAAGGCTATGATCAGTTCAAGATGAACTGTAATATACACAACATGGAGAAAACCCTCAAGCTTCATGGGATATTGAAGTAGGCCGAGCAAACGCTCAAGGATGAAGGGAAGCATGACATGCTCATGATCAAAAGGGGCAAGCCATTCAAGCGCTCGGGCAAGAAGAGAGCTTTAAAGGGAAAAAGAAGAAGAATTTTCCACCTAAGTCAAGTGCTGCTAAGAGAGGCATGGACAAGAAGGTAGCCTCTTCTTAAACCAATTCCAAATGTTTTTACTGTAAGAAGAAAGGAAATTGGAAGCGAGATTGCCTCAAATTCAAGGAAGATAAAAAGAACAGCACCTTTGCTTCTGTATCAGGTATTTTTGTTATAGACTTAAACTTTGCTAGCAAAATATCATGGGTATTAGATACCAAATTTGGCTCACACCTTTGCTCCAGTGCTCAGGGACTAAGGATAAATAGGAGGCTAGAGAAGGGAGAGGTCGAGTTACAGGTCGGCAATGGAGCCAGGATGTTAGTTGTATCCGTAGGGACTCTCAGTTTATCTTTGACCTCTAAGCTTCATTTAGAAGTTGACAATTGTTATCATGTTCCAAGAGTTACCAACAACTTTATTTCAATTTCGACGTTGGATGCCAAGGGATTTGAATTTTGAATAAGAGACAATAGTTGTTTGTTTTATTTCGATATTGTTTTATATGGTAAGGCATATTCAGAAAATGGTCTTTATGTTCTTTCTCTAGACGAACAAGTTTATAACATTGATGATACCGCCAAAAGAGCTAAGACCATTGAGTCGAATCAAACCTACTTGTGGCATTGTCGTCTAAGCCACATTAACATCAAGCACATCAAGAAACTTCTTCATAAAGGTATTCTTGACTCGTTCGACTTAGAGTCGTTTGAAAATTGCGAAGGATGTCTATTAGGCAAGATGATAAAGCAACCATTCTCCAAGTTAGGAGAAAGATCTAGTGACATATTGGGTCTTATACATACGGATGTACGTGGACCAATGAGTACACCCGCCAGGCAAGGTTATTGATATTTCATCATCTTCACCTACGACTATAGTAGATAAGGTTATGTCTACCTTCGGTCGAACAAATCTGAATCCTTGAGAAATTTAAACAGTTTCGGAGTGAAGTGGAAAATCAACTTGGCAAGAAAATCAAAGCACTTCGATCGGATCAAGGTGGCGAGTATTTGAGCCTCGAATTCGACGATCATCTGAAAGAAAGTGGTATTCTCTTAGACACCTCCTGAAACTCCATAATGGAACGGATTGTCTGAGAGGAGTAATCAAACCTTTTTAGACATGGTCCGATCAATGATGGGTCTTAGTTATCTTCCTATCTCTTTCCGGGGACACTCTTCTAACCACGGCATTAACACTGAAACGAGCTCCGTCAAAAGCTGTCGAAAAGACTCCATATGAATTATGGACGAAGAAACCTCCACGGTTGTCTTTTCTTAAGATTTGGGTTGCGAAATATATGTCAAGAGGTTAATCTCTGACAAACTTCACCCAAAATCAGACAAGTGTTTCTTTGTGGGATACCCAAAAGAAACTAAAGGGTATTACTTCTATAACAAATTCGAGAAAAAAGTGTTTGTTGCTCGTGATGGTGTCTATTTGGAGAAGGAACAACTTTCCAAAATGACAATTGGGAGGAAATTCGAACTCGATGAAGATCTAGAGGACAAGCAACAAAGTCAACCTGAAAAAACAGACAATCAAATTGCTTTAGAAGCAGTTGTTGACATTAGTTAAAGTCAAACCAACAATGCAAATGCTTAACCTATTACCTTAACCTATCTCAACCAGACAGATAATGGATGGAGATGATCCAGCAACATACAAACAAGCTATGACAAGCCTTGACTTTGCAAAATGGAAAGAGGCCATGGAATCCGAGATGGACTCCATGTTGAAAATCAAGTCTGGGACTTGGTTGATTTGCCCGAAGGTTACACACCTATCGGTTGCAAATGGATTATCAAGTTGAAAACTGACAAAGATGGAAATGTATCTATATATAAAGCTAGATTTGTGGCAAAAGGTTACAGGAAAATTCACGGCGTTGATTATGATGAAACCTTTTCGCCAGTCGCCATGCTTAAGTCCGCCTAGATTATCCTAGCAATTGCTGCATATTGTGATTGTGAAATATGGAAAATAAATGTCAAAACCGCCTTCCTTAATGGGATTTTGGAAGAAACTGTGTGTATGACACAGCCGGAAGGTTTTGTTGATTTAAGCAATGCTAGGAAGGTATGCAAGCTTAAGAAGTCCATTTATTGGCTAAAGCAAGTAAGTAGAAGTTGGAATCTGCAATTCGATGAAGCCATTAGTAAGTTTGGTTTTATCAAGAATCCAGATGAGTCTTGTGTTTAGAAGAAGGTCAGTGGGAGTGACATTGCATTCCTTGTCTTATATGTCGATGACATATTGCTCATTGGAAACAACATTCCAATGTTAGAGTCCGTGATGGCCTGGCTTGGGAAGTGCTTTTCAATGAAGGACTTGGGAGAGGCACGGTACTTATTAGGCATCAAGATCTATCGGGATAAATCTAAAAGGATGATTGGATTGAGCAAAAGTACCTATATTGATAAGGTACTGGCACGATTCATCATGGAAGGGGCCAAAAGAGGGCACCTACCCATGTCACATGGATTAACTCTCAGCAAGAAGCAGTGTCCACAAACACCTGAAGAGCGAGAGAGGATGAATTTGATTCCATATGCTTCGCTTATTAGATCGATCATGTATTCCATGATATGTACTAGACCGGATGTATCTTATGCCATGAGTGCTATGAGCCAAGAATATCCTAAAGTACGTGAAAAGGAACAAGGATAAGTTTCTGGTCTATGGTGGTAATAATGATCTGGTTGTTGAAGGTTATACCGACGCGAGCTTCCAGACTGACAGAGACGACTCCAAGTCGCAGGTTAGGGTACATTACCTAAATGGAGGAGCGCTTAATTGGAAGAGTGCTAAGCAAAGAACCACTGCAGATTCTACAACTGAAGCCGAATACTTCGCAGGTTCAGGAGTAGCTAAAGAGGCAGTTTGGATTCGTATGTTCATTAGTGAACTTGATGTTGTACCCTCCGTCAAGGGTCGGATATACCTCTATTGTGATAATAATGGAGCTATTGCTCAGGCTAGGGAGCCAAGGGAACATCAGAAGGTCAAACATGTGAAGAGGCGATTTCACATGATAAGGGAATGGAAGTCCGAGGGTGAATTCAGAATTTGTAAGAATAGAACGGACGACAATGTAGCCGATCCACTCACTAAACCATTGCCTCAAGTGAAGCAGAACAAGCATGTTGAGGCAATGGGAATTAGGCACGTTGGAGATTGGCTTTGATTTCCTTATTATGTGTTTTAATTAAATTTGAGGTTTTAATGTAAAACACTATGTTGAACCATTCGGTTTTGTGGAGCAATTAAAATTTCTGCAAATTTATTATTACTCCATTTCTATTTAATTGTGGTTTAGAATTAAATAATGAGTCCATTTTATTTATGAGAATATTCAAAACAGGGTATCAAGACCATGTCTTGGATAAAGAAACACCTATTAAATGAACATTGAATATTTCAATCGAAAATTATCCCTAATCAAGGTCATTTAAATGATGGACAATTAATGGCCACTTGAGATTAGTGTGAAGTATGATTTATAGCACTGTTTCTTGTGCTACGAGGACATGATTGTCATAAATCATTTGCACAGGTATTGGTTTAGAACTATATCGAATCGACCTATGAGAATACTTTAAGAGATCTAAAGTTGTCATAAGTATTTTTCTCATTATTACTATCAGAACCTTTTTCCTCAACCATGAGTATTGTAAGTTCTCTTGTTTGAGTACCAGTCCTTTTTGATGTTGTCAAACGTCTGCCGTAAATGGGGATAATAACGAAAACACTAGGGCGGCTAGGTCCTCTTAGTACGGAAAGCTAACAATACAACACTGGGATTGTCCCCCTATTAACAATAGGGAACATGTCGTTGTTTACAAGGCCTCTCGAAGAGCGAGACTGTAAAAATGCATGGCCGTGCTGAGATGTATTTTAGAAATCATCTGCTTATTGACATTGGTACTCGGAAATTGAGAAATACTTCTTGACCTAATAAGGATGACGAAGAATCTTACCTTATAGTTCATGAAGAGGCATTAAGTGACTTAGGAAATGGGCTATACACTAACTGCACAGTTGTCCGGAAGGACAAGTATGAGATTAAAAGGAATGGTGTCCTTCCAACAAGTGTATTATTCCGGTAGAGGGTTTGTAATTATTAGAAAGCTAATTCTTCAGTGAGGTCAAGTAATCGGAATGCCAAGGTGGAGGACGTATCCCATCAGTAATATTAATGTATAATTAATATTACAGCTTAATCTTGACGGAACCATTAGGGTCGCACCCCAATAGAATTATCGATCCGAGAAGACGAATCAATCCGAAGGATTAGATGAGTCATTAGAGTATTATGAACAAAGACGTCGGATATCGATCTTAAAGCGTCAAAATCGAGCGTCATAAGTCGAGTCAAATTTATTATTCAATGAGACAAGAAATCAAGCAAGCGACAAGTACGAGCTAGGCTGTAGCCTTGCATTGGCCTAGCCATGCGAGTGCTAGGCTAGCCTAAGTTACAACTGCATCGCAAGGCATGCCGCAAGCCTAGCAAGCATTGCGTGCTTGGCCGAGCATGCTTACAGGGCTGGTGCTCATGGCCACTAGCAAGCTAGCAGCTGGCGCGACATATGTGCTAGCGTGCTAGCATGCTGGGCCTCGCACCCAGCCACTCTCAGCATCGCAACACCTGGGCATTGCCCAACACTCGCATAGCACAGATCGAGCATCGCAAGAAGCGTGCTATGCGTGCGTGTGATATGGTTGTGTGTGCTTGCTAGCGTAGCAGCACCTACCACAAACAGCTGCTGGGCCTCACTAGCACAGGCAATGCAACAGCAACAGTAGCAACCCGCATTGCGTGCGTGGCTTTCTTGCTACGCTCTTGCGTATGTGGGCTAGCCTACTAGCCCAGCCAAGGTCCTAGGCGCCAGCTAGGCAGCCTTGGCAGCTAAGGCAGGCTGGCAGCCAGCTCTACGTGGCCAGCTCACAGTCAATGGAGGGGACCAGTTTATGGGGATTGCTTGGGAAGCAAGGAGATTTTGCCCCCCCCCCCTTTAGTGGTCCTCACTTACCCTTGCTCACCATTTGCCACTTGGCGCTTGTTGATTAATTTGCATATTAATTTGTTTTTGGATTAAAATAAATTGAGCAAAATGCAATTCTCCCACATTGATGGGAAATGGGAAATTAAGACTCCCTTCCCTATAAATACCCAAGTTTTGGGTTTGGGAAAAAGCACTTGAGTTGAACTTAATAAGGCATCTCATGATAAGTGAGAAAACCTTTAAGTTTGTAATACTCTAGTATTTCCTTGGTCTAGCCCCGACTAACCTTTGGGGTAGAGACTGCTTGGGTCGGGTCGAGGGTGCGAGCCGTCGGAGGCTTACGCACTTGCGAAGTTAGAGCTTTCAAGTAAGAGCTCGTAAGCGAGCGAAGCGCACGTCGAGGGTAAGATCATCTTTTCTCTTTCTCTATCTTTGTTGTTTAATTATGTGATTGCATGTTTAGTAACATTAATTTGTATGCGGGTCTTGGGCAGGTTTCATTTCGCGCAATGTCGGACACTATGAAACCCAACAGAGGCCGTAATAAAAATGCATTTACACATAATCAGATCATGATCATATCAAGGGATCTCCAATGCTCATCCCTATCTGTTAGGGCTAGACTTGGAGGCCTGATCCCTATATCATTAGCCTACCCAACCTAAGAGCCACCGTCATCTGGCTCTTCTCAAAAATATATTTTCCACGACCTTAACCTTTGCAACCTAACCTTAGTTTCACTCTCACACACATCACGAATACACAACCAAATAATCCTTCCCTTAGGAACCCTTTGTCGTGAAATCCTGATACAACTTTGAAGCACGCCTTGTAGAATCATTCATTATCATAATCATAGCAACACAAAGTATGAGGTACTAAGCCTCCGCGTCTAAGTTACCCAAATACTTTCATTACCAAATCATCAATCATTGCACCATGAGATATAATGATTAATACATACACTTGATTAAGCTCGCTCAACATGCACCATCGCTTGATTCAGTCTTTTCATCTTGAGGAAGCTCTAAAACTTAGCTTTTCACCAACACTTACACCTACACTTCATCATTTTTTCACGTCTTTCTTTTCGGGAGAAAGTCGGTACCCTCCACGAAAATAATGGAAAATTTTTGCTTTTCTACATTTTCGAGTTGCACGAGCACAATCACAACACAATGCACACACGAGTCATGCACATTGAGTCATGTCACCATATCAAGTTAAGTATGCACACACAGTCATGAACATTGAGTCATGTCATTTCACCACATCGTCACATCAAGTCGAATTGAGTATGTTGAGTCACATAACGAGTCAGGTACACCAAGTCTTGGGTTAACCTTGAGAAACCTTGAGAAAAGTCCTATAGTCCAAAACATGGATGCAGGTACACTAAGTACCTAGCAGACGAGGAACCTTTAAAGAAGGTTTGATGAAGAATTGGGCAAGAACAAAGTGAGAAAGCGCCAGCAGCATCAGCAAAAAGAAAGAGTTGACGCATCGCGACAAAGCTGTCCCCGCGCGATGAAATCTTATGTGGCCATAGAAAAATCTGTCGGATGATAATCATCTTACTCAAGCCTCGTGATGAGCAATAGATTTTTCCTATAGTCTCGTGAGGAGCAATAGATAAAAAAGTTAATCTTGAGCAGTTTACCAAATATATTAATTTGATTGATGATCGGCCCGATTACAATGATATTTAATTGATGATCCGCTCGATTATGATCACCTTTGATTAGAGATCAACCCAATTACAGTCAAATTTGGTTGATGATTGGACTGATGACGACCACATCTTGATTACATATTGATTGAACGCGTTGGAGATGTGATCGGCCCGTTTACGATCGCATTTGATTGGTGATCGGCCCGATTACGGTCACAATTTCCTAAGATGGTTCAATAGGAATCTCCAAGCGAGATACAACCATTAGAGGAAGATTTCTACAGAAATCAATTTAAGCTCAATAAGATCTTGAAGAGTAAGGTTTTACGAAAGGCTTAGTGTGAGAAACTATCACTTCCAAAGCATGAAGACGAGAAGTTTTGAATACGGCTCATAGCGAAGTGGTCTTCGATAGTGCTCCCTAAGAAGGTGGAGTTTGTCGCCCAATTTTTGAAGACGGCTCAAAGCGTAGTGTTCTTCGATAGCTCCCTGAGAATGTGGAGGTTGTCACCCAATTTTGACGACGGCTCAAAGCGAAGTAGTCTTCGACAGCACTCCTTGAGAATGAGGTGGTTGTCACCTAATTTTTTAAGACGGCTCGAAGCAAAGTGGTCTTCGACAGCGCTACTTGAGAATGTGGAGGTTTTCCCCCTTGATTTGAAAAGACAGTTCAAGACGTAGCGGTCTTCGGCAGCGCTCCCTGAGAATGTGGAGGCTGTCAAACAACACAACTTTGATTCGACAAGATGTCACTCAAAGACGTGTGCTCGGAAAATCCTGATACGCATTTCTTTTCTTTAATTCCTTTATTTGTAGAACTGACTTTTTTTGCAGGTATCAGCGTTAAAAAGGATAATTTAGGATCGCAGAACGTTCTGAATCATTCTCCGCCCCTTTCGATCTACTTTGACTTTTGTTTTAAAAACTTGCGTTTCTCTAAACTCAGTTAAAGTGGGGGCTTCTGTAGACACCTGACTGTGTCTCACTAAAAACAAAACCCAGTGATGGGTACCTATTATATCTTTGATTAACGAGTTTGGTAAAGAGTTAAAAGAGTTTTGTGAAGTTCCCTTAAGCCTTGACCATGCCCCTAACCTTTTAAAAAATGTTTTAATCCAAAATCATTCATTTTGTGCCTTTAAACCTAAAATAATTCATTTTGTGTCCAAAAAATCATTCATTCCGTGCCCAATTTAGAAAAAAAAATTTGGTCCATAATCCCAGTCCAATTATTGCTTAGTTGGATGGGGCTTGAAAAGATCTTTCGAACGATATATTATAACCTCAAATCCAACTTAAAACGAATAAGTTATTGCCAGAACACTAAACCGAGCCTAGGTCCACCTTACCTACAAACCAATCATCATGTGGAGGGTCCAATTACCTTAATTCCAATCCTAAACCGATTAGGATTTTTTAGGAGGTTCTAGAATCCTCTAGAAGGTTCTAACTTATCCTTTCCCCGAAAGATAAAGATTAAAGAATTTGATATTGAATAAAACATCTCTTTTTTTATAATCCTAATCCTCATAGAATGAAAAGACGTATGGGTCTATCTCGTTAACCTAGTTCCATTAGAAATCAAATTTGTTATGGCTTAGTTATCCTTGGATCCATCGCAGAACGACTGGACCATCGCGCCGCGATTGGTATATTGCCATGTGATGGAATCTGAATTATTCCATTCCAAATTCTGATCTTTTCTAGTCGCGTCGACTCTCTTTTTTCCCTATAAATAGAGGTCGTTTTACCCCGTTTTCAATCACCAATAATCAATCATCAACTTCAATATTCTTGATCATCTTGTTTCGGGGGTTTTTAAGTGTCCTGCGGGAGAGATAGAATTCCCAGACTGGACTCCGAGCGCCTGTACCTACAAAATAACGGAGACTCCAGTTGGGTGGAGTTCCGCCTCTGACGATCAAGTTAGAACATGTTTGGAAGAATAAAAGTGCGGAATGTAAAGTGAGATCAGTTTCTCTATGGGGAGAAATGATCATTCGGCTATCATAGACGACCTCAATATCCGAGTATTTACTCTCGTGTGTAATTAAGTTAGTAATTAATTCTCTGGTTCCCAAGGTGGGAACATCTCCCTTTTAAAGGGTCTCGAGATGCATGCCCATCTTGGGTTAAGAAACCAGGACTGACAGGCTGTCTTGGGATTTGGGCCTTGAAGGCCGCCAAGCCCTTACTAAATATTTTTCTGCCACATGTCGACCACTAGTAGGTCCATATTGGGATCTCCTTAGGGTGACACGTGGCGGACTCTAATTGGTCCACGTGGCGGGGTAAAAAATCCCTTAATCATTTGCCCCTCACAGGGGTGACGTGACTAACCACGTAGCGCCTGTAACAGGTGTCACATGCGGGTAGGCGAACGTTTTTTTACCGTTTTTCCTTCTGGAACATTTCTCAGGGGTGCTCCCTTGAAATTCTTACCCCCCTATATATAAGGGTCATGCCCTAATCATTTTTGCATATTCGCAAGATATTTTCGGACATAAAATCTTTGACTTTTGGAAAGAACTTGTCTTTTTCTGAGAAAAGCACCTGTCGCCTACCTGACCGCCTGTTTCTACAGCCACCCAAGACTTTTTCCAAATGCATACAGTACCTTCAAACTAAAGGTAACCGCATACTTTTCTCTCGTATTAACTTTGTTTCTTTTCTTTTTGAAAATGGTTTCCCAAAAGCACACGGCACGGCCTAGGTTAGTGATCAGTCGGTCACCGAGGAGGGCTGAATATAGAACTAGGAGTGTCGACTGCCCCTTGCTAGACCACCCTTTGCAAACTTCTCCGAGTCCGACTGTCTCTTTATCTATGCAGGGCACCATGGCCAGAATTAAACAAACATCCAGGCAGCAGAACCTAGACGGCTCCTTTAGGGCGCCTATTAGTGAAGTCTCTGATCTGCCGCCTGGCACCCTAAGTACCCATAACGATTCTATTTTGCAAGAATCAGGGGAGGAGTTTGAGAGTGATGCCTCTGGCTCTGTTCGACAGGCCCCCCAGGCAGACGCAAGGTCCGACGGTTTAGACAATGAGTCCGAGCCAAGTACTTCTAGCAGAGTTTCTGATGACTCTGATGAAAAGCGCCCTCGGCTAGAGAAAGCGAGAGAGTCCCTTTCTTAGGAAAAGGGCGAGGGCTGGGCTAAGTCGTCTGCTACCCGCTGAGAGCAGTTTGCTGCTTATTATCATCACGTTCCCGCGGGCAAACGAAAAGCAATGGCTGACAAGGTGGGGAGCTTCCAAGCCGACCATGTCATGGGACATGGCTTTATTTTATGCTTGCCAAATGCTGAGGACACCGTAGTCTTGCCGGCTGGGTCAAACTATAATGACAAATGCTTTGGCTTCTATGAGGCGGCCATTCAGGCTGTTCTTAGATTCCCCCTCCATCCGGCCGTGGAGAGAATTCTGGATGGATACCAGCTGGGTATCTAGCAATTGGCCCCAAACTCTAGGGTAAATATCCTGGGCTATGTTGCCGCCTGTAAAATGCTGGAGGTGGATCTCAGCTTCGAGGCGTTCGCCCATATGCACTACCTCAGCCAAACACCAAAAGCAAGCGGATCCAACTGGTATACTTTATCCAGCCACAAAGGCTATATGATGACAATTGGGAAGAAAACAAGTGGAAGGACTAGAGAAGTAAATTCTACATTGTTTCTTTCCCTGAGGGTTCACTTAGAACCAAGTGCAGCTGCTGATGGTTCACTTAAAACCCGGTGCACCTGTCCTTTCGAAACAAGGGAACGGGGCAAAGATCAAGCTGGTCCAAGTGAGCCAACCGAACAGCCGTCTAGACATCACCAGGCGGCAGATGGAACAACCCTCATTACTTGGAACGAACTCATGGAGTTCATGACAAGTTTCAAGGGGGAGATCAAAGACTTGATTAACAAGAAGACGGCTGGCTCCGGCAAGGGTCAGTTGCCCTAAAAGAAAAATCTAGTCAAGGACCGAGTGCCTACTCCCCATCCTAAATCAAAGGAGGAGAACCATCCCTTGATTGACTTTTCCAAGATCTGATTTCCTGAAATAGGGAAGAGGAAGGCCATCCGGCATGTTCCGCCACATGGTAGTCCAGTTTCTGGTTGTTAAGGAGCTCACCGCCTACAATTTAATATTAGGTCGCCCCACTCTGAATGAATCCAATGTCGTTATCATTCTATTCCTTAAGCTCCTTAAATTTGAGAGGGATGATGGATCTTTTGGCTCCCTAAGAGGAGATCAGAAGATAGCTAGGGAGTGCTACCTCTCAGACGGCAAGCCTATTGTGGCCGCAGCCGACCAAGGTGAAGAGATAATAGACTTGGAGGAAATCAAGGATGTTGCGCCTGCTTTAATAACAGTCGGCAAAAAGAGAAAGACCGACCAGTTGGTGGTTGTGAAAAAAGAAAAGAAATAGCAATCATTGAATGGGGAACGGTCAAATGAACTCCGTCCCCAACCGGCTAGTGAAAACATTGATATTGCCCTGGCCGACACTCATCCAGAGCAACCTATTAAGGTTGGGACGGCTGCTTTTGCGAGTTTAGGTGCAAACTTGCACAATTTGTTGAAGAAATTCAAAGACATCTTTTCCTTTGAAGTAGAAGAAATGCCAGGCGTTAGCCCGGATTTAGCTGTTCATAAACTTGTTGTGGATCCCAAAAAGAAACCGGTTAGGCAATAGAAAAGAAACCATGGCGAGGAAAGAAGTCAGGCAGTGGTCGCCGAAGTAAAAATCTGTTAGATGCTGGATTCATTCGAAAATGTTACTTCCTAGATTGGGTAGCAAATGTTGTGCTTGTCAAGAAACCGAATGGTACCTAGCACATGTGTGTTGATTACATAGATTTGAACAAGGCATGTCCAAAGGACAGATATCGTCTTCCAAAGATCGACAGTTTGGTCGACTCTACAGTCGGTCATGCGTTGATGAGTTTTATGGACACCTACTAAGGATTTTATCAAATACCCCTTGAAAGAAAGATCAAGAGAAGACGGCATTCATCACTGATCAGGGGTTATTCTGCTACACTATGATGGCATTTGGTTTGAAAAATGCGCCTGCTACTTTCCAACGGATGATTCAAATAGTCTTCATCAATCAAATTGGGAGGAATGTAGAGGCGTACATTAATGATATGATAGTCAAATCCAGGTACGGATAACCTTGCTGACCTCCGAGAAACTTTCACCACACTCAGGCAGCATAAGGTCATGCTTAATCCCAAGAAGTGTGTCTTTGGTGTTGAGTCTTAGAAGTTTCTCGGATTTCTAATTGATCAAAGGGGGATAGAGGCCAAGCTAGAAAAAATACATGCGGTCATTGACATGAAGTCACTTCGCACTGTAAAGGAAGTTCAAAAATTAACAAGTTACCCGGCGGCATTGGGAAGATTCCTCAGCCGCTCAGGCGACAAGTGCCTTTATTTCTTCCAAGCTATAAAAAAGAAGACTATGTTTGAATGGGGGAAGATGCTGAGGCGGCCTTTTAGAAGTTGAAAGAACACTTGCATTCATTGCCAAGACTTGTTAGCCCCCTGCCAAAGGAAGCGCTTTACATGTAATTAGTCGTCCTAGATCATGCTCTCAATGTTGTTCTTCTTGCTGAAAGAGACGGAACCCAGCTCCCGATCTATTTCATTAGCCATGTTCTACGAAATGCAGAACTGAGGTACCCTATGGTTGAAAAGTTTGGCCTTGCTCTTTTCATGGAAGTCAAGAAGTTAAAACCTTACTTCTTGGCACATCCGGTTGTGGTCTACATAGACCAACCTATCAAGCGGCCAATGGCAACCATGGAATCATCCGGCCGAATGATCAAATAAGCTATTGAAATTCAATGCCTTAAAATCTCTTTTGAACCAAGGAAGGCAGTGAAAGGTCAGGTGTTTGCCGACTTCATTGTCGAAATGACAAGGCCGGCTAATCCCGTAAATCTTGATCAAGTTTGGAAAGTATATGTGGACGGGAGCTCTACCAAGAACGACAGCAGTGCAGGTGAAAGGAATGGTGTCCTTCCAACAAGTGTATTCTTCCGATAGAAAGTTCAGAATTATTACAGAGTTAATTCTTCAATAAGATCAAGTGATCGGAATGCCTACGTAGAGGCCGCTTCCGATCAGTAATATCGAGGTACAATTGATATTACTGCTTAATCTTAACTGAACCCTTCGGATCGAACCCAATCGAATCACCGATCCGATACGACGAATTAATCCGAAAGGATTTAATGAGTCGACAACGTTTTACGAATACAGACGTCGGATATCGAGCCTAGGGCATCGAGGCCGAGCGTCAAAAATTACAAGCGACAAGTACGAGCGTAGCCGTAGCACCACAATGGTCTAACCATGTGGATGCTAGGCTAGTTCGAGCTAGCATGCACCTAGCATGGCTAGGCGCAAGCCTAAGCACACTAGGTGTGCTAGGCGCACCATTGAAGCCTAGGCGCACCATCGCAGCCTAGGCACACCATCGCTGACCATCGCAGCCCTAGCATCATGCCTAGGCGCTATCGCAACCCTAGCATGATGCTTAGGCACCATCGCTGAGCATCGCAGCCTAGGCGCACCATTGCAACACAGCAACATGCTTGCTTGGATGCCTAGGTGAGCATGGTAGGGTCACACACGCACCAAGCACAGCCATCGCAGTGCTAGGCACTGGCGTGTGCTAGTGCGAGGAGGCCTGGCAGCATCGCCCAGCAAGCATGCTAAGCCCTTGTGTGCGTACGCTCGCTGGCTGGGCTAGCAAGGTGTGCGAGGCATGTGTGCGTGCGTGAGGTGCAGCGAGGGATGCGAGGGTGGTGCGTGTGACTAGTGAGGCAAGAGGCCAGCATGTGTGGCTCGCTAGCAGCACGTATGCTGGCTACGCGAGCATGTGCGAGAGAGGCGAAGGCCAGCACCAGCGCCAAGCATCGCCTAGCACCAAGCATGCACTGCCTGGCTGGGATGCGAAGGCTGCTAGGTGGGCTGGTGCTAGCTGGGTGGGCTAGCTGGCACTGCTAGCTGACGTGCTAGCTGGAAGCAGCCCAGCAGCCTATGCTTAAGGCGGTTTTGTGAGGGGTGGGGACCAAGGCTTGGGCAAAGCCTTGGGGAGCAAGGCAATGGTCCCCCCCACTTCTTCATGGTCCTCACCTAACCTTCTCTCTCCCCTTGACACTTGTTGCATTGTAATTAAATTTAATTATTAATTTACTTTGGAAATAAATTAATTATCAAGTTATTCATTCTCCCACATTGGTTGGGGAATGAAGTTCAAGGGTGCATTTCCCTATAAATACCAAAGGCATGGTATTGGGAAACAAACAACCTTGAGTGGAATTAAAAAGGAAACTCTTGTAATTAGAGTAAACCTTTGATTCGTAAAACTCATAGTTTTGTTTTGTCTGGGTCTTGACTAACCTTCAAAACTTGGGATGCTCGGGTCGGGTCGAGGGTAAGTTCCGTCGGAGATCTCGCAGTTTCGGGACTTTGAAGTAAGAGCTTTTCGGGAGCGAAGCACGCAACAAAGGTATAATTCTTGTTCTTAGTCTTGTTTGATTAAGTTTATTGTGCTTGTTAATTTCTTCAATTAAGGGGCGGGTCTTGGGAGGTTTCCTTCCGCGTAATGTCGGGTCACTACGAAACTATACAGCGGTATCGGAGCCACGCTCCTTTTAATTTTTGCAATTATTTTTTAATTAAGGTGTTTTAAAAGAATTTATTCTTCTGGTTTCTGTTCTTTTAATTAGATTAGATGCTCGTTTTAATTAATTTTAAAACTCGGTTTTATTCTCGATTTGGCTGTCGAACCCAGATTTTGGCTCAAAATAGTGATTTTTGGGTGGAATCGACATTCTAGAACAGATTCAATCCTTTAAGAGGGCTGTCCAGAAGCCAAATTCGAACCAAAAACCCATTTTTTCTGGGGTTTTTTGTTTTTCAACGAAAATTTTAATTCTTTTTAAGCCTTGATTAATGCAAGCATTACAAGATTAGATTAAATGCACATTTGCATCACTAATCTACTGGTTTTAAAATTATCCTTAAGCGTAATAATGGAGTTTTTATTAGTGCTTAAGTTGATATACCATTTTTCACATAAACTTGTTTTTCACAAATTTTGCAAATAAATTGCAATAAAATGTGAAAGCTTGTTGTGAACTTGTAATTGTTAAGTTCCTATAATGTTAAAGTTCTAATCTTTAAAGGTTTAAATGATTGGAACCCTAACCCTAAATTCCATATTGAACAAAGTTCTAATACTTGTGAGTAAAATTTGATTAATCTTCATATTGGAAGATGTAATCTTAGTATTTTACACAAGTATGAAAGTTAGGAAATTTTTCATTAGATGATTAGTTTATATTTCCAACTCCCATTTGTCAAATCCATTATTAATTAGCATATTGGAAAGATTAATTATGGACATTGCTCATTTTATTTCAAGCATAAAGAAAGGCCTAATTTTGTTCAAAATAAAAAAAATTTTGGATAATTTAGGCTTGTGCACCAATTAAAAAAAAAATAAGTTTGTTTAAGTCTTATTTTATTTTATTTTATTTTATTTTATTTTTTCCTCAAATTAATTCTAAAATGTAATTTAGAATTAAATTTTGTCACACACAAATCAAAATTAAATTCCGAGAAATGGCACGCAAATCAAGGCAAAAACACCCAAGCGCCACAGGGGTGTGCCATGATGATGTTGTGCGATGCTGTGTGGCGGGGAGGCTTGGGGCTGAGTGCGTGAAGCAGTGGCTAGGCGCTGGCTTGCGAGGGGATACTGCTGGGCAGCATGGGAGCAAGCACTAGCCCAGCGAACCACTTGCTGGCAGGCGCCAGCTTGCTAGCCAACATGTGTAGCATGCTTGGCAGGCTGCTAATGCTAGCAGCGTGGCTTGCTGTGCTGGGCGCAACATGCTAGCACCACGCACCACAGCACAAGGCATAGGCTGCCTAGTAGCCATGGTGCGCACCCACCAAACACTTGCGTGGGATTTTTGCTTGATTTTGAGCTATACGATTTTGCGAAAATTTTTCCATTTTAATAATTTTAAATTATTATTTTAACTAGGTTAGACCTCGGTTTTTCCGGCTTTTGCAAAATTTTTTATTTAGACAAATTATGAGTTATGCCGACTTAATTAATCGGATTAAATAAGTATGGATGCGTAATTTAGTGGGAGCTTAATTAATTGCGTGAGCATTTTGCGTTTAGAAATAATGAATTAAACAACTTTGACTAGTTTTAATTAGGCGCGTTAATCGGATTAATCACCTAAGTTAGTTACTAGTTTTGTGTGTTTAATTATGTATTTTGTAAAATTGCATGGGCCATTCACAAATAGTGAATGGGTGAATGGAAGATTGTTATTCAAAACAGGTCTTTGAAAATGGCAACTAGTGGGGCCCGACTAGGATAGAAAATACGGACTGCGTTCCGTTATGTATTTTTGTAAATCTAAATACGGTCTGCAAACCGTTAATTATTTTTGTACTATTAGATTAATCTTAGTCGTTCTAGCTAGTTTATTTTTTTTTGGCCAAGATGTCTCAAGACGGCGTTTCGATGAAGACGAGCCAAAATGAAGACCCATGGAAATTGAAGATTTCAAGGGGTTATGCTAGTTGCCAAATGCATCTATTTTATGCTTTATGTATTTTGTTATTATATATGATGGCTAGATGCATGTCTAGGATTTCTATATGTTGCGACGATTAGTTAAGTTCACTTAAATCAACCAAAATAGAAACCCTAGGTCCCTTAATAATATTGAGCTAAAATTTTCCGTTCCAAGAACAACACTTACAGAACTAATGCGCGTACGTGATGGACTACGCCAAAGCGAGACATCACTACTTCCCTAGGAACGTAAGGTATACTAGGTATACGAGTTGTCTTGGTTAAGCTCAACGATATCAGTAAGGAGTCCTTAGATGTCGTGGCAAAAGAGATAAAATGTCAAGGATGCATTAGATGCGACATTTTATCAAACCGAGAGTAGCTTGGAGCTATTAGCAATTGGATTGCTTACCTTAAGATATTTAATGATTAAGACAAGCCAAAGCATGCTTAACCATTTCTTGATCTTTGGGATCTCGGAATCTTTTATTCTCGCCCAAAGGGACAATTTTATAAATGCGTGGATAAAATGCTCAATAAGATTGAAAATATGCATGAACGTTTTTAAGTTCAACTTATTGATTTATGAATGGTTTTTCACTTCAAATTCTTTCAATTGTATAACCATATCTGCAAGTAACTCAAACAACAACCAATTCTCTTTACGCTCAATTCTCGACAAGGAGAAGTTGAGCGGGCCAAACTTTCTTGATTGGCAAAGAAATCTCCGCATTGTATTAATGCAAGAACAAAAGGAATACGTCCTTGATGAGGAAATGCCCGACGCTCCTAATGAGGAGGTCACTCAGGCTGCCCTAAACCGATGGCAAAGTGCCAATCGGGATGTCAAATGCATCATGTTGGCCACTATGTCTCCGGACCTTCAAAAGACTTTCTTTGAAAAGGAGACGGCTTTTGAGATCATTTCTGAGCTTTAGAATATGTTTCAAGAGTAGGCCCGAACTGAAAGGTTCGAAACCCACAGGCAGATCCTTGAGAGCAAGCTCAAGAAAGGAGAGCCAGTCAGCCCACATGTCCTCAAAATGATCGGATTATTTGAGAACATGGAAAGGCTTGATGCTGGGTATTCAACCGAGATGGCAATTGACATCATTCTCCACTCGCTTTACAAAGGCTATGATCAGTTCAAAATGAACTATAATATGCATAGTATGGAGAAAAACCTCACCGAGCTTCATGGTATGTTGAAGCAAGCCGAGAAAACCCTCAAGGGTGAGGGCAAGCATGACATGCTCATGGTGAGGAAGGGCAAGCCATTCAAACGTCCGGGAAAAAAGAAGAGCTTTAAAGGGAAAAATAAGAAATTCCCGCCTATGTCAAAATTTGCCAAGGGCAGCAAGGATAAAAAGGCAACCTCTTTTAAATCTGATTCCGAATGTTTCTACTACAAGAAGAAAGGACATTGGAAACGGGACTGCCTCAAATTCAAGGAAGATAAGAAGAATGGCAACGTTGCTTCTTCATCAGGTATTTTCGTTATAGACTTAAACTTCGCTAGCAAAACATCGTGGGTATTAGATAGCGGATGTGGCTCACACCTTTGTTCCAATGCTTAGGGACTAATAATAAATATGAGGCTAGAGAAGAGAGAGGTCGAGCTTCGGGTCGGCAATGGAGTAAGGATGTCTGCCGTCTCCGTTGGAACTCTCAGTTTGTCTTTACCCTCAGGGCTTATTCTAGAACTTGAAAACTGCTATCATTTTCCAAGAGTGACCAATAACATTATTTCAATATCGGCGTTGGACGCCAAAGGATTCGAATTTCGAATCAAAAACAATAGTTGTTTTATTTATTTTGATAATGTTTTATATGGTAAGGCACATTCAAAAAATGGTATTTATGTGCTTTCACTAGACAAACAGGTTTATAACATCAATAATACTGCCACAAGGGCTAAGACCATCGAGTCGAATCAAACTTACTTGTGGCATTGTCGTCTTGGCCATATTAACATCAAACGCATCAAGAAACTTCTTCAAGAAGGTGTTCTTGACTCATTCGACTTGGAGTCGTTTGAAAATTGCGGAGGATGCTTATTAGGCAAGATGATAAAACAGCCATTCTCCAAGTTGAGAGAAGGGCAAGTGACTTATTAGGTCTAATACACACTGATGTATGTGGACCAATGAGTACACCCGCAAGACAAGGTTACGAATATTTGAGCCATGTCAACCTGATAAAACTGACAATCTAGATGCTTTAGAAGCATCTAAGAAGATTGGTCAGAATCCATTTGATAATGAAAATGCTCAACCGATTACCCTTCGTAGGTCGCAACGGCAAAGATCTCAACTAGACAGATACCTCGGTATCGTCTTAACCGATGATCAGGACATCCTAGTCATGGATGGTGATGAGCCAGCGACATACAAGCAATCTATGACGAGCCCCGACTCTGCAAAATGGCAAGAGGCCACGAGATCCGAGATGGACTCCATGTCTGAAATCAAGTCTAGGACTTGGTAAATTTGCCCGAGGGTTATACACCCATTGGTTGTAAATGAATCTTCAAAGTGAAGACAGACAAGGATGGAAATGTATCGATATACAAACCTAGACTGGTGGCAAAAGGTTATAGACAAGTCCACGGGATTGACTATTATGAAACTTTTTAACCAGTTGAAATGCTAAAATCCGTCCGGATCATCCTAGCGATTGCTGCATATTACAATTATGAAATATGGCAGATGGATGTCTGAGCGCGGGGAAATTAGGTCGTTGACTAACCTCCTCACGGCCAAACGAAATTTATTATAATCCTAAACTAACCCCTAAACAAGTCTAGTGGTAAGTTCGGAGTCGAACCACAAGGAACGGTAATGTTGGATTGTTCTCGATCTAATGCTTAAGCTACGCCAAAGTCGGTTTATGGATAGTGGACACTACAACTACACTAACACACATATAAAGATCAAGATATTACAAAGTCTACTAGGGGCAAAGATCCACTTTGAACAATTAACAAGTTAATGGGAATCGATTTGATAATCAATCATGCAAAGAAAGAATTAAAATGGGAATTAATTACCATCAAGAGCAATCTCTCAAATTCCTAGCCTAGATCCCTCATTGACTAGGTGCATAGAAGAAATTTACCCAAAATGCAATCAAATATATAAATTCTAATTCACAATCCCTTGTCAAACTAGAACTAACATGCAATTAAGTTTGCTATCTTGGGAGATCAATCCAATTTAAAACAAACAACATGCCATCATCAATTCAATCAATTTAATCACACAATTATCATCAAATTTATCTCAAATAACTCAATTAACCATAACAAAGCTTCACTCAACACCTAGTAGAAGGAAATCTACTCAAACATGATTAACAAAGCAATTAATAAAGCATAAAGAGAAAAGAGAGTAAGAAATGCTCATTGATATAAAATAGAGATCTTCAAATCATCAAATTCCTCCTTTGATTATCCAAAATCCATGAAAACCATTGTTTCTCTCACTTTCTCTCTCCAAAATTTGAGAGTTTCTCTCTCTAAAACCTAAAACTAACCTAAAACTACTGAAAATATCTTTTTTCCTTAATGAGCAAAAAAAAACTATTTATACCCCTTACAAAATTGCTTAGGAAGCTCCGCAAAAAGTCAGCTGAAACGGGAAAAGGTCCGACCGAACTCTGGGTAGGTTCGGTCGGACTCAGGGTAGGTTCGGCCGAACTCAGGGTAGGTTCAGTCGAACCTCCCTGATCCTTGTTTGGTCGAACTTTCCTGGTTCGACCCCTCCTGTAAACATGCTGAAAACTTGGTTGAAACTGCCTTGGAGGTTCGGTCGAACTTTTCAAAAGTTTGACCACACCTTGGTTCGACCGAACCTCTTAGAGGTTCGGCCACACCTCCTCTTAAACTTCCTCTTCTTGCTTCCTCTTCTTCCCTTTTGCTCCTCTTGTCTTTGTCCATGCCTCCATACTTGGCCAAGGGGCCTCCTACCGTGCTTAGGACCGTCATGGAACCTGCAAAAGATAGCAAAGATCACGAGAGCATGGGGATGATAAAATTATGCATAAAGATTATCAAAACAAGCGCAAATAAGCATACTTTTTGCTCATTAAAGAAAAGGAAGCCATAAGAGGAGAAAAGAGGTAGAAAACCTAAGAAAAACAGGAGAAAAGAGACCAATACACTACCCCTAAGGGTAACATAAATGTCACTCATCAAACACCCCCAAGCTTAACTTTTGCTCATCCTCGAGCAAAACAAAACAAACACAACGGAAAACGATGTATATTTTTTTTTTTTAAAAAAAACAATAAAATAAAATAAAACTAGAAGAGAAAGAATATACACTAACTCACTTTCGTAGGAATCACGAATGCATTTAGCACATGCATCAAGCACTTTAAACCCCATAGATCGCTCTAGAGGACGAGTAAGATCTCGTAAGGGTGTCCTAAGAGTTTAACCCATAACTCTTGACAAAAATCAAGGCAAGGAAATAAATAAATAAAATAAAATAAATCGAAGTAAGAGAAAAGTTACAAGCGTTCTAGAGTGGACTTTTATGATGGAACAAACACTAATGAATGTCAATCTTTCTAAAATAATAAAGGTATGCACGTTCTAAGATGTCCAAGGTTGATTGAAACATAACATATGCTAAGCATAGAGAACTAAAGGAAACACATTCCACCTTTTGTTTCAACCAATCAAACCACGTTCTCTCTACTAGTTTCAAATCCACTTTCAAGTTAGCTTCTCATGATTCCACGATGAAACCGGAAAATAAATAAGACATTAAAAACATTGAGAAGGTTACCCGACATCTTGGCTATGCAAACTCGCTCTATAGGCTTGATTCCTATTTCCCGCCATCATTGAATGACTTAACCCTCTAGGATCAAAAGGACTTTCAAGGTATTAACATATAAGCTAGGAGAGTAAAGGTGTGGAGAACTCTTGAAATTGGTGGTAAACCTATGTGAAGCACGGGTGGAACTTCTTCCACAAGATCCAAACGATTCCAAAACAAAAATGCCAAGTATGCTTATTAAATAACTTTCCCCCAAGCTTATTTAACACAAAATAACAAAAACAGGGAGAACAACAATAACAAAACCCTTTTTTTTTGTGCTTTACATTCTTCTTTACTTTTTTTTTCAATAATTCCTTTTTCCAAGCTTTTTTTTTTTTTTTTTTTTTTAAATGTCCTTGCCTCTTTTAACTTTGGACGGCTTTTTCTCAAAATGTATTTGGTTTTATGCAAAAAAATTATATACAACACATACTTGCTTTGCAAATGAACTTATAATTCTAAACTTGCACCATAAAATATAAAACAAGCTCCAAAACAAAATTGCTTCACAAAACTAAAGGTAGAAAGTGAAACCAAGGCTTCAAGGCTTGTATTGTGGCTAGAGAAAAGAAGGTATATGGCTCAAAAAGGCTAGCAAGAGGGGCAAATATAAACTAAACTCAAAAATAGAAAATCTATCCTATAAAAAGAGAAATTCCTTTGTCATCCCCTAAAGTGGCACGGTCGCGATCTTGGGAGCTAAAAGTCAAGTTCTAGATACGAGAATGCAATAGCCAAGGATCCAAATATGCCGCTCAACAAAGTATGATGAAGGCTTGAACAATTTACCTCACTAGGGATAGCAATAACCAACTCTTGATTTCATATCCACCATAGAGAGCAACTCCATCTTACCACAAGCAAGTGAACTAGGGCTTCATGGTCTCAAAGTTCTTAACAACTACCTTAGCATATCATATCCTAGAGTCAACCTAACACATTCTCAAACCGTGCATACCTTTATAATTTAGGAATAAGGACATTCAAGAATACAAGTCCAAGCGTATTATGTCAAAAGTAAGAACAAAACAAAACACATTGCAAATTTGCCTTGATAGAAACAAAATCTTTTTGGAATTTTCAAAATAAAGAAAATGGAAATGCATATACAAATGTGCATGGCATATATGAATCAAAATTCCACCAAACATGATAGAATACCCTCCCCTAAGCTTGAATGAGGAAACATGCTCAAACTTTAAACCAAAGAATCCATGGGAGGAGAAAAGAAAGAAAGTCATCCAACCAACCAACATATGTCCAACAAGTCACAAATCATTAGAGGAAGAGCAAGGAAGGATATTACCGGATATTAGGTGGGTATAGTACCCGCAAATGACCCAATTAAACCTTCTCAAAGCCACTCTTCTCAAGAATTGAATCTTGTTTTCCATATGCTAGCAATTGTGGTGCCAAACTTCCTTGATTCTTGATCCAAACCAATGCACCAAAGTATATCAAGTTATGTACCTAGAAAAAGGCACACAAAAATTTCCATGAGAGAAAATCTATTCTAAAAAGAAAAGAAAATGAAAGCAATAAAACACGGGTTACTTCCCGAGAAAGGCTTGCTTAAGGTCCAAGCTTGACCGCTCTAGTAAATAATATTGCAACGATCGCAAGAGCTTGTCAAATGCACTACTACACATCTCATAAGATAACAAGTAAGCAAATGATATAAGAAGGGCATGCACCAAGATTAGTGCACGCAAAAGAAGGTGAAGAGGGAGTTGCCAAGAAGAAGAAGAATCAAAAGAAAATTCACGAAAATAAGAAGAAGAATAGAAAGGCAAACTCTCTTCACAAAAATCTTTTTCGGTGGCAAAATCACCCTTTTCCTCAATAGAAGACGAAAGAGGGACATGAAAATCTTCATAGGCAAGGGGTTCCCCAATAGGCTCATTAACAAAGGAAGGAAGGGATATAGGAGTATAGGGGATATGGTTGAAATTCCTTGAAAAAGGGACATGAGAGAAGGGGATAGGAGCAATGGTCTTACAAATGGTCTCTTCTTCACCACCATTCCTCAAATCACCAATTTGAGCATGAAAATCAATCATAGAATCCTCCAAAGAAGAACACTCATGATCATGATCTCCCTCAAACATCCAACTTCCAAGAGGAACTACATAATCCCCTTCACTACAATCATGAACAACAACTCCCTTAACTTCCATAAAGCCTAAAATCTCAAAGCCATGCATGAATGGATGCAAATTCATTTCAAAATGGTCTTTCTCCCATGAAGCATTCTTAATGAACTCACTCAAAAGGCTATGGGTTTTCATTTGACACTCAATAAACACATTAGACATAACCTTAAATGAATCCAAATACTCATGGATAAAAGGATCACAATCATGCACTTGAGACTCATCAAGATGGGGAAAAGGGTTAGGATTTTCAAAATCAACACTCTCTTCATTCTCAACTCCTTCACCATCACTCATATGCTCACCAATGGGATCCTCACACTCTCTTGGTTGCTCAAAATCATCATCATCATCCTCAACACACACATTAAATTGGGATTTTTCACAAACAAGCATCAAGGGTGACAATTGGCTTTCTAACTCTTCTTTTCTTCTCCTTCCCTCCTCAAGACGCTCCTCATTCTTTTTCATTATCTCTAATTGACCTCTCATAGAATTAAGAATCATTTCCTTACTAGGCCCAAGCTCATTATCAAGCTCAATGCACCTAATTTGAGATTCAAAAGTATCAATAAGGGATTCAAAAGGTGTTGAAGGTTGAGGCTCAACAAGAGAAGAAGAAGTACAACCAAGATTAGAAAAATCAACATTTGAGATGCTTTAGAAGCATCTAAGAAGATTGGTCAGAATCCATTTGAGATTCAAAAGTACAACTGCTATCATTTTCCAAGAGTGACCAATAACATTATTTCAATATCGGCGTTGGACGCCAAAGGATTCGAATTTCGAATCAAAAACAATAGTTGTTTTATTTATTTTGATAATGTTTTATATGGTAAGGCACATTCAAAAAATGGTCTTTATGTGCTTTCACTAGACAAACAGGTTTATAACATCAATAATACTGCCAAAAGGGCTAAGACCATCGAGTCGAATCAAACCTACTTGTGGCATTGTCGTCTTGGCCATATTAACATCAAACGCATCAAGAAACTTCTTCAAGAAGGTGTTCTTGACTCATTCGACTTGGAGTCGTTTGAAAATTACGGAGGATGCTTATTAGGCAAGATGATAAAACAGCCATTCTCCAAGTTGGGAGAAGGGCAAGTGACTTATTAGGTCTAATACACACTGATGTATGTGGACCAATGAGTACACCCGCAATACAAGGTTACGAATATTTGAGCCATGTCAACCTGATAAAACTGACAATCTAGATGCTTTAGAAGCATCTAAGAAGATTGGTCAGAATCCATTTGATAATGAAAATGCTCAACCGATTACCCTTCGTAGGTCGCAACGGCAAAGATCTCAACTAGACAGATACCTCGGTATCGTCTTAACCGATGATCAGGACATCCTAGTCATGGATGGTGATGAGCCAGCGACATACAAGCAATCTATGACGAGCCCCGACTCTGCAAAATGGCAAGAGGCCATGAGATCCGAGATGGACTCCATGTCTGAAATCAAGTCTGGGACTTGGTAAATTTGCCCGAGGGTTATACACCCATTGGTTGTAAATGAATCTTCAAAGTGAAGACAGACAAGGATGGAAATGTATCGATATACAAACCTAGACTGGTGGCAAAAGGTTATAGACAAGTCCACGGGATTGACTATGATGAAACTTTTTCACCAGTTGAAATGCTAAAATCCGTCCGGATCATCCTAGCGATTGCTGCATATTACAATTATGAAATATGGCAGATGGATGTCTGAGCGCGGGGAAATTAGGTCGTTGACTAACCTCCTCACGGCCAAACGAAATTTATTATAATCCTAAACTAACCCCTAAACAAGTCTAGTGGTAAGTTCGGAGTCGAACCACAAGGAACGGTAATGTTGGATTGTTCTCGATCTAATGCTTAAGCTACGCCAAAGTCGGTTTATGGATAGTGGACACTACAACTACACTAACACACATATAAAGATCAAGATATTACAAAGTCTACTAGGGGCAAAGATCCACTTTGAACAATTAACAAGTTAATGGGAATCGATTTGATAATCAATCATGCAAAGAAAGAATTAAAATGGGAATTAATTACCATCAAGAGCAATCTCTCAAATTCCTAGCCTAGATCCCTCATTGACTAGGTGCATAGAAGAAATTTACCCAAAATGCAATCAAATATATAAATTCTAATTCACAATCCCTTGTCAAACTAGAACTAACATGCAATTAAGTTTGCTATCTTGGGAGATCAATCCAATTTAAAACAAACAACATGCCATCATCAATTCAATCAATTTAATCACACAATTATCATCAAATTTATCTCAAATAACTCAATTAACCATAACAAAGCTTCACTCAACACCTAGTAGAAGGAAATCTACTCAAACATGATTAACAAAGCAATTAATAAAGCATAAAGAGAAAAGAGAGTAAGAAATGCTCATTGATATAAAATGGAGATCTTCAAATCATCAAATTCCTCCTTTGATTATCCAAAATCCATGAAAACCATTGTTTCTCTCACTTTCTCTCTCCAAAATTTGAGAGTTTCTCTCTCTAAAACCTAAAACTAACCTAAAACTACTGAAAATATCTTTTTTCCTTAATGAGCAAAAAAAAACTATTTATACCCCTTACAAAATTGCTTAGGAAGCTCCGCAAAAAGTCAGCTGAAACGGGAAAAGGTCCGACCGAACTCTGGGTAGGTTCGGTCGGACTCAGGGTAGGTTCGGCCGAACTCAGGGTAGGTTCAGTCGAACCTCCCTGATCCTTGTTTGGTCGAACTTTCCTGGTTCGACCCCTCCTGTAAACATGCTGAAAACTTGGTTGAAACTGCCTTGGAGGTTCGGTCGAACTTTTCAAAAGTTTGACCACACCTTGGTTCGACCGAACCTCTTAGAGGTTCGGCCACACCTCCTCTTAAACTTCCTCTTCTTGCTTCCTCTTCTTCCCTTTTGCTCCTCTTGTCTTTGTCCATGCCTCCGTACTTGGCCAAGGGGCCTCCTACCGTGCTTAGGACCGTCATGGAACCTGCAAAAGATAGAAAAGATCACGAGAGCATGGGGATGATAAAATTATGCATAAAGATTATCAAAACAAGCGCAAATAAGCATACTTTTTGCTCATTAAAGAAAAGGAAGCCATAAGAGGAGAAAAGAGGTAGAAAACCTAAGAAAAACAGGAGAAAAGAGACCAATACACTACCCCTAAGGGTAACATAAATGTCACTCATCAAACACCCCCAAGCTTAACTTTTGCTCATCCTCGAGCAAAACAAAACAAACACAACGGAAAACGATGTATATTTTTTATTTTTAAAAAAAACAATAAAATAAAATAAAACTAGAAGAGAAAGAATATACACTAACTCACTTTCGTAGGAATCACGAATGCATTTAGCGCATGCATCAAGCACTTTAAACCCCATAGATCGCTCTAGAGGACGAGTAAGCTCTCGTAAGGGTGTCCTAAGAGTTTAACCCATAACTCTTGACAAAAATCAAGGCAAGGAAATAAATAAATAAAATAAAATAAATCGAAGTAAGAGAAAAGTTACAAGCGTTCTAGAGTGGACTTTTATGATGGAACAAACACTAATGAATGTAAATCTTTCTAAAATAATAAAGGTATGCACGTTCTAAGATGTCCAAGGTTGATTGAAACATAACATATGCTAAGCATAGAGAACTAAAGGAAACACATTCCACCTTTTGTTTCAACCAATCAAACCACGTTCTCTCTACTAGTTTCAAATCCACTTTCAAGTTAGCTTCTCATGATTCCACGATGAAACCGGAAAATAAATAAGACATTAAAAACATTGAGAAGGTTACCCGACATCTTGGCTATGCAAACTCGCTCTATAGGCTTGATTCCTATTTCCCGCCATCATTGAATGACTTAACCCTCTAGGATCAAAAGGACTTTCAAGGTATTAACATATAAGCTAGGAGAGTAAAGGTGTGGAGAACTCTTGAAATTGGTGGTAAACCTATGTGAAGCACGGGTGGAACTTCTTCCACAAGATCCAAACGATTCCAAAACAAAAATGCCAAGTATGCTTATTAAATAACTTTCCCCCAAGCTTATTTAACACAAAATAACAAAAACAGGGAGAACAACAATAACAAAACCCTTTTTTTTTGTGCTTTACATTCTTCTTTACTTTTTTTTTCAATAATTCCTTTTTCCAAGCTTTTTTTTTTTTTTTTTTTTTTTTTAAATGTCCTTGCCTCTTTTAACTTTGGACGGCTTTTTCTCAAAATGTATTTGGTTTTATGCAAAAAAATTATATACAACACATACTTGCTTTGCAAATGAACTTATAATTCTAAACTTGCACCATAAACAATAAAACAAGCTCCAAAACAAAATTGCTTCACAAAACTAAAGGTAGAAAGTGAAACCAAGGCTTCAAGGCTTGTATTGTGGCTAGAGAAAAGAAGGTATATGGCTCAAAAAGGCTAGCAAGAGGGGCAAATATAAACTAAACTCAAAAATAGAAAATCTATCCCATAAAAAGAGAAATTCCTTTGTCATCCCCTAAAGTGGCACGGTCGCGATCTTGGGAGCTAAAAGTCAAGTTCTAGATACGAGAATGCAATAGCCAAGGATCCAAATATGCCGCTCAACAAAGTATGATGAAGGCTTGAACAATTTACCTCACTAGGGATAGCAATAACTAACTCTTGATTTCATATCCACCATAGAGAGCAACTCCATCTTACCACAAGCAAGTGAACTAGGGCTTCATGGTCTCAAAGTTCTTAACAACTACCTTAGCATATCATATCCTAGAGTCAACCTAACACATTCTCAAACCGTGCGTACCTTTATAATTTAGGAATAAGGACATTCAAGAATACAAGTCCAAGCGTATTATGTCAAAAGTAAGAACAAAACAAAACACATTGCAAATTTGCCTTGATAGAAACAAAATCTTTTTGGAATTTTCAAAATAAAGAAAATGGAAATGCATATACAAATGTGCATGGCATATATGAATCAAAATTCCACCAAACATGATAGAATACCCTCCCCTAAGCTTGAATGAGGCAACATGCTCAAACTTTAAACCAAAGAATCCATGGGAGGAGAAAAGAAAGAAAGTCATCCAACCAACCAACATATGTCCAACAAGTCACAAATCATTAGAGGAAGAGCAAGGAAGGATATTACCGGATATTAGGTGGGTATAGTACCCGCAAATGACCCAATTAAACCTTCTCAAAGCCACTCTTCTCAAGAATTGAATCTTGTTTTCCATATGCTAGCAATTGTGGTGCCAAACTTCCTTGATTCTTGATCCAAACCAATGCACCAAAGTATATCAAGTTATGTACCTAGAAAAAGGCACACAAAAATTTCCATGAGAGAAAATCTATTCTAAAAAGAAAAGAAAATGAAAGCAATAAAACACGGGTTACTTCCCGAGAAAGGCTTGCTTAAGGTCCAAGCTTGACCGCTCTAGTAAATAATATTGCAACGATCGCAAGAGCTTGTCAAATGCACTACTACACATCTCATAAGATAACAAGTAAGCAAATGATATAAGAAGGGCATGCACCAAGATTAGTGCACGCAAAAGAAGGTGAAGAGGGAGTTGCCAAGAAGAAGAAGAATCAAAAGAAAATTCACGAAAATAAGAAGAAGAATAGAAAGGCAAACTCTCTTCACAAAAATCTTTTTGGGTGGAAAAAATCACCCTTTTCCTCAATAGAAGACGAAAGAGGGACATGAAAATCTTCATAGGCAAGGGGTTCCCCAATAGGCTCATTAACAAAGGAAGGAAGGGATATAGGAGTGTAGGGGATATGGTTGAAATTCCTTGAAAAAGGGACATGAGAGAAGGGGATAGGAGCAATGGTCTTACAAATGGTCTCTTCTTCACCACCATTCCTCAAATCACCAATTTGAGCATGCAAATCAATCATAGAATCCTCAAAAGAAGAACACTCATGATCATGATCTCCCTCAAACATCCAACTTCCAAGAGGAACTACATAATCCCCTTCACTACAATCATGAACAACAACTCCCTTAACTTCCATAAAGCCTAAAATCTCAAAGCCATGCATGAATGGATGCAAATTCATTTCAAAATGGTCTCTCTCCCATGAAGCATTCTTAATGAACTCACTCAAAAGGCTATGGGTTTTCATTTGACACTCAATAAACACATTAGACATAACCTTAAATGAATCCAAATACTCATGGATAAAAGGATCACAATCATGCACTTGAGACTCATCAAGATGGGAAAAAGGGTTAGGATTTTCAAAATCAACACTCTCTTCATTCTCAACTCCTTCACCATCACTCATATGCTCACCAATGGGATCCTCACACTCTCTTGGTTGCTCAAAATCATCATCATCATCCTCAACACACACATTAAATTGGGATTTTTCACAAACAAGCATCAAGGGTGACAATTGGCTTTCTAACTCTTCTTTTCTTCTCCTTCCCTCCTCAAGACGCTCCTCATTCTTTTTCATTATCTCTAATTGACCTCTCATAGAATTAAGAATCATTTCCTTACTAGGCCCAAGCTCATTATCAAGCTCAATGCACCTAATTTGTGATTCAAAAGTATCAATAAGGGATTCAAAAGGTGTTGAAGGTTGAGGCTCAACAAGAGAAGAAGAAGTACAACCAAGATTGGAAAAATCAACATTTGAGATGCTTTAGAAGCATCTAAGAAGATTGGTCAGAATCCATTTGAGATTCAAAAGTACAACTGCTATCATTTTCCAAGAGTGACCAATAACATTATTTCAATATCGGCGTTGGACGCCAAAGGATTCGAATTTCGAATCAAAAACAATAGTTGTTTTATTTATTTTGATAATGTTTTATATGGTAAGGCACATTCAAAAAATGGTATTTATGTGCTTTCACTAGACAAACAGGTTTATAACATCAATAATACTGCCAAAAGGGCTAAGACCATCGAGTCGAATCAAACCTACTTGTGGCATTGTCGTCTTGGCCATATTAACATCAAACGCATCAAGAAACTTCTTCAAGAAGGTGTTCTTGACTCATTCGACTTGGAGTCGTTTGAAAATTACGGAGGATGCTTATTAGGCAAGATGATAAAACAGCCATTCTCCAAGTTGGGAGAAGGGCAAGTGACTTATTAGGTCTAATACACACTGATGTATGTGGACCAATGAGTACACCCGCAAGACAAGGTTACGAATATTTGAGCCATGTCAACCTGATAAAACTGACAATCTAGATGCTTTAGAAGCATCTAAGAAGATTGGTCAGAATCCATTTGATAATGAAAATGCTCAACCGATTACCCTTCGTAGGTCGCAACGGCAAAGATCTCAACTAGACAGATACCTCGGTATCGTCTTAACCGATGATCAGGACATCCTAGTCATGGATGGTGATGAGCCAGCGACATACAAGCAATCTATGACGAGCCCCGACTCTGCAAAATGGCAAGAGGCCATAAGATCCGAGATGGACTCCATGTCTGAAATCAAGTCTGGGACTTGGTAAATTTGCCCGAGGGTTATACACCCATTGGTTGTAAATGAATCTTTAAAGTGAAGACAGACAAGGATGGAAATGTATCGATATACAAACCTAGACTGGTGGCAAAAGGTTATAGACAAGTCCACGGGATTGACTTTGATGAAACTTTTTCACCAGTTGAAATGCTAAAATCCGTCCGGATCATCCTAGCGATTGCTGCATATTACAATTATGAAATATGGCAGATGGATGTCTGAGCGCGGGGAAATTAGGTCGTTGACTAACCTCCTCACGGCCAAACGAAATTTATTATAATCCTAAACTAACCCCTAAACAAGTCTAGTGGTAAGTTCGGAGTCGAACCACAAGGAACGGTAATGTTGGATTGTTCTCGATCTAATGCTTAAGCTACGCCAAAGTCGGTTTATGGATAGTGGACACTACAACTACACTAACACACATATAAAGATCAAGATATTACAAAGTCTACTAGGGGCAAAGATCCACTTTGAACAATTAACAAGTTAATGGGAATCGATTTGATAATCAATCATGCAAAGAAAGAATTAAAATGGGAATTAATTACCATCAAGAGCAATCTCTCAAATTCCTAGCCTAGATCCCTCATTGACTAGGTGCATAGAAGAAATTTACCCAAAATGCAATCAAATATATAAATTCTAATTCACAATCCCTTGTCAAACTAGAACTAACATGCAATTAAGTTTGCTATCTTGGGAGATCAATCCAATTTAAAACAAACAACATGCCATCATCAATTCAATCAAGTTAATCACACAATTATCATCAAATTTATCTCAAATAACTCAATTAACCATAACAAAGCTTCACTCAACACCTAGTAGAAGGAAATCTACTCAAACATGATTAACAAAGCAATTAATAAAGCATAAAGAGAAAAGAGAGTAAGAAATGCTCATTGATATAAAATAGAGATCTTCAAATCATCAAATTCCTCCTTTGATTATCCAAAATCCATGAAAACCATTGTTTCTCTCACTTTCTCTCTCCAAAATTTGAGAGTTTCTCTCTCTAAAACCTAAAACTAACCTAAAACTACTGAAAATATCTTTTTTCCTTAATGAGCAAAAAAAAACTATTTATACCCCTTACAAAATTGCTTAGGAAGCTCCGCAAAAAGTCAGCTGAAACGGGAAAAGGTCCGACCGAACTCTGGGTAGGTTCGGTCGGACTCAGGGTAGGTTCGGCCGAACTCAGGGTAGGTTCAGTCGAACCTCCCTGATCCTTGTTTGGTCGAACTTTCCTGGTTCGACCCCTCCTGTAAACATGCTGAAAACTTGGTTGAAACTGCCTTGGAGGTTCGGTCGAACTTTTCAAAAGTTTGACCACACCTTGGTTCGACCGAACCTCTTAGAGGTTCGGCCACACCTCCTCTTAAACTTCCTCTTCTTGCTTCCTCTTCTTCCCTTTTGCTCCTCTTGTCTTTGTCCATGCCTCCATACTTGGCCAAGGGGCCTCCTACCGTGCTTAGGACCGTCATGGAACCTGCAAAAGATAGAAAAGATCACGAGAGCATGGGGATGATAAAATTATGCATAAAGATTATCAAAACAAGCGCAAATAAGCATACTTTTTTCTCATTAAAGAAAATGAAGCCATAAGAGGAGAAAAGAGGTAGAAAACCTAAGAAAAACAGGAGAAAAGAGACCAATACATTACCCCTAAGGGTAACATAAATGTCACTCATCAAACACCCCCAAGCTTAACTTTTGCTCATCCTCGAGCAAAACAAAACAAACACAACGGAAAACGATGTATATTTTTTTTTTTAAAAAAAAACAATAAAATAAAATAAAACTAGAAGAGAAAGAATATACACTAACTCACTTTCGTAGGAATCACGAATGCATTTAGCGCATGCATCAAGCACTTTAAACCCCATAGATCGCTCTAGAGGACGAGTAAGCTCTCGTAAGGGTGTCCTAAGAGTTTAACCCATAACTCTTGACAAAAATCAAGGCAAGGAAATAAATAAATAAAATAAAATAAATCGAAGTAAGAGAAAAGTTACAAGCGTTCTAGAGTGGACTTTTATGATGGAACAAACACTAATGAATGTCAATCTTTCTAAAATAATAAAGGTATGCACGTTCTACGATGTCCAAGGTTGATTGAAACATAACATATGCTAAGCATAGAGAACTAAAGGAAACACATTCCACCTTTTGTTTCAACCAATCAAACCACGTTCTCTCTACTAGTTTCAAATCCACTTTCAAGTTAGCTTCTCATGATTCCACGATGAAACCGGAAAATAAATAAGACATTAAAAACATTGAGAAGGTTACCCGACATCTTGGCTTTGCAAACTCGCTCTATAGGCTTAATTCCTATTTCCCGCCATCATTGAATGACTTAACCCTCTAGGATCAAAAGGACTTTCAAGGTATTAACATATAAGCTAGGAGAGTAAAGGTGTGGAGAACTCTTGAAATTGGTGGTAAACCTATGTGAAGCACGGGTGGAACTTCTTCCACAAGATCCAAACGATTCCAAAACAAAAATGCCAAGTATGCTTATTAAATAACTTTCCCCCAAGCTTATTTAACACAAAATAACAAAAACAGGGAGAACAACAATAACAAAACCCTTTTTTTTTGTGCTTTACATTCTTCTTTACTTTTTTTTTCAATAATTCCTTTTTCCAAGCTTTTTTTTTTTTTTTTTTTTTTTAAATGTCCTTGCCTCTTTTAACTTTGGACGGCTTTTTCTCAAAATGTATTTGGTTTTATGCAAAAAAATTATATACAACACATACTTGCTTTGCAAATGAACTTATAATTCTAAACTTGCACCATAAACAATAAAACAAGCTCCAAAACAAAATTGCTTCACAAAACTAAAGGTAGAAAGTGAAACCAAGGCTTCAAGGCTTGTATTGTGGCTAGAGAAAAGAAGGTATATGGCTCAAAAAGGCTAGCAAGAGGGGCAAATATAAACTAAACTCAAAAATAGAAAATCTATCCTATAAAAAGAGAAATTCCTTTGTCATCCCCTAAAGTGGCACGGTCGCGATCTTGGGAGCTAA
This sequence comes from Chenopodium quinoa, assembly GCF_001683475.1. NCBI lineage: Eukaryota > Viridiplantae > Streptophyta > Magnoliopsida > Caryophyllales > Amaranthaceae > Chenopodium > Chenopodium quinoa. Next base: position 1,535,168 of record NW_018745054.1, read on the forward strand.
AAGTCAAGTTCTAGATACGAGAATGCAATAGCCAAGGATCCAAATATGCCGCTCAACAAAGTATGATGAAGGCTTGAACAATTTACCTCACTAGGGATAGCAATAACTAACTCTTGATTTCATATCCACCATAGAGAGCAACTCCATCTTACCACAAGCAAGTGAACTAGGGCTTCATGGTCTCAAAGTTCTTAACAACTACCTTAGCATATCATATCCTAGAGTCAACCTAACGCATTCTCAAACCGTGCATACCTTTATAATTTAGGAATAAGGACATTCAAGAATACAAGTCCAAGCGTATTATGTCAAAAGTAAGAACAAAACAAAACACATTGCAAATTTGCCTTGATAGAAACAAAATCTTTTTGGAATTTTCAAAATAAAGAAAATGGAAATGCATATACAAATGTGCATGGCATATATGAATCAAAATTCCACCAAACATGATAGAATACCCTCCCCTAAGCTTGAATGAGGCAACATGCTCAAACTTTAAACCAAAGAATCTATGGGAGGAGAAAAGAAAGAAAGTCATCCAACCAACCAACATATGTCCAACAAGTCACAAATCATTAGAGGAAGAGCAAGGAAGGATATTACCGGATATTAGGTGGGTATAGTACCCGCAAATGACCCAATTAAACCTTCTCAAAGCCACTCTTCTCAAGAATTGAATCTTGTTTTCCATATGCTAGCAATTGTGGTGCCAAACTTCCTTGATTCTTGATCCAAACCAATGCACCAAAGTATATCAAGTTATGTACCTAGAAAAAGGCACACAAAAATTTCCATGAGAGAAAATCTATTCTAAAAAGAAAAGAAAATGAAAGCAATAAAACACGGGTTACTTCCCGAGAAAGGCTTGCTTAAGGTCCAAGCTTGACCGCTCTAGTAAATAATATTGCAACGATCGCAAGAGCTTGTCAAATGCACTACTACACATCTCATAAGATAACAAGTAAGCAAATGATATAAGAAGGGCATGCACCAAGATTAGTGCACGCAAAAGAAGGTGAAGAGGGAGTTGCCAAGAAGAAGAAGAATCAAAAGAAAATTCACGAAAATAAGAAGAAGAATAGAAAGGCAAACTCTCTTCACAAAAATCTTTTTGGGTGGAAAAATCACCCTTTTCCTCAATAGAAGACGAAAGAGGGACATGAAAATCTTCATAGGCAAGGGGTTCCCCAATAGGCTCATTAACAAAGGAAGGAAGGGATATAGGAGTGTAGGGGATATGGTTGAAATTCCTTGAAAAAGGGACATGAGAGAAGGGGATAGGAGCAATGGTCTTACAAATGGTCTCTTCTTCACCACCATTCCTCAAATCACCAATTTGAGCATGAAAATCAATCATAGAATCCTCAAAAGAAGAACACTCATGATCATGATCTCCCTCAAACATCCAACTTCCAAGAGGAACTACATAATCCCCTTCACTACAATCATGAACAACAACTCCCTTAACTTCCATAAAGCCTAAAATCTCAAAGCCATGCATGAATGGATGCAAATTCATTTCAAAATGGTCTCTCTCCCATGAAGCATTCTTAATGAACTCACTCAAAAGGCTATGGGTTTTCATTTGACACTCAATAAACACATTAGACATAACCTTAAATGAATCCAAATACTCATGGATAAAAGGATCACAATCATGCACTTGAGACTCATCAAGATGGGAAAAAGGGTTAGGATTTTCAAAATCAACACTCTCTTCATTCTCAACTCCTTCACCATCACTCATATGCTCACCAATGGGATCCTCACACTCTCTTGGTTGCTCAAAATCATCATCATCATCCTCAACACACACATTAAATTGGGATTTTTCACAAACAAGCATCAAGGGTGACAATTGGCTTTCTAACTCTTCTTTTCTTCTCCTTCCCTCCTCAAGACGCTCCTCATTCTTTTTCATTATCTCTAATTGACCTCTCATAGAATTAAGAATCATTTCCTTACTAGGCCCAAGCTCATTATCAAGCTCAATGCACCTAATTTGAGATTCAAAAGTATCAATAAGGGATTCAAAAGGTGTTGAAGGTTGAGGCTCAACAAGAGAAGAAGAAGTACAACCAAGATTGGAAAAATCAACATTTGAGATGCTTTAGAAGCATCTAAGAAGATTGGTCAGAATCCATTTGAGATTCAAAAGTACAACTGCTATCATTTTCCAAGAGTGACCAATAACATTATTTCAATATCGGCGTTGGACGCCAAAGGATTCGAATTTCGAATCAAAAACAATAGTTGTTTTATTTATTTTGATAATGTTTTATATGGTAAGGCACATTCAAAAAATGGTATTTATGTGCTTTCACTAGACAAACAGGTTTATAACATCAATAATACTGCCAAAAGGGCTAAGACCATCGAGTCGAATCAAACCTACTTGTGGCATTGTCGTCTTGGCCATATTAACATCAAACGCATCAAGAAACTTCTTCAAGAAGGTGTTCTTGACTCATTCGACTTGGAGTCGTTTGAAAATTACGGAGGATGCTTATTAGGCAAGATGATAAAACAGCCATTCTCCAAGTTGGGAGAAGGGCAAGTGACTTATTAGGTCTAATACACACTGATGTATGTGGACCAATGAGTACACCCGCAAGACAAGGTTACGAATATTTGAGCCATGTCAACCTGATAAAACTGACAATCTAGATGCTTTAGAAGCATCTAAGAAGATTGGTCAGAATCCATTTGATAATGAAAATGCTCAACCGATTACCCTTCGTAGGTCGCAACGGCAAAGATCTCAACTAGACAGATACCTCGGTATCGTCTTAACCGATGATCAGGACATCCTAGTCATGGATGGTGATGAGCCAGCGACATACAAGCAATCTATGACGAGCCCCGACTCTGCAAAATGGCAAGAGGCCATGAGATCCGAGATGGACTCCATGTCTGAAATCAAGTCTGGGACTTGGTAAATTTGCCCGAGGGTTATACACCCATTGGTTGTAAATGAATCTTCAAAGTGAAGACAGACAAGGATGGAAATGTATCGATATACAAACCTAGACTGGTGGCAAAAGGTTATAGACAAGTCCACGGGATTGACTATGATGAAACTTTTTCACCAGTTGAAATGCTAAAATCCGTCCGGATCATCCTAGCGATTGCTGCATATTACAATTATGAAATATGGCAGATGGATGTCTGAGCGCGGGGAAATTAGGTCGTTGACTAACCTCCTCACGGCCAAACGAAATTTATTATAATCCTAAACTAACCCCTAAACAAGTCTAGTGGTAAGTTCGGAGTCGAACCACAAGGAACGGTAATGTTGGATTGTTCTCGATCTAATGCTTAAGCTACGCCAAAGTCGGTTTATGGATAGTGGACACTACAACTACACTAACACACATATAAAGATCAAGATATTACAAAGTCTACTAGGGGCAAAGATCCACTTTGAACAATTAACAAGTTAATGGGAATCGATTTGATAATCAATCATGCAAAGAAAGAATTAAAATGGGAATTAATTACCATCAAGAGCAATCTCTCAAATTCCTAGCCTAGATCCCTCATTGACTAGGTGCATAGAAGAAATTTACCCAAAATGCAATCAAATATATAAATTCTAATTCACAATCCCTTGTCAAACTAGAACTAACATGCAATTAAGTTTGCTATCTTGGGAGATCAATCCAATTTAAAACAAACAACATGCCATCATCAATTCAATCAATTTAATCACACAATTATCATCAAATTTATCTCAAATAACTCAATTAACCATAACAAAGCTATTAACATATAAGCTAGGAGAGTAAAGGTGTGGAGACGACGAATTAATCCGAAAGGATTTAATGAGTCGACAGAGTTTTACGAATACAGACGTCGGATATCGAGCCTAGGGCGTCGAGGCTGAGCGTCGCAAAATCACAAGCGACAAGTTTGAGCGTAGCCGTAGCACCACAATGGTCTAACTATGTGGATGCTAGGCTAGTTCGAGCTACCATGCACCTAGCATGGCTAGGCGCAAGCCTAAGCACACTAGGTGTGCTAGGCGCACCATCGCAGCCTAGGCACACCATCGCTGACCATCGCAGCCCTAGCATCATGCCTAGGCGCTATCGCAGCCCTAGCATGATGCCTAGGCACCATCGCTGAGCATCGCAGCCTAGGCACACCATTGCAACAAAGCAACATGCTTGCCTAGATTCCTAGGTGCACATGGTAGGGCCAGTCACGCACCAAGCACAGCCATCACAGTGCTAGGCGTGTGCTAGTTCGAGGATCCCTAACAGCATCGCCAGCACGCATGCTAAGCCCTTGCATGCGTAGGCTAGCTGGCTAGGCTAGCAAGGTGTGCGAGGCATGTGTGTGTGCGAGAGGTGCAGCGAGGGATGCGAGGGTGGTGCGTGTGGCTAGCGAGGCAAGAGGCCAGCATGCGTGGCTCGCTAGCAGCACGCATGCTGGCTATGCGAGTATATGCAAGAGAGGCGAGAGCCAGCACCAACGCCAACACGCACTAGCGCCTAGCACTGGCACGCACTAGCGCCAAGCATCGCCCAGCACCAAGCATGCACTGCCTGGCTGGGATGCGAAGGCTGTTGGGTGGGCTGGTGCTAGCTGGGTGGGCTAGCTGGCACTGCTAGCTGGCGTGCTAGCTGGCAGCAGCCCAGCAGCCTATGCTTACGGCGGTTTTATGAGGGGTGGGGACCAAGGCTTGGGCAAAGCCTTGGGGAGCAAGGCAATGGTCCCCCCCCCCCCCCACCTCTTCATGGTCCTCACCTAACCTTCTCTCTCCCCTTGACACTTGTTGCAATGTGATTGAATTTAATTATTAATTTATTTTGGAAATAAATTAATTATCAAATTGTTAATTCTCCGACATTGGTTGGGGAATGAAGTTCAAGGGTGCATTTCCCTATAAATACCAAACGCATGGTATTGGGAAACAAACAACCTTGAGTAGAATTAAAAAGGAAACTCTTGTAATTAGAGTAAACCTTTGATTCGTAAAACTCATAGTTTTATTTTGTCCGGGTCTTGACTAACCTTTAAGACTTAGGACGCTCGGGTCGAGTCAAGGGTACGATCCGTCAGAGATCTCGCAGTTTCGGGATTTTGAAATAAGAGCTCTTCGGGAGCGAAGCACGCAACAAAGGTATAATTCTTGTTCTTAGTCTTGTTTGATTAAGTTTATTATGCTTGTTAATTGCTTTAATTAAGGGGCGGGTCTTGGGGGGTTTCCTTTCGTGTAGTGTCGGGTCACTACGAAACCATACAGCAGGCGTCATATGTCAGTACCCTGAAGGAGACAAGTATGAATACGCACTACGATTCAAGTTCCAGGCCTTAAATAATGAGGCTGAATATGAAGCCCTAATAGCCGGCATCCGCATGTGCAAGGTGGCAGGGGCAAGAAAAGTTAACGCATGTTCTGATTCACAATTGATCGTTAGCCAGTACCATGGTGACTATGAGGCTACCCATCCGTCCATGATCAAATATTTGTAGGCAGTCAAAGAAGAGGCTGGGACACTTGATGAATTTCATCTAAGTCAAGTGGCCAGATTAGAGAATAATCAGGCGGATGCTCCCTCTAAGCTGGCATAATCTGCCTCCTATGATACACCTAGGTCAGTATTTTGGGATGTTATGAATAAAGACAAATGCAAGTTGAAAAAGCCATCCACAGTTAAAAAAGGCGAGGACAAAGCATGAATAAAAGAAAAAGAAAAATGCAATTGCAAACGCTTTGAAGAAAAAAAAAACAGAGAGAGAGAGAGAAATGAAAAGCACAAAAATATTTTGATGTAGTCATTATCTTCCTAGTTTAGAGCATTAAGGAAAATGCTCCATTTAAGGTTGGGGGAAGCGTGTCTACGCTTTTTGTATATAGTTTTGTGTGTTGCTTTGAATAAGCTTGGGGATGTTGGTATTTTTATTTGAATTTTGGTGATAACTTGATTATGGGACTAAGAATTAGCCATTATTTTGGTTCACAATTAGGTACACCACCAAATTTCAAATTTTAGCCCACCTTTACCCTTTTTGCCCATACGTTACAGCCCTTTAAAGACCTTTTAACTCGGATGGTTGAGTCACAAGTCGGTGGAGGGAAATAGAAGTCAAGCCTCTAGAGCGGGTTTGCATAGTCAAGATGTTGAGTAGCCCTAAATCTCTTCTTTTCCGATTCCTTTGAGGAATTAGTGAGATGCTCACTAGAGGCGGATTTGAAACTAGTAGGGAGAACGTGGTAAGATTTTTTGGGATGAAGGTAGATTGTGTCTTATTAGTTCTCTATGCTTAGCATATTTTATGTTTCAATCAACCTTGGATATCTTAAAATGTGCACTCCCTTACTTGTTTAGAAAGATTTTCATCCATTTGTGCTTGAACATTTGCAAAAGTCCATTTCATTAGCATGTGTTATCCCTTTTTCCTCTTTTATTACATTCTATTTTCATGCTTTGCCTTGTTTTGTTTTGAGAGTTATAGGTTAAGCTCTTTAGAAAACCCTTATAAGAGCATCACTCATCCTCTATGGCGATCTAGGGGTTCAAAATGGCTTCTCACTAGCTAAAAGGTGACCGTGATTCCTACGTTAGTGAGTTAGTGTATGTTCTCGATCATCCCCTTTTCTCTCTTTTCGTTATTTGAATAAGCCCTTCATTTTCCTAGCTTGCTTTTGTTTTGCTCGAGGATGAGCAAAATTTTAGCTTGGGGGAATTTGATGAGTGTCATTTATGGCACTCAAATGGTGATATTTTAGGATGTTTTTGGTTTCTTTTTTATAGCTTTCTCTCCCTCTTTTTTCTTAGTTTTGATCTTTTGTTCCTTAGTTTGTCTTTTCTTTGCCTATTTCGTATTTGCTCCTATATTTGTAGATTTTCGCACGTCTTCTCCTTTTTTTGCTCTACTTTCTAGATTTGTAGGTTTAAGGTGAAGCCCGAGACCCATCACGATGATTTTTCAGGTTGAAAGAGGTTCAAAGTGCAAGGTGGAAGCTCATGCATAGCTCACAAGGCAAGGAATGGCTAGCTCCAAGATTTGGTGTTTGCGCTCTCATGTTGCACTTGCATAAAATCGTGGTGTTGAACCCACCGTAAACATCATTTCGGGACTGCCATATCTAGTGTTGATCATGAGGAGAGCACCATCTGCATCAAGCACGCACCGAAGAGAAATTCTGCTCCAGCAGGGCGTGCGCAAAGTAAAGAACCGCCGCGCCACGATAGCAACCGCCATGTCACGACAGGAAGCGCCGCGCCACGGCGATATATGCCACGCCACGACAGCAGCGCCGCCCCACGGTAATCATCAGGCTGCGCGGGCGCGCCACTCTGGATCCTGTTTCAGTACCCTGATTATCGCGGGCGCGCAAGCTCGTAAGAGGGAGCGCCCGACTGGGTCTATTTTGGGATATTTTCCCTATTTCCTTTGTAGTTAGTTATACTATAAATAGCTTTTCTCCTTTTTCTTCAAAATGTAGTTAATTAGAGTTGTTTTAGTTCTTAGATTTTAGAGAGAGAAAGTATAGAGAGAAACACTTGGATTCTTTATTTTTACTTCAAATTTGCTTTAATCAAGCTTGGATTTTCTTCATTCAATGATAATTAGTGAGATTTTCTTCCCTTAATTCTTCTTTATTGCTTTAATTTTTGCTTTGATTCATGAATGATTGTTTGATTTTTGGTTAGTAGCTTGATTGTTTTGAACTTCTTCTTGATTAGTAGAACATGATGATGATTATGATTTACTTAGCTTTGTTCTTCAAATTCAACATGCTTAGTGAGTAGATTCTTTGCTAGGGTGAAGAGGAAGCATGCATGAATGATGGATAATTGCTAATTTGAGGATTTTGATTGATTGAATGTTGTAATTAAATTGATTAGTGGATTTGTGCATGTGTTTGGCTTGATAGGAGTGATCAACCTTTATTTCCAAGAAATATTGCATTGTAGTTCCTAATGACATGACCACTTGATTTAGGGATTACATTTATTGATTGATTTTGAATTGTGATTCTCTTTGATTAGTCATTCATAGAGGAAACCTAGTTTGACTTCTATCTTGATTGCATGTGGATCCTAATCCCATGTTTTGATATTGCATTTCTCTAGTGGTACCATAGCTTGCATAACAAACACTTCTCTTAGCTTCAAAGTAGCCTAACCCTAGATTCTAGCAACCTTTCCCCCATTCCTCGTGGACCGACCCTTGACTTACCCCTATACTCTTGTTTAGGTTTATTCGAGTGTTTACAAATTTTGTTGATAGAGTATTAAGCATATAACGACATATTTAAAACCCTCTATCATATTGGAATCTCGTGAATGAGGTATTATGACTGATTTGGAAGAATACCAAGGATGTGTTTAAGCTAAGGCTAAGAACATAGGTGATTAAGAGCTTCGAGAATTATGATGGCTATTAATGATGATTAGAGCTAAGGATTATGACGGTTGATGATTTGAAAATAGGGAAAACAACCTCTGTTTATAGGGAAAAAAGAGAGTCTGGAAGATCAGAAAAGATCAGAAGTTCCAAATAAAATAGAATTGATTTTGTCGCGGGGCGACAGTCTCCATCGCGGCGCGATAAAGCTGACGTGTCGCATTGGTTTTGTCATTCTGCAATGGTTTCCGAAGATAATAAAGCCGTAAGAAGTTTGATTTCTATTGGAATTAGATTTACAGAAGATATTCGGACGTCTTCATATTCGAATAGAACAAGGATTATCAAAAGAGGACATTTATTCGATTTCTAACTCTTTGATCTTTAAAAGATAAATTAGAACCTTCTAGAGACTTCTATAAGAGTCCTAATTGGTATAGGATTAATAATATGATATTTGGACCCTCATATGATCATTGGATCGTAGGTAAGTTGGACCTAGGCTCTTTTTAAACCCCATCCAACTAAAAATTAAATGGACTGGGAATATGGACCAAAATTATCTTATTTTGACGTTTTTATGACTTAGACACAAAATGAATGATTTTTAAGGACACAAAATGAATGATTTTGGAAAAAGACATGAGATGAACGATTTTGGGTTAAAACATTTTATGTAAGGTTAGAAATATGGCTAAGGTCTAAGGAAACTTCACGAGACACTTCAACTCTTTACCGAATTTGTTAATCAAATACGTGAAAGGTACTCATCACTGGATTTTGTTTTTGGGGAGACGCAATTAGGTTTTTGGTGAAATAATTGATGGCGACAAGGATGTATTATGGCCTCCTAATCCAGGTGGAGTAATTTTCCCAATGATATCTATGCCCTAGGTTTAGAATGGCCATGAAGATGTGTAAGTGGAAAGGAGGGAAGGTGGGACATGTTGCAAATTGGCATATATTTGGCATTTTGTACACCTTTTAACATATTGATAGCAATCTCTTTTCATGGTAGTCCAATAATAGCCCTGGCGCATGACCTTCTAGACTAGCATTTTGCCATTCATGTGTGTTCCATATGCTCCTTCGCAGATGATCCTCATTACCCTTTGTGCCTCCTTTTTGCCTACACATAGGAGAGCTCTTCCTTTAGGTACTCTTTTATGGAGTTCACCATTGATGAGTACATACTGTGAAGCTAGGAGTCTCAAAGCGCGTTTTTCTCTCTTCTTAGGTGGATATTCCCCTTTAGTGACATAGTTGAGAATGTCCATGCACCAAGGTTCTTCTTCATCCTCTTGGACTTCTTCTTCAAATTCATCATTAAGGGCTTGGCCATAGGTGGGCTTATGCCTTTTCTCTATGGTTAGAAGCATTTTCTCGGTTTCCTTAGAAATTCTAACCATTGAGGCTAGTCTTGCTAAGGCATATGCGAATTGGTTCTCTTCTCTTGGTAGATATGTATACTCTACCTTATCGAGTTGATCAGTGAGAGTTTCTAAGTAAGTTTGATAAGGAGCTAGACTTTCACTCCTCACCTTCCATCTCTTGGAAATCTTATTGATGATGAGGGATGAGTCTCCAAATATTCGAAGCTTTTTAACTCCAAGTGCTAATGTTGTTTCGAGACCCACTACATAGGCTTCATATTCTGCAGCATTGTTGGTTACATCGAAGTCAAGTTTTATTGAGATTGGGATGTGTTCTTCATTAGCTTACACTAGTAGGACTCCTACGCCACATCCTTTTTGATTTGATGCACCGTCGAAGTATAGTATCCAAGTGTCATCTTCAGTGACTAGTAACTCTTCATCCGAAAACTCATTTTCTTGTACTAGTATCGAGTATTCAAGTAGAAAGTCAACCAAGAAGTCAGAAACTGCGGATCCCTTAATGTACTTTTTTGGGGAACAAATTTCAGATCAAACTAGGCTAATGTGACTATCCATCTTGATATTCTTCCATTAAGTGTGGATTTCTCAAAGAGATATTTGAGGGGATCCATTCGAGACACCACATCAACTGTGTGAACAAGCATGTAATGCCTTAGCTTCTTTGTGGCCCACACAAGTGCGAGGCATAATTTTTCAAGTGGTGTGTAGCGAACCTCATATTCAAGCATCTTCTTACTTAAGTAGTATATGGCGTTTTCTTTACCTTCTACTTCTTGGGCGAGCATAGCCCCCATTGTTTCCTTGGTGACCATTAAGAATAGACAAAGGGGAATGTCTGATGGTGTCGGTGTTAGTATAAGAGGATTCGCAAGATACGCTTTGATCCTTTCAAAGGCTTCTTGACACTCATCGTCCCATACTACTGGTACATTCTTCTTGAATTTCTTGAATATTGGTTCACATATTGTGGTAAGTTTCAATATGAACCTACTTATGTATTGCAACCGACCAATGAATCCTCGAATTTGTTTTTCGGTCTTGGGCGGTGGCATGGACATGATAGCCTTGATCTTGGCGGGGTCTATTTCAATCCCTCTAGAGCTAATGACATAGCCTAGAAGTTTTCCTGAGGTAACTCCAAATGCACACTTGGCTTGATTTAGCCTCAAGTTATATTTGCGGAGTCTTTCGAAGAACTACCTCAAGGCTATTAGATGACTTGGGAGATCATTGGATTTTACAATAATATCGTCCACGTACACCTTAACTTCTTTATGTATCATATCATGGAATAAGGCAGTTGCTTCTCTTTGATATAAGGTACCCGCGTTTTTCAACCTGAATGGCATCACCGTGTAGCAGTAAGTGCCCCATGGTGTTGTGAAGGTAGTTTTCTCCATGTCTTCTTCTGCCATGAGAATTTGATTGTAACCTGTGTACCCATCCATGAACGAGATAAGCGCATGATTTGTTATATTATCTACTAGGATGTCGATGTGAGGTAGAGGGAAATCGTTCTTTGGGCTTGCCTTGTTGAGATCCTTGTAGTCAACACACATTCTTACTAAACCATATTTCTTGGCAACCGGTACCACGTTTGCAACCCATTTTGGATACTTTGATAAAACCTACAATCAATTGTTTCTTGCTTTCGTCTTTTATTTTAAGTGTTACGTCAGTTTTCATTCGGCGCAACTTTTTCTTTACATGTTTCATTCCCGGAATTAATGGTATAATATGTTGAACAATTTGTCTGCTTATACCTAGCATATCTTCATATGACCAAGCAAAAACATCGATAAATTCAGCTCGTTCGTCTGGATTTAGAGTCAATCCCATTTTAACTTCTCTTTTAATGGTGGGGTCTTTTGAGAGATTAATAGTTTTGGTTTCTTCGATTATTGTTGTTTTATTCTCAAGTGCTTTCATTGCTTTAATTATTTCTTTGTCATTTTCATTATTAGCAAAGCAATATCATCATCAGGGGTAAAGGAATAACACAAAAAGTAAGCGGAAGAAGACATATTATTAAACTCTTTAAACATTACATCAAAAAGAGAAATGTCTGTGGGGACCAGGTTATTAACCATCCTAGGGGTAGATTCTATGGTAGGAACGATAGTAGGAGGTGCAAAAACGAGAGACTTAGAAGGCTCAAGGATACAAGACTCTAAAGAAGACTCAGACTCAGACTCAGACTCGGACCCAGACGACTCAGTCTCATCAAACATAGGGCCTTCACCCATAGTTATGGATATCTTCTTTTCGCTTGGTGCAATCACTTTCACGGTCTTGCGCCAGTGAGTAGTCCTTCCGCCGAAGTAATGAGCTTGTAGGGGTCGAAGTCTTCACTTTGTAAGGTAGTTTGCACAAGTGTGGAGTTGTCGTTAACACACTCAGGCTTGTTTGTCTCGTACCCAAAACGAGATTCATGACATTGAAGTCAAAGTGTATGTTCCCTGTAGGTAGGATTGGGAATCCCATCCAGAAAGTTGCAATCTAAGAAGATCTCTAACCCAGGCTGGCGTATCCCCTTTCTGACAAGTGGTTTAGGAAATTCATAGCATGGGTAATCTTCTCCCTCTTTTACAAATTGTCCATTCAAAGTGATAGGGTAAGGATCTATCGGTATTGCATCTTTCTAGCTATGAGCTTTTCTTCTTGCATTGGACTTGTTCAAGGCTCACTTAGGGTCTTCTGGAGTTGGCTCGAATCCAAGTCCAAAAGTATCCCTTTTAGGGAGGCTTGGTAATCCCATGCATTTGGCTCTTTCCTTTTTCTTCCCTAGAGTCATTCTAGGAAAGCGTCCTTGTCTCTTTAGAATAGCGTTGACGACAAGATTTGAGTGAGGGTCGTAGTCAAGAGGGGTCTTTTCATCTTTTGCGATAAAAGAGACCTCTTCGGCATTAAAGCCCCACAAATCTTCATCGTGCTCATCCTGCTCCACGTGAATGATCAGATTGTTCACCAGGTGGATCCTCATGGGGGAAGCATCGATAGTGATAGGGATACCTCCAACTATAGCCTTTACTTGTTGATGGAGAGATGAAGGAACGGCCTTTAGGTCATGAAGCCAAGGGCGTCCCAACAGTAGGTCGAACGAAGGCTTGATGTGCACCACTTGAAAGGTAGTGCTATGTTCAATGACCCCTGCAGTGATATTCATAGTGATGGTTCCAAGGGCTTGGCGACGAGAGTTATCGTACTCCCTCATGCCTTGCAAAGATGGAGTTCGGACATTTTATGACTTGGACACGACATGAATGATTTTTAAGGACACGAAATGATTGATTTTGGATTAAAATAAACGAAATGAACGATTTTGGGTTAAAACAATTTATGTAAGGTTAGAAATATGGTCAAGGTCTAAGGAAACTTCAGGAGACTCTTCAACTCTTTACCGAACTCATTAATCAAAGACATGAAATATACTCATCACTGGGTTTGGTTTTTGGGGATACACAATCAGGTATCTACACCTTCGAAATGAGTAGGTATATTTTTTTTTTTTTGGCTTCTCCTTTTACTCTAGTCAACACACCACCCTTCTTTCTTTCTCCTTCAATGGCCATGGCTAGATTAGCTGTCGGCCACCACCCCTTCCCCTGTTCCCCAAAACCCACTTCCTTCCTTCTCTTTCCTCGCCTCCTTGAACTAGCCTTCCCTTCCTTGATGTCTCCCCCGCCTACCTTTTCCCCTTCCCCTTAAATTCAAGCCACCACCTCCCTTTTTGCTCCACCACTTCCCCCTACTTTCTTTTGTTTTTTCGAAATTTTGAGTCCATATGTAATTGCTTTTTTTATTTAGAAACCCTAGTTTTTTTTTTTTTTAAAATTGATCAGAAATTAAAATCAGGGGGTTGATTTGATTGATTGGTTTGTATTGTGTAGCGGCAAATGTTGGTTTTGTAAGGGAGTTTAGTGAGACGACAAAGAGAGGGAAGCTAATATCGGCGGTGGTTCGAGTGATGTGCAGCGGGAAGGGGATGGTGGCTGGCAGGTGGAAGGAGAGAGAAAGGTTAAGGGATGGGGAGAAATTCAAGGGAAAAAAAAAAACATTTTTCACCATATACCCCTAAATTTTTTGTTTATTCACCATATACCCCTGAAATTTTTCAAAATCACCATATACCCCTGAGTTGTTATAAAAATTCACCATATACCCCTAATGACAACAAGATAAGTGGAATTTGGTTAATTATGCACGAAACCATTTTAGATCTCTCCCCCATCCCCGAAACCACTCCTCTCCTTTCTCTAACCCCCGAAACTACTTCAAATCTCAATAACCATATCCGTATGATTGATTTTTAGGATGAGAAAAGAAAATTTTGGGTGGTTTTGAGGGAGGAAAAAAGGAATGTGGGTGGTTTCGGGGGTAGGGGAATGTATTTAGGGTGGTTTCGTGTCCATAATTAACCTTAATGACTGACGAAGTTAACAATTATTAGTCATCAAGGGTATATGGTGTATTTTTGTGAAAACTCAGTGGTATATGATGAATTTAAAAAAGTTTAGGGGTATATGATTAATAAACAAAAAACTCAAGAGTATATGGTGAAAAAAACCGATAAAAATTAGACCAATTAGAAAGCGACATGTGGCAAACTGACCTATTGAACCGGTTATCAACATGTCAAGGCTCATTAAAAGCAAATAGGTATAAAATTCAAATCATTAAATAATAATTAAAGTTAGGATTGTTAAAATAAATCGAATAAAGTTGGGATTAATAAAATCAATTTTTTTTTTTCCTTTTAAATATTAGTGTTTTGTATATCTTTTAAAAAAACAACTTTGTACAAAGAAGTGGCTGATATGCATTTGCTAAATCATGAGTGTCGGTAAAAGGAAAGAATACTTTACTATATAAAGGATTGTAGGCAACAAGAGAGAGGCAGGCTTGAAGAGAGTTTCATTGTCTTTTTGAAATCATAAACAATCCTTTAGAGAAAATCCTCACTTAAAGAGAAAGATTGGTTTTAAACTCTATTAAAATAGAGAAAAACTCTAGTTCTTGTCCTGTCTATTTAAGCTTTTAGCTAGTGTGTTGTAATATATGAGTGTTGTAATCTTTCCAAATTAAATAAAAGTTTCTTTCAGGAGGGAAAGTTATCCTCTTAAACATTATATATCAAAGGAGTTATTTTTCTGTTTAAAAGGTTCATCATAAACACAATAGAGATTGTTTGATTAGAGACTATGGAGTAAGGTAGGAAACGAATTAAATCTGTGATGTGCCTTTTCTAAGGAAGACAAGGTTGGGGTTAGCTAACTTGGCAAAGCCGAAAGCTCAAAACGCTGGAGGTTCCATTGTCGACTAAGTTCAGGTATTGGTCAAAACTCTATTTAAACAATTAACGTTGCGAAGCATGGTGGATATTTAACTTGAATGTTAATTTATTTTGATATATAACTAGTAGAATAGTGATAATTACTACCGCTTAAAATATGAATTAAGAAACAAGTGAATTTAAATCGACTTAAAAATTCTATTTTTCGCATACTAATATTGAGCTAGCTAGTTGGTATTAAAATAGGTATTGTTGATATACCAAAAGAGTGACAAAAACTGCCAATTACTAGAGGCCTCAAGGACTCTAGTTGCTAGAGCCTGAGACATTCCCTTAGATAGTCGTTAGAAACATGTTAAACTATAGTCTAAAGCTGGCTTCATAAACAGGACTTTTGTTTTATGCGTAGTTGATATAATGAAGCCTTCTCGAGAATAGAGGTTCAGGACAATGAGAAACTGCCCATATATTGCATAAAATTTTGCCACTTACAAATCATGATGTCAAGATGTTCTGTTATGATCACTAATTAGTGACAGAATTTAATGCAATCTAGCTCTCTAAGGATAGTACATCAGTAATCCTAGTTAAAATTGCATAGCAGAATTGACGTTCAAGAATCTCCCGTTGTGTATCAACCTTTATTTCTATGTTTCGGCATTGCAGCGAGCATGAAATTCGAGTAGCTTGTGTCATCATACAGATGAAATGCTGGAACGAATATCTCATACTGGAGATGATTGTATATCTACTAGACAATTACTGCAGAAAGGAGGCAGATTTGCAGGGAGGATTCATGAATGATGCAACAGCCTCGTGAATGTCTCTTCTGTGGCATGTTCTTTGGCATTGCACCAGTGAGTTGGCTCCATTCCAGACAGTTTGTACATTGTTTGGAAAGAGGGTTTCACATAACCCTAAGAGCTTAGGGTTTTCAAGATCACGGAAAGTCTCCAGCATTCTTAGCTTCTGACGTTTCTTCTCCATCTCCAATAGCTGCACCAATACGATTAATGATGTTAATTTAGATAAGAATAATCAAATGTTCCTTCAGCTTTAGAAATAGAATTTTTAGCATCTTGAGACAAATTTACATAGTCTACATCTAAAGAGGTGCATTTGATATCTGATAAAAGTTCAGAAAGGCCATGACAACATAGCTGTCTGGATCATTAGAAGAAACCCAATATATCTTTCAGATTATGAGCCCAATTATATTGAGCAATGTTGAGATGATTTGTTTATCTCGGTAAACATTATAAATACTTCGTAATCTTTACTACTAGACAGCTTATAACAACACATTGGTTTGCAGTCATAATATAGGTTAAACAAATCAGCATTAGTTGATAGCTAAGTAAAAAATTTATGATTCAATAACTGTGACCAGAAGCAACTAGCAGACGAAAAATGCAGGGGCTGAAATAATAACAGCCAATACCTCGTGTCTATGTTGCAGATATCCAGCTGTTTGTCCCTCTTGCTGAAGCAATGGTTGCTGCCGGGCAATATGGTTAAATCTACTCCCGAATTCATCCTGAACATTTACATCATTATGAGAATATAATTCGGCATCACCTTTATCACTATGTAATGATTTCTCCGAAATATCTCCAGATCTATCAGATTTATCATGTAAGTAAGCTCTATCAATCTCTGACTTCTCATTGTTGTACTGAGATGCAACTGCATCAGGCTTCGTCTCCCCGTCTTCCATTTCACCATCTGCATCCCCATCATGGGAAGTCTCCATATAAGATGAGGTCTCAACAGGACTTTCGGCATGTGAAATATCCTAAAGTAATCATGGCAAAGAGCAATGTGTCAAATGCTTTGCTTTGTTAGATATTCAGTTTACATCCAATATCAACCCTATTCCCAGGTTCCAGAGCCAATCATTAACATTTGATTTAGATGCTGTCTGGCAACGTGGCATGAACATTAATTTTTGAAATGTTTTAGGCTTCTAACTATCACACTAACATAGCTCCATATGCAGCTAAGGATATGTGCCAAAAACATGCCATCAAATACATATATCAAGTCTCCTACAAATAGCAATGATCGCTTTAGTAAGTTCAATAAATTTATGATTCTCATAAATCATAATTACTTCAGTTTTTTGTCATAAAAAAATTTTAAAATAAGAAAAAGGTAAACATGAAATGAAGAAAATAATAAAAGTTTCAACTAATTCTCGACATATTAAATTTATATTTGTTCCTACATGTTATACCTAGAAAAGAATTTACCCTCATAAAATAAAGTAATAATCATCCTTTGGGAAAATTGCTCCAAAAACTTACTCTGTTGAAGAAAAACAATTGGAAGTACCTATTACTAAAAAATATCCTATTCGTTCAACACATGAACTAGGAATATACTCGTACTTAATATCTCACAAGAGTATGAAAATTTCATAGCAAAATACGAAGTACCATGCATTTTGCTTGAAAAGCTAAAAAGAAGAAAGGAAAAACAAATGAGATAGCAAAAGGCATAGAAAATGTCAACCTTTCAAATAGAATCTGTATCTTCAGGTAATAAAAATAAATAAATAAATTTTAAAAGAAAAGTTATTTTCAACTCAATCGTTGAAAGCTTGACCAGTTTTTGATAATGAACAGAGTAGATTTTAAATTTATTCAGTAAATAGCCTAATGCGAAACAGGACCGTACGCTTCTTATATGTATAATCAAAAATATTTAACACACCTCTTGCCTGTATTCTTCAGGTAGCCCAGTCTTGAGGACTTTACTTTGAGGTGAAGCAACTTGACCTCCAATTTCACGTGCCAGTTGTGCCTCACGAGCCTCACGCTCCCGTCTCCGACGCTTCATAATGCATATAGCACAAAGACAGTCATCTTTGTGACGCTTGACTCTGTAGGTTTCAACAAGATAAGAGGCTACTTCAGATTCAAAGCAAGTAAACCCTCTAAATCCAAACTAACAATAAAACCGAGCCAATTATTTATATAAAAAAATAAAAAAAAAAACCTGTATAAACAGTAGCATATGTAATAATTAAAGTTTACTGTTTAGGTGATAAATTGGGCCAGGACGAGCTTTGTACAATAGCTCTTGTCCAAACCTGCAAAATCATATTGGGATTTTTGGGATAAAGAGAGTATTTCTGGATAGGCTTGTAATGTAGCCTAAAACAGTGTTTTGGAGCAGCCCAAACCTGCACACTCTTTGCACCGGGCAATAACTATACCAATAATTCATCAGTATTATATCATAACCTTATCATTTTTAGGTCAATTTGTCACCAGTAAATTTAATACCATAGCTGTATTGGTAACTTTAGAAATGCTACATGCACTAAGAATAGGTTAATTGCTTTATTCAAAAAAAAAAAAAAACAAAAAAAAAAAGAAAAAAGAATAGGTTAAGTGCTAACTTCACTGAAAATACATACAAGTAAATAACTATAACTATAAGCAAATATAAGATTGCTGCAACTTCAGAAATTCTCCATCCCAGACCCTAGAAACATACCCTTTTCCTTTTTTAAGCTTCTTTCCATGACCTGAAGTTGTTGGTTCATCCAAGGGACTGCCTTCTTCACCTAAATAATAGGAGACCATGACACTCATCATTGATATGCTGTTATAAGACAAGAACACCCAAGAGAGAGAGTGGCTAACTAACAAACGCATATAAAAAATAATGCTCTAATGCAAATTCATAATGTCAGATAAATCATGAAAGTTAATCGCAAGCAGAATGAAAGCAGAAGTAAACAAAGAAAAAAAAAAACATGCATTCAGTAAGATTGAATTTGAGAAGCTATAGAGGGATACGAAATTAAACAAAATTGACATTATTACATTTTAAATTGGTCTTTTTTTAATCTAAAATCAGGCTTCAAAGTTGTTTTATCCGTTCTTTGGTTCTTGATAAACAAATATAGAGCAAAAGAAAAATGAAATTGGGGTGGAAGGAGAAAGGAGTATAAAAAGAGAAAAGCAAGGAATAAGGAGTTAAAAAATAAATAAAAAAATATTTCCACCCATGAGAAAACAAATTCCATCTATTTACAAACCATAGTACCATACAAAGATTTGAAAATCATTCGACCTAAAGATTGATTTCTTTCTAAACCACCACAACGACAATTCACAGAGAGAAGGTTAGGAATATAGAAAAGAAGGCCTCATAAAGCTCCATTACATATATCGGACACCAATTTAATAATTGCAAGGAAGCTCAGATACTATTTTTGTTTTTATCAAGAAATTCTTTTATATATGAAGTTATGATCAGCAGAAACAAGAAAAAGATTACAAAAGAAACATGGTACAAAAGTTGCCCAAATTACAGCAATAACAGAATACAAATTAGCCCAGTTTCTTTGAATTTCTCCCACTGAATAACTATTAAAAGCCCCTGCAGCTTTAGCCCACAGAGAGTGATTATCATAGTGTAGAGATCAAGCCAGTAATACCCTTAATGAATTATTATCAACACTAATCTAATCTGCTTAGTCACTAATACAATGATGTTGAATCGACCTGGCGACTCATGGTAAATGGACATTGGAACTCATGGCTTCCTAATAAATTCCACTATCTTTTCAATACATGTAAAACTTTTATGTTAGGTTTGCAATGGTTCTTGTTCCTCAACAAGGTTCTGACATAGCAAATCTTACCCTGAAATATCCTAGTCTGACCCTCAGTAATGTTCTTCTCATCTCTCCCATATTTCCTCCGCTTTTTTAGTCAACACATTTTGACTTTTGACACTATCCACAAACCCTAATTTGATTACTTTTATGATTTATAATTATGGTAATACATAGTCAGGTGGGTTGTGGGATCTTGTTAAATCCGGATCAATATATATTTCCAAAATATCAACTTTTTATATGTTTTACTAGTTCATTATTAGAGACATTAATATTTGAACTTGTGCATTGCCAAACGTCATAAAAGAAAGTGTCAACTAAAAAAGAACGGAGGAGGTATTTTATAATCGTGTGTCAGATCGTAAATTTACTTGTAATAATCACATCCATGTATAATTTTACCCTTTTGGCTATGTAATAATCTATACACAAGAGGGGATGGGGGAGTTGACAGGGAATATATAAAGAAAGAGTTGTGTGAAGTACTCGTATCGTCCTTGGTACGAGGACATATCGAGTATGGGGACAGTAAGTACTCGTGCTCATGATATTAAATTTCAACCACATCACCACGTTGCAAATACAATGTGAAGGACATGGAACTTATCGAGACCGAAATATTAGGTCACAACAATCTTAAACCAACGTCCACCTATTTAGAAACCATGCAAAGATATGAAAACTGCTTACACCTCACAACCACGTCCACCTTGCTACATTGGTTATGAAGTATAATAATTTCTAGACTAGTCACCAAGACCACCAATTTTAATGTCAAAAGACAGATAAGTTGCACAGGGCACACTTGCCCGGTCGACAAGGCGAGCAACAAATCTCCTGTTTTTCCTATCACCAAAATCCAAAATAGCTTAAAGTTGTGGGGAGCCCAAGCAAGAGCAAATAATAATTGTTACAATAATAATTTTGATTATGAAAACTAAAGGTCTAGCAAATGGCATCTCTTTAGAAAAAAATAGTAATTGAACTCTTAGGAGTGAGCTTAATTGATGAGAGAAAAATTATTGGACTAGGCCAAATTGAAAAGAACTGAATCGCAAATCTTCAAATTTAATCTAAAATATATTGCCTTACTCTTACGATATAACTTTAATCATTAAGAAGGATCCCTCAACTCCTCTACAAGATTCATAATGTGCATCATATGTGTATATCAATTTTGCGTATACAAAATTAAACATACATTCTGTTCAAATAGAAGATCTCTAACAGTGGTACAAATCAAATTTAAGCCTTCGGACCATCTCACATTAAATGTGAAGGAAACACTTTACTTACTCTTCACCTTATAACCGACTATGATATTAGAATTCAAATGAATATTTACCTTCCATACCTCAATAAATAACATCTATGAGTGTAAATTGGCGTTTATATGCTTGGTTGACTCATAGGGACCACAAATCCTTTCGCCTTTAAAAAAAAAAGGAAAAATTGGTTTAACAATCCCAACTTTGATCGATTTTCTTTAAATAATCCTTACTTTTGATTATTATGGAATAATCCGAACTTATATAGGTATCTTCCTAAAATAATCCGAAGTGTTATTTTGTTGCTTTTGCTTATCCCTTTTGGGACTTGCATAACAAAAATAAAAGCTCGGACTATTATAAGAAGACACCTATATAAGTTGGGATTATTCTAAAATAATCAAAAGTTAGTATTATTTAAAGAAAATCGTTCAAAGTTGGGATTATTAAAACCAATTTTTCCTAAAATAAATAAACTCATTAAGCTAGCCTATATCTGTGAAGTTCAAGATAAGATCACCTTTGCAAAGTTTAGGAAAGAATAAATTAATTAATGAGAAAAGGGGGAAAATAAACAATTAATCTGGTAAGGAAAGGTGCTAGAAAGTCTATGAGTATTCTATCCTATATTCTATATTTCAGGTATACTATGAGTATTCTATCCTATATTCTATATTTCAGGTATACTATGGCAGATGCATTCCCACATCATGGTTGAGAATGACTTCCCAACCCAGCCACCAATGGTACAAGCATATGCTCTATCTTCTTTAACATCTTGAGCCAAGATTTTACAACTGTACCTTAGCACATTTTATAAGATTTTGCCTTTTAAGAAAACTACGATGGTACTTTGTTACCCTAAAATTCAAATGTTACATTTTTAAGACAATATGCAATAAAACTTGTTACAAAATTGCCATAAGCAAAAAAAAATAAAGGAAAATTCTCATTGGTACACCTCTAGAATTGGCTTTTCCTATTGGTACACTATCATGTTATGGACTAATTTTCTGATTTGTGTATTACATGGATTATAAGATGAAAGCTTGAATTTTGATTAATAATGGCAGAATTTGATACAAAAATGATAGGTTAATAGCTTAAGGCTATTACTCTCTTGATAACTTTAGGTTATCACTCTCCTAGTAACTTGAGGTTACTACTCTCAACATTTTTCCTCATAATTCATATCCACCTACTGCATATACTATCCCCTATTTATACTAAGGCTAAGGAGTAAGGACTACTAACCTAAAGTACTAGACTTCCCAACTTGCCCTTCCTATGGTTAATCTATTACAATACCGCCCCCCTAAACTTTCACCTTGTCCTCAAGGTGGTTCAAAATCAGCACTTAATATCCGGCCTCGACAATGATGGTCACCACCATCCTCCATGCCCAGCTTCCAAAACAAATTGAGCTCCTCCGTGGTGAGTTCTCTTAATGTCTCATGTGAAGAAACTGGTGTGAGATGATATTGGGAGCTACTAACTGAAAGGAATTGAAAAAATGGGGGGTTAGGAAACGTAGTCACGATGATGTGTTTAAACTTAACATCTATAAAAATTGGGCAAAAGGATTGAAATGGATGTGGCACCAAAAGTGGGCTTATCTGACTTGTGATCCTTGGATCATGGAAATTGGGCTTAAAGTATGGACCGAGAAAATGGGCTGAATGTTGATTTTATCAGACAAAGGCCCGGTGAAATGCTTTACTATTCAGTATTTTTACCCTCATTTTCACTAGTTGGGCACGTGCTATGCTTTGTTAATAAATTGCCTTGTAAATTTAAGTGGGGACCAGTCAGACCACCACACCTGCCCCCCTTTTTCTTGTCTCTTTCTCTACTTTTTACAAGAATGCCCTTGCTAACAATTTTCAGAATTGGCTTCCTCCACAAGCCAAAGAAGATTTCAGTCAAACTTCTGCCAAAAGCTGCTCCTTCTGCAAACTTCAAGAAATTACGTAACCACTCCTCTTGAATTCTTCCTCTTGCCCCACTTCCAGCCAAACCTCCACCGCCGGTAAAACCACAAGCGAAATCTCCACGCTTCTGCTGCGTGAAGCCACCACGACCAACACTGCATCTGCCATGGAAGTTCCTGCACCATCCCCCACCTTTTTCTCCGACGACCCAAACGCCCAAACCACCAGATTCGCAACCACTAGCACTACTGCTCCGACCACCAACCCGTCTACGGTCCTCAAATTGTAGAGAACACCCCCACGCAAAACCCTCAAGCCCACATCAGCTGCCGCCACTTTTGCCACCGGCCACCTCAATAACCAGTTCCACCATTCTTCAGTCTCACTGCCGACAGAAGAGCGTGGTCCTCTTCCGACTAAGATACCACCGTCGGTAAAACCACCAGAGAAGTCACCGCCCCTTCTTACAACCTTCGACAATGACGACTCAATTTTATCAGCACTCTTGCCTCCACCCGCGCCGCATCTACCATCGCTGCTCCGGCTCCCTTCACCATCTATTTCGCCGGCGAACCAGCACCCCGGACCACCACCAGATCCACATCCTCCGGCACCACCTTTCTCGAAATTTCCTCCACCCTTGTAAATGTTGCCCTCCTCAATGAAACCACCAGTAAAAACACTTTCAAAAGTGATAGCCTCACCACTAAAACCCCTAGCATCGCTAATCCACCTGCATTCCCATCAGCTTGTGCGCGAGATCCACCACCAAACTTGCCGAAAATTTCACCTCGACCTCCACCGGTAAACCCATCTCCAAAATCTCCAAGCCTACCACCATATTTGAATTCTTTTGCAAAACCCTTACCTCCACTATTCAACTCGCCATCCAGATCCCATGAACCACCATATCTCCCATCGACACGGCCTGCCTCGCATACAACTCCAGTTGGGTTGTGTGTTGGGTTGTGTGTGAAACCCTCAGGTAAATCATCTTTGAAAGTGCTCACCCCACTGCCAGACCCACACCCCACTAGGTCCTGCACCCCTTCACTCTTCTGATGTACTACCTCGCTGTTGGACCAAAGACCACAACAGGAATCAGATTGTGTCGTCGTCGAATGGAAATGACAGACCAACTAAACCTTCAATCCCTGCCACTCATAGAATGGTAGCCACCTGTGTTCACATTCGAACCACTGCAACGCTTCGCCGCAAAGCCCGATGATGGCAACCTTGAGCTTCTCCTCTTCATTCAACTGGAAAAAATGAAAGTAATCCTCCATTTGGAAGATCCAGTCATCTGAGTTTCTTCCATTGAATTCGTGAATTTGAAGCTCCTGCCGGATTCTCTTCTCCTCCTCGAGATCCGAAATTCCTCGCTCCCGTTTAAGAGAAATGTGTTTAAATTCCTCATGAATCCATTGCTTCATAAGTCGTTCGCCATCTGTTCCAGCTGCATTGCTGATTTTTTTATTTTTTTATAAACATCAGGGAGGATTCCGGCACCGGTAGTCACAGGACCACCGCTCTGATACCAATTGTTATGGAATGATTTTCAGATTTGTATATTATATGGATTATAAGATGAAAGCTTGGAATTTTGATTAATAATGGCAGAATTTGATACAAAAGTGATAGGTTAATAGCTTAAGGCTATTACTCTCTTGATAACTTTAGGTTATCACTCTCCTAGTAACTTGAGGTTACTACTCTCAACATTTTTCCTCATAATTCACATCCTCCTACTGCATATACTATCCCCTATTATACTAAGGCTAAGGAGTAAGGACAACTAACCTAAAAGTACTAAACTTCCCAACTTGCCCTTCCTAAGGTTAATCAATTACAAACTCTTTGCCTTCCCACTAGTACACCTCTACTTTATGTTTATTCTCAATCGGTAAACCTCTACGTTATTTTTTTGCTAAATTCGGGCTCAATTTGGAACCATTAAGCGTCAAAATGATCCCAAAAGCCTTAACCGAACAGTTCTTAGCACGCAAAAAAATAAAGACACGCAAACTAAGACATTTTTTGACACACAAAACAAGACATTCATGTTATTTTTTTTTTTCTCTTAAGGGTTGATTTGCCCCTCCAAAACTTTAACCAAACAGTTCTTAGCATGCAAATTGAGACATAAAATGTTTAAAAAGGGGTGTTTAGTCTTTTTTCTTAATTAGTTAACGTAATGGGTACAAATTGAGCTTGAATTTATCAAAAAATAACATATAGGTGTATCACTGGGAAGAAACATAGAGTAGAGGTGTGCCAGTGGGAAAGCAAAAAGTTAATAGTGTACCAATGGAAAAAGCCAATTATAGAGGTGTACCAATGGGGATTTCCCAAAATTAAAATACAGTGGAGGGGTTGGTGTTGAAAGATAAGATTTGAATGAACAAGCATGAGGCTGGAGATGTAGAGCTCGTACAAAAGTATAAATAAGCAAAACAGATTGTCAAACTACTAAGAACTACCGAATCTAGTTTACACAAGATCATAAACATACATCCACTATCATTAAATTTGGACCCAAATCTAAAGATCCTACAACTCTACTATAGGAGCTATATTGATTACTTATAAAGATTTAAATTTGAAATTAATGCACATATAATATACTATATACATTTTAAATTTTGCAACCATAATCACTTAGATATCTGCAAACTAGTCCACAGTCAAGCGACTCCACAATGTGTCACCCTTGGTCTTTTATACGTAGTATAAACAAAAGTATAGGTATGAGAGAAGAGACCTCCTCCAATCTATTAACAGCTTATGACCTGCCTCTAGGTTAGATCCACATATAAATGAGAACATAATATTTGCTTACCTTTCATCTTCTGTGTTTGTTCAGTATACAGCCCAGCTGCCATCCAATACTTCATAAAGTTCTTTTTGACTCGCTTCATAAGATCAACAATGTAGTCACCCTTATTGTTGTACTTGCTGCAATTATCCCATATGTACTGTACATCATTATAGACATCCTCAGAATCCATGTACTTTTTTCCACTTTCAAGATTACTGCGGATGGTGCCAAAATCCATTGGAGTATCAATGACACCAAAGTAATCCTATCACAAAAGAATAAAATAAGATAACCAGTTGCAAAGTACACACTCTTCAGATGAATAAGGTATGCAGGTATTAAACAATCATTAACTGCAATACACTTAAAGCAAGCTCACTCTACCCTACAGATGTTAACTAAGAACATTTATAAAATTTGAGTGACCAAAGGATTGACCACTTTAAGATTATAACACAGTATGCCTAGAACACCCTTATGGAATGAGTAAACAATAAGTAACAAACTAACAAATTAAACACTAAAAGCTAGTTTTAAAAATACAGACTACAGGCTAATGCTATACAACAATGATTTTCTAAGCCTCCTAAGTCAACGAAACTAAATTGATAGAGGGGAAGTATATATTATAAAATTGTACTAACCCATCATCAACACCTACAACCACCACCTAAATCAGAAATGTAAGCAACAGGAAAATAAGCCTTGAAATGTTTCTGTCTAACTTGGCTAAAGCCAAGAATGTCTCTTTAGACAGAAAAGACACCTAATAAGTATATTTCTCGACTAGCCCAGTCCAAACCAAACCTGATCTTAGTAAGTATCATGCCATCCAATTAACATTGAAATTTCAGCATTATAGCAACAAGTTTCTCAGTATTGATAAAGTTATCACATCATACTTACTGGTATTCCTAACCCAATAGGGTCAACTGGAACATTAAAGGGTTCAGCAGCATCCATTTTCATAATCTTCTGGATCACCTAATAAAATCAACAGCCAGTTAAAATCACATTAACACGGGTAAATAAAATCCCAAAACTCTACATTCTACTTATACATCTCAAAAATCAAACATTATTACAAAATAATAAAAATACCTCTCCATCTCATACCTCTAAAGAAGCCTCCAACTCTTCCTTGTTATATTTAGCTTCTTGTTGAGGAAACCTCGCTTTGTATTCCTCAATCTTCTCCTCATTTTGTGACAAATCATTAACACCACTCTCTTTACCATCCAGGGCAGGAGGACTTGAACTTTTCAAAATCACAATCTTACCACCACCCGAGGTAGGGGGACTTGAACTTTTTCGAATAACAATCTTACCACCACCCGAGGTAGGAGGACTTGAACTTTTCCGAATAACAATCTTACCACTCTCTTTACCACCCGAGGATGGAGGACTTGAACTTTTCGAAAACACAATCTTACCACTCTCTTTATCACCAGAAGCCGGGATACTTGAACTTTTCAAAGACACAGCATTACCACTCTCAATACTAACCGAAACTGGGGGGCTTGAATTTTTCACAAACACAGCCTTACCAGTCTCATTACCATTACCACCTACAGCTGGGGAACTCAAAGACGCAATCTTACCACTCTCATTACAACCCGAGGCCAGGGGACACGAGCTTTTCGAAGGCACAATCTTACCACTGTCATTCTCAGCAGAGGCCAAAGGACTTGAACTTTTCAAAGACACAACCTTACCACTCTCATTCTCAGCCGAGGCCAGAGGACTTGAACTTTTCAAAGACACAACCTTACCAATCTCACTCTCAGCCGAGGCCAGAGGACTTGAACTTTTCAAACACACAACCTTACCACTCTCATTCTCAGCCGAGGCCGGAGGACTTGAACTTTTCAAAGCCACAACCTTACCACTCTCATTCTCATTCTCAGCCGAGGCCAGAGGACTCGAACTTTTCAAAGACACAACCTTACCACTCTCAACACCACCCAAAGCCGGGGGACTCAAACTTTTCGAAGACACAATCTTAATAACCCCAGATTTTTTACTACTCCCATCAACCTTCTCACCACTAACAACAACTTCTTTATCATCTTTTTTCTCCACTACACTTACTACCTCGCTATTTTTCACCCCATCACTCTGAACTTGACCAACAGATGAACCAATAGCCTGAGGCTCAACAGGTGGAGGTGGTTTAGGCGTTGTTTTCAGCTTCAATTTAACACGCCCATAAACAGCAGTTGGAGTAGGTCTTTGAAACACTTTCGGAAGTACAGGCATTGATTCAACTGACTTAACCGGCATCGCCGTTGCCGTTGCAATAACAGGTTCCGATATCAGTTTCGACACTTCTTCCATCTTATTGTTGTCCTCCTCCTCAGACCCAGAATTATTTTCCTCGGAATTTACACTTTCAATGTCATTATTTGGGGATTCTTCAGCGGTTGTCGTAACAATCGGCGATTGCGACTTTCGTTTCTTGCTCTTCCCCTTCTTATGCCCACGTTTTCGCTTCATTTCTCTTGATTATTGCAAACTTAATCGACTGAAATCAAAACCAAATAAATGAATCTCGATTGAATTATAAAATTGGAGGTGAAATCTAAAACCCTAAAATTAAAAGCGGAAGAAATTCGATCTACGAAGTTTATGGGAAGATGAGGATTGTTCCTTGTTGCGATGCCGGGAAAACCAGTTTAAATTTTTGATTTGTTCTCGCTCTAATTTCAAATTTCGACTATGGATGAAGAAGCAAATTCTATTTACTTTTATTCTCCTTGTTTTTCTTCTTTATGTGCGAGTTAACGAGTTCGAAGAGGGGTTGAATTTGAACAAATTCAAGTTTGTACTTCCTCCGTCTTATAATACTTGGGACGTTCGGATAGACACTTAATTAAAGAAAATTACAAGTGGTTCCTTTAAAACATTTATTTATCATGTAAAGGATTCTCTTTTGTATTTTTATATTGTAAAAAACAAAATTGGGGGATATGGGGGTAATGAGGAGAGAGAAAATGTAGGATTTAATTGGGTTTTGGGGTTTATGGTCCCAAAGACAGAATAGGAAAATATTTTTTAATTAGTGGTCTCATTCCATATTAAGTAACGTGTCAAGTATTTTGGGACGGAATGAGTAACAATGAGAAACGGGGTTGTTTATCAAGGGGAAGCGTTGTACTTTCATCTGGAAAAGTAAGGGTAGTGGTGACATTTACGATAAACATTGTTAGCTGAATAGAATTGACCACGATATGTGAAATTTGTCAATTATTTCTCTCTCCTCCTTTAATTTCTCTCTCCTCTTTACTTCATACGAGTTGAGCTACCATCACCATTAAAGCCAATGAAGGTGGGCAACTACTTGAGAACTTGAACCATTGGAGTGGTGCAATTACTAGAAAATTCGAACATGGAGGTGGAGAAGTCAAACCTTAGTAATCGACCATTGGAGCTTATTGAATCAAAGCACTAAACAATTGAAGGTGGGGAATTACCATTCAAACGGTAGTTGGGTAGCAAGACGCAATCCTTTCAACTTAGGGTTAACCATACCATTCTTTTCACCCTTTTTAATTAGGGTATTCGTAGTTTGGCGGTGAATCCGCCAAAAAATGTGGTGGTCAAAGTGGTGTTCATGAGCTACTATAATGGAGGAGCAGTAAAGCAAGAAGAAGGTGGAGGATGAAGAAGATTGAATAGAAAAAAGAAAAGGACAAAAAAAAAAAAAGCCCGAGCTGAAGGTGGAGCAATCGTTAGTCGCTGGATTATTGTTGCATCCATGGTCTTACTGGAGTATTAGTTTTTGTCAGACCTCTTTTTTTTTCTTTTTCTTTTTTACACTCTCTCTTTCTCTTCTGAAAAAGTAACCCAATTAACTTTTAGACATTAAATTGGCGTTTAATAGGGGTCCCTCATTACATGTGACAACACAGCCAAAAATTATTTTTTAAAGCCATTTTGCGGAAAACGAAGCAAGATATTTACTTAAATGCCATTTGAAAAACGTAAAACGTTTATCAAAGTGTGTAACTTGGGCTCCCTCGTTAAATTTTTTGTGTTTCAAGGTGGATGGCCCATATTGAATTTCTAACTTTAGAAAGAAATATTTGTTTAATAATTTCAATTTTGACCGAATTACTCTGGATAATCTCAATTTTTTATTATTCTCTTCATCTCAGAATAATTGAGACGTTGGATATTTATTCACTACTCATACATTAACTTTGACTATAATTTTTTACTAACATAATAAAAATAAATAAATAAATAACTTGAAAAAATTGAAACTAAAAATCCTACCTTTAATGTGTCTTCCATAAACAATCCCGCCTTTTGAAATTCCAGAAACAATCCTACCTTTGTTAGGGATCTTCCATTAACAATCCCTAACCGTTTGTATTGTTTTGGTAACCGGTTTTCTTAGGTTATAAGACACGTATCGGATTTAATAGGTTTATCGTAATTTTTAATAATTAAAAAAAAAAACTAAAACCCCCGGCCCAGCCCAGCCACTGCATTCCCTTCCTTATCCCCGACCTTGCTTTCCCCGACAACCCAACCTACCCCTCCAAGGCGCCGGAACCCAACCCCTGAAACCCGAATAGCAGCCCCATTATTATATAGATGGCGTAGGAAAGAGAAAACCAGAGCTTCATCTTTTTTTTTTTTTTTTAGTTTGCAATTTCTACCTATCATAATATCTGGTTTTAGGTTTTGTTATGGATAATTATTATTAGTGTTTTTCAAGGTTGAGGGGGTGGGTTTTTGGGCTGGTTAGGGGTTTTTCGGGCAGAGTGGGTGGGGATTCGAGGTTGGGGGTGGTGATTCGAGGCTGGGGTGGGGGTTTTTTGGCTGGGGGTGGAGATTTTTGGGGCTGAGGTGTGATTTTCAGGGCTATTGTGGAGGTTTTTCGGGGTTAGGGTTGGGTTTTCGGGGTGGTTAAAGGGTTTTTCTGGCATGGTTTGGGCTTTCGTGGTGAATGGGGGTGGCGGAAAGGGACAAGTGGGTTTTTAGGGTGGTGGACTGGTGGCTATGGGTTTTCAGGGTGGTGTTTTCGAGGTAGTTAGGTTGTTGAGCTATTGTTGTTGTTTGCTGCGGTGGCGCAGTTGCTATCGATGGTGAAGTGGGAGGAGGGTATTAGCGTGTTGTCAGTGCTAGGTGAGGTGTGAATGTGGTGAGCAAGCTGGTGCGGTGCGTGAGGGAGTAGGGGTGGTGTTACGGTGGTGGACTGCTGGCCCAAGGAGAGAAACTAAGAAAAAAAAAGGAAAAAAATTAACCTATTTAACATGTTGTAGGTCAAAGGGAGTGTTAATGGAAGATCCCTGTCAAAGGTAGGATTGTTTCTGGAATTTCAAAAGGTGGGATTGTTTATGGAAGACACACTAAAGGTGGGATTATTAGTTTCCATTTTTCCAAAAAAATTTTGTCATAAAATATCTTGTTAAATAGGTATTACTATAAAAAAAAAATTCATAATATAAATTTTAGGAAAAATTGCGAGGAAGGTCCTTTTAAGGTGACTACCTTGTGAGAAAGGTCCTTTTATGAACAAAGTGGTGAGGAAGGTCCTTTTAAGGCATTTGGGATGTGAGGAGGGTCCGTTGACCAAAACTCCAACGTTGACTCCCATTTTCCGGCCAAAATAAAATCACGTGCACAACACGTGACTACTTTAGATTTTTTTTTCTTTTCTTTTTTTCCCTTTCCCTGTTCTTCTGCCAGAACAGCCAGACCCACCACCAGCCACGGTTATTCCCGGAACCCCCTACCTCCGTCACCTCCTGGCATCCCCCGCGCCAGCGCCTTAACCCTGACCCCCGGCGTGCCGGCGTCGGCGCTCCCCTCCCATACCCCCTAAATCACCTAATTCCGACCCTAAACCCACCATCATCGCAGCCTGAAACACTTTAAAAAGCCCAACCCCACCGCAAAACCTTCCAAACGGCCATCCCCCACCACCAGAACCCTAGCGTCTAAGGTTTCGAGGGTGGGAATGGGCCGATTAGGGGGTTTGTGCGGTGGAGTTGCTTTTTTTAGGTGTTTCAAGTTTGAGTAAGGAGGTTTTCGGGTTGGGGTTTTGGTGGTTTAGGGGGTTGGGGGAGTGGCAGCACCGGAGCCGCGCGCGGGGGAGAGGGGTTCTGGGCGGCGCGACAGTTAGGGGCGGGGGATCGAAGTTCTTGGGTGGTGGGAGGAGGTGGATGTTTGGACATGGAAGTCCCTTCCCCTTCCCTCTTCCTTAATTCAGGGATGGATGGAACCCCCTATAGGCTATGGCAGTCCCTTCCTAAATTGGTGTGAGGGTGGCTGGATGTGTTGGTGGTGAATTGGGTGGGAGGGAATTAAGGAGGGCGGCTGGCCGGTTGGGTCTGGCTGTTCCGGCAGAAGAACAAGGAAAGGGAAAAAATAGAAAAAAAAAAAATTCTAAAGAAGTCACGTGCCTAGCACGTGAGTTTATTTTGGCCGGAAAATGGGAGTCAACGCCGGAGTTTTGGTCAACGGACCCTCCTCACAACCCAAATGCCTTAAAAGGACCTTCCTCACCACTTTGCTCATAAAAGGACCTTTCTCACAAGGTCGTCACCTTAAAAGGCTTGCTGGGCCTCGCTGAAGGATAGCAGCGCCCAACAATAGCCCGCATGCATGTGCGGCATGCTTGCTAGACTGCACGCACATGTAGCCAAGCTTGCAGGCCAGCCGAGCAGCAGGCCACCAGCTTGGTGTGCCTTTGTGCGCATGGCCGAGCACCAGCTAGCGCGTTGTGGTAGGGGGTGTGTGAGGCCGGTTCTTTGGGGTTGCTTGGGGAGCAAGGGGAAGGTGGTCCTCTCCTTGTGGTCCTCACCTACTCCTTTGCTCTCCTTGCGCCACTTGTCATTTGATGATTGTTTTGGCATTTTAATTTAATTTGGTATTAAATTAAATCTTATTTTTCTTTTTACCAACTATCCCACATTAAAAGATAATGGGAATTTTTGGGGAGACTTCCCTATAAATACCCATCATTGGGTATTGGGAATTTCACTTGACTTGGTAAACTCTAAGGGATCTCCAAATGCGAGAAAACCTTTGTTCTTAAACTCTAAGTTAGTTTTGGTCTAGTCCCGACTAAGTTTCGGGGTAGGGACCGGTTACGGTTCGGTAGCGAGGGTGTGAGCCGTTGGAGGTTCTCGCACTTGCGGAACTTGAACCTTTCAAGTCTGAGCTCAACGGTTGAGCGAAGCACGCTACATGGGTGAGCATTCTTTTTCTCTTTTCTCTTATGTTTTATGTTTATTTGCATGCTTTTATTTATGCTGTAATTATTATGCATGTGATCGGTTATC
This sequence comes from Chenopodium quinoa, assembly GCF_001683475.1. NCBI lineage: Eukaryota > Viridiplantae > Streptophyta > Magnoliopsida > Caryophyllales > Amaranthaceae > Chenopodium > Chenopodium quinoa. Next base: position 1,568,173 of record NW_018745054.1, read on the forward strand.
GGGTTTTGTTTCCGCGCGGTGTCGGACACTGTAAAACCCAACAGCGGTATGAGAGCCTCTTGCATTTAAATTTTACAACTAAAAATTAATTAAGGTGATTTAAAATGGATTTAAATTTCTTGTTTAGCATCCTAATTAGATTAGGAACTCATTTTTAATTGGAATAAAATCGTATTTATGCTAATTTTTTATTACGAATTCCGATTTTGATTCAAATAGTGAATTTGGATGGAATCGACGTTCTAAATCAGAATTTACCCACTTAGTTTTTTAAATGGCCTTCCAGAAGCCAAAATCCACCTAGAAAGTGGTTTTTCGAGGGGTTTTTTTTTGTTTTTGACGAAATTTTTTAAATCTTTAAACCTTGATTAATTATGGCATGCAATTATTGGATTATGTGTTTGATTATACCATTAATCTTCTGCAAGTTTAACCCTCATTAAGCATGTTTATGTAGTCATAATTGGTGCTTAATTTGGTTAACTCTTATTTTCACATAAATTTGCAATTTCACATTTTTGAAAATTAATTGCTTGGAGTGTGAATGTTTACGGTGAAAATTTATTTTTGAAACCCTTAAAATGTTAAAGATTCAATCTTTAATTGTTTATTTGGTTGGATCTTAACTTTGTAAAATCCATAATGAACAAATTTTTGGTTTTAATCATTTTGAGTTGATTAAAATCTTAAAATGTTCATACTTGTGCTTGGATAATTATTGTTCTTCATATTAGAAGATTACAATATTCAAATGTGCACAAGTGAGTGTTGATAAAAAATTTTCATTAGATAAATGATTATTTATTCAACTATTTTGTCAAATCTCATTATTAATTTATTTTGGTTAAATTAATTGTGAGAATAGCCCTTAATTTTATTGCATCAAGTTGAGCCAAAAATAATTTGAAAAATGGTTCTTGAATTAATATTGGATTGTGCACTAAAATTGAATTTAATTAAGTTAAACTTGTTTTAATTTCAATATTGCTCAAATATTAATTCTAAAATAAATTTAGAATTAATTTAAACACACACACAAAATCGGAATTTAATTTCGAAGCATGAGCATAAAAAAAACGAAGCGTCAAGCTTCGAAGCACCAACTCGACTAGCTGGGCTGCTTGCACATCCCACATGTGGCTCGAGGTGATGTGTGTGAGTGTATGCGGGTGTGTGCAAGCATAGGAGTGTGGGGGCTGCCATGTGCATGCCGCAAGGGCATGGACAACACCCAACCCGCAAGGCAGCGCTTCCCAGCAATACCTGCCAGATAGCTAGTGTACAAGCACCAGCTAGCCAGCAGAACGCAAGCATGATAAGCATGTTGTGCGGCTGCCATGGCCAGCCAGTGCTGCGCTACTGGGCTATGTGCGGCCAGCACACACTAGCAGTGCATGGGGCTGCTAGGCAGCACCCAGCCCGAGTGCCATCAAGGCTGCTCGGCTAGGCAGCCTAGCAGCACCCAACCCTCGGTTTGGGAGGCTAGGCTTTGGTCTAGGCTTGCGGTTTTGCGATGTTATTTAAAACGAGGCTAGGCCTCGGTTTTCACGTACTTGCAATTTTTTTTATTAAAATTTTGGGTTAACCGGCTTAATTAATTATAATTGGATTAATTTTAATTAGGTTGGATGTGGAATTTAGTGGGAGCTTCATCAATAATTTTGAGCTATTATTATTGCGTTAATTCACATAATCGGATAACATCTTTGACCTAGTTTTAATAAGGCGCGTTAATTTGATTAACCACCTAAGTTAGTAAGTAGTTTAGCGCTTGTTTTTTATTGTTGCTTGAATTATTTTTAAAATGCATGGGCCATTCACGTTAGTGAATGGATGAATGGAATAGATATTCTAATGCAGGTTTTACAAAATGGCAACTAGTGGGGCCTAACTAGGATAGTAAATACGGTATGCGTTCCGTTTTGTATTTTTGTAGATCTAAATACAGACCGCGTGCCGTTATGTATTTTTGTATTAAATTATTTTGATTAGTCCTAGCTTTTCTAGTTGTTGCATAATTAGTGGTGATGTCTCGAAAGACGGTGTTTCTAAGAAGACGAAGCCAAGAAGATGTAACGAAGGCCCTTGAAGATTTAAAGACTCAAGTTTCAAGGGGTCATGCTAGTTGCAAAATGATTCTTTATTTATGCTTTATATATTTATGCTTATGCTTATATATAATTGCGATGTTAGATGCATGTTTAGGATTTCGAATGTTGAATAATTAGTTTAGTTCACTTAAATCAACCAACATAGAAACCCTAAGTCCCAAAGAATATTGAGTTAAATCTGCCATTTCAAAATGACACTTATGGAACTAATGAGAATAGTAATGGGCTATGCCAAAGCAAGACATTACTACTTTCCTAGGGACGTAAGGTATCTTGGTGTGCTTGCTAAAGCAAGGCATCATATACACGTTAGTTTTGGTTAGACTCAACGATATCAGTAAGGAGTACTTATATGTCGTGGCAATGGAGATAAACGTCAAGAAAGCATTAGATGCGACGTTTTAACGAACCAAGAGTAGCTTAGAGCTATTAGCAATTGGATTACTTACCTTAAAATATTAAGTGTTAAGACAAGCCAAAGCATGCTTAATCACTTTTTTTATTTTTGGGGTCTTGGAATCGTTTTATTCTCGCCTAAAAGGGACAATTTTAATTGTGTGGATAAAACGCTTAATAAGTTTGAAAATTTGCATGTATGCTTTAAATTTCAAACTTATTGGTTATATGAATGATTTTTCATTGCAAATTCTTTCAATTGTAGGGTTGTCCAGAAGCAAAAATCCACCCAGAAATATGTTTTTCGAGGGGTTTTTCGTTTTTTGACGAAAAAATTTAAGTCTTTATGCCTTGATTAATTTAAGCATGTCAAGGGTAGATTAAATGCATTTTTGCATCCCTAATCTAGAGCAATTTTAAACCCTTTTAAGCATGGTTATGAAATCATAATGCATTAAAGTGTGAATGTTTATTGTGAATGTGAAATTTCAAAGTTCCTAGTATATTAAAGATCCAATCTTAAAGTGTTTAAATGGTTGAAACTTTGATTTTAATTTCCATGTTGAACTACTGTAGGATTAAGTCATTTTTTAGTTGATTAAAATCCTTAAAGTTCAAGTACTTGTGATTAAATCATGATTAATCTTCATATTGAAAGATGTAATTTTGTTATTTTACACTAAAAGTTGGAATTTTTTTTCATTGAATGATTGGTTTTATTTTTCAACTCCCTACTTTGTCAAAACACATTATTAATTTGCATGTTGGTTAAATTAATTATGGGTATAGCCCTTTTCAATTTTAAGCATCAAGAAAGACCTAAATTATTCAAAGGTAATTTTGGATGATTTAGGCTTGTGCACCATTAAAATTGAATTTAATTAAGTTAGACTTGTTTTATTTTCAATTTTGCCTTAAGTTAATTCTAAAATAAATTTAGAATTAATTTTATGTCACACATAAATCGGAATTAAAATCCCGAGAAATGGCACTTAAATTGAGGCAAGAACACCCAAGCGTCACCAAAGGCTAGCCGGGCTGCCCACGCAGCCCACATGTGCCTGCCTTAGGTGCGCACAAGAGTGCTTACGCCTTGAGGTGTTGCTGCTGTGTGGCGAGGCCTGTTGTGTTGTGCGCTATTGCTATGTGCGTGGTTGGCTGCTGGAGTTGCTTGGGCATGATGCTGGGCAGCATCATAGCAAGCCCCAGCCAGCTTGCCATACGCTGCCAGACGCCAGCAAGCAAGCTAGCATGCGCAGCATGCGTAGCAAGCTGATGGTGCTGGCTAGCGTAGCGTGCTACGCTGGGCGAGCATGCTAGCACCCAGCATAGCAGGCGCAACACCAAGGGCTGCATAGCAGCCTTAGTGCGCAGCCTACAAATTTTTTAGTGGGTCGCTTTTGCTTAATTTGGGGCTATGACTTGCAAAAAATTTGTCGTTTTAATTATTTAATTAGTTAAATTTAAACGAGGCTAGGCCTCGGTAGCTCCGGCACTTGCAAAATATTTTGACAAAATTATGGGTTAAACCGGCTTAATTAATTAGATTGATTAAGTTGGATGCGGAATTAATTTTTGTGAACAAATTGCACCTTAAAGTACATAATATGTTAAACAACTTTGACTAGTTTTAATTAGGCGTGTTAACCGGATTAACAACCTAAGTTAGTTACTAGTTTTCGCGTGTTGTGCATTGTTACTTGTTTTTCGTCGTAAAATGCATGGGCCATTCACATATAGTGAATGGATGAATGAAAGCTTGTTATATAACAGGGTTTTGAGAAAATGACAACTAGTGGGACCCGACTAGGATAGAAAATACGGACTACGTTCCGTTACGTATTTTTGTAAATCTAAATACGGTCTGCGTACCGTTGAGTAATTTTGTACCTTAATATTTAGATTAATCTTAGTCGTAGTAACTAGATATTGCATGCTTGGCGGAGACGTCTCAAGACGGTGTTTTCCATAAGGCCGAGTCAAGATAATGCTTTGAAGACCCTTGAAGACTTGAAGATTCAAGGGGTCATGCTAGTTGCCAAATGCATCTATTTTATGCTTTATATATTATTGTGCTTATATATATATATATATATTTGAATGCTAGATGCATGTCTAGGATTTCAAAATGTTGCGATGATTAGTTAAGTTCACTTAAATCAACCAACATAGAAACCCTAGGTCCCTATAATATTGAGCTTAAAATTTGCCGTTCCAAGAACAACACTTAACGAACTAATGCGCGTACGTGATGGGCTACGCCAAAGCGAGGCATCACTACCTCCCTAGGAACGTAAGGTATACTAGGTATACGAGTTGATCTTGGTTAAGCTCAATGATATCAGTAAGGAGCCCTTAGATGTCGTGGAAAAAGAGATAAAATGTCAAGGAAGTATTAGATGCGACGTTTAATCGAACCAAGCTACATCGAACCAAGAGTAGCTTATAGCTATTAGCAATTGGATTGCTTACCCTAAAATATTAAGTGTTAAGACAAGCTAAAGCATGCTTAATCACTTTTTGATTTTTGGGATCTTGGAATCATTTTACTCTCGCCTAAAAGGGACAAATTATTAATGCGTGGATAGAATGATTAATAAGATTGAATATTTGCATATGCGCTTTAAAATTTCAATCTTATTGGTTTCAATTGTAGAAACATGTTTGCAAGTAACTCTAACAACCAGTTTTCATTAGGCTCAATTCTCGACAAGGAGAAATTGAGTGGGCCAAATTTTCTTGATTGGCAAAGGAATTTGCGTATTGTTCTCATGCAAGAGCAAAAGGAATACGTCCTTGATGAGGAAATGAACGACACTCCCAATGAGGAGGTCACTTAGGCTGCCCTTAATTGATCGCAAAGTGCCATGTCTGTAGGGTTTCGTAGTGACCCGACACTACGCGGAAGGAAACCCACCAAGACCCGCCCCTTAATTAAAACAATTAACAAGCATATTAAACTTAATCTAACAAGATTAAGAACAAGAATTATACCTTTGACGCGTGCTTCGCTCCCAAAAAGCTCTTACTTCAAAATCCCGAAAACACGAGATCTCCGATGGATCGTACCCTCGACCCGACCCGAGCGTCCTAAGTCTTGAAGGTTAGTCAAGATCCGAAAAAAATAACTATGAGTTTTACGAATCAAAGGTTTACTCTTTCTTAGAGTTTCCTTTTTAATTCCACTCAAGGTTGTTCATTCCCAATACCCAAGCTTGGTATTTATAGGGAAATGAACCCTTGAACTTCATTCCCCAAACAATGTGGGAGAATGTATAATTTTGCTAATTAATTTATTTTTAAAATAAATTAATAAATAAATACAATCACAATGCAACAAGTGTCAAGGGGAGAGATAGAGTTAGGTGAGGACCATGTACCTTGGGGGGGGGACCATTCCCTTGCTCCCCAAGGCATGGCTCTAAGCCTTGGTCCCCACTCTCCTCACAAAACCGCCTCAAGCATGCTGCTGGGTTGGCAGCCAGCTGGCATTGCCAGCATGCCCAGCCAGCCAGCACCAGCCCACCAGCAGCCTTCGCATCCCAACCAGGCAGTGCTGATTGGTGCTGGGCGATGCTTGGCGATGGTGCATGCCAGTGCTGGGCGCTGGTGCGTGCTGGCGCTGGTGTTGCCCCTGGCATCCCACGCACCACACGCATCCATGCTTCACCCTTCACACATGCTCGCACACCCAGCATGCGTGCTGCTAGCGAGCCACGCATGCTGGCCCCCTTTGCCTCGCACCACACGCACACACCTTCACAACATCTCTCGCACATGCACTAGCCACGCACCATGCGCACTAGTCATGCACAACATGCATTGGCCTCGCACCACACGCACACCCACGCATCACACAGCAGCCTTGGTGCGTGGTGATGCTGGGCTGCAGTGCGTGGCCTAGCACTATGCTGGCGCCAATGCTAGCCAGGCACCCATGCTAGCACTTGGTGCCAGCGATGGTGCTGCCATGCCGGGCACGCACGCACGCAGCACCCATTGCCTGCGATGGTGCGCCTGGTGCCTGCGATGGGCAGCGATGGTGCGTAGCCTCATGCTAGGGCTGCGATAGCTGCGATGGGTTGCTAGGTGCGCCTGGTGCGCCTATTGCTTGCGATAGGCTGCCATGCCGCGCCTAGGCTGCGATGGTGCACCTAGGCTGCGATGAAGCGCCTAGCACACCTAGTGTGCTTAGGCTTGCGCCTAGCCATGCTAGGTGCATGCTAGCCTGAACTAGCCTAGCATCCACATGGTTAGACCAGTGTGGTGCTAGGGCTATGTTCATACTTGTCGCTTTGTGATTTTGCGACGCTCGGTCTCGACGCCCTAGGCTCGATATCCGACGTTTGTATTCGTAAAACTCTGATGACTCATTAAATCCTTTTGGATTAATTCGTTGTCTCGGATCGGTGATTCGATTGGGTTCGACCCAAAGGGTTCAGTTAAGATTAAGCTGTAATATCAATTGTACCTCGATATTACTGATCGGAAGCGGACTCCACCTAGGCATTCCGATCACTTGACCTTACTGAAGAATTAGCTCCGTAATAATTCTGAACCATCTATCGAAAGAATACACTTGTTAGAAGGACACCATTCCTTTCAATCTCCCACTTGTCCTTCCGGACAAGTGTGCATATAGTGTATATCCCATTTCCTATGTCACTTAATGTTTCTTCGTGAACTATAAGGTAAGATTCTTTGTCATCCTTATTACGTTCAGAAGTGTTTCTCGATATCCGAGTTCGACTGTAAATAAGCAGATGATTTCTAAAATCCATCTGAGCACGGCCATGCATTTTCACAGTCTCGCTCTTCGAGCGGTCTTTTAAACAACAAAACATTTTCCCTTGTTAGTAGGGGGACAATCCCAGTCTTGTATTGTAAGTTCTTCTTACTAAGAGGACATAGTCTCCTGAGTGTTCCCGTTATGATCCCCAGTTACGGCAGACGTTTGGAAACATCAAAGAGTCTAGTACTCAAACAAGAAAACTTCACAGCACTCATGGTCGGAGGAAACAAGTTCCGATAGTCATAATGTGAAATGTACTTATGACAAAAATTTAAATTTTCTTAAAGTACTCTCATAGGTTTTATCCTGTACAGTTCCAAACTGTGCATGTGCAAATGATTTATGACCGTCACGTCCTCGCAGCATAAGAAACGGTGCTGTAAATCATACTACACACTAATCTATGGCGGTCATCAATCGTCCATCTGTTAGATGACCTCGATTAGGGATAATTTTCGATTTAAATATTCAATGTTCACTTAACAGGTGTTTCTTTATCCAAGACATGGTATTGATACCCTGTTTTGAATATTTCCGTAAATCGAATGGACTCATTATTTAATTCTAAACCACAATTAAATAGTAATGGAGTGAATGGTAATTTTGCATAAAAATTAATTACTCCATTAATGAATGGTTTTAATACAGTGTCTTACATTAAATATCTTATTTAATTAAAACACATGTACAGAGAATTTCAAAGCCAGTCTCCAACATGCTTGATTCCCATTGCCTCAATGTGCTTGTTGTGTTTCACTTGAGGCAGCGGTTTAGTCAAAGGATCGGCTACATTATCATCTGTGTCAATCTTACAAATTCTGATTTCACCTTCGGATTTCCATTCCCTTATCATGTGAAATCGCCTTTGCACGTGTTTGACCTTCTGATGCTCTCTTGGCTCCCTGGCCTGAGCGATAGCTCCATTGTTATCACAATAGAGATCTATCGGCCCCTTGATTGAGGGTACAACACCAAGTTCGCTAATGAACTTGAGAATCCAAACAGCTTCCTTGGCAGCTTCTGAAGTGGCCAAATACTCGGCTTCAGTTGTAGAGTCTGCAGTGGTGCTCTGCTTGGCACTCTTCCAACTAAACGCTCCTCCATTCAGACAGAATATGTACCCCGACTGTGACTTGAAGTCGTCTCTGTCAGTCTGGAAGCTAGCGTCGGTGTAACCTTCAACAACCAGTTCTTTATGGCCTCCATACACCAGGAATTTTTCCTTGTTCCTTTTCAGGTACTTATGGATGTTCTTGGCCGCAGTCCAATACGCCTCTCCTGGGTTCGATTGGTATCGACTCGTTGCACTTAGGGAATACGATACATCTGGCCTTGTACATATCATGGCATACATGATCGATCCGATTAGCGAAGCATATGGGATCTGATTCATTCTTTCTCACTCAACAGGTGTATGTGGACACTGTTTCTTGCTGAGAGTTACGCCATGGGACATGGGTAAATGCCCTCTTTTGGTATTCTCCATGTGGAATCGAGCCAGTACCTTATCAATGTAAGTACTCTGGCTTAATCCAATCATCCTCTTAGATCTATCCCTGTAGATCTTGATCCCCAATATGTACTGTGCCTCTCCTAAGTCCTTCATTGAAAAGCACTTTCCCAACCAGCCCTTTACGGACTCCAACAATTTTGTGCTGTTTTCAATGAGAAGTATGTCATCGACATATAGGACTAGGAATGCAATATCACTCCCAATGACCTTCTTGTATACACAAGATTCATCTAGATTCTTGACAAAACCAAACTTGCTAATGGCTTCATCAAATCACAGATTCCAACTTCTACTGGCTTGCTTTAGTCCATAAATGGACTTCTTCAGCTTGCAAACCTTTCCAGCGTTGCCTGGATCGACAAAACCTTCTGGCTGTGTCATATACACAGTTTCTTCCAAAATTCCATTAAGGAAGGCGGTTTTGACATCCATTTGCCATATTTCGTAATCGTAATATGCAGCAATTACTAAGATGATCCGGACGGATTTTAGCATTGCAACTGGTTAAAAAGTTTCGTCATAGTCAATCCCGTGGACTTGTCTATAACCTTTTTCCACCAGTTTAGCTTTGTATATTGATACATTTCCATCCTTGTCTGTCTTCACTTTGAAGATCCATTTGCAACCAATGGGTGTATAACCCTCGGGCAAATTCACCAAGTCCCAGACTTGATTTTCAGACATGGAGTCCATCTCGGATTTCATGGCCTCTTACCATTTTACAGAGTCGGGGCTCGTCATAGCTTGCTTATATGTCGCCGGCTTATCACCGTCCATGACTAGGATGTCCTGATCATCTGTTAAGACGATACCGAGGTATCTGTCTGGTTAAGATCTTTGCCGTTGCGACCTACGAAGGGTAATTGGTTGAGCATTTTTATTGTCTGTTTGATTCTGACCAATCTTCTTAGATGCTTCCAAAGTATCTAGATTGTCAGTTTTGTCAGGTTGACATTGTTGCTCGTCCTCTCGAACTTCATCGAGTTCGACTTTCCTCCCACTTGTCATTTTGGAAAGGTGATCCTTCTCCAAAAAGACACCATCACGAGCAACAAAAAATTTGTTCTCGGATTTATTGTAGAATTAATACCCTTTGGTTTCTTTTGGATATCCCACAAAGAAACACTTATCCAATTTGGGGTGAAGTTTGTCCGAAATTAATCGCTTGACATATGCTTCTGACAAAGGGTATTTTAGGTCGTTACTAAGACACCTCTATCAAATGATATTTGTAGTCCTAAACATGCAACTAAAAGAGCATAGAGGCAAGTGAAGGGTCGAACATAGGGAAACGATTAAGCACTGCTATCTATCTCCTAAAGTTAATCTAGTTCGGTCAAGGAAAATAGTGGATGAATTAATGACTAGAGAGTATGTAAAATTAGTTAAAATAAATGCTAGGGGTACGGGTCGAATATGCTATGAAGTCAAAGGAGCTAGGCTTAGGGAAGTAGGTTTACATGCAAACCAAGCAACTCATACAAGGCAAAGTCAAGAGTACTCTCTAATCACCTATCGGGATTAAGAGCTTTCCTAGTTAACATGCACTTACACTATCGTCATAAGGCATGCATACTAAGGTTAGACAATAATCAATCACCCAATGACTATTCCTAAATCACACTATCGTCATGATTTAATTCAAGTCACTCAACCACAACATGCATATGGCCATAAACATGGAGTAGCCAAAAAGTATAGGCGCAAGGAAGATTTAATTGCAAGTATTCCAAACTAGCCTAGCCTATCATACATCAAATTCAAAGCATGTCTCCACCAAACCCCTAGCAATAAGAAAACTACTCACAATCCATAACCCTAACTACAATTACACTAATCAACAAAGTAATTAAGAAATTAATGAGAGAGATGATAATTTCACCAATTAAACCAACAAAGATGGGAACTTTAAGCATATAACAAAAGAATAAAAAGAAGAATACCAATAGTTTCATTCAATACCAAGTGAGATGACAAACACCAATAGAGTTCCAAAATGCTTCCTCAAAATACCCAAAGTAGCTAAAATTGATAAATTGAAGATCTACACTAAGATCTATGGAAGAATTTCCAATACAAGAAAGCTAAAATCTATGCTAAGAATGTTCCTCTAAAGAGTATGCTGAAAGTTTCAATATGTGAATAATGAATGCTGCCTTCTCTCTCCTCTTCTCTGCTTTTAATCTGATTTCAGGTTACGGACTGCAGCAGACATGCGCGCTCGCGCTGCACAACGGCGCGCCCGCGCGCTAGATGGTGACGCGGTCGCTCCTCAAGAAGCGCGCCCGCTCAAAAATGGGTGCCACAGGATTGGGCCAGCTCAGCGTGCGCCCGCGCCAAAGGTGGCGCGCCCGCGCCAGGAAGTCGCGCGCCCGCGCCCTAGGTGGCGCGCCCGCGCCTATAGTTGCGCGCCCGCTCTAAACTGCTGGTTCAATGCTTCGATCCTTGCTCTGGCTCCTTATCAATTCGAACCGCAATCAATCTGCAATTACAAAATAGGAAGGCGAAGCGTAATAAAACGAAGAGGGAGGGGAGCAAAGCCTACCTAAACCAAATAAAAACACATTACGCAACACATAGGTAGACTGCTTAAATTAGGCAAAACATAACAAAAGCACACTAGGATGAACCGAATTATTGCTAAAACTACTAGAAAGAACTACCCTAGGAGTGACATAAATATCACTCATCAAATTCCCCCAAGCTAAACCTTTGCTCGTCCTCGAGCAAAGCTAAAGACAAAGAAGAATAAGACACAATCATTCAAACATGAGAATGTAGGAAAGAAGGGGAAGGGGAATACACTAACTCACTTTCGTAGGAATTACGGTTGTTTTTAGCATAAACAACAAGCCATTTAAACCCCAAAGTCGCCGATGAGGACGAGTATGCTCTCGTGAGGGTTTCCAAAGAGTTTAACTTGCAACTCTTGGCAACATGCTCAAAACAATTACTAAACAAGGGAGCAAATAAAGAGGAAACTCAACTATAAACACGGAACAAAACATGGAGATGAAGAGCATATTGAAAAGAAAAAAACATAGATGGATGTCAATCTTTCTAAGCAATAAGAGTAAGCACGTTTTTGGATGCCAATGGTTGATTGAAAGATAAGTTATGCTAAGCATAGAGAACTCTAACATGCTCCACTCCACCCGCATTCCATACATTCTTACCGCGTTCCCTCATCTAGGTTCAAATTCACCCTACTAGGTAGCACCTCATGACTCCACGAAGGAGCCGGAACAAAGATAAGACAATGAAATCAAGGGGAACCCGACATCTTACCAAGACATGCTCTCTCCATATGCTTGAAATCTAGCTCCCTCCACCGACTAGTGACTCAACCAATTCTAAGTCAAAAGGACTTCAAAAAGGGTTGTAACGCAGGCTGAGAGGTAAAGGTGAAGGAAAATTTGAAAAATTTGGTAGTTAATCCTAATTGTGAAGAAAAGAATGAGGCCAATTCTCAAAACAACGTAGAATATCTTCAAATTTCCAAACAAAATTACATCTCCCCCAAGCTTATTCAACACAAACTCACCATACTATATACAAGACGCGTAGAGCCTCTCCCCCAAGCTTGAGTGGAGCATTGTCCTCAATGCTTAGACGAGTGGGGTAAATGACATCACTTTTTTTTTTTGTCTTGAATACACACGTGCTTTCCATTTTTAACCATTACCTTCCATCTTTTCAAACCAAAAGCACAATAAACTCTCATGGCTCAAACTTCACAAGTCTAAGGTTAAGAAAAGAAATAGATGGACCATGGGGTTTTTAATGTGCTATAAACAAGGAAGATGGGGCTCAACATGGCTAGCAAGGGGCAAATGCAAATAAAATTACAAGAAAGCAACAAAAGAAGAGAGATGCCTAGAAAAGCAAAATAGTCACCGAAGAAAATGCCTTTGTCCTCCCTAGATTAGTTAGGTCGCGATCTCGGGTAGCTAGAAATCAAGTTCTCGATTTAAGCATGCCTTGGTAGGGATCCTATGCCGCTCATACAAGAAGTGTTGGAGGCCTAAACAATAAAACTCACATCGGGTTACAAAAACGACCTTTAGGGCTTCAAATCCCCTAATGAGGGCAACATCTTCTTACCACAAACAAGTGAATTTGGGTTCGATGGGCCTTACGAGTTCTAGCACAACTACCTTAGCATATAAATATCCTAGAGTCAACCAATGGCAATCCAAGAGTGCGAAAACTCTTAAACCTTAGGAAGAAAGACATTCAAGAATGCAAATCCATCAATTATTGCTCAACAATAGACAAAATATACAACAACCACATGGTTTGTTTTGAGCAAAAGAAAAATCCTATACAAAACAAAAGAGCATAAAGGTAAAAGGCATGCAAGCAAATAAATCCCAATCGTCAAACAAAGATCGTTCGGCATCAATACCAACGATCACCAGATTCCGAAGAATCAAGAGCATACATTCTCGAACCATTCAACTCCAATCTAAACTAAAGCTATCCTAAAGCACACCAAAGAAAAATAAAATGAAAGAAAAGAAAGAAAAGTTAGAAAGATCTCACGGAAATAACGCCCAAGTGAGCATATCCAAAGGGAAAGCATGCGCCCTAAAAGTGGTGAGAATCTAAATAGAAGGAAAACAAACTATATACACAAAAGGGTTAGTCGGATGGACGAGAAAGAAATAAAATGCATCTCCCATTCGGCTTTTTTTTTATTTTTTATTTTATTTTATTTTTTTTTTATTTTTTTTGGGTAGAATATAGTTTTATTTTTGCTTCACTACTCCCAATTCAACATTACCTTATCAATCATCGAACCATATATACACACACCGGTCAATCGCCATGTCGGCGAATATCAGTAATCATCGTCATCATCATAGACACATCAAAAACTTAACAACCATAGCAGTGAACAGGGGCAAAAACAACCAAACAAACAGTCATGCAATCCAGCAGAATCAGCAGCATCAAGGTACGAGTAAAACAATGAAAGACCGACAGGCACGCAGGTAAGAATCTCAGCCAAGTCACTCCCTACCAAGAGTATATCTCCTTCTCATCAAAATAAACATGCAAAACAGGGGAGAGATATACTCTAGGGACGTAGCCTACTGGCCACTAGAGCTAGGCTCACTAGGTGAGTCATGCTGAGGTGGCGGCTCGTCATAGCTGAAGCCACTAGGTGGGCCGAAAAGGCCCCAGCCACCGTCAAAGCCCGGTGGCCAACCGTAGTGACCCTTGAAAAGATCCTCTTGCCAGCTAGGCAAAGGATCGGAGGGAGTTCCCTCAGACTGGGAATACAGAGGGGCGGGGTGATCAGGATGCACATAGGGGTAAGAAGGGTCCCCTCTAAAGTCACACCCGCCGGGCACACGATAATCGTACTGCCCGTCCTCTGGGAAGCTGCGGAGCTCCCTACTAGGCTCGGAAGGACCTTGCCAGTAGGGGTAAGTGGGGAGATTGTCCCCCCCCCCAAGAAGGAACAGGGCCGTGCTGAGGCGGCCAATTAGGGTAGTTCACGGGGGAGCAATCTCTCCTCTGTCCACAGCTGAGTCATAGAGGGCCTGCTGCTGTAGATGGTGGCCCTGTTGTGACTCATAGATTGTCTGCAATTGCCTAGCTATGTCAGATAGCTGGAATGTACCTATAGGCTGCTGTGCGCCCGCCTGCTGCTGCTGCTGCTGAACCTCCTCCTCTACCTCCTCCTCATCACCTACCCCTCCCTCATCATCCCCATCAAGCTCGAGCACTTGCCCGTTATCTCTCAAAACTCTCCATACATAATCGGTGGCAGGGGTGATGGAGGTAAGGTGGGGTTTGGGAAGAAAGCAATGGTGTCTCCCTCTCACAAGCCAGCTGTAGTAGGCAGGGTTAGCGGTCGGCAACGACGCCAATTTGACAAAGGGTATTTTAGGTCGTTACTAAGACACCTCTATCAAATGATATTTGTAGTCCTAAACATGCAACTAAAAGAGCGTAGAGGCAAGTCAAGGGTCGAACACAGGGAAACCATTAAGCACTGCTATCTATCTCCTAAAGTTAATCTAGTTCGGTCAAGGAAAATAGTGGATGAATTAATGACTAAAGAGTATGTAAAATTAGTTAAAATAAATGCTAGGGGTAGGGGTCGAACATGCTATGAAGTCAAAGGAGCTAGGCTTAGGGAAGTAGGTTTACATGCAAACCAAGCAACTCATACAAGGCAAAGTCAAGAGTACTCTCTAATCACCTATCGGGATTAAGAGCTTTCCTAGTTAACATGCACTTACACTATCGTCATAAGGCATGCAATACTAAGGTTAGACAATAATCAATCACCCAATGACTATTCCTAAATAACACTATCGTCATGATTTAATTCAAGTCACTCAACCACAACATGCATATGGCCATAAACATGGAGTAGCCAAAAAGTATAGGCGCAAGGAAGATTTAATTGCAAGTATTCCAAACTAGCTTAGCCTATCATACATCAAATTCAAAGCATGTCTCCACCAAACCCCTAGCAATAAGAAAACTACTCACAATCCATAACCCTAACTACAATTACACTAATCAACAAAGTAATTAAGAAATTAATGAGAGAGATGATAATTTCACCAATTAAACCAACAAAGATGGGAACTTTAAGCATATAACAAAAGAATAAAAAGAAGAATACCAATAGTTTCATTCAATACCAAGTGAGAGGACAAACACCAATAGAGTTCCAAAATGCTTCCTCAAAATACCCAAAGTAGCTAAAATTGATAAATTGAAGATCTACACTAAGATCTATGGAAGAATTTCCAATACAAGAAAGCTAAAATCTATGCTAAGAATGTTCCTCTAAAGAGTATGCTGAAAGTTTCAATATGTGAATAATGAATGCTGCCTTCTCTCTCCTCTTCTCTGCTTTTTAAATCTGATTTCAGGTTACGGACTGCAGTAGACAGGCGCGCCCGCGCTGCACAACGGCGCGCCCGCGCGCTAGATGGTGACGCGACCGCTCCTCTAGAAGCGTGCCCGCTCAAAAATGGGTGCCACAGGATTGGGCCAGCTCAGCGCGCGCCCGCGCCAAGAAGTCGCGCGCCCGCGCCTATAGTTGCGCGCCCGCTCCAAACTGCTGGTTCAATGCTTTGATCCTTGCTTTGGCTCCTTATCAATTCGAACCGCAATCAATCTGCAATTACAAAATAGGAAGGCGAAGCGTAATACAACGAAGAGGGAGGGGAGCAAAGCCTACCTAAACCAAATAAAAACACATTACGTAATACATAGGTAGACTGCTTAAATTAGGAAAAACATACCAAAAGCACACTAGGATGAACCGAATTATTGCTAAAACTACTAGAAAGAACTACCCTAGGAGTGACATAAATATCACTCATCAGCTTCGTATCCCCAAATCTTGAGAAAAGACAACCTAGGAGGTTTCTTAGTCCATGATTCATATGGAGTCTTTTCAACAGCTTTTGACGGAGCTCTATTCAGTGTTGGGCTGCAGTTTGTAGCGCATGTCCCCAGAAAGAGATAGGGAGTTCACTAAGACCCATCATTGATCGAACCATGTCTAACAAGGTCCGATTCCTCCGTTCGGACACTCCGTTCCATTGAGGAGTTCCGGGAGGTGTCAACTCTGAAAGAATGCCATTTTCTTTCAAGTGATCGTCGAATTCATGGCTCAAATATTCGCCACCTCGATCCGATCGAAGTGGTTTAATTTTCTTGCCAAGCTGATTTTCAACTTCTTTCTGAAATTCTTTGAATTTCTCAAAGGGTTCAGATTTATTCGACATTTAGTAGACATAGCCATATCTACTATAATCGTCGGTGAAAGTGATGAAATATCGGTAACCTTGTCTTGCGGGTGTGCTCATTGGTCCACATACATCCGTGTGTATTAGACCTAATAAGTCACTTGCCCTTTTTCCTAACTTGGAGAATGGTTGTTTTATCATCTTGCCTAATAAGCATCCTTCGCAATTTTCAAACGACTCTAAGTCGAAAGAGTCAAGAACACCTTCTTGAAGAAGTTTCTTGATGCGCTTGATGTTAATGTGGCCAAGACGACAATGCCACAAGTAGGTTTGATTCGACTCGATGGTCTTAGCCCTTTTGGAAGTATTTTCAATGTTATAAACCTGTTTGTCTAGTGAAAACACATAAAGACCATTTTCTGAATGTGCCTTACCATATAAAACATTATCAAAATAAATAAAACAACTATTGTTTTTGATTCGAAATTCGAATCCTTTGGCGTCCAACGCCGATATTGAAATAATGTTTTTGGTCACTCTAGGAACATGATAGCAGTTTTCAAGTTCTAGAACAAGCCCTAGGGCAAAGACAAACTAAGAGTTCCAACGGAGACGGCATACATCCTTGCTCCATTGCCGACTTGAAGCTCGACCTCTCCCTTCTCTAGCCTCCTATTTATCCTTAGTCCCTGAGCATTGGAACAAAGGTGTGAGCCACATCCGGTATCTAATACCCATGATGTTTTGCTAGCAAAGTTTAAGTCTATAACGAAAATACCTGATGAAGAAGCAACGTTGCCGTTCTTCTTATCTTCCTTGAATTTGAGGCAGTCCCGTTTCCAATGTCCCTTCTTCTTGCAGTAGAAACATTCAGAATCAGATTTAGAAGAGGCTGCCTTTTTGTCCTTGCTGCCCTTGGCAGATTTTGACTTAGGCGAGAATTTCTTCTTTTTCCCATTAAAGCTCTTCTTTTTGCCCGGGCGTTTGAATGGCTTTCCCTTCCTCACCATGAGCATGTCATGCTTGCCCTCATCCTTTAGGGTTTGCTCGGCTTGCTTCAACATACCATGAAGCTCGGTGAGGGTTTCCTCCATACTATGCATATTATAGTTCATCTTGAACTGATCATAGCCTTTGTGAAGGGAGTGGAGAATGATGTCAATTGCCATTTCAGTTGAATACCCAACATCAAGCCTTTCCATGTTCTCAAATAATCCAATCATTTTGAGGACATGCAGGCTGACTGGCTCTCCTTTCTTGAGCTTGCTCTCAAGGATCTGCTTGTGGGTTTCGAACCTTTCAGTTCGGGCTTGCTCTTGAAACATATTCTGAAGCTTGAAAATGATCTCAAAAGCTGTCTCCTTTTCAAAGAAAGTCTTTTGAAGGTCCGGAGACATGGTGGCCAACATGATGCACTTGACATCCTGATTGGCACTTTGCCATCGGTTAAGGGCAGCCTGAGTGATCTCCTCATTGGGAGAATCGGGCATTTCCTCATCAAGGACGTATTCCTTTTGCTCCTGCATTAGTACAATGCGGAGATTTCTTTGCCAATCAAGAAAGTTTGGCCCGCTCAACTTCTCCTTGTCGAGAATTGAGCGCAAAGAGAATTTGTTGTTGTTTGAGTTACTTGCAGACATGATTCTACAATTGAAAGAATTTGAAGTGAAAAACCGTTCATACATCAATAAGTTGAAATTTAAAACGTTCATGCATATATTCAATCTTATTGAGCATTTTATCCACGCATTTAAAAATTGTCCCTTATGGGCGAGAATAAAATGATTTCGAGATCCCAAAGATCAAGAAATGGTTAAGCATGCTTTGGCTTGTCTTAATCATTAAATATCTTAAGGTAAGCAATCTAATTGCTAATAGCTCCAAGCTACTCTCGGTTTGATAAAATGTCGCATCTAATGCATCCTTAACATTTTATCTCTTTTGCCATGACATCTAAGGACTCCTTATTGATATCGTTGAGCTTAACCAAGACAACTTGTATACCTAGTATACCTTACGTTCCTAGGGAAGTAGTGATCCCTCGCTTTGGCGTAATCCATCACGTACTCGCATTAGTTCGGTAAGTGTTGTTCTTGGAACGACAAATTTTAGCTCAATATTATTAAGGGACCTACGGTTTCTATGTTGGCTGATTTAAGTGAACTTAACTAATCGTCGCAACATAATAGAAATCCTAGACATACATCTGCAATCATATATATAACAACAATATATAAGGCATAAAAATAGATGCATTTGGCAACTAGCATGACCCCTTGAAATCTTCAATTTCCACGGGTCTTCATCTTGGCACGTCTTCGTCGAAACGCCGTCTTGAGACATCTTGGCCAAAATGAAAGAAGCTAGCAAGAACGACTAAGATTAATCTAATAGTACAAAAATACTTAACGGTTCGCAGACCGTATTTGGATTTACAAAAATACATAACGGAACGCAGTCCGTATTTTCTATCCTAGTAGGGCCCTACTAGTTGCCATTTTCAAAGACCTGTTTTGAAAACAATCTTCCATTCACCCATTCACTATTTGTGAATGGCCCATGCAATTTTACGAAATACATAATTAAACACGCAAAACTAATAACTAACTTAGGTGGTTAATCCAATTAACGCGCCTAATTAAAACTAGTCAAAGTTGTTTAATCCATTATTTCTAAACGCAAAATGCTAACGCACTTAATTAAGCTCCCACTAAATTCCGCATCTGTACTCAATTAATCCGATTAATTAAGTCGGCATAACCCATAATTTGTCAAAATTTTGCAAAATCGGAAATTGAGGTTTTTAGCCTCGTTAAAATAATTATTTAAAATTATTAAAATGGCCAAAAATCGCAAAAACATAGCTTAAGCACTAAGCAAAACGTCCCACAAAACCCTTTGAGGGTGCGCACCATGGCTGCTAGGCAGCCCACGGCATGGCGCCATGGTGCGTGGGCGAGGCCTGCAATGCCCAACAAGCATCGCTGCTAGCCCAGCTGCCTGCTAGCAAGCTGCGCATGCTTGCTAGCATGCTGGTGCTTGCGAGCTGCTTGCGTGCTGGGCTGGCGCGTACTGCTGCTAGCCAGCATGCATAGGCAGCCTCTGCCCAGCCAGTCCCCCACGCATTGCTGCGCCCAGCACCTTCCCTGCCACACACAGCCACGCGCATTGGTACAATAGCCTTGCGTACACCATAGGCAGCCACATGTGGGCTGCTAGGCAGCCCGGCTAGCCTTGGTGACGCTTGCGGTTTTGCATCGATTTGCGTGCATTTCCTCGGATTTTTAATTCCGATTTGTGTGTGACAATAATTAATTCCAAATTACATTTTAGAATTAATTTGAGGGAAAATAAAATAAAACAAAATAAAGTCCTACTTAAATAAAATTTATTTTATTGGTGCACAAGCCTAAATTATCCAAAATTTCAATTTTAAACAAAATTAGGTCTAACTTTATGCTTAAAATAAAATGAGCTATGTCCAAAATTAATCTTGCCAATATGCAAATTAATAATGGATTTGACAAATGGGAGTTGGAAAAATAAATTAACCATCCAATGATAAAAGTTTTCCAACTTGCATACTTGTGTAAAATACCAAGATTACATTTTCCAATATGAAGATTAATCAAATTTTACTCACAAGTAATTGAACTTGATGGATTTTAATCAACCAAACATGGAAAAATCCAAACTTTGTTCAACATGGAATTTCGGGTTAGGGTTCCAATCATTTAAACTTTTAAAGATTAGAACTTTAACATTATTTGGGAACTTAAAATACAAAATCACAATAAGTTTTCACACTTTATTGCAATTTATTTGCAAAATTTGTGAAAAACAAGTTTATGTGAAAAATTGGTATATCAACTTAAGCACTAATAAAAATTCCATTATTATGCTTAAGGATATTTTAAAACCAGTAGATTAGTGATGCAAATGTGCATTTAATCTAACCTTGCAATGCTTGCATTAATCAAGGCTTAAAAAGAATTAAATTTTTTGTTTGAAAAATGAAAAACCCCAGAAAAAATGGGTTTCTGGTTCGAATTTGGCTTCTGGACAGTACTAAAAGGGTTGAATCTGTTCCAGAATGTCGAGTCCACCCAAAAATCACTATTTTTGAGCCATAATCTCGGTTCGACAGCCAAATCGAAAATAAAATCGAGTTTTAAAATTAATTAAAACGAGCATCTAATCTAATTAGAAGAACATGAACCAGAAAATTAAATTCTTTTAAAACACCTTAACTAAAAAATTAATTGCAAAACTTAAAAGGAAGTGGCTCCGATACCGCTGTAGGGTTTCGTAGTGACCCGACACTACGCGGAAGGAAACCCACCAAAACTCGCCCCTTAATTAAAACAATTAACAAGCATATTAAACTTAATCTAACAAGATTAAGAACAAGAATTATACCTTTGACGCGTGCTTCGCTCCCAAAGAGCTCTTACTTCATAATCCTGAAAACACGAGATCTCCGACGGATCGTACCCTCGACCCGACCCGAGCGTCCTAAGTCTTGAAGGTTAGTCAAGATCCGAAAAAAATAACTATGAGTTTTACGAATCAAAGGTTTACTCTTTCTTAGAGTTGCCTTTTTAATTCAACTCAAGGTTGTTCATTCCCAATACCCAAGCTTGGTATTTATAGGGAAATGAACCCTTGAACTTCATTCCCCAACCAATGTGGGAGAATGTATAATTTTGCTAATTAATTTATTTCTAAAATTAATTAATAAATAAATACAATCACAATGCAACAAGTGTCAAGGGGAGAGAGATAGTTAGGTGAGGACCATGTACCTTGGGGGGGGGACCATTTCCTTGCTCCCGAAGGCATGGCTCTAAGCCTTGGTCCCTACTCTCCTCACAAAACCGCCTCAAGCATGCTGCTGGGCTGGCAGCCAGCTGGCACTGCTAGCATGCCCAGCCAGCCAGCACCAGCCCACCAGCAGCCTTCGCATCCAAGCCAGGCAGTGCTGCTTGGTGCTGGGCGATGCTTGGCGATGGTGTGTGCCAGTGCTGGGCGGTGGTGCTGCCCCTGGCATCCCACGCACCACACGCATCCATGCTTCACCCTTCGCACATGCTCGCACACCCAGCATGCGTGTTGCTAGCGAGCCACGCATGCTGGCCCCCTTTGCCTCGCACCACACGCACACACCTTCACAGCATCTCTCGCACATGCACTAGCCACGCACCATGCGCACTAGTCATGCACAACGTGCATTGGCCTCGCACCACACGCACACCCACGCATCACACAACAACCTTGGTGCGTGGTGATGCTGGGCTGCAGTGCGTGGCCTAGCACTATGCTAGTGCCAATGCTAGCCAGGCACCCATGCTAGCACTTGGTGCCATCAATGGTTCTGCCATGCCAGGCACGCACGCACGCAGCACCTAGTGCCTGCGATGGTGCGCCTGGTGTCTGCGATGGGCAGCGATGGTGCCCAGCCTCATGCTAAGGCTGCGATAGCTGCGATGGGTTGCTAGGTGCGCCTGGTGCGCCTATTGCTTGCGATAGGCTGCCATGCCGCGCCTAGGCTGCGATGGTGCACCTAAGCTGCGATGAAGCGCCTAGCACACCTAGTGTGCTTAGGCTTGCGCCTAGGCATGCTAGGTGCATGCTAGCCTGAACTAGCCTAGCATCCACATGGTTAGAAGAGTGTGGTGCTAGGGCTATGTTCATACTTGTCGCTTTGTGATTTTGCGACGTTTGGTCTCGACGCCCTAGGCTCGATATCCGACGTCTGTATTCGTAAAACTCTGATGACTCATTAAATCATTTCGGATTAATTCGTCGTCTCGGATCGGTGATTCGATTGGGTTCGACCCGAAGGGTTCAGTTAAGATTAAGCTGTAATATCAATTGTACCTTGATATTACTGATCGGAAGCGGCCTCCACCTAGGCATTTCGATCACTTGACCTTCCTGAAGAATTAACTCCGTAATAATTCTGAACCCTCTATCGGAAGAATACACTTGTTGGAAGGACACCATTCCTTTCAATGTCAAATGCATCATGTTGGCCACTATGTCTCCGGACCTTCAAAAGACTTTCTTTGAAAAGGAGACGGCTTTTGAGATCATTTCTGAGCTTCAGAATATGTTTCAAGAGCAGGCCCAAACTGAAAGGTAGCCTCTTCCAAATCTGACTCTGAATGTTTCTACTGCAAGAAGAAGGGACTGCCTCAAATTCAAGGATGATAAGAAGAGCGGTACTGTTGCTTCTTCATCAGGTATTTTTGTTATAGACTTAAACTTCGCTAGCAAAACATCATGGGTATTAAATACCGGATGTGGCTCACACCTTTGTTCCAATGCCCAGGGACTAAGGATAAATAGGAGGCTAGAGAAGGGAGAGGTCGAGCTTCGGGTTGGCGATGGAGCAAAGATGTCTGCCATTTTCGTTGGAACTCTCAGTTTGTCTTTGCCCTCTAGTCTTATTTTAGAACTTGACAATTGCTATCACGTTCCTAGAGTTACCAAAAACATTACTTCAATTTCGGCGTTGGACGCCAAGGGTTTTGAATTTCGAATTAAGAACAATAGTTGTTCATTTTATTTCGATAATGTTTTATATGGTAAGGCATATTCAAAAAATGGTCTTTATGTGCTTTCTCTAGACAAACAAGTTTATAACATTAATGATATCGCCAAAAGGGCTAAGACCATCGAGTCGAATCAAACCTACTTGTGGCATTGTCGTCATGGCCACATTAATGTCAAACGCATCAAGAAACTTCTACAAGAAGGTGTTCTTGACTCATTCGACTTGGAGTCGTTTGAATTGCGAAGGATGTCTATTAGGCAAGATGATAAAGCAGCCTTTCTCCAAGTTGGGAGAAAGGGCAAGTAACTTATTGGGTCTAATACATACGGACGTATGTGGACCAATGAGTACACCCGCAAGGCAAGGTTATCGATATTTCATTACCTTCACCGACGACTATAGTAGATATGGTTATGTCTACCTTATGTCGAATAAATCTGAATCCTTTGAGAAATTCAAAGAATTTCAGAGTGAAGTTGAGAATCAACTTGGCAAGAAGATTAAAGCACTTCGATCGGATCGAGGTGGCGAATATTTGAGCCATGAATTCGACGATCACTTGAAAGAAAATGGTATTCTTTTAGAACTGACACCTCCTGGAACTCCTCAATGGAATGGAGTATCCGAAAGGAGAAATCAAACCTTGTTAGACATGGTTCGATCAATGATGGGTCTTTGTGAACTTCCTATCTCTTTCTGGGGATATGCACTACTAATTGCGGCACTAACACTGAAAAGCTGTCGAAAAGACTCCATATGAATTATGGACTAAGAAACCTCCAAGGTTGTCTTTTCTTAAGATTTGGGGTTGCGAAGCATATGTCAAGCGATTAATTTCTGACAAGCTTCACCCAAAATCAGACAAGTGTTTCTTTGTGGGCTACCCAAAAGAAACCAAGGGGTATTACTTCTACAACAAATCCAAGAACAAAGTGTTTATTGCTCGTGATGGTGTCTTTTTGGAGAAGTAACACCTTTCCAAAATGACAAGTGGGAGGAAAATCGAACTCGAAGAAGCTCGAGAGGACGAGCAACAATGTCAACCTGATAAAACTGACAATTAAAATGCTTTAGAAGTAGTTGATAAGATTGGTCAGAATCAAACAGACAATGTAAATGCTCAACCTACTACTCTTCGTAGGTCGCAACGGCCAAGATCTCAACCAGACAGATACCTTGGTATTGTCTTAACCGTAGATTAGGACATCCTAGTCATGGATGGAGATGAGCCACTAACATACAAACAAGATATGATGAGCCCCGACTTTGCTAAATGGCAAGAGGCTAGGAAATCTGAGATGGACTCTATATCTGAAAATCAAGTCTGGGACTTGGTAAATTTGCCCGAAGGTTACACACCCATCGGTTGCAAATGGATTTTCAAATTGAAAACAGACAAAGATGGAAATGTATCAATATACAAAGCTAGACTGGTGGCAAAAGGTTACAGGCAAATCCACGGGATTGATTATGATGAAACCTTTTCGCCAGTCGCAATGCTTAAGTCCGTTCGGATCATCCTAGTGATTTCTGCATATTATGATTACGAAATATGGCTAATGGATGTCAAAATCGCTTTCCTTAATGGAATTTTTGAAGAAACTATGTATATGACACAACCAAAAGGTTTTGTTGATCCAAGAAATGTTGCAAAAGTATGCAAGCTTAAGAAGTCCATTTATGGACTGAAGCAGGCAAGCAGAAGTTGGA
Organism: Chenopodium quinoa; assembly: GCF_001683475.1. Lineage (NCBI taxonomy): Eukaryota > Viridiplantae > Streptophyta > Magnoliopsida > Caryophyllales > Amaranthaceae > Chenopodium > Chenopodium quinoa. The sequence goes on from NW_018745054.1 coordinate 1,592,981, forward strand.
ATCTGCGATTTGATGAAGCCATCAGTAAGTTTGGTTTTATCAAGAATCCAGATGAGTCTTGTGTTTACAAGAAGGTCAGTGGGAGTGACATCGCATTCCTAGTCCTATATGTCGATGACATATTACTCATTGGAAACAGCACAAAATTATTAGAGTCCGTAAAGGGCTGGCTGGGAAAATGCTTTTCAATGAAGGACTTAGGAGAGGCACAATACATATTGGGCATCAAGATCTATTGGGATAGATTTAAGAGGATGATTGGATTGAGCTAGAGTACTTACATTGATAAAGTACTGGCACTTCAACATGGAGAATGCCAAGAGAGGGCACCTACCAATGTCCCATTGCGTAACTCTCAGCAAGAAACAATGTCCACAAACACCTGTTGAGCAGGAGAGAATGTCCCATGGCGTAACTCTCATCTATGCCATGACATTTACCAGGCCTAATGTATCGTACGCCTTAAGTGCTACAAGCCGATACCAATCAGACCCAGGAGAGGCGCATTGGACTGCGACCAAGAATATCCTAAAGTACCTAAAAAGGAACAAGGATAAATTCCTGGTCTATGGTGGCCACGAAGACTTGATTGTTGAAGGTTACACCGACGCTAGCTTCCAGACTGATAGAGACGACTTTAAGTCACAGTCAGGGTACATATTTTGCCTAAATGGAGGAGAGTTTAGTTGGAAGAGTGTCAAGCAAAGCACCACTGCAGATTCCACAACAGAAGCCGAATACTTGGCAGCTTCGGAAGCTGCCAAGGAGGCAGTTTGGATTCGTAAGTTCGTCAGTGAACTTAGTGTTGTACCCTCCATCAAGGGTCTAATAGATCTCTATTTTGACAACAATGGAGCTATTGCTCAGGCCAGAGAGCCAAGAGAGCACCAGAAGGTCAAACATGTCCAAAGGCGATTTCACATGATAAGGGAATGGAAATCCGAAGGTGAAATCAGAATTTGTATGATCGGGACGGATGACGATGTGGCCGATCCTTTAACTAAACCTCTGCCTCAAGTGAAGCACAACAAGCACGTCGAGGCAATGGGAATCAAGCACGTTGGAGATTGGCTTTGAATTCCCTATACATGTGTTTTAATTAAACTAGATGTCTTAATGTAAAACATTATGTAGAAACCATTCATTTTTGGAGTAATCAATTTTTATGCAAAATTACTATTCACTCCATTGCTATTTAATTGTGGTTTAGAATTAAATAATGAGTCCATTCGATTTATGAGAATATTCAAAACAGGGTATCAAGACCATGTTTTGGATAAAGAAACACATGTTAAATGAACATTGAATATCTAAATAAAAAATTATCCCTAATCGAGGTCATTTAACTGATGGAAGATCAATGACCACTAGAGATTAGTGTGTAGTATTATTTACATCACCATTTCTTGTGCTGCAAGGACATAGTAGTCATAAATCATTTGCACAGGTGCTAGTTTGGAACTACACCGGATTGACCTATGAGAGTACTTTAAGAGATTCAAAATCTTCATAAGTACATTTCTCATTATAACTATTGGAACCTATTTCCTCGACCATGAGTATTGTGAAGTTCTCTTGTTTGAGTACTAGTCTCTTTGATGTTGTCAAACGTCTGCCGTAACTGGGGACTATAACAGGAATACTCGGGAGATTAGGTCCTCTTAGTAAGAGAGGCTTGTAGTACAAGACTGGGAATGTCCCCTTATTAACAATAGGGAATATGTCTTTGTTGTTTACAAGGCCGCTCGAAGAGCGAGACTGTGAAAATGCATGGCCGTGCTCAGATGGATTTTAGAAATCATCTGCTTATTGAATTGACAGTCGAACTCAAAGATCGAGAAACACTTCTGGACGTAATATGGATGACAAAGATTCTTACCTTATAGTTTATGAAGAGACATTAAGCGGCATAGGAAATGGGCTATACACTATATGCACACTTATCCGGAAGGACAAGTGGGAGATTGAAAGGAATGGTGTCTTTTCAACAAGTGTATTATTCTGATAGAGGATTCAGAATTATCAGGAAGCTAATTCTTCAGTGAGATCAAGTGATCGGAATGCCTGGGTGGAGGTCGCTTCCGATCCGTAATATTAGTGAACAATTAATATTACAGCTTTGTCTTGAATGAACCCTTCAAGTCGAACCCAAACGAACTGCCGATCCGAACTGACGAATAAATTCGGAAGGATTTGATGAGTCACTAGAGTATTACGAACACAGACGTCGGATATTGAGCCTAGGACGTTGAGACCGAGCGTCGCAAAATCAACAAGAAAAAAGTTCGAGCAAAGCCATAGCATCACATTGGCCTAGACATGTGGTTGTTAGGCTAGCTCGAGCTAGCATGCACCAAGCATGCTAGGCGCTGGCGCTAGGCAAGGCCTAGCACTGCTCGCAGCACCATCGCAGCAGCATGAACGTGCGTGTGTGCGTGCATCGCTAGCACAGCACCATCGTAGCAGCATGCATGTGCGTGTGTGCGTGCATCGCTAGCACAACACCATCGTAGTAGCATGCGTGTGCGTGAGTGCGTGCATCGTTAGCACAACACCATCGCAGCAGCATGCGTATGCATGCGTGCGTGCTAGCCAAGTAGCACTAGCCGTAGCAACGTGCTATGCGTGCTTGCACTATATGCGTGTGTGTGTGCCTTCGCATGGAAGCACCAAGCACAGCAGCGAGCTAGGGGCCTCGCCTAGCAGCACCAACATGCGTGGCTTGCTAGTAGCACGCATGCTAGCTTGCCAATGTCTTGATGCTGGTTTGGAGTTGTGGGGACCAAAGCTTGGAGCCATCCCTTGGGGAGCAAGGCAATGGTCCCCCCTTTGGTGATGGTCCTCACCTAACCTCTCCTCTCCATGTGCCACTTGTTGATTGTTGATTGCATTATCTTTTCATTTATTTTTGATTTAAATAAATTAATTGGAAATACAAACTATCCCACATTGATCATGAATGGGAGTGCAAGTTGCATTTCTCTATAAATACCCTATGATTGGGCATTTGGAAATCAACTTGAGAGGAACTCAAAAAGGCATCTCTTATTATTGAGAAAACCTTTAAATTCATAAAACTCTAGTTTTATCTGTGGTCAAGTCTCGACTAACCCTCGAGACGAAGATCGTTCGGGTCGGGTCGTGGGTACGAGCCGTTGGAGGCCGTCACGCTTGTGAGGCTTTAAGCTTCGAAGTAAGAGCTCGGTTTACGAGCGAAGCACGTTTCAAGGGTATTACTTCTTTCTCCCTTCTCTTAATTATTGTTTAATTATGTTTATGCATGCTTTAATTGCTTTAATTATTGGGGCGGGTCTTGGGGGGTTTCTATTCCGCGTGGAGACGGTCTCTACGAAACCCTACAATAAGCCTACATGTACTTAAAATGATAGGATTATTTGAGAACATGGAAAGGCTTGTTGCTGGGTATTCAACCGAGATGGCAATTGACATTATTCTCCACTCACCGCACAAAGGCTATGGTCAATTCAAGATGAACAATAATATGCACAGCATGGAGAAAACCTTGACCGAGCTTCATGGAATGTTGAAGCAAGCCGAGTAAACGCTCAAGGATGAGGGGAAGCATGATATGCTTATGGTCAAGAAGGGCAAGCCATTCAAGTGCTCGGGCAAGATGAAAGGATTTAAGGGGAAGGGTAAGAAGACCTTTTCACCTAAGTCAAAAGCTACCAAGGGCAACAAGGATAAGAAGGTAGCCTCTTCTCAATCCAATTCTGAATGTTTCTACTGCAAGAAGAAGAGACATTGGAAACGGGATTGCCTCAAATTCAAGAAGGATACGAAGAACAACACCGTTGCTTCTGGATCAGGTATATATCTTATAGACCTTAACTTTATTAGCAAAGCTTCATGGGTATTAGATACCGGATGTGGCTCACACTTTTGTTCCAATGCTCAGGGACTAAGGAAAAGTAGAAAGCTAGCTTAGTGAAGGGAGAAATAGAACTCCGGGTTGGCAATGGAGCAAGGATTGCGGCCGTATCCGTTGGGACACTTAGTTTGTCTTTGCCCTCTTGGCTTGTTTTAGAACTTGAAAATTATTATCATGTTCCAAACATTACCAAAAACATTATTTCAATTTCGGCGTTGGATGCAAGGGTTTTGAATTTCGGTTAAAAGACAATAGTTGTTCATTTTATCTTGATAATGTTTTATATGGTACGACACATTTAGAAAATGGTCTTTATGTGCTTTCACTAGACAAACAGGTTTATAATGTTAATGATACCACCAAAAGAGCTAAGACCATTGAGTTGAATCAAACCTACTTGTGGCATTATCGTCTTAGCCATATTGACATCAAACGCATCAAGAAACTTCCTCATGAAGGGATTCTTGATTCATTTGATTTAAGAGTCGTTTGAAAACTGCGAAGGATGTCTACTTAGCAAGATGATAAAACAACCATTCTCCAAGTTGGGAGAAAGGGCTAGTGAATTATTGGGTCTTATACACACGGATGTATGTGGACCAATGAGCACAACAACAAGAAATGGTTATCGCTATTTTATCACATTCACGGACAACTTTTATGTTAACTTATATCGCACAAATCTTATTATTTTTGAGAAATTCAAAGAATTTTAGAGTGAAGTGGAAAATCAGCTTAGCAAGTAAATCAAAGCACTTTGATCGGATCGAGGTGGCGAGTATTTGAGCTATGAATTCGACGATCATCTGAAAGAACATGGAATTCTCTCAGAACTGACACCTCCAGGAACTCCAGAATGGAATGGAATGTGCGAGAGGAGAAATCAAACTCTGTTAGACATAGTTCAATCAATGATGGGTCTGCGATCTTCCTTTTTCTTTCTAGGGACACACACTTCTAACTGCGACACTTACACTGAACCGCGCTCTGTCAAAAGCTATTGAAAAGACTCCATATGAATTATGGACGAAGAAACCTCCATGGTTGTCTTTTCTTTAGATTTGGGGTTGCAAAGCATATGTCAAAATACTCATATCGGACAAGCTTGCACCAAAATCTGATAAGTGTTTCTTTGTGGGATTTCCAAAAGAAACAAAGGGGTATTTCTTCTACAACCAATCTGAGAACAAAATATTTGTTGCTCAAGATGGTGTCTTTTTTGGAAAGGAGCATCTTTCCAAAATGACAAGTGGGAGAAAAATTGAACTTGATGCAGTTCGAGAAGAGTCAAATTGACAAAACTGACAATCAAAGTGCTTTGGAAGAAACTGTGAAAATGGTCAAAGTCAAAATGATAAAGCAAATTCTCAATCTATTACCTTGCGTAGGTCACAAAGGCCAAGATATTAACTAGACAGATACCTCGGTGTTGTCTTAACCGAGAATTAAGACATCCTAGTTATGGATGAAGATTAGCCAGCGACATACAAACATGCTATGACGAGCCCCGACTCTGCAAAATGGCAAGAAGCCATGAAATCCGAGATGGACTCCATGTTTGAAAATCAAGTCTGGGACTTGGTTGATTTTTCTGAAGGTTACACACCTATCGGTTGCAAATGGATTTTCAAGTTGAAAACTGACAAAGATGGAAATGTATATGTATAAAAAGGCTATGATTCAGTAATCTTGTCTTTTATTCATGACATGCTAGTGGCGTTAGGGTTTCCTAGGCAGTTCAGGGATTGGATTATGGAGTGTATTCGTTCCCCCTCTTACTTATTAATGATAAATGGGGGAATGTATGGATTTTTTAAGGGTGCTAGGGGAGTTAGACAGGATGACCCCATGTCGCCTTTGATCTTTGTTTTGGCCATGGAATACTTTTCAAGACTTATGAAGAAGATTGGCAAACATAGGCTCTTTAAGTTTCACTCAAGATGGTGATAAGCATTCCATTGCTCTGTTACATAGAGTTCTCAAGACTTTTGGAAGGTGTTTTATTTTGCAGGCTAATCCTTCTAAAATAGCCATATATTTTGGCAACACCCCGCCTACTTTTATGAACCATGTGCTGGCTAGGACTGGTTTTAGTGTTGGTTCCTATCCTTTTAGATACCTAGGTATTCCTCTCAACTCAAAGTATCTCAGAGCTGTTGATTATGATGGTTTGGTGGACAAAATGATGGCAAAGATTATCTGATGGTCTAGCAGGAACTTATCCTATGCTGCAAGGGTAGTCTTGATCAACTTTGTGTTGATGAGTATGCATATATATTGGGCCCATTGCCTGCTCCTGCCTGTTTCTATAATCACTAGAATCACTCAACTTTGTCGTGCCTTTTTGTGGGATGGAAATGCTTCTCTGTCCAAGAACCCGCCCATTTCTTGGGATTGGGTTTGTACTTCAAAGGCTGTTGGGGGATTATGAGTGCGAAATTTTGGGATCTGGAATAAGGCAGCTTTGGGAAAATACATTTGGAGAATTGCTCATAAGGAAGACTTGCTATATGTGAAATGGGTGCACTCAGTGTACTTAAAAGATCAGGATTGGTGGACTTACCACCCTAAAAGGAGTGCAGGGTGAGCCAAGAAGAAGCTTTGTAAGGTCGGAGATGAGTTGAAGCCTGGTTTTGAGGGAAAGGGGTGGCTACAACATCCTTATAAATTCACAGAGGTTTACAAATGGCTGCAAGGGGAGCTGCCAAAAGTTGACTGGTCTACCTGGATCTGGAATAGGTACAATTCCCCTAACATGCTTTCATTTCGTGGCTTGCCATTCATGACAGACTGAAGACAAGAGCTAAGCTTGAGAAGTTTGATATTTGTGATGACAACAGTTACCTTCTCGGTGGTAATGCTGTTGAAACCAAAGAGCATCTGTTTTTTACTATACCTATAAAAGAATTTGTGTGACTGAAATTGCATGTTGGCTGGGTATTACTGAGATTCATTACAATATCAAGACAACCTGGAAACACTGGAGAAGAAAGCTCACAAAACCTGTTTACAAGAATGTGGGTCTGGCTGCTTTAACTTCTGTTGTGTATCATATGTGGTTTGCTAGAAACCATGCCTTTTGGCATAAGGCTGTTATACATCCTGATTAGGGGATTTTGCTCCCACCAATCGGAATGCGCCACGTGGGCCAATCAGGTCCTGCCAAGTGTCCCCCAGTTGGAACTGTCAGGGCTTGCCACGTGGCACGCGCTTATTCGTCCACCTTGGACCTATTATGTCATGACATGTGGCATACTCCATGCCTAATGGAGAAACCGGCCACCCAGGCCTAATTTCCGAGGGAAGCCCAATCAGCCCTAGGTTAACCTAAACCTAGGATGGGCACGTTTCCCAAGGTTATAAATACCTCCCTTAATCCTCATTAAGGGGGATGACACGAAAAAACACATTAATTACGCACAGTAATAACCGGTTGATCTCGCTAACAAAGTAGATTACCTACATTAAACACTCTCACCTAGAGAGACCCAACCACTTTAAATTCCGCATTAATTACTCCTTAATCAGGTACTAACTTGACCGTTGGAGGCGGAGCTCCCAGGAGTCTCCGTTATTTTGCAGGTACAGGCGTCCGGTTCCAGTCTCGGAATTGTAACTCTCCCGCAGGACATCAGAAAACCCCGAAACCTTTGGCGCCGTCTATGGGGAGAGTACTTCTGAGATGGCATCCAAGTCTGTACCGACTCAAGAAGAGAGGCGTCCCCTAGACGACCCTCAAGTTCAGTCGGACCATGATACCGAGAGTGAATTTGAAGTTGAAGCTCACACAGCTTCAGACGGGACCCTAAGGGCCCGACGTACCCGTTATACCGAAAGGAGGGAACGGGAACATCTTCAAACTGGAAGTGAGCCAGCAAGCGCACCGCCTGTTCGGCAACAGCCGACTGATGGGTCTGCTCCCATCACAAGGAACGAACTCATGACCTTCATGAGGAACTTCAAGGGAGAGATTCAAGAGTTGATCAACAAGAAGCCGCCTGCTCCAGTCAAGGAGCAGTCGGCTAAGAAACCCTCCACTTCACTGAAGAGGAAGCCAGTTCAAGGGCGAGAGGCGACTCCTCATCCTAAATCTAGGAAGCGGGAGCCACCTGCCCTTGATTTCACAAAATTCCGTTTTCCTACAGGAAATAGGAAACCTGTTCGTCATATTCAAGCGGACGGGTCGAAGCAGACATTCACAGACGCTCGGGTACTGCTAGAGCAGAAGAAGAGTGACCGATTGTCAGAGTCGGCCTCTACTTCAAACTTTCAAGACAGTCTGCGAAATGCCTCGATGAGGCATACTCAGTCGTATCATGAGAGTCAGTCAGGCGGCACCTCCCGTCAGTCCGGCTTTCATAGCGACCAGGCGGTACCAAACTTACCATTTGTGCCGCAACAACAATATTTTTTGCAGCCACCTCCGTTTGGTGGATCTTCAGCAAAAAACGTCCAACCTATGGACTGGCAGCTACGGTTGCTTAGACTTGGTGAACAGCCGTCGGCCTTCTCTAAGGAAATTACTGAAGCCGCTCAGCCGACCAAAGTGAAAAATGTACTAGTAGGCGCCTATGACGGCACTACTAACCCAGAAGACCATCTGATGGCATTCACCAATCTGATGTACCTTCAAGGGTTGGATGATCCCACTTGGTGCAAGTGTTTCCCAGCGACTCTCAAAGGAATCGCACAACAATGGTTCGGCAACCTGCCGACTGGTTGTGTAAATAGCTTTAGGACGCTTGCTTACTTATTCACCTCCAACTTTGCCATGAACATCCCTGCGAAGAAAACGACCCTTGATTTAGGAACCATTCAGCAGGGCGAGAAGGAGGGGCTTCGTTCTTACATCAGGCGGTTTAACCTGATGAGAATACAGATTCAAGGGTTACCGGATGAGGTAGCCTATACTGACTTTTTCAGAGGTCTCAAAGACGGGTCTACCTTCAAATTTGATTTGGTTCGAAAGAGGGTGGCAACTCTTCAAGAGGCCTTGATTGAAGCAGAAGCCTATATACAGGCGACTGATCTTTGTACGGTAAAACAGTCGGACGGGAAAAGGTTCGACAAAAGAGAAGGACGACAGAAACAGTCGTCAAACAAAGACGAGAAAAGAAAAGAGGTCTGGGCGGCTGATTCCTCTAAACAGCCGGCCCAGAAAAAGAAGAAAGAATTCAAACCATACTCCCCAAAGTATACGTTTAACAAGGATAACCAGTTTCTCCTAAAAGAAATCAAGGGACGGATCTCAATTGAGAAGCCGGTCCCCATGAAGGGTTCTGCAATCAACCGGAACCAAGATAAATTCTGTGCTTATTATGATGATGTTGGTCATCACACCAATGACTGCATCAGTCTCATGCGGTATCTGGACCGCCTGGCTGAGCGAGGTGATCTTGACACCTATGTCAAGAAATCTACGGGGAACACTTCCTCAAAAAAGCAGTCGGCCAAAAAGAATCAACAGGCCGACAGCTCTGATACAGATGATGCAGTCGTCTACACCATTGCAGGCTGCTTCTCAGGAGGCGGCCCCACTATTAGGGGCAACAAAGACAATATCAGGCGGTTAGATGTAAATTCCGTTCACCAAGAACGGCCGTCCAAATATTCATTTCCTAAGATTGTCATCACTGAAGAAGATCTAGGAGGGGTAAGAGGGCCGCATGACGACCCTAACGTTATTGAATGTAAAGTGGCCAACCAGAGAGTTGGCCGAATCCTCATAGATATCGGAAGCTCCTCAGATCTCATCAGTAGCAAATGTCTGTCGAAACTAAAATATCAGACTGATTGCATACATCCGGCCTCCCACCCTTTAGTAGGGTTTGGAGGAGGAGTCGTCCACCCACTGGGACGAGTGGATTTACCCATCCGCCTGGGCGAAAAAGGGGAAGGACGACACATGGTAGTCCGGTTCCTGGTAGTAGAAGAACTCTCGGCCTACAACATGATTCTGGGTCGACCAACCCTGAATAATTCCAAGGCTGTTATAATCCCATCTCTTATGTTGCTCAAGTTTGAGAGGGATAATGGAACAGTCGGCTCCTTAAGGGGAGATCAGAGGATGGCCCGAGAGTGCTATCTCTCGGATGTCAAGCCCACTGTTATGGCCACTGGGTCAAGCGGTGAAAAAACAGACCTTGACAATGTCAAGGTTAGTGCGCCTGTTCAAGAAGCAGGCGGCAAGAAGAGAAAGGCATCCCAGACAGGGGCCGCAAGAAAAGAAAGAAAATAGCAATCAGTGGCAGAGGAGCGGTCGGATGAGTTCCGCCCTCAGCCGGCTGGTGAGCATGCAGACTTGATCTTAGACGACTCACGTCCTGACCGAACAGTCAAAGTTGGGACGACTGCTCCGAGAGACCTTGGTGACGACTTTCACAAACTATTGAAAGAATACAAGGACATCTTTGCATTCGAAGTCCATGAAATGCCAGGCATTAGTCCTGATCTGGCGGTACATAAACTGGCCGTGGATCCGAAAAAGAAGCCGGTACGGCAAAAGAAGCGGAACCATGGCGAAGAAAGAAGTCAGGCGGCAGCCGCCGAAGTTAAAAAATTACTTGATGCAGGGTTCATTCGGCAATGTTACTTCCCAGACTGGGTTGCAAATGTGGTGCTTGTTAAAAAGCCGAATGGCACCTGGCGAATGTGTGTAGACTACACAGACTTAAACAAGGCGTGCCCCAAAGACAGTTACCCTCTGCCTAAAATTGATAACCTGGTCGACTCAACAGCCGGCCATGCTTTGATGAGCTTTATGGACGCCTATTCTGGTTTCCATCAAATTCCTTTATGGAAGAAAGATCAGGAGAAGACGGCCTTCGTCACTGACCAGGGGTTATACTGTTACACGGTCATGCCGTTTGGTCTTAAGAATGCCCCGGCTACCTTCCAGCGAATGATAAACACTATGTTCTTTGATCAGATTGGGAGAAACGTCGAGGCATACATTGATGATATGATTGTCAAGACTAAACTTCAGAAAGATCATCTGTCGGACCTCCGAGAAACTTTCGCCACACTCAGGCGGCACCATGTCATGCTCAATCCCAAGAAATGTGTATTTGGAGTTGAGTCTGGGAAATTTCTCGGATTCCTTATCAATCAGAGAGGAATAGAGGCGAACCCTGAGAAGGTGCAGGCGGTCATTGACATGCAGTCGCCTCGTACCATCCGAGAGGTTCAGAAGTTAACAGGTTGTCTGGCGGCCTTGGGAAGATTTCTAAGCCGATCAGGCGACAAATTCCTATACTTTTTCCAGGCAATTAAGAAAAAGGCAAGGTTTGAATGGGGGCCGGATGCTGAGGCCGCCTTCCAGAAATTGAAAGTTCACTTGCATTCCTTGCCGAGGCTGGTCAGCCCTTTGCCCAAAGAAGTACTCTACATGTACCTGGCCGTCTCTGATCATGCGTTAAGCGTTGTTCTCCTTGCTGAAAGAGACGGCTGTCAGCTCCCGGTCTACTTTGTCAGTCACGTACTGAAAAATGCCGAGTTGAGGTATCCCCTAGTGGAGAAATTTGGTCTTGCACTCTTCATGGCTGTTAAAAAATTGAAGCCCTACTTTTTGGCACATGCAGTCGTCGTGTATACAAACCAACCTATCAAGCGGCCACTTACCATCATGGAGTCGTCAGGCCGAATAATCAAATGGGCCATTGAAATACAGAGCCTCGAAGTTACTTTCGAGCCTAGAAAAGCAGTGAAGGGGCAAGCCTTTGCTGACTTTATTGTAGAGATGACTCGTCCTCCTGACTCTCAAGTTCCAGACCAAGTATGGAAGGTATATGTGGACGGAAGCTCTACTTCAAATGGTTGTGGAGCAGGCGTCATATGTCAGTTGCTAGAGGGCGACAGGTACGAGTATGCTCTACGCTTCAGTTTTCAGGCTTCAAATAATGAGGCAGAATATGAAGCTTTACTAGCCATGATCCGCATGTGCAAGGCGGCAGGGGCAAGAAAAATAAACGCCTGTTCCGATTCACAATTGATAGTGAGTCAGTACAATGGCGAATACGAAGCAACCCATCCGGCCATGATCAAGTATTTACAGGCGGTCCGACAAGCAGTCGGCTCCCTTGAGGATTTCCATCTGATCCAAGTGCCGAGATCAGAAAACAACCAGGCGGATGCACTGTCAAAATTAGCATCACCCGCCTCCTCTGATACTCCTCGAACTGTTTTTTGGGAAGTAATGGAGAAGAGAAGCATCGAGGAAAACCCTATTGGAATCCTAGACAGAAGCTCAACCTGGATGGATTCAATCAGGGCATATCTAACAAACGGCACACTGTCGGATGATCCTCAACAGGCGGCAGCACTGAAAAAACGAGCCACCTGTTTTGAAATGATAAAGGGAGAACTTCACAAAAGGGGGTACCTTCAACCCTTATTAAAGTGTGTTACTCCAGAAAAGGGACGAGAGATACTAGACGATCTTCACTCTGGTTACTGTGCTTCTCATATAGGCGGTAGGACGCTTGCTCAAAGGGCAAGGCGGCAGGGCTACTTTTGGCCTACTTTGGAAGCAGATGCAATGGAGATTGTGAAAAAATGTGACAAGTGCCAAAGGTTTGGCAAACTAATTCACCGTCCGGCTACTGACCTCACTACCATTCATAGCCCACTACCGTTTGCTAAGTGGGGCATGGACATTCTGGGCCCATATACGCCTGCTACAGGCGGAAGGAGGTACATACTTGTTGCCGTTGACTACTTCACTAAATGGGTAGAGGCGGAGGCTGTAAAGGGAATCAAGACGAAAGATGTAATTTCATTCATTTGGAAAAATGTCATCACTCGGTTCGGGGTTCCCATGTCTATGGTTTTTTATAATGGTCCCCAATTTGAGACGCCTGTTCTCAAAAGCTGGTTGGGTGACCAAGGAATTGCAAACTACTTTGCATCTGTCGGCCGTCCACAAGCAAACGGCCAGGTAGAAGCCTTTAATAAAATCATCTCGGACGGTCTCAAGAAAAAGATTGAACGAGCAGGCGGCCTATGGGCGGATGAACTACCAGATGTTCTCTGGGCCATTAGGACGACTGAAAAAGGGGCGACTGGAGAAACTCCATTCCTCCTAACTTACGGTGCGGAAGCTGTTCTTCCAATAGAACACTACGAGCCGACTCTTCGAGTAATGCTATATGACGAAGAGGCAAACTGGGAAGCCATGCGCCTGGCATTAGACTCACTTCCTGAAAAAAGGGGCAATGCTGTCTTGCGCCATGAAATCTATCGCCTGAGAATGACTAGATCATACAACAAAAAAGTACACAAGCGTCCACTCAAAGTAGGGGACTTTGTACTTAGAAAAATGGAAGCAGTTGGTAGGGCTAATGAGTCTGGCAAACTAACTCCCAACTGGGAAGGACCCTACCGAATCTGTGAGGAAGTCAGGGACGGTACCTACCGTCTGGAAACACTTGACGGACAACCGTTGCCTCGTACTTGGAATGTAGATAATCTTAAGAAATATTTCTTTTGAATGATGTAAATAGTCAAGAGCTACTTAATAAAAGTTTGCACTTACTATTCAATTTTGTACTAAGAGGGGCACGCCTACTAACAAATAGTTGGCTACTCTCCATGTTTAATTTTTACTTACTTAAGAGGGGCATGCCGTCTGTACCTTTAAAGTCGACTACTCTCCATTGAGTATTTTACTCTATTTTCAGAGGGGCATGCCGTCTGTACCTTTACAGTCGGCTACTCTCCATTGAGTTTTTCACTCTATCTTCAGAGGGGCATGCCGTCTGTACCTTTACAGTCGGCTACTCTCCATTGAGTATTTTACTCACAATAGGGGCATGTCGTCTGGACATATAGTCGGCTACTCTCTATAAGAAGATGGCCGACTGGTTCCAAACACATAGCCACCCCCCTAATAATTAGCTAAAAAGATTAGGGCCTGGCCGACCCTGTGCCTAACAGGCGGCTACCCTCCTTTTACTTAGCACCTACGTTCACCAAGAACTTACCATGGCCACAGGCCAAATGATCAGACCAGGCGCCAAGCCAACTGATCAAATCTACAAAACTAATACGACCTGTCCCAACATCATAGCAGGCGTCCAGCGGCATCCCTCCGGATGAAATTCGTCGCAGAGAGCAACTCCCTTTTGGGTGGAACATTGCTCTATAAACTAATTACACGGCACGTATACGACTGTCCCGAAGGGCAACCACGTAGCCGTTTTTGAGACAAGGATAACTCTATCACTAACCAAACCAGTGGTAGCAGTTGACATCTGAGTCAGATGACCGCCTATATTACTTGGGATAAATGCAGGGGGTACCTTTTGAGTTAATAGCCAACAAACATTGGCGAATCAAGGGGTCTAGCCGGCCTCCGCCGCCTGGTACCTCTACTACTCAATCTAGAGTGACGGAGACTAAGTAACTCCTATGTTAACTTATAGTCACTCCCTGAAACTTAGTATGGAGCCTAAAAGGTATGAGTCGTCCGCCTGTTTTTAGCAAACAGGGGCTCTCAACCACTACTCCTGCTAGGTTAACAAATTATGAGTTAAAAGCCAACAAACATTGGCGAATAAAGGGAAACAACCGGCTCCCGCCGCTTGTTATCTCTACTACTCAGTTCCTTGGCGACTAGGTAACACTCATGTTTACTTGGTCAGACCACTTTCCTACTTGGTTAAATTTACAAATGACAGGACCGCCTGCCTAATCAGGATCCAGACCTTAAAATAGTTCGAATACCGATTGGATAAATGGCCGACTGATCGTCTATCCTGGAAACAGACAACCAGTTGTCCAGGGGCATAGGCGGCGTGACTAACTATCCGTACCTGTCTGCAACTATCGGCCATGTAAAACAGTCGGTCTAGTGAACAATTGGATACTAGAATATGGAATACTTAGACAAATTTGAGGCAAAACAAAAATTTATTAAAAAGAAGCCGGTCATTAAAGACCGGCAAAATATTCAAAGCCCCGGCCCCCTGGACGGGTAAATGCAAAACAAACGGCACGCAGGCCGTGGAAAGAATACATAAAGCTTAAGAAGGGGGCAGATCTTCAATATTAGCAGCTGCCGCCTGGTCAGCACTCTTCTTGCTGGACTCGGCTTCAGCTGCATCCTTTTTTGATGCCTTACCCCCAAGCGGCACAAGCGCCACTACCGGCTCCTCCTCCTCCAACGCTTCCTCCAACGCCTCTTCCTCAGCAGCCGCCAGGATCTCTTGATTATATGTATCAGAACACTGGCGGTACGTTTTTTCCCAAGAGGCAAAGTCGGCATTAGGGAAGAGGCGGCCCCAAGTCATGCGCTGGATTTGAGCGGAGTCTTCCATCATCTCCCGGACCAGCTCTTTCTTCTCTTGCTCGGCCTTTTCCGAGAGCTCCTGAGTAAGACTCTTCTCCTGGGTCACCAGGCGTTCCTTTACGTTGGCCAAGGATTTCTCCAAGGCTTCGTAAGAGTACATTTTTAGGCGAAGAGGTTTCAGATCGGCCTTGAGATCGGTGATGGTCGCCTCCAGCTCGCCATTCCTCTTCTGGGCCGCCTCTAACTGAGCCCGAACAGCGGCGGTAGCCTGCGCCTGATAATAAAGAATATCAATGGTCAGAACTTCATTTTGGGCAATTGGAAACATTGCCTTATCACAGTCAGAGGCGGCCATAGCTTTTGCAGCCTTTACCTCTTTGTTCTTCCGGTCAAGCGGCTTGCGAAGGCTGTTCACTCGGAGTAGGGCCTAAGTAAAAAGAAACAGGCGTCCAGAAATTCAAATACTAAAAAATATGCTAAGTATACCTCAGCAAGGACCCCTGCAATCCCGTCTAGGTCAAGGGTGCCGACACCCCTGACCGCCTCCCTTTCAGCTAGAGGAACTGCCCTGATCATAGACTTGGCCATCTCTACCAAGTCAGGCTCCTGAGGGCCGGCTGCATCAAGCATAAAAAAAACGGATTAGACCTAGTAAAAAAGGGAGCGAGTCTAAAATTTACAAGGACAACTTCTTACTTCTAGGCGGCCTAGTTGGAGTTTTAGAAGAAGTGGCCGGCTGTTTCTCAGCCGCCACATGTTTCCTGGCAGAACCAGGAGAGCTCCCAACAGTCGTCCTCCGGGCCTTGGGGTCCGGTTGTTGGGAAGATGAAGCTCTTGGAGCACCCGTCTAAAAAAGAAGAAAAAAAAGTCAGTATATGCATAAACACAACTCCAAAAAGAGGGTGAAAGGTTCGGAGCTCACCAAGGGTGCCCCCTTCTTGGGGCAGTCGGTTGAAGTTTGTTGCATGATGGAGGCCCGCAACATGGCCGCCGCTGTCTTGGAGGCGGTGATTTTTCTCATGGCGTCAGCTGCAAAAACAAACATCAAAGTTAATAAAAGTCATAACAAGAAATGTATGGAACAACAGAGTATTCGACAGGCCGACTACCTCTTGAGCACCGACTGCTGAGGCCACAGGCGGCCAAAAAGTACTCGTCGTAGAGCCATTTGAAGCTCGGGACGCAGTGCAGGGGTACTTGCTCTCGTACCCCTGAAGTAGAGTCGACGCGTCAACTGCAAAAACAAACAGCAAAGTTAATAAAAGTCATAACAAGAAATGTATGGAACAACAGAGTATTCGACAGGCCGACTACCTCTTGAGAACCGACTGCTGAGGCCACAGGCGGCCAAAAAGTACTCGTCGTAGAGCCATTTGAAGCTCGGGACGCAGTGCAGGGGTACTTGCTCTCGTACCCCTGAAGTAGAGTCGACCCTCGACTCTACTTTAAAGAGTCCTTTATCAAGGATCTCTTTCTTAGCCTTGGGAGGAACAGGCGGCATGCTACGGCCGCTTGCAAGAAGGGGCGGATTCCTGTTCCACCTATTGAAGCGCTTGTTCAGCTCAATGTCTGAACTCTCAATGATGAGGAAGGTGCTCCGCTAGTCCTTCCACTTGTTTGCTTTACCTCTCGTCATGAGGTAGCCCCTGTGGCTTGTCAATTGATACCAGCCGGTACCGCCTGTCTTAGGGGTCCGGCTGAGATAGTTCATATGGGCGAAAGCCTCGAAGCTCGGCTCCACCCCGTGCAGTTCGCACCCGGCCACATAGCCGAGTACGTTGACCCAGGAGTTTGGGGCTAACTGCCATAACCCCAACTCATACCCATCCAAGATCCGCTGAACAGCTGGATGTAATGGGAAGCGCAGGCCTGCCTTGATGGCCGCCTCGTAGCAGCCAAAGCAGGCGCTATCATAACTGGTACCAGCCGGCCAGACGACTGTGTCTTCTGGATCCGGCACAAACACTAAAAAGTCGGGGCCCATTGTGTGGTTTGCGATAAAGCTCTCCACTTTCTCTTGCATGGCTGTGATCCGGCCCCGAGGTACCGTGCAGTAGTAGGGGGTATTTTGCTCTCGGTAAGAGGCGGATGGCTCCGCCCAATTGTCCGCCTTCTCAACTGCGTGAGAAAGTCTCGCCTCTTGCAGGCGGCTGTTTTTCTCTTCCGTGTCCAAAGAAGCATGGCCAGAAGAGCTTGACTCGGAATCGTCCTCTGACGAGTCCGAAGAGGACGACTCCTCCCCTCTCCTGGAGGGGCCCGCCTCCTCTCTTTGGAAAGGAGCAGATTTGTTAACTGTTAAATGGGAAGGGGTCACTATGACTCCTCCCACAGAATTGTCGGCTTTCAGGCCGCCTTGTTTCACTTCCACATCTGGCGCCTGGTCAGATGTTTCACTAAGCGGCACCCTGTGGGAAGAGCCGTCTGAATTTTAGATCCTAGCAGTCTTTTTCGTTCTGGCCATCCTGCTCTGCATAGACACAGATACAGTCGGACTTTGTATAAAGGGCAAAGATGGGTCCGGAAAAGGGCAGGCGGCACTCCTAGTCCTAGATTCAGCCGTCCCCGGTGACCGGCTGATCACTAACCTAGGTCGTGTCGTGTGCTTCCGTGGTGCCATTTCAAAAAATAAAAAGAAAATTAAGAGTAAGAGAACCGACAGTTACCTGAACGAGTGACGATTGATGAAGTGCTGAAAATCCTGTGCAGTCGGCTTGTCAGAACAGGCGGTAGGCAGAAAAGGTCCAAAATGTCAGAGCAAGTTCAGGGGTCCGAATGTTCTCAAAAAGTTCTCAAGTGTGAAAATGACTCAAGACAACTCTCCCTTATATAGGCGAAGTGAGAAGGCGAAGGGTCACTTTCAGAATTCAAAATTTGGGCGGGAAAATCTCTCGTCCTTTCGCCGACTGACACCTGTAGAAGGTCGTCGCCTGTTACAGTGCGACACCTGTCACAGGTAACACGTGACCAATCACGTGCCACCTGTGAGGGGCAAATGATTAGGGGATTTTGCTCCCACCAATCGGAATGCGCCACGTGGGCCAATCAGGTCCTGCCAAGTGTCCCCCAGTTGGAACTGTCAGGGCTTGCCACGTGGCACGCGCTTATTCGTCCACCTTGGACCTATTATGTCATGACATGTGGCATACTCCATGCCTAATGGAGAAACCGGCCACCCAGGCCTAATTTCCGAGGAAAGCCCAATCAGCCCTAGGTTAACCTAAACCTAGGATGGGCACGTTTCCCAAGGTTATAAATACCTCCCTTAATCCTCATTAAGGGGGAGATAACGAAAAAAACACATTAATTACACACAGTAATAACCGGCTGTTCTCGCTAACAAAGCAGATTACCTACATTAATCACTCTCACCTAGAGAGACCCAATCACTTTAATTTCCGCATTAGTTACTCCTTAATCAAGTACTAACTTGACCGTTGGAGGCGGAGCTCCCAGGAGTCTCCGTTATTTTGCAAGTACAGGCGTCCGGTTCCAGTCTCGGAATTGTAACTCTCCCGCAGGACATCAGAAAACCCCGAAACACATCCTAATACTCTTTGTAAAGGAATTTGTACAAAAATTATAGATAGGACTAGGCAGCTCATTACTTGTAAATGGGCTAGGAAGCATTGTAAATGGTTGTTTAGTCTTAGTTTTACTAGACCTAGTTAATTGTTAGGTCTAGTTTTTTGATGGTTGGTTGGCCTTTTATGGCTGTTGTAGTTTGGGTTAAGGGCTTGCCCTCTTTTGGTTTTGGTAACAAAATTCTTACTTACCAAAAAAAAAAAATAAAAAAATTCACCGCGTTGATTATGATGAAACCTTTTCGCCATTCACCATGCTTAAGTCCGTCCGGATAATCCTAACAATTGCCGCATATTATGATTATGAGATATGGAAAATGGACGTCAAAACCGCCTTCCTTAATGCTGGGAAGGTATGCAAGCTTAAGAAGTCCATTTATGGACTAAAGTAGACAAGCTGAAGTTGGAATCTGCAATTCGATGAAGCCATTAATGAGTTTGGTTTTATCAAGAATCCAGATGAATCTTGTGTTTACAAGAAGGTCAGTGGGAGTGACATCACATTCCTTGTCTTATATGTCGATGACATATTGCTCATTGGAAACAACATTCCAATGTTGGAATCTGTAAAGGCTTGGCTTGGAAAGTGTTTTTCAATGAAGGACTTGGGAGAGGCACAGTACATAGTGGGCATCAAGATCTATAGGGATAAATCTAAAAGGATGATTGGATTGAGCCAAAGTACTTATATTGATAAGGTACTGGCACGACTCAATATGGAGGAAACCAAAAGAAGCCACATACCCATGTCGCATGACATAACTCTCAACAAAAAACAATGTCCAAAGACACCTGAAGAGCAAAAGAGGATGAGTTAGATTCCATATGCTTTGCTTATTGGATCGATCATGTATGCCATGATATGTACTAGGCCGGATGTATCGTATGCCTTGAGTGCTACAAGTCGCTACCAATCAGACCTAGGAGAGGCGCATTGGACTGCGGCCAAGAATATCCTAAAGTAGCTGAAAAGGAACAATGATAACTTTTTAGTCAATGGTGGGAGTAAGGATTTGGTTGTTGGAGGTTATACAGGCGCAAGCTTCTACACTGACAAAGACGACTTCAAGTCACAATCAAGATACATGTTCTGTCTTAATGGAGGAGCGTTCAGTTGGATGATTGCTAAGCAAAGCACAACTGCAGATTCTGCAACTAAAGCCAAATACTTGGCAGCTTTTGAAGCAGCTAAGGAGGCAGTTTGGATTCGTAAGTTTGTTGGTAAACTTGGTTTTGTCCCCTTAATAAAGGGACCAATAGACCTCTACTGTGATAATAGTAGGGTTATTGCTCAGGCTAGAGAGCCAAGGGAGCATCAGAAGTCAAACATGTCATGAGGGGATTTAATATGATAAGGGAATGGAAGTCCGAGGGTGAAATCAGAATTTGCAAGATTAGAACGGACGTCAATGTAGCCGATTCACTCACTAAACCTTTGCCTCAAGTGAAAAACAACAAGCACGTTGAGGCAATGGGAATCAGACATATTGGAGATTAGCTTTGATTTCCTTATTTGTGTGTTTTAATTAAGTTATGGAGATCTAAATGTAAAACACTAAGTTAAATCATTCATTTATGGAGTAATTTAATTTTTCTGTAAATTATTATTCCATTTCTATTTAATTGTGGTTTATAATTAAATAATGAGCCCATTCGATTTGAGAATATTCAAAATAGGGTATCAAGGCAATGTCTTAGATAAAGAAACACTTATTAAGTGAACGTTGAATATCATATCGAAATTATCCCTAATCAAGGTCATTTGAAAGTTGGACGACTAATGACCACGTGAGATTAGTGTGTAGTATGATTTATAACACCGTTTCTTGTGCTACAAGGAAAAAATGTCATAAATCATTTGCACAGCTATCAGTTTGGAACTATATCGGATTGACCTATGAGACTACTTTAAGAGATCTAACAATCGTCATAAGTATATTACTCATTATGGCTATCGGAACCTCTTTCCTCGACTATGAGTATTGTTAGTTCTCTTGTTTGAGTACTAGTCCGTTTTGATGTTGTCAAACATTTGCCGTACAAGGGGATTATAAAGGGAACAGTTGGGCGGCTAAGGCCTCTTAGTAAGGGAAGCTGACAATGCAAGACTGGGAATGTTCCCCTATTAACAGTAGGGAACATGTCTTTGTTGTTTACAAGGCCTCTCGAAAAGCGAGATTGTGAAAATGCATGGCCGTTCTCAGATGGATTTTGGAAATCATCTGCTTATTGACAGTCGAACTCGAAAATCGAGAAACACTTCTGGACGTAACAAGGATGACAAAAAATCTTACCTTATTGTTCACGAAGAGACATTAAGTGACATAGGAAACAGGCTATACACATACAACACACTTGTCCAAAAGGACAAGTGAGAGATTGAAAGGAATGGTGTCCTTTGAACAAGTGTATTATTCAGATAGAGGGTTCGGAATTAATTAGAAAGATAATTATTCAATGAGGTCAAGTGATCGGAATGCCTAGCTGGAGGCCGCTTCCGATTAGTAACATTTATAAATAATTTATATTATAGCTTAATCTTGACTGA
The DNA here is from genome assembly GCF_001683475.1 of Chenopodium quinoa. Taxonomy (NCBI): domain Eukaryota; kingdom Viridiplantae; phylum Streptophyta; class Magnoliopsida; order Caryophyllales; family Amaranthaceae; genus Chenopodium; species Chenopodium quinoa. The sequence goes on from NW_018745054.1 coordinate 1,614,289, forward strand.
ACCCTTCGCGTCACACCCAATCGTTTAACCAGAACTGAAGCGACGAATTAATCTGAAGGATTGACTTAGTCGATAGAGATTTTATGAACTAAGACGTCAGATTCTGAGCTTAGAGCGCCGAAGCCAAGCGTCGTAAGTCGAGTTGAATTTAGAAATAGACGAGACAGAAAAATCATCCAAACAACAAGTTAACGCTAAGCTGTAGCCTCGCATTGGCCTAGCCATGTGAGGGCTAGGCTAGAATGGCCACCAGCCGCAAGGCATGGCTGGGCTAGCAAGCCTTGCCGCAAGCCAGCACTTGGTTGCTAGCGCGCAAGGGCCAGCAAGGCAAAGCATGCATGGCGCGGCAACAAGGCCATCAAGCGATGCATGCGTGGTGCGCCAGCAAGGCCAGCAGCCAGCTAAGGCTTGCTGGGCCTCGCTGAAGGATAAGAGTGCCCAGCAGCAACCCGCATGCATGTGTGGCATGCTTGTTAGGCTGCACGCACACGCAGCAAAGCTGGCAGGCCAGCCAAGCACCAGGCCTCAGCTTGGTATGCCTTGGTGCGCATGGCCGAGAACCAGCTTGTGCATTATGGTAGAGGGTGTGTGAGGCGGGTTCTTTAGGGTTGGTTGGGGAGCAAGGGGAAGTTGGTCCTCCCCTTGTGGTCCTCACCTACTCCCTTGCTCTCCTTGCCCCACTTATTATTTGATGATTGTTTTGGAATTTTAATTTAATTTAGAATTAAATTAAATCTTATTTTGCCTTTTACCAACTATCCCACATTGAAAGATGATTGAAATTCTTGGGGACACTTCCTTGTAAATACCCATCATTGGGTATTGGGAATTTCACTTGACTTGGTGAACTTTAAGGGATATCCAAAAGCGAGAAAAACTTTGGTCGTAAACTCTAAGTTATTTTTGGTCTTGCCCCGACTAAGCTTAGGGGTAAGGATCGGTTACAGTTCGGTAGCGAGGGTGTGAGCTGTTGGAGGTTCTCGCACTTGCGGAACTTGAACCTTTCAAGTCTGAGCTCAACGGTTGAGCGAAGCATGCTACATGGCTGATCATTCTTTTTCTCTCTTCTCTTATGTTTTATGTTTATTTGCATGCTTATATTTATGTTGTAATTATTATGCATGCGATTCGGTTATCGGGTTTTGTTTCCGCACGGTGTCGGACACCGTAAAACTCAACATATTATCTAATAATCTGAACTTTAATATGCATTTTTCTCTAGCAGACCAATTGACCGGTAATCTGAATAATAGGTTAATTTTTTATTTTTTCTATTGTGACACATGTCACATGTTCATTAGTAAAAAAAATAAAATAAAAAAAAGAACTTTTCCATAGCCCCCGTCCCTTCCCCACCCCCACCCCCTCCCATTCCCCACTGGCCAGTAAACCGACAGCCCCCACCCCAACCCACCCCCCTCCTACCCTAACCCCCGAAATCGGCCCCAAATCCCGACACCGTCCCCCCCATTTTTCCCTTCCCCGGAAAACCACCCTCCTTTCCCCAATCTAGGAAACCACCCCCATCACTTCCCCAACCCTAAAAAATGGCCCTCCTAGGCTGTTTCGGGGATGGGGGAAAGGAGGGAGAGTGGTTTTGCGGGTGGTGGGAAGGGAAATGGAGTGGTTTTGTGGGTCAGGATACAATAACAAGCCATTTTAGAGGGTAAGGGTGGGTAGGAAGATGTTAGTGGGGCGGGTTAAGTAGGCGGGTGGTGGGCGGGGATAGGGATAAAATTCATACCCATCATGGGTAATGGGGCGGGGATTGATTTTAGGTTGTTATTGTAGGAAAATAGATACTCTAACCGGAATTGCATGAAGCATATTCATAAGCATTTCAAACAGGTTCTATGCACAACACATAAAGAAAGACATAATTATACCTTTGAAGTGTGATTCCACGAGTGATCGAGCTAGAACAATTTGGGAGAATAAGAACCTCAAACACGATTCCTCTACTTAGTCCACGGAGAGGAAAGGAGAAGACCGAGCCACAAACCACCATGAACCACCACTGTCGACCACCTTGTGCCGGTGGTCCATACGGACGTATGGACGGGAGAGGGAGATAGGAGAGAGGCATGTGAGAGAGGGAGGATTAGGGTTTGGTTGCTTGCTTCACAATTCACTAATCTAGTGTTATGTGACTTGTATGCCTAACCTAGGCAGGATATCTATTTATACATCTCATGTATAAATAGAATCCTAGTGAAGCCCAAGCTTCTAATCCAACCTTAACTACTCCCTCCTTATTTCTCCATGTGGCCGTCCATATCCATGTGAGGCCCAATTAGTGGGCCTCTTACTTTGTTCAATCCATCACCCTTTTGTGTGACCTCATAGGATCCATTGTATTGGGCTTGGGACTATTTTACTAGCCCAAAGTCATTTATCATATCTAGCAACAGACAATGACAACCCAAAAGAATGAACTTATTATCTCCATAATATTGATCCATGATATATCTAGTAATTGCACTTGACGAAGACATAAATCCTTCAATATCCCACTTGTCTAAGACAAGACAAGTGTGCAATATTTAAATTCCTTAAGTCAATTAGTGTCTAATTTGATAATATGATTGCATCTAATGTTGAGATCATATTAATCTACAAATCATTTCTTGAAACTGAGTTAGAATTACAAAACAAATGATTACTGAGTAATACATTTGAGCACGGCTATGCATTTTCTGAATTCTCTCTCTTCAAGCGGCCATGACGCTTAACCTTTTATAAGAATGACTCAATCTAGTCTTTGGAAACCAAAACTCCCACTTAACTATTAGAATAACCCAAAAGTACCTTGTATGGTCCTCTTTCACGACATGACGGTGGAGTACAATCAAATTTAAACTAATCATTAAGCAAGAATAGTGTTCCACTCATGTCAAAGGAATCCATTCATATATCCGGAAGTTCTGTACTTGAACTTCAAAGTAGGTTAAAGTTCGATCATGTATCATTCATACATATCCATGTGATTTGTTTCGGGGTTATCTGATGTCCTGCGGGAGAGTTACAATTCCGAGACTGGAACCGGACGCCTGTACCTGCAAAACAACGGAGACTCCTTGTGGTGGGAGCTCCGCCTCCAACGATCAAGTTAGTACTTGTTTGAGGAGTAATAAATGCGGAAAGTAAAGGTGGGAGATCTGGTTCCTCTAGGGGAGGAGTGATCAATGTGTTTAGACTTCTCTAGGTGAGAGTCATCAATTGCTGAATTTTTAGCGTGTTTTCTCTCTCTTAATGAGGATTAAGGGAGGTATTTATAACCTTGGGAAACGTGCCAATCCTAGGTTTAGGTTAACCTAGGGCTGATTGGGCTTCCCTCGGAAGTTGGGCCTGGGTGGCCGGTTTCTCCAATAGGCATGGAGTATGCCACGTGTCATGACATAATAGGTCCAACGTGGACGAATAAGCGTGTGCCACGTGGCAATCCCTGACAGTTCCAACTGGGGGACACTTGGCAGGACCTGATTGGCCCACGTGGCGCATTCCGATTGGTGGGAGCAAAATCCCCTAATCATTTGCCCCTCACAGGTGGCACGTGACTGGTCACGTGTTACCTGTGACAGGTGTCGCACTGTAACAGGTGACGGCCTGCTACATGTGTCACTCGGCGAAAGGCCGAGAGATTCCCCCGCCCAAATTAAGAATTCTGGAAGTGACCCTTTGCCTTCTCACTTCGCCTATATAAGGGAGTGTTGACTTCAGTCATTTTCACACTTGAGAACTTTGTGAGAGAACATTCGGACCCCTGAACTTGCTCTGACATTTTGGACCCTTTCTGCCTACCGCCTGCTCTGACAAGCCGACTGCACATGATTTTCAGAACTCCATCAACGTCACTCGTTCAGGTAACCGTCGGTTCTCTTACTCTTAATTTTCTCTTTACTTTATTCTTTTTTGAAATGGCACCACGGAAGCACACGACACGACCTAGGTTAGTGATCAGCCGGTCACCGGGGACGGCTTAATCTAGGACTAGGAGTCCCGCCTGCCCTTTTCTGGACCCATCTTTGCCCTTTATACAAAGTCCGACTGTAACTGTGTCTATGCAGAACATGATGGCCAGAACAAAAAAGACTGCCAGGATCTCAAACTCAGACGGCTCCTCCCACAGGGTGCCGATTAGTGAAACATCTGACCAGGCGCCAGATGTGGAGGTGAAACAAAGCGGCTTGAAAGCCGACAGTTATGAGGGAGGAGTCAAAGTGACCCCTTCCCATTTTACAGTTGACAATTCTTCATTCTCTCCTGCTCCTTTTAAAGGAGAGGAGGCGGGCCCCTCTGGGAGAGGGGAGGAGTCGTCCTCTTCGGACTAGTCAGAGGACGATTCCGAGTCTAGCTCTTCTGGCCATGCTTCCCTGGACACAGAAGTGAAAAACAGTCGCCTACAAGAGGCGAGGCTTTCTCACGCAGTTGAGAAGGGGGACGGTTGGGCGGAGCCATCCGCCTCTCACCGAGAGCAAAATACCCCCTACTACTGCACGGTACCTCGGGGCCGGATCACAGCCATGCAAGAGAAAGTGGAGAGCTTTATCGCAAACCACACAATGGGCCCCGACTTTTTAGTGTTTGTGCCGGATCCAGAAGACACAGTCGTCTGGCCGGCTGGTACCAGTTATGATAGCGCCTGCTTTGGCTGCTACGAGGCGGCCATCAAGGCTGGGTTGCGCTTCCCACTACATCCGGCTGTTCAGCGGATCTTGGATGGGTATGAGTTGGGGTTATGGCAGTTAGCCCCGAACTCTTGGGTGAACGTACTCGGCTATGTGGCCGGGTGCGAACTGCACGGGGTGGAGCCGAGCTTCGAGGCTTTCGCCCACATGAACTACCTCAGCCGGACCCCTAAGGCAGGCGGTACCGGCTGGTATCAATTGACGAGCCACAGGGGCTACCTCATGACGAGAGGTAAAGCAAACAAATGGAAGGACTGGCGGAGCACCTTCCTCATCATTGAGAGTTCAGACACTGAGCTGAACAAGCGCTTCAACAGGTGGAACAGGAATCCGCCCCTTCTTGCAGGCGGCCGCAGCATGCCGCCTGTTCCCCCCAAGGCTAAGAAAGAGATCCTAGATAAAGGACTCTTCAAAGTAGAGTCGAAAGTGAACTCTACTTCAGGGGTACGAGAGCAAGTACCCCTGCACTGCGTCCCGAGCTTCAAATGGCTCTACGACGAGTACTTTTTGGCCAAATGTGGCCTCAGCAGTCGGTGCTCAAGAGGTAGCCGGCCTGTCGAATACTATGCTGTTCCGTGCATTTCTTGTTATGACTTATATTAACTTTGCTATTTGTTTTTGCAGCGGACGCCATGAGCAAAATTACCGCCTCCAAGACTGCGGCGGCCATGTTGCGGGCCTCCATCTACAACATTCTTCAACCGACTCCCCCAACAAGGGGGCACCCTTGGTGGGCTTCGAACCTTTCACCCTTTTTTTTTGGAGTTGTGTTTATGCATATACTGACTCTTTTCTTCTTTTTTAGACGGGCGCTCCAAGAGCTTCTTCTTCCCAACAGCCGGACCCCAAGGCCCGGAGGACGACTGTTGCGAGCTCTCCTGGTTCTGCCAGGAAACATGCGGCGGCTGAGAAACAGCCGGCCACTTCTTCTAAAACTCCAGCTGGGCCACCGAGAAGTATGAAATCGTCCTTGTAAATTTTAGACTTGCTCCCTTCTTTACTAGGTCTAATCCGTTTGTTTATGCTTGATGCAGCCGGCCCTCAAGAGCCTGACTTGGTCGAGGTGGCCAAGTCTATGATCAAGGCCGTTCCTCCAGCTGAAAGGGAGGCGGTCAGGGGTGTCGGCACCCTTGACCTAGACGGGATTGCAGGGGTCCTTGCTGAGGTATACTTAGCATATTTTTGAGTATTTGAATTCCAGGACGCCTGTTTTTATTTTTTGTTTGGAAACTGACGCCTGTTCCCCTTTTTACTTAGGCCCTGCTCCGAGTGAACGGCCTTCGCAAGCCGCTTGACCGGAAAAACAAAGAGGTAAAGGCTGTAAAAGCTATGGCCGCCTCTGACTGGGATAAGGCAATGTTTCAAATTGCCCAAAATGAAGTTCTGACCATTGATATTCTTTATTATCAGGCGCAGGCTACCGCCGCTATCCGGGCTCAGTTAGAGGCGGCCTAGAAGAGGAATAGCGAGCTGGAGGCGACCATCAACAACCTCAAGGCCGAGCTGAGACCTCTTCGCCAAAAGATGTCCTCAAACGAAACCTTGGAGAAATCCTTGGCGAGCGTAAAGGTACGTCTAGTGACCCATGAGAAGAGTCTTACTCAGGAGCTCTCGGAAAAGGCCGAGCAAGAAAAGAAAGAGCTGGTCCGGGAGATGATGGAAGACTCTGCTCAAATCCAGCGCATGACTTGGGGCCGCCTCTTCCCCAATGCCGACTTTTCCTCATAGGAAAAAAACGTACCGCCAGTGTTCTGATAGATATAATCAAGAGATCCTGGCGGCTGCTGAGGAAGAGGCGTTGGAGGAGGAAGAGCAGCCGGTAGTGGCGCTTGTGCCGCTTGGGGGTAATGCATCAAAGAAGGATGCAGCTGAAGCCGAGTCCAGCAAGAAGAGTGCTGACCAGGCGGCAGCTGCTGATATTGAAGATCTGCCCCCTTCTTAAGCTTTATGTCTTCTTTCCACGGCCTGCGTGCCGTTTGTTTGTATTTACCCGGCCAGGGGGCCGGGGCTCTGAATATTTTGCCGGTCTTTAATGACCGGCTTCTTTTTAATGAATTTTTTTGTTTTGCTTTAAATTTGTTTAGTATTGAATATTCTGATATCCAATTGTTCACTATACCGACTGTTTTACATGGCCGATAGTTGCAGACATGTACGGATAGTTAGTCACGCCGCCTATGCCCCTGGACGACTGGTTGTCTGTTTCTAGGCTAGACGATCAGTCGGCCATTTATCCAATCGGTATTCGAACCATTTTAAAGACTGGATCCCCTTTAGGCAGGCGGTCCTGTCATTTGTAAAATTAACCAAGTAGGAAAGTGGTTTGACCAAGTAAACATGATTGTTACCTAGTCGCCAAGTAACTGAGTAGTAGAGGTATCAAGCGGTGGGTACCGGTTGTTCCCCTTTATTCGCCAATGTTTGTTGGCTTTTAACTCATAAGTTGTTAACCTAGCAGGAGTAGTGGTTGAGAGCCCCTGTTTGCTAAAAACAGGCGGACGACTCATACCTTTTAAGCTCCATACTAAGTTTGAGAGAGTAACTATGAGTTAACTTTGGAGTTACTCAGTCGCCGTCACTCTTGCTTGAGTAGTAAAGGTACCAGGCGGCGGAGGCCGGCTGAACCTTTTGATTCTCCAATGTCTGTTGGCTATTAACTCAAGAGGTACCCCCTGCATTTATCCCAAGTAATACAGGCGGTCATCTGACTCTGATGTCAACTGCTACCACTGGTTTGGTTAGTGACAAAGTTATCCTTGTCTCAAAAACGGCTACGTGGTTTCCCTTGGGGACAGTCGTATAGGTGCCGTGTAATTAGTTTATAGAGCAATGTTCCACCCAAAAGGGAGCTGCTCTCTGCGACAAATTTCATCCGGAGGGATGCCGCCGGACGCCTGCTATGATGTTGGGACAGGTCGTATTAGTTTTGAAGATTGGATCAGTTGGCTTGGCGCCTGGTCTGATCATTCGGCTTGTGGCCTTGGTTAGTTCTTGGTGAACGTAGGTTCTAAGTAAAAGGAGGGTAGCCACCTGTTTAGGCACAGGGTCGGCCAGGCCCTGATCATTTTTAGTTAAGTATAAGGGGGGTGGCTGTGTGTTTGGAACCAGTCGGCCCTCTTCTATGGAGAGTAGCCGACTGTATGTCCAGACGGCGTGCCCCTATGGTGATAGAGTTAAATATTCAATGGAGAGTAGCCGCCTGCAAAGGTACAGACGGCATGCCCCTCTGAAGATAGAGTAAAATACTCAATGGAGAGTAGCTGACTGTAAAGGTACAGACGGCATGCCCCTCTGAAGATAGAGTAAAATACTCAATGGAGAGTAGCCGACTGTAAAGGTACAGGCGGCATGCCCCTCTGAAGATAGAGTAAAATACTCAATGGAGAGTAGCCGACTGTAAAGGTACAGACGACATGCCCCTCTGAAGATAGAGTAAATTACTCAATGGAGAGTAGCCGACTGTAAATGTATAGGCGGCCTGCCCCTCTTAAGTAAGAATAAAAATTAAACATGGAGAGTAGCCGACTGTTTGTTAGTAGGCGTGCCCCTCTTAGTACCTGTATATTAAGTATGCAAACTTTTATTAAGTAGCCCTTGACTATTACATCATTCAAAAGAAATATTTCTTAAGATTATCTATATTCCAAGTTCGAGGCAACGGTTATCCGTCTGGTGTTCCCAGACGGTAGGTACCGTCCCTGACCTCTTCACAGATTCGGTAGGGTCCTTCCCAGTTGGGAGTTAGTTTGCCAGACTCATTAGCCCTACCAACTGCTTCCATTTTTCTAAGTACAAAGTCCCCCACTTTGAGTGGACGCCTGTGTACTTTTTTGTTGTATGATCTAGTCATTCTCAGGCGGTAAATTTCATGGCGCAAGACAGCATTGCCCCTCTTTTCAGGAAGTGAGTCTAATGCCAGGCGCATGGCTTCCCAGTTTGCCTCTTCGTCATATAGCATTACTCGAAGAGTCGGCTCGTAGTGTTCTATTGGAAGAACAGCTTCCGCACCATAAGTTAGGAGGAATGGAGTTTCTCCAGTCGCCCCTTTTTCAGTCGTCCTAATGGCCCAGAGAACATGTAGTAATTCATCCGCCCATAGGCCGCCTGCTCGTTCAATCTTTTTCTTGAGACCGTCTGAGATGATTTTATTAAAGGCTTCTACCTGGCCGTTTGCTTGTGGACGGCCGACAGATGCAAAGTAGTGTGCAATTCCTTGGTCACCCAACCAGCTTTTGAGAACAGGCGTCTCAAATTGGGGACCATTATCAAAAACCATAGACATGGGAACCCCGAACCGAGTGATGACATTTTTCCAAATAAACGAAATTACATCCTTCGTCTTGATTCCCTTTACAGCCTCCGCCTCTACCCATTTAGTGAAGTAGTCGACGGCAACAAGTATGTACCTCCTTCCGCCTGTAGCAGGCGTATATGGACCCAGAATATCCATGCCCCACTTAGCAAACGGTAGTGGGCTATGAATGGTAGTGAGGTCAGTAGCCGGACGGTGAATTAGTTTGCCAAACCTTTGGCACTTGTCACATTTTTTCACCATCACCATCGCATCTGCTTCTAAAGTAGGCCAAAAGTAGCCCTGCCGCCTTGCCCGTTGAGCAAGCGTCCTACCGCCTATATGGGAAGCACAGTAACCAGAGTGAAGATCGTCTAGAATCTCTCGTCCCTTTTCTGGAGTAACACACTTTAAGAAGGGTTGAAGGTACCCCCTTTTGTGAAGTTCTCCCTTTATTATTTCAAAACTGGTTGCTCGTTTTTTCAGTGCTGCCGCCTGTTGATGATCATCCGGCAGGGTACCGTTTGTCAGATATGCCCTGATTGGATCCATCCAGGTTGAGCTTCTGTCTAGGATTCCAATAGGGTCTTCCTCAATGCTTCTCCTCTCCATTACTTCCCAAAAAAATGTTCGAGGAGTATCACAGGAGGCGGATGATGCTAATTTTGAAAGTGCATCCGCCTGGTTGTTTTCTGATCTCGGCACTTGGGTCAGATGGAAATCCTCAAGGGAGCCGACTGCTTGTCGGACCGCCTGTAAATACTTGATCATGGCCGGATGGGTTGCTTTGTATTCGCCATTGTACTGACTCACTATCAATTGTGAATCGGAACAGGCGTCTATTTTTCTTGCTCCTGCCGCCTTGCACATGCGGATTCCGGCTAGTAAAGCTTCATATTCTGCCTCATTGTTTGAGGCCTGAAAACTGAAGCGTAGAGCATACTCGTACCTGTCTCCCTCTGGTGACTGACATATAACGCCTGCTCCACAACCATTTGAAGTAGAGCTTCCATCCACATATACCTTCCAGACTTGGTCTGGAACTTGAGAGTCAGGAGGACGAGTCATCTCAACAATAAAGTCAGCAAAGGCTTGCCCCTTCATTGCTTTTCTAGGCTCGAAGGTAACTTCGAGGCTCTGTATTTCTATGGCCCATTTGATCATTCGGCCTGACGACTCCATGGTGGTCAGTGGCCGCTTGATAGGTTGATCTGTATACACGGCGACTGCATGTGCCAAAAAGTAGAGCTTCATTTTTTTAACAGCCATGAAGAGTGCAAGACCAAATTTCTCCACTAAGGGATACCTCAACTCGGCATTTTTCAGTACATGACTAACAAAGTAGACCAGGAGCTGACAGCCGTCTCTTTCAGCAAGGAGAATAGCGCTTAACGCATGATCAGAGACGACCAGGTACATGTAGAGTACTTCTTTGGGCAAAGGGCTGACCAGCCTCGGCAAGGAATGCAAGTGAAGTTTCAATTTCTGGAAGGCCGCCTCAGCATCCGGCCCCCATTCAAACCTTGCCTTTTTCTTAATTGCCTGGAAAAAGTATAGGCAATTGTCGCCTGATCGGCTTAGAAATCTTCCCAAGGCCGCCAGACAACCTGTTAACTTCTGAACCTCTCGGATGGTACGAGGCGACCGCATGTCAATGACCGCCTGCACCTTCTCAGGATTCGCCTCTATTCCTCTCTGATTGATAAGGAATCCGAGAAATTTCCCAAACTCAACTCCAAAGACACATTTCTTGGGATTGAGCATGACATGGTGCTGCCTAAGTGTGGCGAAAGTTTCTCGGAGGTCCGACAGATGATCTTTCTGAAGTTTAGACTTGACAATCATATCATCAATATATGCCTCGACATTTCTCCCAATTTGATCAAAGAACACAGTGTTTATCATTCGCTGGAAAGTGGCCGGGGCATTCTTAAGACCAAACGGCATGACCGTGTAACAGTATAACCCCTGATCAGTGACGAAGGCCGTCTTCTCCTGATCTTTCTTCTATAAAGGAATTTGATGGAAACCAGAGTAGGCGTCCATAAAGCTCATCAAAGCATGGCCGGCTGTTGAGTCGACCAGGTTATCAATTTTAGGCAGAGGGTAACTGTCTTTGGGGCACGCCTTGTTTAAGTCTGTGTAGTCTACACACATTCGCCAGGTGCCATTCGGCTTTTTAACAAGCACCACATTTGCAACCCAGTCTGGGAAGTAACATTGCCGAATGAACCCTGCATCAAGTAGTTTTTTAACTTCGACGGCTGCCGCCTGACTTCTTTCTTCGCCATGGTTCCGCTTCTTCTGCCGTACCGGCTTCTTTTTCGGATCCACGGCCAGTTTATTTACCGCCAGATCAGGACTAATGCCTGGCATTTCATGGACTTCGAATGCAAAGATGTCCTTGTATTCTTTCAATAGTTTGTGAAAGTCGTCACCTAGGTCCCTCAGAGCAGCCGTCCCAACTTTGACTAGTCGGTCAGGACGCGAGTCGTCTAAGATCAGGTCCGTATGCTCACCAGCCGGCTGAGGGCGGAATTCATCCGACCGCTCCTCTGCCAATGATTGCTATTTTCTGTCTTTTTTTGCGGCCCCTGTCTGGGATGCCTTTCTCTTCTTGCCGCCTGCTTCTTGAACAGGCGCACTCTCCTTGACATTGTCAAGGTCTATTTTTCCACCACTCGACCCAGTGGCCATAACAGTGGGCTTGACATCCGAGAGATAGCACTCTCGGGCCATCCTCTGATCTCCCCTTAGGGACCCGACTGTTCCATTATCCCTCTCAAACTTGAGCAACATAAGAGATGGGATTATAACAGCCTTGGAATTATTCAGGGTTGGTCGTCCCAGAATCATGTTGTAGGCCGAGAGTTCTTCTACTACCAGGAACCGGACTACCATGTGTCGTCCTTCCCCTTTTTCGCCCAGGCGGATGGGTAAATCCACTCGTCCCACTGGGTGGACGACTCCTCCTCCAAACCCTACTAAAGGGTGGGATGCCGGATGTATGCAATCAGTCTGATATTTTAGTTTCAACAGACATTTGCTACTGATGAGATCTGAGGAGCTTCCGGTATCTATGAGGATTCGGCCAACTTTCTAGTTGGCCACTTTACATTCAATAACAATAGGGTCGTCATGCGGCCCTCTTACCCCTCCTAGATCTTCTTCAGTGATGACAATCTCAGGAAATGAATATTTGGAGGGTCGTTCTTGGTGAACGAAATTTACATCTAACCGTCTGATATTGTCTTTTTTGCCCCTAATAGTGGGGCCCCCTCCTGAGAAGCCGCCTGCAATGGTGTAGACGACTGCATCATCTGCATCGGAGCTGTCGGCCTGTTGATTCTTTTTGGTCGACTGCTTTTTTGAGGAAGTGTTCCCCGTAGATTTCTTGACATAAGTGTCAAGATCACCTTGCTCAGCCAGGCGGTCCAGATACCGCATGAGACTGATGCATTCATTGGTGTGATGACCAACATCTTCATGATAATCACAGAATTTTTCTTGGTTCCGATAGTTTGCAGAGCCCTTCATGGGGACCGGCTTCTCAATTGAGATCTGTCCCTTGATTTCCTTTAGGATAAATTGGCTATCCTTGTTAAACGCATACTTTGGGGAGTATGGTTTGAATTCTTTTTTCTTTTTCTAGGCCGGCTGTTTAGAGGAATCAGCCGCCCAGACCTCTTTTCTCTTCTCGTCTTTGTTTGACGACTGTTTCTGTCGTCCTTCTCTTTTGTTGGACCTTCTCCCGTCTGACTGTTTTACTGTACTACAAAGATCAGTCGCCTGTATATAGGCTTCTGCTTCAATCAAGGCCTCTTGAAGAGTCGCCACGCTCTTTCGGACCAAATCAAATTTGAAGGTCGACCCGTCTTTGAGACCTTTGAAAAAGTCAGTATAGGCTACTTCATCCGGTAACCCTTGAATCTGTATTCTCATCAGGTTAAACCGCCTGATGTAAGAACGAAGCCTCCTTCTCGCCCTGCTGAATTGTTCCTAAATCAAGGGTCGTCTTCTTCACAGGGATGTTCATGGCGAAGTTGGAGGTGAATAAGTAAGCAAGCGTCCTGAAGCTATTTACACAACCAGTCGGCAGGTTGCCGAACCATTGTTGTGCGATTCCTTTGAGAGTCTCTGGGAAACACTTGCACCAAGTGGGATCATCCAACCCTTGAAGGTACATCAGGTTGGTGAATGCCATCAGATGGTCTTCTGGGTTAGTAGTGCCGTCATAGGCGCCTACTAATACATTTTTCACTTTGGCCGGCTGCGCGGCTTCAGTAATTTCCTTGGAGAAGGTCGACGGCTGTTCACCAAGTCTAAGCAACCGTAGCTGCCAGTCCATAGGTTGGACATTTTTTGCTGCATGTCCACCAAACGGAGGTGGCTGTAAAAAATACTGTTGTTGCGGTACAAACGGTAAGTTTGGTACCGCCTGGTCGCTATGAAAGCCGGACTGACGGGAGGTGCCGCCTGACTGACTCTCATGATACGACTGAGTATGCCTCATCGAGGTATTTCGCAGACTGTCTTGGAAGTTTGAAGTAGAGGCCGACTCTGACAATCGGTCACTCTTCTTCTGCTCTAGCTGTAGCCGAGCGTCTGTGTATGATTTCCTCGACCCGTCCGCCTGAATATGACGAACAGGTTTCCTATTTCCTGGAGTAGGAAAACGGTATTTTGTGAAATCAAGGGCAGGTGGCTCCCGCTTCCTAGATTTAGGATGAGGAGTCGCCTCTCGCCCTTGAACTGGCTTCCTCTTCAGTGAAGTGGAGGGTTTCTTAGCCGACTGCTCCTTGTCCAGAGCAGGCGGCTTCTTGTTGATCAACTCTTGAATTTCTCCCTTGAAGTCCCTCATGAAGGTCATGAGTTCACTCCTTGTGATGGGAGCAGACCCATGAGTCGGCTGCTGCCGAGCAGGCGGTGCGCCTGCCGGCTCGCTTCCTGTTTGAAGATGTTCCCGTTCCCTCCTTTCGGTATGACGGGTACGTCGGGCCCTTAGGTTCCCGTCGGAAGCTGTGTGAGCTTCAACTTCAAATTCATTCTCAGTATCGTGGTCCGACTGAACTAGAGGGTCGTCTAGGGGATGTCTCTCTTCAAGAGTCGGTACAAACGTGGATGCCATCTCAGAAGTACTCTCCCCACAGACGGCGCCAAATGTTTCGGGGTTTTCTGATGTCCTGCGGGAGAGTTACAATTCCGAGACTGGAACCGGACGCCTGTACCTGCAAAACAACGGAGACTCCTTGTGGTGGGAGCTCCGCCTCCAACGATCAAGTTAGTACTTGTTTGAGGAGTAATAAATGCGGAAATTAAAGGTGGGAGATCTGGTTCCTCTAGGGGAGGAGTGATCAATGTGTTTAGACTTATCTAAGTGAGAGTCATCAATTGCTTAATTTTTAGCGTGTTTTTTCTCTCTTAATGAGGATTAAGGGATTTATTTATAACCTTGGGAAACGTGCCAATCCTAGGTTTAGGTTAACCTAGGGCTGATTGGGCTTCCCTCGGAAGTTGGGCCTGGGTGGCTGGTTTCTCCATTAGGCATGGAGTATGCCACGTGTCATGACATAATAGGTCCAAGGTGGACGAATAAGCGTGTGCCACATGGCAAGCCCTGACAGTTCCAACTGGGGGACACTTGGCAGGACCTGATTGGCCCACGTGGCGCATTCCGATTGGTGGGAGCAAAATCCCCTAATCATGATTGACTTAACATCTCTATGTCACTATAGCCCATGAAACAGCGCCATCAATCAACCTTACATGCTAGTCCATTTATTGAAATCATTTATGTCCAATTTAATGACTTCGAACTAGGAACTTAAAATAATATATGAATTCAGTTCACCTATAGGGTTTCATTCACCAAATCACGTATTTGATGATCCAAAAAAATTATAATTATTTTGGGCATTTTATTTAATATAGTAAACCTTAATTAACTAAGAGAAATAGAAATTTCATATTAAACATAAACTACAAGTCAATGTATTACATTTGTAATAAGTTTTCTCAAAACCTATATGTTTCGGGGTTTTTTGGAACCCCTCGGGATACAGGTCTTGAATATAGCCGGACGATCACGGAAACCTGCAAAACAACGAATATTCCGTTTGACGGAATGTTCGCCTTCGATGATCAAGTTAGTGATCGAAAAATGAGATAATTTAAAGACAGAAAGTAGAGAGAAGTTGAAGCAAATTGCTTATGCAATACATAAGATGTCTCTATCCACCCCTCCCATGATAAATGAATGGGGTATTTATAAGGGTGGGAGTGTGTGCCATCTAGGGTTTGGTGACCTAGAATGGTATTCTCTGATTGGCGGCATAATCAGGTAAGGACAAGTGTCCTTTAGGCGTGCCGTTTTTGCGCCTTTCTCGGGATTTAGTCCTCCTAATTTAAGGAGGCCTTTCTCTCATTCAGGGGCTCTCTTGTTTGCCACGTTTCATCTTCCTATTGGAACACGTGTCGTCCGGTTATTGGCCACATGTCTCTATAGGATTGGACCACGTGTCAGAGGTATTTTTACCCTAAACATTTGTCCCTCAGAGGGGGTGGCACGTACCATATGGGCCTCCTCATCTGATCTTCACTCGTCCAGGGTCATTCGAGTATCGGGCTGATGGATCATTGTTATTAAAAAGAGGCGGACTTTACCGTGGGAGTGTGTGCCATCTAGGGTTTGATGACCTAGAATGGTGGGCGCTGATTGGTGGCGCAATCAGAGTAGGAAACATGTCCTAAGGGGCGCCGTTTTCATGCACTTTTTAGGGAATTTGGCCTTCTAATGTAAGGGGGCTTTCTTTCATTTAGGTGTTCTTAGGTTTTTCCACGCTTCGTCTTCCTATTGGGACACATGTCGCCCTTTCACTGGGCCACGTGTTGCTATGGGATTGGACCACATGATGGGTTATTTTTAACCCTAAACATTTTCCCCTCAGAGGGGGTCGCTCGTACCATATGGGTCGCCTCCTCTGATTTTCACTCGTCTACGTATGTTTGAGTATTGGGCTTTTGAGCAATTCTTTTAGAAAGGGCGGACTATACTGTCCGTTTGAATTTAGGGAGAACCCTCTTTGGGCTAATTGCCTTAGGCCGTCCGCTTGATTTGATATGGGACTAAAGCCTTGAAATCAGACGGACGAGTGGTGTCGTCTTCTAGCAGGTGAAGCTCCTTTCCTCCTTATTTTCCAGACTAACGGTTCACATTCAGTGACGTGGCCGTTTATTTCACATGCCGTTTGGGTAACCGTACACCTTCTCC
Organism: Chenopodium quinoa; assembly: GCF_001683475.1. NCBI lineage: Eukaryota > Viridiplantae > Streptophyta > Magnoliopsida > Caryophyllales > Amaranthaceae > Chenopodium > Chenopodium quinoa. Next base: position 1,630,538 of record NW_018745054.1, read on the forward strand.
GTCTTTATTGACGGAACAATTTTTTAACTGTTTGGGCTTATAGGTTAAGATTCTCTAAAAAGAGTCGTTTGAACTTCTAGGCGGGAAAGGTAACTTTACCATTTTACCCCCATAAATTCGGTTATAAATAAGGCTTGTTTGACTTCATAGGGTCACTTTGGAATTTTGCGTTTTCTATAAGTCAGAGCTTCTTGGGTGAGAAAGTGGTTTTCTTCCCAAATCTTCAAGAGCTTCGTCGTGAATTTGAGTTTTCCGTTTGAGTTTCTTGAGTTTGCTAGTTAGTTCGTCAAGATCTTCAAAGTTTCTCAAGTTTTCTACTTGTACATAGGTTACTGTCTACTTCTTTTTATTTTTTCCTTTTCCATATACTTGTTTTTATTTTTAAACACAAACTGGCACAACACTCGGATTCGTCTGTCTCTCCTCATGAGGTCGGCCATTCACTTGGGACTGAGGAGTCTAGAGTGGACGGAGATGACTCCTCTTCTCTTTGGAGTGGGTCCATTTCTAGTGCATACCAACTTACCCCCACCTATTCTTCTCTTTCCCTACAGTCGAACATGGCACGTACGAGAGCTACGTACGATCGTTATGCAACGAGGAATCCAAACGACATAATTGCAACTCCTTCTACTCCCTTAAGCGAGACGGACGTGGAATCCACAGACGTTGAATTCAATGGGAGTGCTTGCTCGGTAGTGGAGGTAACAACCTCCTCGTCCGGGCAAAATGTTCAACTAAACCCCTCTTCCTAGCCCACTCTCGGACAGTCTAGGGAAAGAGAAGCTGAGGTATCCGACCGAAATCCGGAACAACGCCTTTCCTAATACAGCAGCTCGGTCCTGATGCCGTTGGAGCTGCTATTTTCTGAGAGGCCTCCTTGCACAATTCATGCAGACGCTAGGTCCGGGCGAGGGAGGTCGTCCGACCGAAATTCCCAACAACTCTCAACACAAAATATTAGGTCGGCCAGGCTGACTGGAGTGCACATTTCTAAGCTGTCTGAGCTGCCTCCTCGCAGTTCCCCTACTTCTGGGAATCGGGCGGATGTTGAAGAGGGAAGAAAATATAAGGGAAAAAGACCTTTTGTGCCTGAAGGTACTGTTCTGGTCGAGGTCGACCAAGGATCCAAGGGAGGGAGCTTGGCCAAGGCCCATCTTCAGAGTTTGGTTCGGTTAGGGCACCCGTACTTCTGGTCGAGGTTGACCAAGGATCCAAGGGAGGGAGCTTGGCCAAGGCCCATCTTCAGAGTTTGGTTCGGTTAGGGCACCCGTACCTCAAGCTGCTGAGCAGTTAGCTGAGAATCCGGACACTGATCAGCCGGCCGTAGAGCCCAACACCGTAAATTTCAAAGACCCATATGTCAGTATTGTCGGCAATGTGGCATTGGGTTTTCTGAACCATAAATTCGAGGAGTTCAAGGAATTCCTCAAACTTAGAAGGGGTTACCACATCGTGGCACCAAGGCATGTTGGGTTTTGCAGTGTCCGACACCGCGCGAAAACAAGATCCGATAACCGAATCTCATGCATAACGATTACAACATAAATAACAGCATGCAAATAAGCACAAATATAAGAGAAGAGAGAGAAAGAATACTCACTCTAGAAGCATGCTTCACTCAACCGATGACCTCGGCCTTGAATGCTTCAAGTTCCTCATGTGTGAAAACCTCAAACGGGTAACACCCTCGCTACCGAACCGTAACCTTTTCAACCAATCTAGCTAGAATAATCACGAAAAGACTTAAGCATTCCGATTAGTGAATAGGTTTTATTAAATCAACGCCGTGAATTTAATTGTAACCTTTTCAACCAATCTAGCTATGTATGCATATACATTTTCATATTTGTTAGTTTTCTCCTTGAAAACTTATTTAAAATTGATGAGCCTTTACCCTTCATACAAATTAATTAAGTTTCAAACATGATTTTCAAACATGGAGTCTTATTTAGATTTTTATAGCCTCTAACCATTATTTGGAATTTGGTTTTGTCGTAGCTAATTTACAAGACACTGCTTCCTTACCATCCAATAGTAAATAGTATGCTTGTAAGTCTTAGGTTTATTTTTAACTTAATAAAAATTTATAGGATTCAATCCAAGCCTTTAGTGAAATATATACCTATACGGGGTAATTGCATCAAACACTAAGTCTCGAGGCGCTTTTAAAGCCCTTTGATTATATTGATCTTACTCCTACACTTCTAAAGTTTTTGTGAGTAATGAATTCTCTTATAAGGCACTTGTAAAGTCCTTTGAGTATTCTTGATCAATCATTCTCATGGAGCCCTTCTAAAGTCTTTCGAGATTCTCATTTCTAGTTTATTGCTAATCTCGATGGTCATCGAGTTCATTTTCCTCCCACTTTTCATTTTGGAAATGTGTTATTTTCCAGAAAGACACCACTTAGAGGAACAAATACAATGTTCTCAATCAGGTTGTGGAAGTAGTGCTCGTAGTCTCACTTGAATGCTTATAAAGAGACATGTATATTATCTTTGGGTAAAATTTCGTTGTGAAACAAACAGCTAGCTCCCACTCAAGCTACCTTAGCCCTTATTGAGCCACTTAGCTCCCAATGAGTAAGAGCCCTAGACATATACTTGAATAAATGCTAGAAACTATTTCTATCCATAACTGAATATGGTGTCTGTTTAGGGTAAAAATACCCCTAAGAAACGTGGCCCAATAAAGGCTTGCCACGTGTCAAGCTTGCAACGGTCAGCAAGGGCCCAATCCCATTGCGACACGTGTCATTGTACCCTAATTGAGGTACAGCTCTCCCCTACTATAAATAGTAGGGGCAAACCTTATTTATGGAGATAGAGAATATTCTTCAACAACCAACAAAACACAAAACCATTGCAAAACGCTCTCCAATCGAGAAGCGTTTATTGTTCTTAATTTCCTCTTCAGAAAGGTTCTAACTTAATCTTCGGAGGTGGAACTCCCACCCCCCAACCGGAGTCTCCGTTATTTGTGCAGGTACAGGCGAAGGAAGGAGCATACTAGGAAATTGTAACTCTCCCGTGGGACACAAAAAAACCCCCAAACATCTGGCGCCGTCTGTGGGGAGAGTACTTTCTAGATGACTTCAGAACCTGTACTATCGGGTAAAGATAGTCAACCTGCTGTTGAGGCTGAGGTCCACTCGATGGAACGAAGAAAGTCTATTTTGATGTTCGGTCGCTCATCAAGGATAAAAAGACTCAGCAGCGCTCCGAGTCGGCATCAACGTCAACCTTTTGAGACAGCTTCCATGTCACGTCAGAGAGACACTCGAGAACAAACAATGACAGCCAGTCGAGCGAGGTTTCCGCTCGATCCGGTCCTCATATCATCAAACCGGCATTACATGGGTCACCATACGCGCCTTTTGGATCTCCTTACTCGCAGCCGTGTCTTTTCGGGGGTCAGCAGCAGCCGCCTGTCCAGCCTATGGATTGGCAGCTCCAGCTGCTCAACCTTGGGGAACAGCCAACGGCGTTTTCCAGGGAAATCACCGAGATGGCCCAGCCGTAAAAAATTAAAAACGTGATGGTTGGTGCCTATGACGGTACCACCAACCCGGAAGATCACCTCATGGCATACACCAACCTGATGTATTTGCAGGGTTTGGATGATGCCTCATGGTGTAGGTGCTTCCCGGCAACGTTGAAAGGGATTGCTCAACGTTGGTTTGGTAACTTACCTGCCGGATGCATCAATAACTTTAGAACGTTGGCCTACTAGTTCACGTCCAACTTCTCTATGAATAACCCTGCTAAGAAAACAAGCCTTGATCTGGGGGCAATACAGCAGGGAGATAAGGAAGGGCTTCGGTCATATGTCAGGCAGTTTAACCTGATGAGGATCCAAATCCAGGGGTTGTCTGATGATGTTGCCTATACTGACTTCTTCAAAGGCCTAAAAGACGGGTCAACTTTTAAGTTTGACCTGGTTAGGAAGAGGGTCTCTACTCTTCACGAGGCATTAATGAAGGCGGAGGCTTACATCCAAGCAATGGAACTTTGCGCAGTTAAACTTCCAACGGATTACAAAAGATCCGATAAAAGAGAGAGCCGGCCTACCTAGTCGGCCAAAAGGGAAGAAAAGAAGCGAAAAGAGGTCTGGGCGGCAGAGCCACCCGAACAACAATTCCAAAAGAGAAAGAGGTCGGATCCGTATGTTCCAACGTACGAATTCACCAAGGATTGCGCATCCATTCTCAAGGAAGTTAAAAACAGGTTGAGTCTTGAAAAACCGACAACAATGAAGAGTCCCGTGAGCAGCCGGGATAAAAGAAAATATTGCCTTTTCCATGAAGAAATAGGCCATGATACTAAGGGATGTTTTAGCCTCAGGCGACTCTTTGACCGCCTTGCCGATGAGGGGGCTCTAAAATCCTATCTATACAAATCAAAGGGTGCTCCCAGCCAGGCCAAAGGACCACCTCTAAAGACACCGGCAAATCAATCTGATACGGATGAGGATACTATCCTAACCATAGCCGGTGGATTTGCGGGTGGCGGGTCTACCATCCGGGGCACTAAAGATAACATTAGGAAGCTGGTCAACTCAGTGGATGAGGGCCAGTCGTCTAAAAATTCATTCCCGGAGGTCCATATCTCCAAAAAGGATAGAGGAGAGGTCAGGCGGCCTCATGATGACCCAACAGTCATCGAATGTCAAATCGTCAATCAACGAGTTGGCCGGATCTTAATTGATACTGGGAGCACATCTGACCTCATAAGCTACCGGTGCTTGGAAAAACTCAAGTATAAGCCAAGTAGCATGCATCAGGCCCCATACCCTCTTGTTGGTTTTGGGGGAGGAGTAGTACATCCGGTGGGCATGGTTGACCTACCCATCCGGTTTGGAGAGAAGGGGAAGGCCCGACACATGGTTGTCAAGTTTCTTGTTGTTGAGGAGCTGACGGCCTACAACCTGATCATTGGCCGCCCAACCCTTAACATTTCAAAGGCTGTGATCATCCCGTCTCTAATGTTGATTAAATTTGAGAGGGATGATGGCACAGTCAGTTCCTTGAGTGGGAACCAAAAGACGGCGAGAGAGTGTTACCTCTCGGACGTCAAACCCACATTAGTCACAGATGGTCAAGACAAGGAAGTAGTTGAACTTGACGAGTGTGATCAAGAGTTACCGGCTACTAAAGCAGCCGGTAAAAAGAGAAAGGCGGACCAACTACTGGTTCCCGTCAAAGAAAAACAATAGAAATCACTATTAGGGGAGAGGTTAGACGACCTCCGCCCTCGGCCGGCAGGGGAAATCATTGACATTATCCTAGAAGACAGCCGGCCAGACAGAATTGTCAAAGTTGGGTCGGTTGCATTTGACAACTTGGGAATCGTTCTGCTCCGATTGCTGAGAGAATTCAAAGATTTGTTTGCCTTTGAAGTAGAAGAAATGCCGGGAGTGTGTCCGGATCTTGTTGTTCATAAACTCGCCGTTGATCCTAAGAAGATGCCGGTCAGGAAAAAGAAAAGGAACCATGGCGAGGAAAGGTCTCAGGCGGCAGCAGCCGAGGTCAAGAAACTTTTAGATGCAGGTTTCATTCGGCAATGCTTCTACCCGAATAGGGTAGCCAATGTTGTCCTTGTGAAAAAAGCCGAATGGTACATGGCGGATGTGTGTAGATTACACGGACTTAAACAAAGCTTGTCCGAAAGATAGTTACCCGCTTCCAAAGATCGACCACCTGGTCGACTCTACAGCCGGTCATGCTCTGATGAGTTTTATGGATGCCTACTCCAGCTTCCATCAGATACCCTTGTGGAAGAAAGATCAAGAAAAGACGGCTTTCGTCACAGATCAAGAGTTATACTGTTACACGGTGATGCCGTTTGGGTTGAAGAATGCACCTGCTACCTTCCAACGAATGATAAACTCGGTCTTTTATGGTCAGATTGGGAGAAATGTTGAGGCATACATTGATGACATGATAGTCAAGTCCAAGTTGCAGGCGGATCATCTAGCTGACCTTCGAGAAACCTTCACCACCCTCAGGCGGCATAAAGTCATGCTTAACCCAAAAAAGTGCGTCTTTGGTGTTGAGTCTGGGAAGTTTCTCGGATTTTTGATTGACCAGAGGAGCATAGAGGCCAATCCGGATAAAGTACAGGCGGTTATTGACATGCAGTCGCGTCATACCGTCAGGGAGGCTCAAAATCTTACCGGTTGTCTGGCGGCATTGGGGAGATTCCTCAGCCGGTCAGGTGACAAGTGCCTCTACTTTTTTCAAGAAATCAAAAAGAGGTCAAGATTTGAATGGGGTGAAGAGGCTGAGGCGGCATTTCATAGGCTGAAACAACACTTGCATTCTTTGCAAAGATTAGTGAGTCCCCTACCCCAAGAGGCTCTCTATATGTACTTAGCCGTCTCAGATCATTCCCTAAGTGTCGTTCTCCTTGCAGAGAGAGACGACAACCAGCTCCCGGTCTACTTCATAAGCCATGTCCTCCGGAATGCTGAACTTCGCTATCCCATGATTGAAAAATTTGGTATGGCTTTGCACAAAGCAGTCAAACGGTTGAAACCTTATTTCTTGGCTCATCCGGTTACCATCTATACTGATCAGCCGCTCAAATGGCCTATGACCACTTTAGAGTCATCCGGAAGAATGATTAAATGGGCCGTGGAAATTCAAAGTTTGGAAATCACTTTCGAACCTAGGCGGGCAGTGAAGGGTCAAGCGTTTTCCGACTTCATTGTTGAAATGACAAGGCCGGTACAACCGGATAATACTGATCAAGTTTGGACAGTGTATGTAGACGGGAGCTCTACTGTGAACGGTTGTGGGGCAGGCGTAATTTGTCATTCCCTAGAGGGGGACAAATACGAGTATGCTCTGCGATTCAAGTTTCAAGCATCAAATAATGAAGCAGAGTGCGAGGCCCTGCTAGCCAGTATCCGCATGTGTAAGGTAGCCGGGGCAAGGAAGGTGGACGCTTGCTTTGATTCTCAACTCATCGTTAGCCAATACCATGGTGACTATGAAGCCACCCATCCGGTCATGATTAAGTATCTTCAGGCGGTTAAAGAAGAAGCCAGGGCATTTGACGAATTCAATTTAAGCCAAGTACCCAGGTCTGAGAATAATCAGGCGGAAGCATTATCAAAACTGGCGTCATCCGCCACTTGTGATACGCCTAGGTCAGTCTTCTGGGAAGTCATGGAAAAGAAAATCATTGAACATGATCCCATTGGAATTCTAGATCGAAGCTCTACCTGGATGGATCCCATCCGGGACTACTTGGTATACGACACTCTATCGGGTATCTCTTTAGAAGCGGCCTCTCTCAAGAGACGGGCATTAAGTTTTGTCATGTACAAGGGTAAACTCTTCCGGAAGGGTTACTTACAACCGTTATTCAAGTGTGTAACCCCAGAAAGGGGAAAGGAAGTGCTAGAAGACCTTCATGCCGACTTCTGTGGATCACACATAGGCGGCAAGACTCTTGCAAAGAGAGCCAGACGGCAAGGATACTTTTGGCCAACTCTTAAGGCAGATGCACTAGATCTGGTAAAGAGATGTGACAAATGCCAGAGGTTTGGCCGGCTAATCCGTCAGCCGGCTACTGATATAACGGCCATCTACAACCTTATTCCGTTTGCGAAATGGGGCATGGATATTTTGGGGCCATACACACCTGCCCCAGGCGGCAGAAGATACATTTTAGTAGCCGTTGATTACTTCACAAAGTGGGTTGAGGAAGAGGCGGTAAAAGGCATCAAAACTAAGGATGTCATCTCCTTCGTCTGGAAAAATGTCATCACCCGGTTCAGTGTTCCTATGTCAATGGTTTTTGATAATGGTCCAAAGTTCGAAACACCTGTCCTCAAAACTTGGTTGCAAGACCAAGGAATTTCACATTATTTTGCATCCGTAGGCCGTCCCTAGGCAAACGGTCAGGTAGAAGCTTTTAACAAGCTCATCTCAGGCGGCATCAAGAGAAAGATTGAAAAAGCAGGCGGTCTTTGAGCGGAGGAGTTGACCCATGTTCTTTGGTCTATCAAAACGACTGAGAAGGGGTCAACCGGTGAAACCCCATTTCTTATGGCATACAGCACAGAGGCGGTGCTTCCCATTGAATTGTATGAACCAACACTTCGAATCATGCTATAAGATGAAAACGCAAATTGGGAGGCCATGCGTCTGGCTTTGGATTCTCTTCCTGAAAAAAGGGGCAATGCCGCCTTATGTCACGAAATCTAACGTTTAAGAATGACGAGAGCCTACAACAAAAGGGTGCGCAAACGACCCCTTAAAATAGGAGATTTTGTGTTACGAAAGCTTGAAGCAACCGGTAGGGCGAATAAAAAAGGGAAATTAACCCCAAACTGGGAAGGACCCTACCGTATCTTCGAAGAAGTTAGAAACGACACTTACCGCCTGGAAACCCCAGACGGAATGCGACTGCCTCGTACCTGGAACGTAGATAACTTGAAAAAGTACTACTTCTAAGGAATTTGTAATTTTTGTAAATAGTATTGAAATGTGAAAGTATATAATTTCCATTCATCCAAATTATATTAGCACTTGTCTAGTGCAAAAACACAGACGGAAGAACACTTGTTAAAAATCACTACTCCAAAAAGAGCAGTCATCCGGCGACACCCATCCAGGTGAAATTGTCGAAGAGGACAGCTCCCTTCCGGGTGGTACATTGTCCTGGTGATCATAAAACTCAAACGGCATTACTGACACGTCATTGAAAGTAACAAACAGCCGTTCAAAATGATTCATTGCATCTAGGATTCAGCCGGCATAGACCCATAAGTGGTCCATGCGGCAAAATCAAAACCCTAGTAAAAGTATCAATCGGTTTTTGCAACAAAGCACTACACACGGTCAAATATTCCGGATAAACACTCATTTAAAAAAAGAATGATGTTACTCCAAGTATAAAATCTCACGTTATATTAATGTGGGTTAGGGCAACCGGGTCTTATCCAAAGGATACCTAGACGATTATACCACCCATCCGGTTGCCTATGAAACGGTTGCTTGTCTACCGTTCTAGTAAACAGAACCATTTTAGGGGCATCTTAGTATACCATCCGGTATATTGCAACCCAAACAATCATTACCCATCCGGCTAAATATGAAACGGCTACTTGTCTATTGTTGGAGTAAACAATCAACCATTTCAGGGGCATCTTATTATATGAGCCGGTATAAGTAGAGGATACTTGTAATACTTGTAAATATTGCAAGCAATTTAAAATTGCACGAAAAAGATAAATGTAAATAGCAAAACCGACTGAGTCGGCTAATAGATTAAAATTAAAAATGTTAACCGGACCCATGTCCGGGAAAAGTACATAGAAACTGCACGGCTCGCAGGACGGTAAAAAAAAAAAACAAAGATTGTTTATGGTTGATGTTGTTGCTGCTGAGGTTGCTCGTTCTCCGGCTGCTGAGTTTGCTTAGTTGGAACTTCAGTCGACTGCACCACAGTTGTTTCCGGCTGGATTTCAGTTTGAGTTTGCTCCGTATTCCGTTCGACCCACTCCTCAAAAGGGGGAGGAGGATCAGAACCGATTACCTTAGCCTCGTATACTTCAAAAGCATACAGGTACCGGAGGTTGAAGTATTCGAACTCATAGTCCGGATGAATGAGACTCCAAGCCAGCTTCATGCGCTCCTCGCAGTCGGCCTCGTTCTCTTCAATCAGGAGGACTTCTTCCTTCTCCAGCGCCTCCTTATGAACCGCCTGATTGAGAGCAAGCTCATTCTTCAATCGGCTGTTGTCCTTGCGTCGCTCAACATTTTCTTTATCAGCTCCTTCCAGAGCCTTAAGATCAGCACGAAGGTTTTTTTACCTTCAACTCGAGCTCAACAACCCTCTTCAATGCCGCCTCCCTAACCGTAACTGCTTGCCTCAGCGCTTCCTCCTGTTCCAACGCCTTTTGTTTAGTTTCCAAGTCAAATGAAAGAGCATTGAATTGACAAACGTCAATCAGCTCAGATGCGCGTCTTTGAGCGTCTCTTACCTCCTCCTGCTTTTTACGCAAGGGGACATTAAGCCCATCCACTCTCAGCATCACCTATGATATCAACCGGGAAGAGTGTTAGAAAAATCAAGACAGAACATTTGCATCCGGTAAATAAAGATCATTGCTCAAGCATAGGTCATCCGGTTTAAATACCTCAGTAAGGAGAGAGGTGATTCGGTCAAGATTGACCGTGTGCACAGTAGGCACAACCTCTTTTTCAGACCGGGTAAGAGCCCGGACCATCCTCTTAGCATATTGTTGATAATTTGGAAAGCTAGAGGAGATATCTGCAATCATAGAATCATCTGTAAGATGATGGGCATACGCTCCGCCTATATTCAGGTGGCATCCAGAAGAATCCCCGGATTTGCTTGCTTGGGTTTTGACTCTCATATGCCCAAGCGGCCAGGGGGGATCAAAGGCAGAGGTTTTACCTTTTTTGGACTGTGGGGTTAAAGCCCCCCAGTCGCATTTGAGTCTGTACCCGTCTGGGTACGAGCCGCCGGCCTCATTTACTCCACCACCATTTCGAAGTGGGGAATGGATTGCAGGATCTTTCCTGCTGTAGTAGGCCTGTCAGGGTCAGGCATTTTCTTCGAGCCAGAAGCAGCCAGGGCAGCCACCCTTGGTGTCTTAGAAGCCGGCAGAGGTATGTTTCCAGCCGGTCTTTTGTGCATGCTCGCTAAAGAGCGAGGAATGATTTGGCTCCCAACCTGAAAGTAGTCAAGTATAATGCATCCGGTTAAAAATCATTTACCAAGTATAATACATCCGACAAAGAAAGAATAACTATGGAAAGAAAAATGGCTAAGGAAAGGCAGACAACCCCGGCATTCTTGGCGGCCGGTGCCGCCTTCTTTTCTTCGATCTGCTTCTTCCTTAGAAGAAGAGCAGATGTAGCAGGTGTCTTCTCCGGAGGCTCCATTCCTTTGGCTACTTCTGCAAAGAGGAAAAATACTTGGTTAGAAATCTGATAAACATATGCATCCGGTAAATATTCGGTCATTCAGCAACCTACCCTTAGTAAACATAGTGCTAAGGTTACAAAGAGAAAAGAAGCACTCATCTTTAAACCAATCCGGATGGGGAACCCAGAATTTGGGGACTATAATTTCACTCCCATTATCCATCCGGGCGGTTGTCTTAAGAAAGAGGCCTCTTTCCATTATTTGGTCCTAGGCCTCAGCCGGCACTTTCGGGAGAGCACATTTCCTACCCAGCAGAGTCGGATGCTTATTGTATCTACGCATCCGGTGGTTAAGTTGGGGGGATGGGGAAGAGACGACATAAAACTTGCTCTTCCAGTTACTCTATTTGGACGGCTTGTCCAAAGTCATCATAAATTCCGGGAGCGTAGTTAAAGTATACCACGTAGTGATATGGATGGAGGGGTAACCAGAGGCTGGCTATGAATGTCGCCTCGTAACAGCCGAAGTAGTTGTCGGCATTGTCCACGCTTGCCTCTACAGGCAGTACAACCACTTCCCATTTCTCCCCAACCGGCTTCTTCTTTAAGAAAGCAGGGAGTGTGGCGTTTAAGGTAACCACATCCATAGCGGACATAGCATGTCGGTCGGGTCCCCCTTAGCTGGCCACTTATAGGCTTCCTCATCAATAGGGGCAGCCGCTTCAGGAGACTCTTCATCAGAGCCGGACTCTTCATCATCTAATTCCTCACCGGATCCCTCACCGAATTCCTCGACATTAGAACCAGAGCTACCCAAAATGCTATCACCCGGTGTGCTAGGTGCACCCGGGGAGTCATGCGGAGTATCCTCGTTTGGAACTCTCTCAGACGGTTCTTCCGTCTGCTCTTCATTTAGAGGGTCAGCCGGATTAACTGCTGCATCATCGGACTTGTAATCAGGATCTACTGTCGTCCATCTAGTCCAGGCCATTCTGTCCTGCACATGAACAGAAACGATCGGATTCGAAGTAGGTGAAGGTTGGCCCAAACACCCCCAGACGACAGTCCCAGTCCTAGACTCAGCCGTCCCTGGTGACCGGCTGACCACTATCGTAGGCTGTGCCGTGTTTATATTGGTGGAGTACATATCCTAACTCTATGCACAACTGGAAATTAAAAGAAAAAAGAATGAATAGGGTACATACGGTACCTTTGAAATATGAAGCTTAGTATATGGAAAATGGCTTGAAGTCACCTCAGGCGGACAACTCCACGAATGTGTTTGAAGCTGAAAGGTAAAAAAAAGAGGGTTAGCCGATTATTCATAAACTCGTTCAAAAATACCACAAACGGAATTATCCGCCTGTGGTAGTTAGATGGCTGACTAAACAATGTACGAAGTTCATCCCAAGATACCCCAGACGGTATTCAGTGGGTGGGTTCAAAAAGACCCCATGCGGTGCAACACCGGATGGGTTGTTATGATTCAAGATAGTAAGTTGCTCTAAAAAACCCCAGGCGGAATAAAAGACTGGATGGGGGATTATGACAAACATTTGTAAGAACTAGCTAGATGAAATTGTAAAGTTCACTCCATGATACCCCAGACGGTATCAAGTGAATTGGGTCAGAAGTACTCCAGACGGTGTAAGACCGGATGGGGGCTATGAAAAGCACTTGTAAAAAAAAATCATCAAAAATCAAGTTGAATGCACCCCAACCGGTGTAGTTACCGGCTGCAGGCGCTGCAAAGACTATTAAGGTCATTCAATAATACCCCAGACGGTTAAATACCGGATGAGGATATAGTAGGACCTGCTTCAAAGAAGCCTGTTCAAGAAGGTCCCAGACGGTGAATCACCGGAGGGGGATGCATTGAATACAATTAGAAAATAAATTTGAACGGTATTAGACTTTTTGGGGGTTTGAAGTAATTTTTTTGGCAAGCTCAGAAGTAATCCAGGCGGTGTTACACCGGATGGGGGTGTTTTGAATGCATGATGTTTTAAGGTTGAAGACCCCTCAGACGGAGCTATGCCGGCTGAGGGAGAGAATTTAGTACTGAGATATGGGTTAAAGACCCCCTAGGCGACATGCAACCCGGATGGGGTAAATCATTCAAAATCCTTGAAAATCAGAAGTTAAAAGTAAAAAGAAAGGAGCAGCCGATACCTTAGAGAAGTTGAAGAAAGAATACTCAACTGGTAGCCGGATGTACTTGATCTAAAAGCGCCGGATGCTAGAAAACTAGAGGAAATTATGCAGCCGGTATCAGAGCTCTCTCTAAGAAATTTTTTGAAAATTATGTAAAGTGTGGAGGAGAGAGGGCATGCCTCCTATTTATATGAGAGGGGAAGAAGGCGAAACGGTTCCTTCTGCCCTAAAAGGCCTGAAATTCAAAAAAGGGATGGAAGAAGATGAACCGTCTCCCCCCATGCGTCTGACACTTGTCACAGGCGACACGTGGACATGCCACGTCACACCTGTGAGGGGCAGATGTTTAGGGTAAAAATACCCCTAAGACACGTGGCCCAATAAAGTCTTTCCACGTGTCAAGCTTGCTACGGTCAGCCAGGGCCCAATCCCTTTGCGATACGTGTCATTGTACCCTAATTGAGGTACAGCTCTCCCCTACTATAAATAGTAGGGGCAGACCTCATTTATGGAGATAGAGAATATTCTTCAACAACTAACAAAACACAAAAACCATTGCAAAATGCTCTCCAATAGAGAAACATTTATTGTTCTTATTTTCCTCTTCAGAAAGGTTCTAACTTAATCTTCGGAGCCGGAACTCCCACCCCCCAGCTGGAGTCTCCGTTATTTGTGCAGGTACATGCGAAGGAAGGAGAATACTAGGAAATTGTAACTCTCCCGTAGGACACATAAAAAACCCCCAAACAGTTTCCTTTCTTAGCTTCGACATTTTATTTAGTGTAACATTAGTCGTTTGTGAAAATCTTTAAGAACTTTAATTTATAGGAAGGGATGTGATCCATCATCGTTAGAGTCATTTCCAGATGGCATCGAGGTCTCGGTGAACACATACTATATTTTTTGTGGAGCTATTTATAAAATTTCAATTTCATAACTTTGAGATGATCACTTTTGGCTCAAGCAAACATCGCTCGATCTAATCTAGATGTTTTGATATCTTGCCAAGTCGATTCTATACTTCATTGAACTTTTGTGCTACTTAAGATCCAGTTTGTTCACTTTTGATGAACATAGTCATATTCTTTCAAATTTTTGTGAGAACGTTAAAGTAATGGAATCCTCTTAAGCTTTTAGAGTCAATTATCTATACCAAGCACAATAGCTCTTTTCTTGATCGATTTCAACAAGTAAGACTTGCTTGTCTTAGAATGATTCTGAATTTATCAACTTTCAAGAGTCTATCTGATAGAGCCTTGAGTATGTTCTTGTCAATGTGACATTGATAAAGATGTTTGGAACACAAATCATGTCCATGACTTGAACCTTGTGAGTTTTCATGTTAGAGAAATGTTTGTTTATAATCAAGCATCCTTGACTCATGGCTTAAACAACCATGCCATTCAAATAAAACCAACAACTATTGCTCTTTTACTTTGAATGTGAGTTTTTCTGTGTGTAAAAGGATTGTTTGCTGATTATGGAACACAATAACCATTTATTTGTTCCAGCCTTAGCTTTAAAAAGTCTTTAAACAAAATAGATGACCTTACAACTGATGTAGCACTAATTGCTTCATTCAAAGCTTGTAAGTCAATAACTTAGCTTAACTTCAATGGTTTGTGGTCACTTTAAAAGTGGAACACTTAAGCAGTATTCGATACTTGTGAAGATAATGAGTTGCTAAGTTTAACTACAATAACATGAACTCTTCAGTAGAATTAGAATCTCGTATTCCTTTCTAATGTTCCTTGTTTCCTATATTTCTTATCATACATAATCTCATTCCTTTTAAGAACCATTTCTTTAAGTGTTTTGACTTTTATGCTTTGTTAGACATAATAAAGCATCTAATGCGCCGTAAAACAAAGTTCCGACTTTTCCTTTAACTTGTATTTAAGTTACTACATAAATGAGTCCTACTCATTAATGTATAACGAAAAGATATGTTAATTATCAACTATTGACAATTTGAGTATTTCAACTCAATACTTCATGTTTATCAAAACTACCTAGTATTTTGAATACATGATGTCCAACTGTCCTTTCGGACTAAGCCATAAAAGTCATTTATAAGAAGTTTTATTTTAGAAATGCCTTTTCTTTCCTTGAGAACCATTTTCAAAAGATTTCCTTTTACCAATCGTTGGACACATTATAATTTGATTTAGAATTCTACAAATATAAGTGCAAAGTATGACAATTTATCATGATAACATAATAAGCATTGAAATACTTGCAAACAAGCAATTTCAATTAACTTATTTACGTTATAATTCACACATTTATAATTTTGTCCCAATTAGGCGAGAATAAATCGATTCCAAGACCCCAAAAATCAAAAAGTGATTAAGCATGCTTTGGCTTGTCTTAACACTTAATATTTTAAGGTAAGCAATCCAATTACTAATAGCTCTAAGCTACTCTTGGTTCGATAAAACGTCGCAGCTAATGCTTTCTTGACATTTATCTCCATTGCCACGACATCTAAGGACTCCTTACTGATATCGTTGAGTTTAACCAAAACTAACGTGTATATGATGCCTTGCTTTGGCAAGCACACCAACATACCTTAATTCCCTAGGAAAGTAGTAATGCCTTGCTTTGGCATAGCCCATTACTATTCTCATTAGTTCTGTAAGTGTCATTTTGGAATGTCAGATTTAACTTAATATTCTTTGGGACATAGGGTTTCTATGTTGGTTGATATAAGTGAACTAAATTAATCATTCAACATTCGAACTCTTAAACATGCATCTGTTGCAATTATATATAAGCATAAGCATAAATATATAAAGCATAAATAAAGATGCATTTGGCAACTAGCATGACCCCTTGAAACTTGAATTTTCAAATCTTCAAGGGCCTTCATTGCATTTTCTTGGCTTCGCTTCTTAGAAACGCCGTCTTCGAGACATCACTACCAATCATGCAACTACTAATAATACTAGGACTAATCTAAATATTAAGGTACAAAAATACTTAACGACACGCAGTCCTTATTTAGATTTACAAAAATACAAAACGGAACGCAGTCCGTATTTACTATCTTAGTCGTGCCCCACTAGTTGCTATTTTGTAAAACCTGCATTAGAATATCTATTCCATTCACCTATTCACTAACGTGAATGGCCATGCATTTTTACAAATAATTCAAGCAACAATCCAAAATGAGCGCAAAACTAGTTACCAACTTAGGTGGTTAATCTGATTAACGCGCCTAATTAAAGCTAATCAAAGTTGTTATCCGATTATGTGAATTAACGTAATAATAATAGCTTAAACGATTAATGAAGCTCCCACTAAATTTTATATCCACCTTAATCAAAATTATTTTGCAAATGCCGGGAAAATCCGAGGCCTAGCCTCATTTTAATTGAAATAAAATAAATAAAAAAACGCAAAATTAATAGCCTCTCAAACGGCCGAGTGCCTAGCATCCAAGCCACGAGGCTCGGCTTGCTAGGCACCAAGCCTTGGCTGCCATGCGTGGGTGCTGCCCCGCACAGACACATCAGCGTCAAGCCACGTGCTAGTGGCAGACAATGTCGCAAACGCGTTACGTTGGCCCTAGCATCGTGCTTGCACGCACACTCGTGCTGGCCACGTAGGCCTTGCTGCTGTGTGAGCCGCACGCTGCCTAGCAGCGGCACTTCATACCATACGCATGCCATCTCCGCACCAAGTGGTGTTGCTCGCACACACTTGCACACGAAGAACGGTGCACTCCCTCGGCAGCCACAAAAAAGGGGGGTCGTAAGAAGCCCAGCTAGCCGAGGGTTGTGCTCGGGGCTTGGTGCTTCGATTTACGTGCTTATGCCTCGGAAATGAAAATAAAATAAGTCCAACTTAAAAAAATAAAATAAATTCTAAATTATTTTTAGAACCAACATTGAGCAATGAAAATAAAATAAGTCCAACTTAAATAAATTCAATTTTTAGTGCACAAACCAAAATTAATTCAAGAACCATTATTTAAATTATTTTTGGCTCAACTAGATGCTACGAAAATTGTGAGCTATTCTCGCAATTATTTTAACCAACATAAATTAATTGAGATTTAAAAAAATTGGTGAATAAATAATCATTCATCTAATGAAATTTTTTTATCCAACACTCACTTGTGCACATTTGGATATTGTAATCTTTCAATATGAATAACAATAATTTTAAGCACAAGTATGAATATTTTAAGATTTTAATCAACTCAAAAATGATTAAAACCAAAAAATCGTTCATTATGGATTTTAGAAAGTTAAGATCCAACCAAATAAACAATTAAAGATTGAATCTTTAACATTTTAGGGGTTTCAAAAATACATTTTCACCTTAAACATTCACACTCCAAGCAATAAATTTGCAAAAATGTGAAATTGCAAGTTTATGTGAAAATAAGAGCTAACAAATTAAGCACCAATTATGACTTCATAAACATGCTTAATAAGGGTTAAAATTGCAGAAGATTAATGGTATAGTCAAACACATAATCCAATAATTGCATGCCATAATTAATCAAGGTTAAAAGATTTAAAATTTTTGTCAAAAATGAAAAACCCCTCGAAAAACCACTTTTTGGGTAGATTTTGGCTTATGGAAGACCATTTTTAATCACAAAGTGGGTAAAGTCTGATTTAGAACGTCGATTCCACCTAAAATTCACTATTTTTGAGTCAAAATCGGAGTTCGTAATAAAAAATTAACATAAATACGATTTGAATCCAATTAAAAACGAGCTTCTAATCTAATTAGGATTCTAAACCAGAAATTTAAATCCATTTTAAATCGATTTAATTAATTTTTAGTTGTAAAATTAAATGCAAGAGGCTCTTATACCGCTGTTGGGTTTTGCGGTGTCTGACACCGTGCAGAAACAAAACCCGATAACCGGATCGCATGCATAATAATAATAACATAAATAAAAGCATGCAAATAAACACTAACATAAGAGAAGAGAGAGAAAGAATACTCACCCTAGAAGCGTGCTTCGCTCAATCGATGAGCTCGGACTTGAAAGCTTCAAGTTTCGCAAGTATGAGAACCTCAAACCGTAAACAGTCCCTACCCCGTAGCTTAGACGGGGCTTGACCAAAAATAACTTAGAGTTTACGAACAAAGGTTTCTCGCTTTTGGAGATCCCTTAGAGTTCACCAACTCAAGTGAAATTCCCAATACCCAATGATGGGTATTTATAGGGAAATCTCCCCAAGAATTCCCATCATCTTTCAATGTGGGATAGTTAGTAAAAGGAAAAAATAAGATTTAATTTAATTCCAAATTAAATTAAAAAGCCATGAAACAATAATCAAATGACAATTGTCATCACACAAAGAGGGAGTAGGTGGGAGGACTACCTTGACCTTGGAGAACAAGGCAAGGGCTGCCCCCACCCATTTTGGTCAGGTAGGGCAACTACCCAGCCTTGGGCAGCAAGGTCAGCCTTGCTGGTAGCCTTGTGCCACAAGGCTAGGCCACTAGCCCTTAGCCGCAAGCCCATGCCTAGCAGCAGGCCCATGCGCCTTATTGCAAGCAAGTAGCAGAAGCAGCACAAGCCCAGCAGTAGCGTCGTGAGCACTGGCTGCTTGCTGGCCTTGCTAGGAAAGCTAGCTAGGCTCCCATGGTGTGCAGGCCTGCTAGGCTGCCCCAGCCAGCCCTGCACGCAACAGCTAGCTTAGCTGTGCCTAATGATGCATGCGGTGGCTTGGTGCTTTGTGCTTTGTGCTTACAGCCCCTAGCCACTTGCCTTTAATCCGAGGCGTAGCTAGGGCTCATGCTATCCTTGTAATTTTAGGACGATACATCATTTGAGTATTTTTCTCGTCTTCGTCGATTCTAAAATCGACTCGACGCACGACCTTTGGTTTCGACGCTCTAAGCTCGGAATCCGACATCTTAGTTTGTAAAATCTCTATTGACTCATTTAATCTTTCGGATTAATCTCACTTCGGTTCAGTTACACGACTGGGTGTGACCCGAAGGGTTCTGTCAAGGTAATCTGTAATATTTATTATTCATTAATATTACTGATTGGAAGTGACCTCCAGCTAGGCATTCCGATCACTTGACCTCACTGTATAATTAGCTTTCTAATAATTCTGAAGCCTTTATCGGAATAGTACACTTGTTCGAAGGACACCATTCCTTTCAAGGCGTTCGTACTCGATGACCGCCTGGGAAGGCGAGTCACAAAGGAAGAAATGTTTCATTCTTTATCGCGCGACTTTGGAGGTGGGACTCCGCTTTCCTTTGCATCCGTTCGTCCAAGATCTGTTGGACGAATATAATATCGCCATTTTTCAGCTGGTGCCGAACAACTAGGTAAACATATTCAGCTACTTGGTGACTTGCCATAGGCAAGGCATGGCCCCTGACGTCCGAGTTTTCTACAAGATGCACTCTATGGTGCGGCTGGATGCAGAGACGGACGGATGACTAATTTAGAACACCCAAAACGACTACCTAGTAGTCATGCACAAGCCATCCTAGTGGTATGACTGGAAGCATTAGTTCTACAATATTAAAACCAAAAACAAAGAGTTCAACTTGCGGATAAACCACTTTAATGCCGAGCCTATCCAACTCGGACAGGGGATTCATAAGCCCACTAAGCCACCCATCCATCTTGACGATGAGTTCCAACTTGACTATTTTTAGGTCAAAGAGGTGATCAGGGATAGGAAGTCCGTGTCTGTTCAGTCCCATTGGATTCCACTGGCCGACTGGCTTAGGGATCTAGTGTTCATGTCGGCCTGCGACCTATACAAGAACTACCCTCAAGGTGGAACCTTGTGACTTGCATGTTCGAATGTTTTTGTAACTTGAAAAAATTCTAACACTTGAATTTTGTCTTCTTATCAGACGAGTCTTTCTTGAAGTTGGACGCCGAGCAGAAGGGAGAAACCGATATGTCCGACTTTAGCCTGGAGTGTTACAAGTTTCGTCAATAGCAGTTCCAACAGGCTAAAGAGGTAATGAAAAATATACATTTTTTTTTGTTGAGCTGATAGGTTTGGAAGGGTGTCCTTCCCAATTTTGCTCAGACGGAGCTTTTTAATATAATGACGAGCTGGTATGTTGGGAAGAGTATCCTTTCCAATTTTACTTGGATAACACATCTTCTTGGTATATTGCTGAGCTGGTATGTTGAGAAGGAAGTTCTTTCCAATTTTACTCGGACAAAACTTACTTAGCTCCATTTTGTTCTTTTAGGCGCCCACTCTCAGAGCGAAGAGGAAACAACCAGCCTCTGCTTCCAAGGACGACCAAATGTCCAAATCTCGGAAGACTGTAGCTACCAAGGCAAAGTGTTCCCCTAAGTGGCTAAGACCACACCGCAAACTGCTCCTAAACATTCTAAAGTAGAACAACCCTAGCTGACACCGAGTGGGGGTTGCAAGTCCGTGGAACCGCAAACTGAGAGGTCCATGCTGAAACCGTCCGGACGGGCGAAGGGGGAAATTCGTCCCCTCACAAAATAACTGGCCACAATGCCTCAACTTTGCATGTCGAGGACATCGCTATATCTGAGGGACAGGGATAATTTACCTCTAAGACGGCCAATGAGCAAAAAGGTCAACCCCAAGAAATTGGGGAGCAGCCGCACTCTACTCATTCGGCCTAGTTTCGTCTACCATCTCCTCCATCTTTTTTGGCAGGTATAAGTAGCACTTACATGTTTAGTACTTGCACTTTGGTTTTAATAGTCTAACTTTCTTCACGATTGGTACAGCCGAAGAGATGAACATAAGAGTATCCAGCTAGTCACTTTCTAGCGCCGATCAGAAGGCTATTAGGGAGGCCATGTAGCGGACTGTCCCTAAGGAGCAGCGGGACAAGTTCCGCAGGATTGATGAGGGCTTCCTTGGTCCTATTCTGAACTGCAGCGTCGAGGTATGTAGCTACCCTTGAGTTTAACTTTAATACTTTGTATATTTTCATATATGTTTTTGCTAACTTGTTTCCGTTCGAATGCAACTTTTCCTTAGACTAAGCGCTTTTGTGAAATGACGCTCTAAAGAGCAGGACAAGATTAAGGCGGCTTGGGCTGAGATCACCAGGATGAATGACGCCACTATGGGTGCTCTTGCCACTCAAGAAGTGTCACACACCACGACTATAAAAAATCCTGGTGAGAAATCGGCAAAGTAGAAT
Organism: Chenopodium quinoa; assembly: GCF_001683475.1. Taxonomy (NCBI): domain Eukaryota; kingdom Viridiplantae; phylum Streptophyta; class Magnoliopsida; order Caryophyllales; family Amaranthaceae; genus Chenopodium; species Chenopodium quinoa. The sequence continues at coordinate 1,651,749 of NW_018745054.1, forward strand.
GACAAGATCGTTAAAATGGGCCAAGCCTTGGAGCGAGAGGTCCTGGATCGAGAGGTGGTTGAGCGAGCTCGAGATGAGGCCATCCACAATGCAGATTAATGGAAGGCCGGCTTAGAAGAGGCTGAGAAGCTTAAGACTGAGGTGGAATCTGGTTGTTAGGCTCTTCAGGCGGCTCTGAATGAAGTGGACTCCCTCATACTTGAGTTTGAGCGTCTAAATAAGTCCATTGCGGACTTATATGAACAGCTCAAAGAGCCCCGGCTGATCGACCCTCAGGAGGCAGTCCGACATGAGCACGCGATCGAGGAGAGGCTGAAGAGCCGTTTTTATGAAGCGTTCTCCATGGTTTTTGACATAGGTAAGGTAGCTTACTATCAGGAACGTTTGTCCACCGGTTAACCATGTCTCTCTCAAGTAGGAAGCCAAGGCTATCGGGTTACCTCTTCTTGAGTTCTTCGAAACCCCCTCTCCTCCTCAAAGCAATGATGAGGAGGGCGACAATGAAGAGGAAGGAGAGAATGAGAAGCTGGCCGAAGAAGAGGAGCTGGCCAAGAAGGATGCGGTTGCCAATGCTGATGGTGATGGGACGCGGCTAAGTGAAGAGTTCTCGTCTTCAGCTGCAGCTTAAGCTTTTTTTTGTTTAAGCTTTTCCATTGTTGCCGCCAGTTTGAGCGATTTTGTATTACAACTTTTTAATCTTGCCGTATGTTTGAGCGACTTTACTTTATGCAAGTTCCCACCTTTTTCTTCATTCATACTTAGCATTTTTTTGCAATTTTTCATGCCTTTATTATGCGTTTTTTGCTTACGATTGAATGAACATATACTGCGGGTTTGCCCCTATATTCGGCATTTTGTCTAGTCCATACTTAAAGGAGTTTGATTAACATAGTATATTTTATACATTGAAGGGTATGATGACTAGTAAGTTAATCAAATCATAATAATGATTGCCCTTGGACTAGGCAAATGCCGACTGAATTTTCATATGCGGCTGTTTAATTGGCTTTATATTTAATTTGTGCCGAGTCATCTTCTGACGCTATCTTTTAGACGTACTCATGAAACTTCAGGTATGATCTCATCCTGCCAATTTCTAAGTATTTATATGGCTTAATAGTTTAGGTATGCCCTTGCCCTTAGGCTACCTTATTTCTTATCCATCCGACCAGGTTCATGGCCAGATGGATTGAATAGCAACCTGACCATTGCGGCTGAGTTGCTTTGCTGGAAGGAACCTTTAATATACCTTTCTCTCGGCCTTTCAACCTTGCCCCTTTTAGGGGCCAAGCTGCTATGTTGTTAGCAACCTTTGTTTCTGTTTTTAGGCGGCATTTCTGCTCAATATTAGTTAGACGTACGCAACATTTATGCAAAAATTTAATTAACAATGTTTGACTTTTTCATTAATTTGGCCAAAATTACATTATTTGGCCATACGACTTAAATTACATAGCTCGGTTGTCAGACCTATTTGTATATACAACTTTAACGCTAAGTACAAAATACTTTACACATGATATTTTGAGATTATCCGTATTCCAAGTACGAGGAATAGAATGTCCATCTAAGGCTTCAAGACGGTAGGTACCATATCGCATTTCTTCTCTGATTTGGTAGGGCCCTTCCCAATTCGGGATTAGCTTGCCATCTTCTTTTGCTCGGCCTACCGCTTTAATTTTTCTTAGAACCAGGTCTCCCATCTTGAGCGGCCGCTTTGACACTTTTCAATTATATGCCCTTGTCATTCTTAGACGATATATTTCGTGTCTAAGCGCCGCGTTGCCCCAGCTTCAGGAAGGAAGTCTAAGGTAGTCTTCATGGCCTCTCAATTGGCCGTTTCATCATATAACATCACTCGTGGAGTGGGGTCGTACATTTTAATTGGGAGCACAGTCTCGGCACCATATACCAAAAAGAAAGGGGCTCTCTTGTGGAACTTTTGGTTGTTGTTCGAACGGACCATAGAACATTAAACAATTCATCCCCATAGGTCGCCTACTTTCTCAAGCTTCCATTTGATGCCATTGGAAATCAACTTGTTCTAGGCCTCAACTTGGTCGTTCGCTTTTGGCCGACCGACTGAAGAAAAGCAGTGTGCTACGCCCTGGTCGCTAACCTAATCTCTGAGATGATCGGTCTCGAATTGTGGTCCATTATTGAACACAATTGATTTTAGAACACCAAAACATGTGATTATGTTTTTCTAGATGAAGGAAGATACATCTTTCTACTTGATCCCTCGGACGGTCTTGGCCTCCACCCACTTCATGAAGTAGTCAGCTGTTACTAACACATACCGTTGCTACCCTGATGCTGAAGTATACGACCCTAAGATGTCTATGCCCCATTTTGCAAAAGATAGTGGACTACTTATGGCCGACAGGCTATTTGGCGAACGGTGGATGAAGGTTGCAAATCTCTAGCACTTATCACAATTTTTCACCATTTCTCTGGCGTCCGAATCCATGCTTGGCCTGTAATACCCCAGATGGGTCACCTTTTCAGCTATGGCTCGTCTGCCTATATGTGATTCGCAATGCCCCTGATGGAGGTCGTCTAGAACTTCATGCCCCCACTCGGGTGTAACACACGTCAAATATGGTTTAACAAATGATTTCTTAAACAAGTTCTCTCCCTTCATCTTAAACCATGCCGTCTTTTTCTTCATCACCTAACTCTCGTTTGGGTCGTTTGGAAGAATTTCATCTTTGATATAGGAGATAATTCCGTCCATCCATGTGGAGCTTTGGTCAATGGTTTACAAATTGGCATCAATGCTTAGCTCCTCCTTAACTTCCCAAAATATAGATCTCAAAGTATCACATGATGGTGAGGAGGCTAGCTTGGACAAGGTGTCCGCTTGATTGTTCTAGGACCGAGGAACTTGTTGCAGCGTGAAATTCTCTAGGCCCTTGGCCTCTTCCTTCACCATTTGAATATATTTCATCATTTTTGGCTCCCTAGCCTCGTAATCGCCATTCACTTGGCTGACTATCAGCTGGGAATCCGAATAAGCATTTATTTTTGTTGCCTTGACCACCATATACATTCTAAGGCCGGCTAGAAGGGCTTCATACTCGGCCTCATTGTTGGAGGCTTGGAATTGAAATCTCAAAGCGCATTCAAACTTATCTTCTTCTAGAGATAAATAAATTATGTTAACACCACATCCAATCGTTGTTGCGCTTCCATCAACAAAACCTTCCATATCTAATCCCCTGCCAGCTGTAGGTTCAGTCGTGTCAACACAACCAAAAAATCTACAAAGGCTTGACCCTTGATTGCTTTTCTGGATTCGAATGTAATATCAAATCCTCTAAACTCTAAGGCCCATTTAAGTATTCGGCCGCTGGCCTAAAGTGTAGTGAATGACTTCTTCAACTGTTGGCCCATGTAAACCACAATTGAATGCGCAAGAAAGTATGTCCTTAGCTTCTCTGTGCAATAAATAATGTCAGGCCAAACTTCACAATGGGTAAATACCTAAGTTCAGCATTATGTAACACATAGATGATGAAATACACAGGGATCTGATAGTTGTCCCTTTCAGCAAGCAGGACGACACCTCAGGAGTAATCGAAAATTACAAGATACATGTATAGCTTTTCATCTTTGAGCAGAGTTACAAGCCGAGGGAGTATATGCAAGTGATTCTTCAGCTGAACAAAGGCTTCCTCGACCTCTTCTGTCCACTTGAATATTGATTTTTTCTTGATAGTTTGAAAAAAGTAGGGACTTATCCCCTTTTCTTGACAAAAATCGTCCGAGGGCAGCTAAGCAGCCAGTCAATCTCTGAACTTCTTTTATTGTTCTCGGCGATTTCATGTCTAAGACCGCTTGGATCTTCTCAGGGTTAGCTTCTATGTCGCGCTGATCAATCAAAAAACCGAGAAATTTGTTGGACTAAACACCAAAGACACACTTCTTTGGGTTTAACACCAAAGACACACAAGTCTCTGAAATGTGGCTGGGGCATTCTTCAGGTCGAACGACATGACTTTGTAACAATACAACCCCTGCTTGGTCACAAATGTTGTTTTCTCTTGATCTTCTTCACACAAAGGGATTTGGTGAAATCCAGAATAGGCATCCATGAAACTCATCAAGGCATGCCCGACCGTTGAATCAAGCAGTCGGTTGATTTTAAGCAAAGGAAAGTTATCTTTGGAACATGCCTTGTTGAGGTCAGTGTAGTCGACGCACATCCTCTAAGTCCATTCGACTTCTTAACCAAAACTACGTTGGCCACCCAATTAGGATAATAACATTGCTAAATGAAACCCCCTTCTAGAACCTTTTCCACCTCAGTTGCGCCCGCCTAATTCCTTTTCTCACCATGGTTTCTCTTCTTCTGTCGGATAGGCCTTACGGTTGGATTAACCACCAACTTGTGCACAACCAACTCTAGGCTTATACCCAGCATCTCATGAACTTCGAATGCAAACACATCTCTAAATTCTCTTAACAAATTCACTAAGTCATATCCAAGAAAGTCTTTGGCTATTGTGTCGACCTTGAACGTCCGATCAGGGTGGTCTAGGTCTAGCACTATGTCTTTATGATCGATGGCCGGCTGCGACCTTAACTCTTCTAGCTGGCTAATGGTCATTAACTGCTATGCCTGCTCTTTCTTTAATAACTTTCTTTATTTGCCGACTTGTATTGCTAATTATGACCCTCCTTCTGGGTTTTGCTCGGAGTGAGGTTGGTTTCACGGCCAGCTGATTACACACTTTTGCCATCTCTTGGTTTCCCTGAATGGAGCCTATCTTTCCATCTGACCGCTCAAACTTCATCAGCATTAAGTGAGGGACGATTACGACCTTTGCTAAGGTTAGAGTCGAGCGGTCAATGATAAAATTAAAGTCAGTGAGTTCTTTGATAACCAGGAAGCGGACGACCATGTCCCTTCCTTCTCCCTTTTGCCTAAATTGGACGGGCAAGTCTATCCGTCCGATCAGGTGGATAATGCTCCCACTGAACCCAACTAACGGGTGAGAGATATCCTTTAGAGCATCTTCTAGAAACTTTAAATTTTTCAGACAAGTTAGGCTGATTATGTCGGACGAGCTTCCAATATCAATCAACACTCATCCGATTTTTAGATTGGTAACCTTGAGGATGAAGACCATAGGGTCATTGTGGGGGGCTTTTATTTTGCCTCTGTCCACCTCGTAGACATTCACCTCTAGGAAAGGCTCAACCTTGACCTCCTCCGTGTGCATCACCTTCCCTAATTGTCTAGCCTCTTGCTTGATACATTTCATGGTAAGGTCGCCTGCAGCAAAACCACCTGAAATGACGGCCACAAACCCTGAGTTTGTGCTATTCTCCACATCATCATCTTTTTTCTTCTCCTTCTTTTTCTCAGATTTGTTGTCTATACGAGTGTAGGTGAACTTAGACTTCAGTATGTACGAGTTGAGCATGCTCTTCTCGGGCTGTCTGTCCAAAAACCTTTTTAGGTTATTGCATTCGTTCGTATCATGCCCCACATCCTTGTGTTAATATCAATACTTGTTCTTGTTTCTGTACTAGGCCGACCCCCTTAAAGGTTGAGGCCTCTCGAACTCAAACTTGTCTTTGATTTCCATTAAAATTGAGTAAAATTCTTTGTTGTACTCATATTGCGGCTCATACGTCTTGGCTTTCTTGGACTTTGTCTGTTGGTAGTCGGCCACACAAACTTCTTTTCTTTTGTTACTTCCTTCCTTCTTTTTGCCGGCCGAGTCATGCTGAGAAAAGGGTTTTCTTCTTGGCGCCGTTAGCCAGCTCTGCTTTTGTAAGCGAACAGAAGTCAGCTGCCTCTATATATGATTCGGCCTCCCGCAAAACACCTGCATATGTCCGAATATTTTTTCTTATCAAGTCAAACTTGAAACCATTATACCTTAACCCTCGAAGAAACTCCAAGTAGGTGATTTTATTCGGCAGGTTCTTAATTTATGCTTTCTCCATGTTAAAACTTTGAACGTACGAATACAACCCCTTTTTCTTTCCCTTGGACGATGGTCGCAAAGTTAAGACTTAGTCTTCCGAGGTGGTATATTGTAAGAGAAGTTTTCAACAAACAACAAGCTGAGAGTTGTGAAACAATTGATGCATCCGGCCGGCAGACTGTTGAACCAGTCCTGAGCCACGCCCTTGAGGGTGTCCGGGAAGCATTTGCACCAAATGGCATCATCCACATTTTGCAAGTACATTAGATTTCTGTACGAGGAGATATGTTCTTCAGGGTTACCCGTACCTTCATAGGCACCACAAGTACACTTTTCACTTTAGCTAGATAGGGAGAGTTGAGAATTTCTTGAGAAAACGGAAGCGGCAAGCGCATTTGCTAATTTATAGGCTAAGGTTGTGCGGTTGGTCCAACCAGGTAAGCTACTTGGTCGTACGGCTTGCCATATTGCCCATGCACAGGGGAGTAGGCGGCAAAATTGCACCATAGTTTTGGGGCATTTAAAACTAAGCTGGTTGAGATAAATGAATTGGAGTTTAAGTACAATGAGCTTGACTTCCGTTGGTCCTGGACGAGCTGGTATGCTTGTAGAGGGTATGGTTTGACATTACATCTGGCATTGGGGGGGTGGAAGAGGTGTTCGAGTAGCAAGACTGGGCTCTCTCCTGCCGCTTGTGCCAAAGATAGTCTCTAGCATCCTTAAAGAGCTCAGACGACTCTTTTTGCTGCTTGTTCTGCCCCCCCAGCCAACTTCCATTTCTCAAGTAGTTTCGATCAGTTTGCCCGAGGCACCCTTGGGGGTACCTCGGCTGCCTCCTGAATGGGGTAGCTCTAACATCTCCAGTATTGGCCGCCTTGGCATTGGGCTTCTTTTTGGTACCCTCTCCTTCTTTCCTGGGCGGCTGTCTAGAGGAAGAGGGTATCTGAAAGGAATGGTGTTCTTCCAACAAGTGTATTATTCCGATAGAGGGTTCAGAATTATCGGATAGCTAATTCTTCAGTAAGGTTTAGTGTTCGGAATGCCTAGGTGGAGGCCGCTTACGATCAATAATATTAATGTACAATTAATATTACAGCTTAATCTTGACTGAACCCTTCGGGTCGAACCCAATCGAACATCTGATCCGAGGCTACAAATCTACCCGAAGGATTTGATGAGTCGTCTGAGTTTTACGAACAAAGACGTCGGATATCGAGCTTAAAGCGTCGAGATCGAACGTCGCAAGTCGAGTCGAATTTAGAATTTGACGAGACGCGAAATCAATCAAGTTACAAGTACGAGCCTAGTCCTAGCCTCGCATTGGCCTAGCCATGTGAGTGCAAGGCTAGGCAAGATCCACCGCAAGCCTAGCATGCTAGGCGTGCTAGGCCCTTGCGTGTGTGCTAGTAGGCTATGCGCCCAAGCATCGCAAGGCTAGGCCTTCCTAGCGTGCTAGGCGCTGGCGCTAGGCAAGGCCTAGCACTGCTCATTGCACCATCGCAGCATGCATGTGCGTGTGCGTGTGCATCTCTAGCACAACACCATCCCAACAGCATGCGTGTGCGTGTGAGCGTGCATCATGTGCGTGTGCCTCGCTAGCCCATCACTAGGCATCAGCAATGATGCATGTACGTGTGGCTAGCATCGCAGCGCCCAGCACTACGCACCTAGCTACAGCGCCAAGCAAGCGTGGCTCGTTAGCAGCACGCATGCTGGCTGTGCGTAGGATGCTTGCTAGCCGGTTGCGTGTGGCGTGCTAGCTGTGCTGGCTGGCTTCTTAGCCTTGGTGCTAGGCACCAGTTGGCAGCCTAGGCAGCCAAGGCAGGCTGGAAGCCAGCCACATGGAGGAAGCCGATTTTATCTTAGTGGGGACAAAAGGGTTGTGGGCATTGCCTTGGGCACCAAGGCCATGGTCCCCTTATTGGAAATGGTCCTCACCTAATCTCTCTTCCTCCTTATGCCACTTGTAACTTATTGATTGTTTTGTAATTTTAATTAAATGGGAAAATTGCAAATCTCCCACATTGATCAAGAGTGGGAATTCAAGGTTCATTTCCCCATAAATACCATGGTTTTGGGATTTGGGAAGAACACTTGAGTGGAACTAGAAAGGCATCTCCTTAGAAAAGTGAGAAAACCTTTAGTTCGTAAAACTCTAGTTTTTATTGGTCGGGTCCCGACTAACCTTCGGGACTTGGATCGTTTGGGTCGGGTTCATGGGTACGAGCCGTCGGAGACCTTGCATTTGCGGGGTTCAAGTAAGAGCTCGGGATTCGAGCGAAGCACGCGACAAGGATAAGAATGTCTTTTCCTTCTCTCTCTTATTTGTTATTTAATTATTGATTGCATGCTTAGTCGCTTTAATTAGTGTGCGGGTCTTGGGTGGGTTTCCTTTCTGCGTAGAGTAGGACTCTACGAAACCCAACAGTATCCTGCCCTCAAACTCCTTTCGGTGCTTGGCCCAAGCAGCCTACAAATAGCCGACCGTCTGAAGAGGATCCTCGGCCTCATGGAACGAGGCGGTTAGAGGATCGTTATTGTTGATAGTAACCTCAATATTCTCTACATGTCTGTCCTAACCAGAAACAGGTGTCTAACCATCTTTAGCCATCGCAGACGTGTATCCCCACACACAGCACCAAATGTTTTGGGGTTTTTTGGAATCCCTCGGGATACAGGTCGTGAATATAGCCGGACAGCCGCAGACAACTGCAAACAACGAATATTTTGTTTGACGGAACATTCGCCTTCGACGATCAAGTTAGTAACCAGAAAATGAGAATATTTAGAGAGAGAAAGTAGAGAGAAGTTGGAGTAATTTACTATGCAATAAATGATTTATCTCAATCCACCCCTCCCATCATCAATGATTGGGGTATTTATAGGGGTGGGAGTGTTTGCCATCTATGAAAGGAATGGTGTCCTTCTAACAAGTGTATTATTCTGATAGAGGGTTCGAAATTATTAAAAAGCTAATTATTCAGTGAGGTCAAGTGATCGGAATGTCTAGCTAGAGGCCGCATTCGATCAGTAATATTAATGAATAATTAATATTACAATTTAATCTTGACTGAACTCTTTCGGTCATACCCCAATCGAGTAACCGATCTGAGGCGATGAATCACTCCGTAAGATTAGATGAGTTATTAGAGTATTACGAACAAAGACGTCGGATATCGAGCTTAGAGCGTCAAAACCGAGCGTCCTAAGTCGAGTCGAATTTAGAATTTGACGAGATGAGAAATCAAGCAAAGGATAAGTTCAAGCTAAGTTGTAGCTTTGCATTGGCCTAGCCATGCAAAGGCTAGGCTAGCATAGGGCACCAACCGCATCGCATGGCTATGCCTGAAGCCAAGCATGCATGTGCGTGCTAGGCTCGCTGGCCGAGCATGCTTACGAGGTTGGTGCGCCTACTCGGACGCACGCTAGCTCCAGCTTGCATGGCTGGGCTAGGCAAGGGCCTTCCGTTAGCATCAGGCAGCTAGCAAGGGCGAGCATCACCCCTCGCAAGCAATGCACCAGCTGCTAGCATAGCGTGCTGGGCATCGCTAGCGAGGGATACACCCAGCAACAGCCCGCTAGCAAGCAAGGCATGTGTGCTGGGTTGCTCGCATGCGCTACCGAGCAGGCAGGCCCAACAAAAGTACTAGGCCGCCAGCTTGGCGTGCCTTGCTGCCCAAGCTCGGGCGCTAGCTGGTGCGTGGTGAGTGGAGGCGTTTGGCACCCGGTTTTTCGGTGGGTTGCTTGGGGAGCAAGGGGTGGTTGGTCCTCCCCATTGTGGTCCTCACCTCCCCCCCTTGTTCACCTCTTGACACTTGGTGTTTGTGGATTCACTTGCATTTTCAATTTGATTTTAGAATTAAAGTAAATTGAATAAAGTGCATTTTCACCAATTCTCCCACATTGATGGGAGACTGGAATTCAACGCTCCTTTCCCTATAATACCCATCATTTGGGATTGGGAAGCGACACTTGAGTTGTGAACTTTGAGGGTGAGAGCCGTTGGAGGCCTTTGCTTTTGCGGAGCTAACGCTTTCAAGTACGAGCTATATAAGGAGTGAATCACGCGTCAAGGGTATGATCGTCTTTCTCTCTCTCTCTCTCTTAGTTGATTAATAATGTTATTGTTAATTAATATGCATGTTTAGTTACATTAATTTGTGTGCAGATTTTGGGAGGGTTTCATTCCACGTAGTGTCAGACATTATGAAACCGAATAGCGGTATCAGAGCCGCGCTCATTTAATTATTATAACTAATAATTAATTAAGTTGATTTAAAATGGATTTAAATTTCTTGTTTTGCTTTCTAATTAGATTAGAAGCTCGTTTTAATTAGTTTTAATCTTGTATTTATACTAATTTGGCTCAAGAACCCAGATTTCGATTAAAAAATAGAGAATTTTGGGTGGAATCGATGTTCGAAATCGTTTTTGTCCCTCTCGCAGACTGTACATAAGCCAAAATCCACCCAGAAACATGTTTTTCAAGGGGTTTTTGTTTTTAACGAATTTTTTAAATCTTTAAACCTTAATTAATTATGACATGTTAATGTTTGATTATGTGTATGGTTACATCATTAATCTACTACAATAATAACCCTCATTAAGCATATTATGAAGTCAGATTTGGTGCTTAATTTGGTGAGTTCATTTTCACATAACTTGTAATTTCACATTTTTGCAAATTAATTGCTTCAAGTGTGAATGTTTATGGTGAATTTGTAATTTTGAAGTCCTTTAAACTGTTAAAGATCCAATCGTTTATTTTTTTTTTGGTTGGAACTTAACTTTCTAAATTCCATATTGAACTAATTTTGGATTTAATCATTTTGAGTTGATTAAAGTCTTAAAAGTTCAAAACTTGTGATTGAAATTTAATTAATCTTCATATTGGAAGATGTAATTTTTCAAATTTGCACAAGTTATTGTTGGAAATTTTTCATTGGATGATTGTGTTTATTTTTCCAACCCCTTTAATTTTGTCATATTTCATTGTTAATTTATGTATGGTTAAATTAATTGTGGGAATAACCCTTCAATTTTGTAGCACCAAGATGAACCAAAATAATTTAAAGAATGGTTCTTGAATTAATTTTGGTTTGTGCACTAAAATTGAATTTATTTAAGTTAGACTTGGTTTATTTTAATTTTTGCTCAAAATTGTAACTAAAATCATTTTAGAATTAATCTTAATATCACACATAAATCGAGATTAAATCCCGAGCTACGAGCACGCAAATCGACGCAAAGACCGCCCAAGCACACCCTTCGGCTAGCTGGGCTGCTCATGCAGCCCACATGCGGCTGCCAAGGTGCGTGTGTAGGCTGCCATGCTACGATGGTGCGCTAGTGTGTGATGTGTGCGAGCATGGTGTACTCTTAGTGCTGCGATGTGCGACACTAGGATAGCAAGGCTTGCGAGTGCTAGCAAGCGAGCCACACATTGCCAGCGCCAGCAACATGCAAGCATGCGTAGCATGCTGCGAGGCTGCTGGTGTCAGCAGGCGTGGCATGCGCTGCTAGCTGGGCAAACTAGCACCCACGCGCGCACTGCCGAGGCCTTGGCGCTTAGCAAGCCTAACCCTATGGCTTGGATGTTAGGCACTCGGCCGGTTGGTGGGCTACTATTTTGCGTCTTTTAGGCCATTTTAATTATTTTACCGAGGCTAGGACTCGTTTTTTTCCGGCGCTTGCATAATAATTTGGCAAAATTTGGGTAAACCGGCTTAATTAATTAAATTAATTAAGTTGGATGCGGAATTTAGTGGGAGCTTCGTTAATTACTTGAGCTAATTTTATTGCGTCTAATTATATAATCGGTTAACAACCTTGACTAGTTTTAATTAGGCCTGTTAATCGGATTAACCACCTAAGGTAGTTACTGGTTTGCGCGTGTTATACATTGTTACTTGTTTTTCGTTGTCAAATGCATGGGCCATTCACATATAGTGAATGGATGAATGGAATGTATATTGTATCACAGGTTTTGTGAAAATGGCAACTAGTAGGGCCCGATTAGGATAATAAATACGGAATGCGATCCATTATGTATCTTTGTAATTCTAAATACGGTGTGCGTACCGTTGCGTATTTTTGTACCTTAATATTCAGATTGGTCCTAGTCATAATTACTAGTTGTTGCACAATTGTTGGAGATGTCTCGAAGACAGCGTTTCTAAGAAGACAAGCCAAGAGGATGCAACGAAGACCCTTGAAGACTCGAAGACTCAAGGGGTAATGCTAGTTTCCAAATGCATCTTTTACTTATGTTTTCTATATATAATTATGCTTATGTATAAGAATGATATGTTAGATGCATGTTTAGGATTTTGAATGTTGCGATGATTAATTAAGTTCACTTAAATTAACCAACATAGAAACCCAAGGTCCCTATAATATTAAGCCAAATTTGCCATTCCAAGAACAACACTTATCAAACTAATGCGTGTAGTGATGGGCTACGCCAAAGCGAGGCATCACTACTTCTCTAGGAACGTAAGGTATACTAGGTATACAAGTTGGTCTTGGTTAAGCTCAACAATATCAGTAAGGATTCCTTAGATGTCATGGAAATTAGATAAAACATCAAGGAAGCATTAGATGCGACGTTTTATCGAACCAAGAGTAGCTTAGAGCTATTAGCAATTAGATTGCTTACCCTAAAGTATTAAGTGTTAAGGCAAGCCAAAGCATGCCTAATCACTTTTTGATTTTTGGGATCTTGGAATCATTTTATTCTCGCCTAAAAGGGACAAATATTAATGCGTGGATAAAACGCTCAATAAGATTGAAAATTTGCATGTATGCTTTAAAATTCAAACTTATGAATGGTTTCTCATTTCAAATTCTTTCAATTGTAGAATCATGTCTGCAACTAATAACAACAACCACTCTATGTGCTCGGAACTCCCCGACAATTTGTCTTTAGCCTAAACTTGGTCAACTTCTAGGAATTTGAAAAGGAACTTCGAAAAATTCTTAGGAATTGTTCCATGGAGTACATTCTTGATACTCTCATTCCAAGCTTCTTCTGTAAGGGAAACATGAGGGATGAAACTCATGATGCATGGTCTTCCGATTCCAAGAAATTCTCACGACTAATGGCTAATTCCATCCCGGAATAAAGGAAGGAAAAGTTCTCCTCCTATTTTCCGGACATGTTCCTCAAAGCACTTGAGGACATTGTCAATGTGAGAGTCACCAAGAGTCTCAATGGCAACTATGATGGACTCGTGTTTGATGTGACTAGGTCACTCTCAAACATGTAGATAAAGCCACCGGAAGAGGGTTGCCTTGCTAAGGAGAGGTACTGGCTTTGGTCAAGGGTCTACAATACCAAATTGAGACCTGGTATGCCCCTGCAACCTCATGTGATAAGAATGACTAGGCTCTTCAAGCACATTGAGCTTCTCGGAATCCCGTTGGAGGATGAAATGGGGGGGTCATATCTTGCTTGCCTCACTCCACTCGGGCTATGATGCACTTAGGTTGCATATAGTTGTGGGAAAGGAGTCACACTCTTTAAGAGATGTGGTGCAATTACTTCGCCAAGTCACCTCCTATGGAGCAACCAAAAGGCCCTTGAGAGCAAAGAAGAAGGAGTTCAAGAACAAAGCGAAGATGCAATGCTTCTATTTTAGTGGGAAAGGCCACTACAAGAGGGAATGCAAGATCTTCCAAAGGGATGAGGAGGAGAGGAATGTTTCATCTACCTCAGGTATCTTCATCAACACTTGTGTATAAAGCTATTCATAGGTATTGGATACCATGTTAAACTCACTGTGTGCTCCCATTTTCAGGGAACAAGTGAGAAGGGCTTCACAAGTGGATGTGTAACTACGAGCGGACAATGAAGATGGTCTTACCGTCGTGCTTGTAAGCATACCATTTGTCTTTGGCTTGTAATGACCTAATTCTTGTTTTGAACATATTTTGATCTATGGTGTTGGACGTCGGGTTATTTGATCGTAAGACTATAAAAATGGTTATTTTTGAATGTCTTGTTTAGATGTTCTATGAGATTATACATTTAATATGTGATAAGACAAAATGTTAATGATACCACCAAAAGAACTAAGAGCATTGAGTCGATTCAAACCTACTTGTGGCATTGTCGTCTTGGCCCCATTAACATCAAACACATCAAGAAACTTCTTCATGAAGGTATTCTTGACTCATTCGACTTAGAGTCGTTTGAAAATTGTGAAGGATGTTTATTAGGCAAGATGATAAAGCAACCATTCTCCAAGTTAGGAGAAAGGGCTAGTGGCTTATTGGGCCTTATACATACTGATGTATGTGGACCAATGAGTACACCCGCAAGGCATGGTTATCGATATTTCATCACCTTCACGGACGACTATAGTAGATATGGATATGTCTACCTTATGTCGAACAAATTTGAATCTTTTGAGAAATTCAAAGAGTTTCAGAGTGAAATGGAAAATCAGCTAGGCAAGAAAATTAAAGCGCTTCGATCGGATCGAGGTGGCGAGTATTTGAGCCATGAGTTCGACGATCACATGAAAAATGGTATTCTCTCATAATTAACACCTCCCGAAACTCGACAATGGAATGGAGTGTCCGAGAGGAGGAATCGAACCTTGTTAGACATGGTCCAATCAATGATGGGTCTTAGAGAACTTCCTATCTCTTTCTAGGGACACACACTTCTAACCGCGGCACTAACCTTGAACCGAGCTGCGTCAAAAGCTGTCTAAAAGACTCCATATGAATTCTTGACGAAGAAACCTCTGCGGTTGTCTTTTCTTATGATTTGGGATTGCGAAGCATTTGTCAAGAGATTAGTTTTTGATAAACTTCGCCTAAAATAAGACAAATTTTTCTTTGTGGGATACCCCAAAGAAACTAAGGAGTATTACCTCTACAATAAATTCGAGAACAAAGTGTTTTTTGCTCGTGATAATGTCTTTTTGGAGAAGGAACACCTTTCCAAAGTGACAAGTGGGAGGAAAATCGAACTCGATGAAGTTAGAGAGGATGAGCAACAAAGTCAACCTGACAAAACTGACAATCAAAGTACTTTGGAAGTAGCTATTGACATTGGTAAGAGTCAAACCGACAATGCAAATGCTCAACAACCTATTCCCTTGCGCAGGTCGCAACGGCCAAGATCTCAACCAAACAGATACCTCGATGTTTTCTTAACTTAAGATCAAGACATCCTAATCATGGATGGAGATGAGCTAGCAACGTACAAACAATCTATGACGAGCCCCGACTCTGCAAAATGGCAAGAGGCCATGAAATCTGAGATGGACTCCATGTTTGAAAATCTAGTTTGCGACTTGGTTGATTTGCCCGAAGGTTACACACCTATCGGTTGCAAATGGATTTTCAAGTTGAAAACCGACAAAGATGGAAAATGTATCTATATACAAAGCTAGATTGGTGGCAAAAGGTTACACGCAAATTCACGGCGTTAATTATGATGAAACCTTTTCGCTAGTCGCCATGCTTAAGTCCGTCCGGTTCATCCTAGCAATTGCCGCACATTATGATTATGAAATATGGTAAATGGATGTCTAAACCGCCTTCCTTAATGGGGTTTTGGAAGAAATTGTGTACATGACAAAGCCAAAAGGTTTAGTTGATCTAAGAAATGTTGGGAAGGTATGCAAGCTTAAGAAGTTCATTCATGGATTAAAGCAGGCAAGCAGAAGTTGGAATCTGCGATTCAATGAAGCCATTAGTAAGTTTAATTTTATCAAGAATCCAGATGAGTCTTGTGTTTACAAGAAGGTCAGTGGGAATGACATTGCCTTCCTCATCTTATATGTCGATGACATATTTCTCATTGGAAACAACATTCAAATGTTAGAGTTCGTAAAGGTCTAGCTTGGAGAGTGCTTTTCAATGAAGGACTTGGGAGAGGCACAGTATATATTGGGCATCAAGATCTATCGGGATAGACTTAAAAAAATGATTCGATTGAGCCAAAGTACTTATATTGATACGTATTAGCACGATTCAACATTGAAAGGTACAAGAGAGGGAACCTACCCATTTCACATGGCATAACTCTCAGCAAGAAGCAGTGTCCACAAACACCTGTTGAGCAAGAGAGGATGAATCAGATTCCATATGCTTCGCTTATTGGATCGATCATGTAAGCCATGATATGTACTAGGCTGGATGTATCATATGCCTTGAGTGTTGCGAGCCAATATCAATCAGACCCAGGAGAGGCGCATTGGACTGCGGCCAAGAATTTCCTAAAGTACCTGAAAAGGAACAAGGATAAAGTCCCGTTCTATGGTGGAAGTAATGATTTGGTTGTTGAAGGTTATACCGACGCAAACTTCCAAACTGTTAGAGATGACTCCAAGTCGCAGTCAGGGTACATATTCTGTCTAAATGGAGGAGCGTTTAGTTTGAAGAGTGCTAAGCAAAGCACAACTGCAGATTCTACAACTAAAGTCGAATACTTGGCAGCTTCATAAGCAGCTAAGAAGGAAGTTTAGATTTGTAAGTTCATTGGTGAACTTGATGTTGTACCCTCAATCAAGGGTCCGATAGACCTCTATTGTGATAACAATGGAGCTATTGCTCAGGCCAGGGAGCCTAAGGAACATCAGAAGGTCAAACATGTCAAGAGGCGATTTTACATGATAAGGGAATGGAAGTCCGAGGGTGAAATCAGAATTTGTAAGATTCGAACGGACAACAATGTAGTTGATCCACTCACTAAACCATTGTCTCAGGTGAAACACAACAAGCACGTTAAGAAAATGGGTATCAGGAACGTTGGAGATTGTCTTTGATTTCCCTATTCATGTGTTTTAATTAAATTTGAGGTTTTTATGTAAAACACTATGTTGAACCATTCGTTTTTGGAGTAATTAAATTTTTTGCAAAATTATTGTCACTCCATTTCTATTTAATGGTGGTTTAGAATTAAATAATGAGTCCATTGGATTTTTGAGAATATTCTAAACAGGGTATCAAGACCATGTCTTGGATAAAGAAACATATGTTAAGTGAACATTGAATATTTCAATAGAAAACTATCCCTAATCAAGGTCATCTAAATGATGGACGATTAATGACCGCTTGAGATTAGTGTGTAGTATGATTTATAGCACCGTTTCTTGTGTTACAAGGACTTGATTGTCATAAACCATTTGCACAGGTATTGGTTGGGAACTATACCGGATTGGCCTATGAGAATACTTTAAGAGATTTAAAATAGTCATATGTATATTCCTTATTATAGCTATTGGAACCTTTTTCCTCGACCATGATATTGTAAGTTCTCTTGTTTGAGTACTAGTTCGTTTTGATGTTGTCAAATGTCTGCCGTAAATGGGGATTATAATGGCAACAATCGGGCGGCTAGGTCCTCTTAGTAAGGGAAGATAACAAAATAAGACTTGGAATGTCCCCCTATTAATAATAAGGAACATGTCTTTGTTGTTTACAAGGCCTCTCAAAGAGCGAGACTGTGAAAATGCATGGCCGTGCTTAGATGGATTTTAGAAATCATCTGCTTATTGACAATCAAACTCGGAAATTGAGAAACACTTCGGGACGTAATAAGGATGACGAAGAATCTTACCTTATAGTTCATGAAGAGACATTAAGTGACATAGGAAATGGGCTATACACTAATTGCACACTTGTCCGAAAGTACATGTGGGAGATTGAAAGGAATGGAGTGAAGTGATCGCAATGTCTAGGTGGTGGCCGCTTCTGATCAGTAATATTAATGTATAATTAATATTACAACTTAATCTTGATTGAACCTTTTGGGTCACACCCCAATAGAGTAACCGATCCGAGGCGATGAATCAATCCTTAGGATTAGATGAGTCATTAGAGTATTACGAACAAAGACGTTAGTTATCGAGCTTAGAACGTCGAAACTGAGTGTCGTAAGTCGTAGAATTGGACGAGACAAGAAACAAGCAAACGACAAGTTACAGCTAAGCCGTAGCTTCGCATTAGCCTAGCCATGCGAGGGCTAGGCTAGCATAGGGCACCAACCGCATCGCATGGCTATGCCGCTAGCCAAGCATGCATGTGCGTGCTAGGCTCGCTGGCCGAGCATGCTTGAGAGATTTGTGCGCCTACTTGCACGCACGCTAGCTCTAGCTCGCATGGCTGGGGTAGGCGAGGGCCTACCGTAGGCATCAGGCATCTAGCAAGGGCGAGCATCAACCCTCGCAAGCAACGCACCCGCTGCTAGCATAGCGTGCTGGGCATCGCTAGCGAGGGATGCACCCAACAGCAACCCGTTAGCAAGTAAGGCATGCCTGCTGGGCTGCTCGCATGCACTGCCGAGCTGGCAGGCTCAGCGAAGGTAACAGGCCGCCAGCTGGTGCGTGGTGAGTGGAGGTGTATGACACTCGGTTTTTTTGTGGGTTTCTTGGGGAGCAAGGGGTGGTTGGTCCCCCCCCCCCCTTGTGGTCCTCACCTCACCCCCTTACTCACCTCTTGACACTTGGCGTTTTTGGTTCACTTGCATTTTCAATTTGATTTTAGAATTAAAATAAATCGAATTAATTACATTTTCACTAATTCTCCCACAGTGATGGGAGATTGGAATTCAAGGCTCCCTTCCCTATTAATACCCATCATTTGGGATTGGGAAGGGACACTTGAGTTGTGAATTTTAAGGGATCTCCAACAAGAGAATACCTTGATTGTAGGGTTTCGTAGTGACTCGACACTACGCGTAAGGAAACCCCCCAAGACCCACCCCTTAATTAGAGAAATTAACAAGCATAATAAACTTAATCAAACAAGACTAAGAACAAGAATTATACCTTTGTTGCATGCTTCGCTCCCGAAGAGCTCTTACTTCAAAATCTCGAAACTACAAGATCTCCGACGGATCGTACCCTCGACTCGACCCGAGCGTCCCAAGTCTTGAAGGTTAGTCAAGACCCGGACAAAACAAAACTATGAGTTTTACGAATCAAAGGTTTACTCTAATTACAAGAGTTGCCTTTTTAATTCCACTCAAGGTTGTGTGTTTCCCAATACCATGCTTTTGGTATTTATAGGGAAATGCACCCTTGAACTTCATTCCCCAACCAATGTGGGAGAATGAATAATTTGATAATTAATTTATTTCCAAAATAAATTAATAATTAAATTCAATCACAATGCAACAAGTGTCAAGGGGAGAGAGAAGGTTAGGTGAGGACCATGAAGAGGTGGGGGGTACCATTGCCTTTCTCCCCAAGGCTTTGCCCAAGCCTTGGTCCCCACCCCTTATAAAATCGCCGTAAGCATAGGCTGCTGGGCTGCTGCCAGCTAGTAGTGCCAGCTAGCCCACCCAGCTAGCACCAGCCCACCCAGCTAGCACCAGCCCACCCAGCAGCCTTCGCATCCCAGCCAGGCAGTGCATGCTTGGTGCTGGGCGATGCTTGGCGCTAGTGCGTGTGCTTGG
Source organism: Chenopodium quinoa (assembly GCF_001683475.1). Taxonomy (NCBI): domain Eukaryota; kingdom Viridiplantae; phylum Streptophyta; class Magnoliopsida; order Caryophyllales; family Amaranthaceae; genus Chenopodium; species Chenopodium quinoa. The sequence continues at coordinate 1,671,108 of NW_018745054.1, forward strand.
TGCGAGGCACCCACACCCACACACACATGCGCATGCGCCAGTGCCTAGCACTGCGATGGTTGTGCTTGGTGCGTGTGTGACCCTACCATGCGCACCTAGTCATCCAGGAAAGCCTGTTGCGATGGTGCGCCTAGGCTGCGATGCTCAACGATGGTGCCTAGGCATCATGCTAGGGCTGCGATAGCACCTAGGCATGATGATAGGGCTACGATGGTCAGCGATGGTGTTCCTAGGCTGTGATGGTGCACCTAGGCTGCGATGGTGCCCTAGCACACCTAGTGTGCTTAGGCTTGCACCTAGCCATGCTAGGTGCATGCTAGCTCGAACTAGCCTAGCATCCACATGGTTAGACCATTGTGGTGCTACGGCTACGCTCGTACTTGTCGCTTTTGATTTTGCAATGCTCGGCCTCGACGCCCTAGGCTCGTTATCCGACGTCTGTATTCGTAAAACTCTGTCGACTCATTAAATCCTTTCGGATTAATTCGTCGTCTCGGATTAGTGATTCGATTGGGTTCGACCCGAAGGGTTCAGTTAAGATTAAGCTGTAATATCAATTGTACCTCGATATTACTGATCGGAAGCGGCCTCCACCTAGGCATTCCGATAACTTGATCTTACTAAAGCCTGAAACCTCTATCGGAAGAATACACTTGTTGGAAGGACACCATTCCTTTCAATAATTCTAATACTCTAAGTTACTTGGTGTAGCCCCGACTAACCTTCATGGTAGGAACCATTTGGGTTGCATCTCGAGGGTGAGAGCCGGTGGAGGCCTTCGCATTTGCAGAGCTAACGCTTTCAAGTACGAGCTCTATAAGGAGCGAAGCACGTGTCAAGGGTATGATCGTCTTTCTCTCTCTCTCTTAGTTGATTAATAATGTGATTGTTAATTAATATGCATGTTTAGTTACATTAATTTGTGTGCGGATTTTGGGAGGGTTTCATTCCGCGTAGTGTCAGACACTACGAAACCCAACAATCAAGGGTTTTATGACCTAGAATGGTGGGCGCTGATTGACGTCACAATCAGAGTAGGACATGTGTCCTAAGGGGCGCTGTTTTCATGCACTTTTTAGGGAATTGGGCCTCCTGATGTAAGGGGGCTTTCTTTCATTCAGGTGCTCCTAAGTTTTGCCACGCGTCGTCTTCCTATTAGGACACGTGTCTCCCTTTCACTGGGCCACGTGTCGCTGTGGGATTGGACCACGTGATGGGGTATTTTTTACCCTAAATAGGATTGGTACTAGAGTGAACGACCAAATATTGTCTTCCTCATGGAGACTATGATTGATGCTTGTAGACTTGAAAGTGTTATTAATAAGTGTTGTTTTACTGAGGGTGTTTGTGTTAGTAGTACGGGCAATTTGAGTGGTATGGGGTTTTGGTGGAAAGATGTCAATTTAAATATTAGCTCATATTCAATTCAGCATTTCATGGCTGATATTTGTGACCATAATAACTTTCTGATCTGGAGGGCTGTTGGTGTGTACGGTTTGCTAGAGTTGGAAAACAAATTTCATACTTGGGGTATGCTTCGCAGAATTAAAAATGGGAGTACAACCCCATGTTTGATGTTTGGTGATTTTAATGAAATTTTAAGTCATTCTGTGAAGGAAGGAGGGGTCCCTAGGAGTGAGAGGCTTATGGATGTTTTCCGTACTACTATCGATGATTGTGGCTTACGAGACTTGGGGTATAAGCGTAGTATGTTTACTTGGAAGAGGGGCACGTCTCTAGAAACTTTCAAACGGGAGAGGCTTGACTGATTTTTAGCGGATGCTGAATGGTGTGATTTGTTCCCATAATGTGAGGTCCGGTATTTTCCAAATTATCATTCCGACCATTCCCTGATTATCTTGAAAGCTAGAAACTATTATGAAAGAGGGGAGGGAGGTAATCCCTTCAATTTTGAGGCATTATGGCTGTCGAATGAAGAATGCTGTAAAGTAATAGAAGAGGCGTGGCTGATTTCTGCTAGTGAAAATGCTGCTACAAGGTTGGCAATGTGTCGGAGAGGTTGTCTTCATGGGCTAACCGTACCTTTAGCAACTTAAAAAAGAAAATTAAAAGCACTAAAGAAAAATTGAAGGCAGCACAAGGAATGTCGGGTTCTTTCGGGTCAACTTGACGATTTGCACAAATTGGAAGAATCGTATTGGGATGCCTGGGCTAGAGAGAATGAGATGAGGGATGGTGACAAGAATACCGCATAGTTTCATCAAAAGTCGAGTAATTGAAAACATGTGAACAATATTAGAGGCTTGTATGATGATGATGGTGTATGGAGGGATAGGAAAGTGGAGTTGGAATCAATAGTGACAGAGTACTTTAAAAACCTTTTTAAGTTTGATGAGCCTACAGAGTTCGATCAAGACCTCGAAGGGATCGAACAAGTTGTCACGGAGGAGATGAACTTTGAGCTATGCAAAGAACCTTCTGCAGAGGAGATAAAAAATGCTCTATTACAGATGCACCCGAATAAAGCTCAAGGTCCCGACGGTATGCATGCATTATTTTTTTTCTAGAAATTTTGGCATACTGATGGAAATGATATTGTTAATTTTTTTAAACGTAATCCCCCATATTTTTGAGTAAATTATAATTATGTATTTTTTTATGTAAATGAATATTTTATAAATTTTATACTTATATAAATATTTTTGTAAAGATTTGACAAAATAAGAACAATAACTTATATTTTAATAGTAATGTTACTTCACTACTATATTTTCAAAACTTTTCCTATAGTAAAAAGGATTTTGTTTCGGGGTTTTCTGATGTCCTGCGGGAGAGTTACAATTCCGAGACTGGAACCGGACGCCTGTACCTGCAAAGCAAACGGATGCTCCGGATGATTGGAGATCCGCCTCCGACGGTCAAGTTAGTACTTGATTAAGGAGTAATAAATGCGAAAATAAAGGTGATTGGGTCTCTCTAGGTGAGAGTGTTTAATGTGCGTTTTTTTGCCCCTTAATGAGGATTAAGGGAGGTATTTATAACCCTGGGAAACGTGCCAATCCTAGGTTTAGGTTAACCTTGGGCTGATTGGGCTTCCCTTGGAAGTTGGGCCTAGGTGGCCGGTTTCTCCATTAGGCACGGAGAATGCCACGTGTCATGACATAATAGGTCCAGGGTGGACGAATAGGCGTGTGCCACATGGCAAGCCCTGACAAATCCAACTGGGGGACACTTGGCAGGACCTGATTGGCCCACGTGGCGCATTCCGATTGGTGGGAGCAAAATCCCCTAATCATTTTCCCCTCACAGGTGGCACGTGACTGGTCACGTGTTACCTGTGACAGGTGTCGCACTGTGACAGGCGACGGCCTGCTATAGGTGTCACTCGGCGAAAGGCCGAGAGATTTTCCCGCCCAAATTTTGAATTTTAGAAGTGACCCTTCGCCTTCTCACTTCGCCTATATAAGGGAGTGTTGACTTCAGTCATTTTCACACTTGAGAACTTTTTGAGAGAACATTAGGACCCCTGAACTTGCTCTGACATTTTGGACCCTTTCTGCCTACCGCCTGCTCTGACAAGTCGACTGCACAGGATTTTCAGAACTCCATCCACATCACTCGTTCAGGTAACCGTCGGTTCTCTTACTCTTAATTTTCTCTTTATTTTATTCTTTTTTGAAATGGCACCACAGAAGCACACGACACGACCTAGGTTAGTGATGAGCCGGTCACCGGGGACGGCTGAATCTAGGACTAGAAGTGCCGCCTGCCCTTTTCCGGACCCATCTTTGCCCTTTATACAAAGTCTGACTGTCTCTGTGTCTATGCAGAACATGATGGCCCGAACAAAAAGAACTGCTAGGATTTCGAACTCAGACGGCTCCTCCCACAGGGTGCCGATTAGTGAAACATCTGACGAGGCGCCAGATGTGGAAGTGAACCAAAGCGGCTTGAAAGCCGACAGTTCTGAGGGAAGAGTCAAAGTGACCCCTTCCAATTTTACAGTTGACAAGTCTACATTCTCTCCTGCTCCTTTTAAAGGAGAGGAGGCGGGCCCCTCTGGGTGAGGGGAGGAGTCGTCCTCTTCGGACTCGTCAGAGGACGAATCCGAATCTAGCTCTTCTGGTCATACTTCTCTGGACACAGAAGAGAAAAACAGTCGCCTACAAGAGGCGAGGCTTTCTCACGCAGTTGAGAAGGGGGACAATTGGGCGGAACCATCCGCCTCTTACCGAGAGCAAAATACCCCCTACTACTGCACTGTCCCACGGGGCCGGATCACGGCCATGCAAGAGAAAGTGGGGAGCTTTATTGCGAACCACACAATGGGCCCCGACTTTTTAGTTTTCGTGCCGGATCCAGAAGACACAGTCGTCTGGCCGGCTCGTACTAGTTATGATGGCGCCTGCTGTGGCTGCTACGAGGCGGCCATCAAGGCTGGGTTGCGCTTCCCACTACATCCGGCTATTCAGCGGATCTTGGATGGGTATGAGTTGGGGTTATGGCAGTTAGCCCCGAACTCCTGGGTCAACGTACTCGGCTATGTGGCCGGGTGCGAATTGCACGGGGTGGAGCCAAACTTCGAGGCTTTCGCCCACATGAACTACCTCAACCGGACCCCTAAGGCTGGCGGTACCGGCTGGTATCAATTGACGAGCCACAGAGGCTACCTCATGACAAGAGGTAAAGCAAACAAGTGGAAGGACTGGCGAAGCACCTTCCTTATCATTGAGAGTTCAGACACAGAGCTGAACAAGCGCTTCAACAGGTGGAACAGGAATCCGCCTCTTCTTGCAGGCGGCCGCAGCATGCCGCCTGTTCCCCCCAAAGCTAAGAAAGAGATCCTGGATAAAGGACTCTTTAAAGTAGAGTCGAGGGTTGACTCTACTTCAGGGGTACGAGAGAAAGTACCCCTGCACTGCGTCCCGAGCTTCAAATGGCTCTACGACGAGTACTTTTTGGCCGCCTGTGGCCTCAGCAGTCGGTGCTCAAGAGGTAGCCGGCCTGTCGAATACTTTGTTTTTCCATGCATTACTATTATGACTTTTTATTAACTTTGCTATTTGTTTTTGCAGCGGACGCCATGAGCAAAATTACCGCCTCCAAAATTGCGGCGGCCATGTTGCGGGCCTCCATCATGCAACAGTCATCAACCGACTCCCCCAACAAGGGGGCGCCCTTGGTGAGCTTCAAACCTTTCACTCTCTTTTTGGAGTTGAGTTTATGCATATACTGACCAAGTGTTGTTTTGTTTTTGGTTAATTTTTTTTTTTTTTAGACGGGCACTCCAAGAGCCTCTTCTTCCAAACAGCAGGACTCCAAGACCCGGAGGACGACTGTTGCGAGCTCTCCTGGTTCTGCCAGGAAACATGCAGCGGCTGAGAAGCAGCCGTCCATTCCTTCTAAAACTCCAGTCGGGCCACCTAGAAGTATGAAGCTTTCCTCAGGAGCCTGACTTGCTCCCTTCTTTACTAGGTCTAACTCGTTTGTTATGATTGATGCAGCCGGCCCTCAGGAGCCTGACTTGGTCGAGGTGGCCAAGTCTATGATCAAGGTCGTTCCTCCAGCTGAAAGGGAGGCGGTCAGGGGTGTCGGCACCCTTTACCTAGACGGGATTGCAGGGGTCCTTGCTGAGGTATACTTAGCATATTTATAGTTATTCAAATTCCAGGACGCCTGTTTTTTGTTTGAAAACTGACGCCTGTTCCCTTTTACTTAGGCCCTACTCCGAGTGAACGGCCTTCGCAAGCCGCTTGATAGGAAGAACAAAGAGGTAAAGGCTGCAAAAGCTATGGCCGCCTCTGACTGTGATAAGGCAATGTTTCAAATTGCCCAAAATGAGGTTCTGACAATTGACATTCTTTATTATCAGGCAAAAGCTACTTCTGCTATCCGGGCTCAGTTAGAGGCGGCCCAGAAGAAAAATAGCGAGCTGGAGGCGACCATCAACAATCTCAAGGCCGAGCTGAGACCTCTTCGCCAAAAAATGACCTCATACGACACCTTGGAGAAATCCTTGGCGCACGTTAAGGAACGCCTAGTGACCCAGGAGAAGAGTCTTACTCAGGAGCTTTCGGAAAAGGCCGAGCAAGAAAAGAAGGAGCTGGTTCTAGAGATGATGGAAGACTCTGCTCAAATCCAGCGCCTGACCTGGGGCCGCCTCTTCCCCAATGCCGACTTTTCCTCCTGGGAAAAAACGTACCGCCAGTGTTCTGATAGATATAATCAAGAGATCCTGGCAGCTGCTGAGGACGAGGCGTTGGAGGAGGAGGAGCCGGTAGTGGTGCTTGTGCCGCTTAGGGGTGATGCATCGAAGAAGGGTGCAGCTGAAGCCGACTCCAGCAAAAAGAGTGCTGACCAGGCGGCAGCTGCTATTATTGAAGATCTGCCCCCTTCCTAAGCTTTATCATCTAGTGTGAACAGGCGCTTGTATGAACACCTTTCTAGTTTCATACAAAATTTTTAAGGAGTGACCAAGTAAACATAATTGTTACCAAGTCGTCGAGTGACTGAGTAGTAGAGGTTTCAAGCGATGGGCACCAGTTGTTCCCCTTTATTCGCCAATGTTTGTTGGCTATTAACTTATAAGATACCGACTGTTCTTATCCCAAGTAGTTCAGTCGGTTTGGTTGATACGGATGGTTACTGCGAACACTTGTTTGACCTGATTAGTCAGTTAAGTGAGAGGTATCCTTGTCCGGGAAACGGCTACGTGGTTGTCTTGGTTAGACAGTCGTATAGGTGCCGTGTAATGATTTTATAGAACAATGTTCCACCCAAAAGGGAGCTTGGCGCCTGGTTTGATCATTTCAGCCATGAGCCTTTGATAGTTCTTGGTGAACTGTGTTATGGGAGAGTAGCCGGTTGTGTGGAACAAGCGGCGTGCCCCTCTTAAGTAAGAATGAAAATTAAACATGGAGAGTAGCCGACTGTTTGTCAGTAGGCATGCCCCTCTTAGGTAAGAATGAAAATTAAACATGGAGAGTAGCCGACTGTTTGTCAGTAGGCATGCCTCTCTTAGTACAAAATGGAATGAAACATCAAACTTTTATTAAGTAGCCTTCGACTATTTACATTATTCAAAAGAAATATTTCTTAAGATTATCTACATTCCAGGTTCGAGGCAACGGTTGGCCGTCTGGTGTTTCCAGACGGTAGGTACCGTCCCTGACCTCTTCATAGAATCGGTAGGGTCCTTCCCAGTTGGGAGTTAATTTGCCAGACTCATTAGCCCTACAAACTGCTTCCATTTTTCTAAGTACAAAATCCCCCACTTTGAGTGGACGCTTGTGTACTTTTTTGTTGTATGATCTAGTCATTTTTAGGTGGTAAATTTCATGGCGCAAGACAACATTGCCCCTCCTTTCTGGGAGTGAGTCTAATGCCAGGCGCATGGCTTCCCAGTTTGCCTCTTCGTCATATAGCATTACTCGAAGAGTCGGCTCGTAGTGTTCAATTGTAAGAACAGCTTCCGCACCATACGTTAGGAGGAATGGAGTTTCTCCAGTCGCCCCTTTTTCAGTCGTCCTAATGGCCCAGAGAACATGTGGTAATTCATCCGCCCATAGGCCGCCTTCTCGTTCAATCTTTTTCTTGAGACCGTTTGAGATGATTTTATTAAAGGCTTCTACCTGACCGTTTGCTTGTGGACGGCCGACTGATGCAAAGTGGTGTGCAATTCCTTGGTCACCCAACCAGCTTTTGAGAACAGGCGTCTCAAATTGGGGACCATTATCAAAAACCATAGACATGGGAACCCCGAACCGAGTGATGACATTTTTCCAGATGAATGAAATTACATCCTTCGTCTTGATTCCCTTTACAGCCTCCGCCTCCACCCATTTAGTGAAGTAGTCGACTGCAACAAGTATGTACCTCCTTCCGCCTGTAGCAGGCATATAGGGACCCAGAATATCCATGCCCCACTTAGCAAACGGTAGTGGGCTATGAATGGTAGTGAGGTCAGTAGCCGGACAGTGAATTAGTTTACCAAACCTTTGTCACTTGTAACATTTTTTTACCATCTCCATTGCATCTGCTTCTAAAGTAGGCCAAAAGTAGCCCTGCCGCCTTGTCCTTTAAGCAAGCGACCTACTGCCTATATGGGAAGCGCAGTAACCAGAGTGAAGATCGTCTAGTATCTCTTGTCCCTTTTCTGGAGTAACACACTTTAAGTAGGGTTGAAGGTACCCTCTTTTGTGAAGTTCTCCCTTTATCATTTCAAAACTGGCTGCCCGTTTTTTCAGTGCTGCCGCCTGGTGATGATCATCCGGCAAGGTACCGTCTGTCAGATACGCCTTGATTGGATCCATCCAGGTTGAGCTTCTGTCTAGGATTCCAATAGGGTCTTCCTCGATGCTTCTCTTCTCCATTACCTCCCAAAAAATAGTTCGAGGAGTATCACAAGAGGCGGATGATGTTAATTTTGAAAGTGCATCCGCCTGGTTGTTTTCTGATCTCGGCACTTGAGTCAGACGAAAATCTTCAAGGGATCCGACTGCCTGTCGTACCGCCTGTAAATACTTGATCATGGCCGGATGGGTTGCTTCGTATCCGCCATTATACTGACTCACTATCAATTGTGAATCAGAACAGGCGTCTATCTTTCGTGCCCCTGCCGCCTTGCACATGCGGATTCCGGCTAGTAAAGCTTCATATTCTGCCTCATTGTTTGAGACCTGAAAACTGAAGCGTAGAGCATACTCGTACCTGTCGCCCTCTGGAGACTGACATATGACGCCTGCTCCACAACCATTTGAAGTAGAGCTTCCGTCCACATATACCTTCCAGGTTTGGTCTTGATTTCGAGAATCAGGGGGACGAGTCATCTCAACAATAAAGTCAGCAAAGGCTTGCCCCTTCACTGCTTTTCTAGGCTCGAAAGTCACTTTGAGGCTCTGTATTTCTATGGCCCATTTGATCATCCGACCTGATGACTCCATGGTGGTAAGTGGCCGCTTGATAGGTTGATCTGTATACACGACGACTGCATGTGCCAAAAAGTAGGGCTTCAATTTTTTAACAGCCATGAAGAGCACAAGACCAAATTTCTCCACTAAGGGATACCTCAACTCGGCATTTTTCAATACATGACTGACAAAGTAGACCGGGATCTGACAGCCGTCTCTTTCAGCGAGAAGAACAGCGCTTAACGCATGATCAGAGACGGTCAGGTACATGTAGAGTACTTCTTTGAGCAAAGGGCTGACCAGCCTCGGCAAGGAATGCAAGTGAACTTTCAATTTCTGGAAGGCCGCCTCAGCATCCGGCCCCCATTCAAACCTTGCCTTCTTCTTAATGGCGTGGAAGAAATATAAGCATTTGTTGCCTGATCGGCTTAGAAATCTTCCCAAGGCCGCCAGACAACCTGTTAACTTCTGAACCTCTCGGACGGTACGAGGCGACTGCATGTCGATGACCGCCTGCACCTTCTCAGGGTTCGCCTCTATTCCTCTCTGATTGATAAGGAATCCGAGAAATTTCCCAGACTCAACTCCAAATACACATTTCTTGGGATTGAGCATGACATGGTGCCGCCTGAGTGTGGAGAAAGTTTCTCGGAGGTCCGACAGATGATCTATCTGAAGCTTAGATTTGACAATCATATCATCAATGTATGCCTCGACGTTTCCCCCAATCTGATCAGAGAAGACTGTTTATCATTCGCTGGAATGTGGCCGGGGCATTCTTAAGACCAAACGGCACGACCGTGTAACAGTATAACCCTGCATCAAAGCATGGCCGGCTGTTGAGTCAACTAGGTTATCAATTTTAAACAGAGGGTAACTGTCTTTGGGGCACGCCTTGTTTAAGTCTGTGTAGTCTACACACATTCGCCAGGTGCCATTCGGCTTTTTAACAAGCACCACATTTGCAACCCAGTCTGGGAAGTAACATTGCCGAATGAACCCTGCATCAAGTAATTTTTTAACTTCGGCGGTTGCCGCCTGACTTCTTTCTTCTCCATGGTTCCGCTTCTTCTGCCGTACCGGCTTCTTTTTCGGATCCACGAACCAGTTTATGTACCGCCAGATCAGGACTAATGCCTGGCATTTCATGGACTTCGAATGCAAAGATGTCCTTGTATTCTTTCAATAGTTTGTGAAAGTCGTCACCAAGGTCCCTTAGAGCAGTCGTCCCAACCTTGATTGTTCTGTTAGGACGCGAGTCATCTAAGATCAGGTCCGTATGCTCACCAGCTGGCTGAGGGCGGAATTCGTCCGACCGCTCCTCTGCCAATGATTGCAATTTTCTGTCTTTTCTTGCGGCCCCTGTCTGGGATGCCTTTCTCTTCTTGCCGCCTGCTTCTTGAACAGGCGCACTCTCCTTGACATTGTCAAGGTCTATTTTTCCACCGCTCGACATAGTGGCCATAACAGTGTGCTTGACATCCGAGAGATAGCACTCTCGGGCCATCCTCTGATCTCCCCTTAGGGACCCGACTGTTCCATTATCCCTCTCAAACTTGAGCAACATAAGAGATGGGATTATAACAGCCTTGGAATTATTCAGGGTTGGTCGTCCCAGAATCATGTTGTAGGCCGAGAGTTCTACTACTACCAGGAACCGGACTACCATGTGTCGTCCTTCCCCTTTTTCGCCCAGGCGGATGGGTAAATCCACTCGTCCCACTGGGTGGACGACTCCTCCTCCAAACCCTACTAAAGGGTGGGATGCCGGATGTATGCAATCAGTCTGATATTTTAGTTTCGACAGACATTTGCTACTGATGAGATCTGAGGAGCTTCCGGTATCTATGAGGATTCGGCCAACTCTCTGGTTAGCCACTTTACATTCAATAACGATAGGGTCGTCATGCGGCCCTCTTACCCCTCCTAGATCTTCTTCAGTGATGACAATCTCAGGAAATGAATATTTAGAGGGTCGTTCTAGGTGAACGGAATTTACATCTAACCGTCTGATATTGTCTTTGTTGCCCCTAATAGTGGGGCCGCCTCTTGAGAAGCCGCCTGCAATGGTGTAGACGACTGCATCATCTGTATCGGAGCTGTCGGCCTGTTGATTCTTTTTGGTCGACTTCTTTTTCGAGGAAGTGTTCCCCGTAGATTTCTTGACATAAGTGTCAAGGTCACATTGCTCAGCCAGGCGGTCCAGATACCGCTTGAGACTGATGCATTCATTGGTGTGATGACCAACATCTTCATGATAATCACAGAATTTTTCTTGGTTCCGATTATTTGCAGAACCCTTCATGGGGACCGGCTTCTCAATTGAGATCCGTCCCTTGATTTCCTTTAGGATAAATTGGCCATCCTTGTTAAACACATACTTTGGGGAGTATGGTTTGAATTCTTTTTTCTTCTTCTGGGACGGCTGTTTAGAGGAATCAGTTGCCCATACCTCTTTTCTCTTCTCGTTCTATTTTGACGACTGTTTCTGTCGTCCTTCTCTTTTGTCGGACCTTTTCCCGTCTGACTGTTTTACCGTACTACAAAGATCAGTCGCCTATATATAGGCTTCCGCTTCAATCAAGGCCTCTTGAAGAGTCGCCACCCTCTTTCGGACCAAATCAAATTTGAAGGTCGACCCGTCTTTGAGACCTCTGAAAAAGTCAGTATAGGCTACTTCATCCGGTAACCCTTGAATCTGTATTCTCATCAGGTTAAATCGCCTGATGTAAGAACGAAGCCCCTCCTTCTCGCCCTGCTGAATTGTTCCTAAATCAAGGGTCGTCTTCTTCGCAGGGATGTTCATGGCGAAGTTGGAGGTGAATAAGTAAGCAAGAGTCTTGAAGTTATTTACACAACCAGTTGACAGGTTGCCGAACCATTGTTGTGCGATTCCTTTGAGAGTCGCTGGGAAACACTTGCACCAAGTTGATAGGTTGGACATTTTTTGCTGCATGTCCACCAAACAGAGGTGGCTGTAAAAAATATTGTTGTTGCGGTACAAACGGTAAGTTTGGTACCGCCTGGTCGCTATGAAAGCCGGACTGACGGGAAGTGCCGCCTGACTGACCCTCATGATACGACTGAGTATGCCTCATCGAGGTATTTCGCAGACTGTCTTGGAAGTTTGAAGTAGAGGCCGACTCTGACAATCGGTCACTCTTCTTCTGCTCTAGCAGTAGCCGAGCGTCTGTGTATGTTTTCCTCGACCCGTCCGCCTGAATATGACGAACAGGTTTCCTATTTCCTGGAGTAGGAAAACGGTATTTTATGAAATCAAGGGAAGGTGGCTCTCACTTCCTAGATTTAGGATGAGGGGTCGCCTCTCGCCCTTGAACTGGCTTCCTCTTCCGTGAAGTGGAGGGTTTCTTAGCCGACTGCTCCTTGTCCAGAGCAGGCGACTTCTTGTTGATCAACTCTTGAATTTCTCCCTTGAAGTCCCTCATGAAGGTCATGAGTTCGTTCCTTGTGATGGGAGCAGACCCATCAGTCGGCTGCTGCCGAACAGGCGGTGCGCCTGCTGGCTCGCTTCCAGTTTGAAGATGTTCCCGTTCCCTCCTTTCGGTATGTCGGGTACGTCGGGCCCTTAGGGTTCCGTCTGAAGCTGTGTGGGCTTCAAATTCAAATTCATTCTCAGTATCGTGGTCCGACTGAACTAGAGGATCGTCCAGGGGACGTCTCTCTTCAGGAGCCGGTACAAACGTGGGTGCCATCTCAGAAGTACTCTCCCCACAGACGGCGCCAAAAATGTTTCGGGGTTTTCTGATGTCCTGCTGGAGAGTTACAATTCCGAGACTGGAACAGGACGTCTGTACCTGCAAAGCAAACGAATGCTCCGGATGATTGGAGATCCGCCTCCGACGGTCAAGTTCGTACTTGATTAAGGAGTAATTAATGCGGAAATTAAAGTGATTGGGTCTCTCTAATTGAGAGTGTTTAATGTGTGTAATCTGCGTTCCCCCCCTTAATGAGGATTAAGGGAGGTATTTATAACCTCGGGAAACGTGCCAATCTAGGTTTAGGTTAACCTTGGGCTGATTGGGCTTCCCTCGGAAGTTGGGCCTAGGTGACCGGCTTCTCCATTAGGCATGGAGTATGCCACGTGTCATGACATAATAAGTCCAGGGTGGACGAATAAGTGTGTGCCACGTGGCAAGCCTTAAGAGGTCCAACTGGGGGACACTTGGCAGGACCTGATTGGCCCACGTGGCGCATTCCGATTGGTGGGAGCAAAATCCCCTAATCAGGTCTTACCTAATCAGAACTTGCATCAAGGTGATGGGATTTTCAGTGGAGTGTTGGTTAATCTCCTAGTTTATTTCATTTCATTTTATTTCATAAGTTGGATTTATTTTGACTCTGGTTTGATTTACTTACTATATTTAACGGGTTTTTTAATAAGGGCCATAATGGTTCCAGCTTGTAAGACTAAATTTGGTTTTGATTATTGGTTTTGAAAACTTATTTATAACTAAGCTAGTTTTTCCGCTGCTAAATTCTGAACTAGCCTTAACGTTTGAACACGTGGCGGTAGCACGTCAGTAATTCTCTTGCAGATTGTTAAAGGTACTTACAGGTTTTTAAAGAGAGAATTATTGGGGTGTTACAAAATGGTATCTGGGAGCCTAGGTTAGATTTAATTACCACTAAAGCCAATTTGTATGTCTTAGGCGCCTAACAAATCGATTAAGGATTTTGAATTTAAAAGTCAAAACTGATTTTAAATTTAATTATGTTTGATATAATTGTTTTAAATGTTTACACAATAACTTTGAAGTTTGAATAAGTTATTGGGAAATTATGAATAATACCCTCCAGGTTTTGGCTTTTATCAATGATACACATCATTAAACTTTCATTATCAGCGGTACCCCTAAACTTTTCCCTAATTTACTACAATAAGCTTAATGTTAAGTAAACGTTAATTATACTTTTTTGTTGTTTGGGGGTTTTTTATGTGTCCTACGGGAGAGTTACAATTTCCTAGTATGCTCCTTCCTTCGCCTGTACCTGCACAAATAACGGAGACTCCGGCTGGGGGGTGGGAGTTCCGCCTCCGAAGATTAAGTTAGAACCTTTCTTAAGAGGAAAATAAGAACAATAAATGCTTCTCGATTGGAGAGCGTTTTGCAATGGTTTTTGTGTTTTGTTGGTTGTTGAAGAATATTCTCTATCTCCATAAATGAGGTCTGCCCCTACTATTTATAGTAGGGGAGAGCTGTACCTCAATTAGGGTACAATGACACGTGTCACAAAGGGATTGGGCCCTTGCTGACCGTTGCAAGCTTGACACGTGGCAAGCCTTTATTAGGCCACGTCTTAGGGGTATTTTTACCCTAAAAATCTGCCCCTCACAGGTGTGACGTGGCATGTCCACGTGTCTCCTGTGACAAGTGTCAGACGCATGGGAGGAGACGGTTCGTCTTCTTCCCTCCCTTTTTCGAATTTCAAGCTTTTCAGGGCAAAAGGAACCATTTCGCCTTCTACCCCTCTCCTATAAATAGGAGGCATGCCCTCTCTCCTCCACACTTTACATAATTTTCAAAAAATGTCTGAGAGAGAGCTCTGATACCGGCTACATAATTTCCTCTAGTTTTCTAGCATCCGACGCTTTTAGATCAAGTACATCCGGCTACCGGTTGAGTATTCTTTCTTCAATTTCTCTAAGGTACCCGGCTGCTCCTTTCTTTTTACTTTTAACTTTTGATTTTCAAGGATTTTGAATGATTTACCCCATCCGGGTTGCATGCTGCCTGGGGGGTCTTTAACCCATATCTCAGTACTGAATTCTCTCCCTCAGCCGGCAAAGCTCCGTCTGAGGGATCTTCAACCTTAAAACATCATGCATTCAAAACACCCCCATCCGGTGTAACACCGCCTGGGTTACTTCTGAGCTTGCCAAAATAATGACTTCAAACCCCCAACAGGTTTAATACCATTTGGGTCATCATCTTTGACTTTTCATGACCTTCAAATTTATTTTCTAATTGTATTCAATGCATCCCCCTCCGGTGATTCACCATCTGGGACCTTCTTGAACAGGCTTCTTTGAAGCAGGTCCTACTATATCCTCATCCGGTATTTAACCGTCTGGGGTATTGTTGAATGACCTTAATAGTCTTTGCAGCGCCTGCAGCCGGTAACTATACCGGTTGGGGTGCTTTCAACTTGATTTTTGATGATATTTTTTATTTTTTTATTTATTAATTTTTTGTACAAGTGCTTTTCATGGCCCCCATCCGATCTTACACCATCTGGGGTACTTTAGACCCAATTCACTTGATACCGTCTGGGGTATCATGGAGTGAAATTTACAATTTCATCTAGCTAGTTCTTACAAGTGTTTGTCATAACCCCCATCTGGTCTTTTACTCCGCCTGGGGTTTCTGAGAGCAACTTGCTATCTTGAATCATAACAACCCATCCAGTGTTGCACCGCATGGGGTCTTTTAGAACCCACCCACTGAATACTGTCTGGGGTATCTTGGGATGAACTTCGTACATTGTTTAGTCAGCCATCTAACTACCACAGGCGGATAATTCCGTCTGGGGTATCTTTGAATGAGTTTATGAATAACCGGCTAACTCTTTTTTATTTTTTTACCTTTCAGCTTCAAACACATTCGTGGAGTTGTCCGCCTAAGGTGACTTCAAGCCATTTTCCATATACTAAGCTACATATTTCAAAGGTACCGTCTGTACCCTATTCATTCTTTTTTCTTTTAATTTTCGGTTGTGCATAGAGTTAGGATATGGACTCCACCAATAAAAACACGGCACACCCTACGACAGTGGTCAGCCGATCACCAGGGACGGCTGAGTCTAGGACTGGGACTGCCGTTTGGGGGTGTTTGGGCCAACCTTCACCTACTTCGAAATCCGACCGTTTCCGTTCATGTGCAGGACAGAATGACCTGGACTAGATGGACGGCAGTAGATCCTGATTACAAGTCCGATGATGCAGCCGTTGATCCGGCTGACCCTCTAAATGAAGAGCAGACGGCGGAACCGTCTGAGAGAGTTCCAAACAAGGATACTCCGCATGACTCCCCGGGTGCACCTAGCACACCGGGTGATAACATTTTGGGTAGCTCTGGTTCTTATGCCGAGGAATCCGGTGAGGGATCCGGTGAGGAATAGGATGATGAAGAGTCCGGCTCTGATGAAGAGTCTCCTGAAGCGACTTCCCCTATTGATGAGGAAGCCTACAAGTGGCCGGCTAAGGGGGACCCAACCGACATGACTATGTCCGCCAGGGATGTGGTCACCTTAAATGCCACACTCCCTGCTTTATTAAAGAAGAAGCCGGTTGGGGAGAAATGGGAAGTGGTTGTACCGCCTGTAGAGGCAAGCGTCGTTTGGACCGACGACGTGGACAATGCTGACAACTACTTCGACTGTTACGAGGTGGCATTCACAGCTGGCCTCCGGTTCCCCCTCCATCACTGTGTAAAAGCTATATTAAGGGGATATGACTTGGGTGTATGGCAGTTGACCCCTAACTCATGGGCTAACATTTTGGGATATATTGCCACCTGCGAGTTGCAGGAGGTTAGGCCAAGCTAGGAAGCTTTTACGCATATGCACTATCTCAACAAAGCGCCGGGTGGGTGGAACGCGTGGTATACTTAAACTACGCTCCCGAAATTTATGATGACTTTGGACAAGCCGTCCAAATGGAGTAACTGGAAGAGCAAGTTTTATGTCATCTCTTTCCCATCCCCCCAACTTAACCACCGGTTGCGTAGATACAATAAGCATCCGGCTCTGCTGGGTAGGAAATGTGCTCTCCCGAAAGTGCTGGCTGAGGCCTGGGACTAGATAATGGAAAGAGGCCTCTTTTTAAGACAACCGCCTGGATGGATGATGGGAGTGAAATTATAGTCCCCAAATTCTGGGTTCCCCATCCGGATTGGTTTAAGGATGAGTGCTTCTTGTCTCTTTATAACCTTAGCACTATGTTTACTAAGGGTAGGTTGCTGAATGACCGAATATTTACCGGATGCATATGTTTATCAGATTTCTAACCCAGTATTTTTCCTCTTTGCAGAAGTAGCCAAAAGAATGGTGCCTCCGGAGAAGACACCTACTACATCTGCTCTTTTTCTAAGGAAGAAGCAGATCGAAGAAAAGAAGGCGGCACTGGCCGCCAAGAATGTCGGGGTAGTCTGCCTTTCCTTAGCTATTTTTCTTTAAAGAGTTATTCTTTCTTTGCCGGATGTATTATACTTGGTAAATGATTTTTAACCGAATACATTATACTTGACTGCTTTCAGGCTGGGAGCCAAGTCATTCCTCGCTCTTTAGCGAGCATGCACAAAAGACCGGCTGGAAACATACCTCAGTCGACTTCTAAGACACCAAGGGTGGCTGCCCCGGCTGCTTCTGGCTCGAAGAAAACGCCTGACACTGACATGCTTACTACAGCAGGAACGAGCCTGCAATCTATTCCCCACTTCGAAATGGTGGTGGAGGAAATGAGGTCGGCTGCTCGTATCCAGACGGGTACAGACTCAAATACGGCTGGGGGGCTTTGACCCCACAGTCCGAAAGAGGTAAAACCTCTGCCTTTGATCCCCCCTGGCCGCTTGGGCATATGAGAGTCAAAACCCAAGCAAGCGAATCCGGGGTTTCTTCTAGATGCCGCCTGAATATAGGCGGAGCGTATGCCTAGCATCTTACAGATGACTCTATGATTGCAGATATCTCCTCTAGCCGTCCAAATTATCAACAATATGCTAAGAGGATGGTCCAGGCATTTACCCGGTTTGAAAAAAGAGGTTGTGCCGATTGTGCAGACGGTAAATCTTGACCGAATCACCTCTCTCCTTGCCGAGGTATTTAAATCGGATAACCTATGCTTAAGCAATGATCTTTATTTACCGGATGTAAATGTTTTGTCTTGATTTTTCTACAACTCTTCCCGGTTGATATCACAGGTGATGCTGAGAGTGGGTGGGCTTAATGTCCCCTTGCGTAAAAAACAGGAGGAGGTAAGAGACGCTCAGAGACGCGCATCTGAGCTGATTGACGTCTGTCAATTCAATGCTCTATCATTTGACTTGGAAACTAAACAAAAGGCGTTGGAATAGGAGGAAGCGCTGAGAAAGGCAGTTGCGGCTGGGGAGGCGGCATTGAAGAGGGTTGATGAGCTCGAGTTGAAGGTAAAAAACCTTCGGCTTGATCTTAAGGCTCTAGAAGGAGTTGATAAAGAAAATACTGAGCTACGCAAGGACAATAGCAGGTTGAAGAATGAGCTTGCTCTCAATCAGGTGGTTCATAAGGAGGCGCTGGAGAAGGAACAAGTCCGCCTGATTGAAGAGAACGATGCCGACTGCGAGGAGCGCATGAAGCTGGCTTGAAGTCTTATTCATCCGGACTATGAGTTCGAATTCTTCATCCTCCGGTACCTGTTTGCTTCTGAAGTATACGAGGCTAAGGTACTCGATTCTGACCCTCCTCCCACTTTTGAGGAGTGGGTCGAACGGAATACAGAGCAAACTCAAACTGAAATCCAGCCGGAAACAACTGTGGTGCAGTCAGCTGAAGTCCCAACAGAGCAAACTCAGCAGCCGGAGAACCAGCAACCTTAGCAGCAACATCATCAACCATAAACAATCTTCTTCTTTGTTTTTTATTTTTTTACCGGCCTGCGAGCCATGTAGTTTCTATGTACTTTTCCCGGACATGGGTCTGGTTAACATTTTTAATTTTAATCTATTAGCCGACTTTTGCTATTTATATTTATCTTGCAATTTTAAATTACTTGCAATTTTTACAAGTATTACAAGTATCCTCTACTTATACCGGCTGATACAATAAGATGCCCCTGAAATGGTTGATTGTTTACTCTAACAATTGACAAGTAGCCGTTTCATATTTAGCCGGATGGGTACTGATTGTTTGGGTTGCAATATACCGGATGGTATAGTAAGATGCCCCTAAAATGGTTCTGTTTACTCCAACGGTAGACAAGCAAGCGTTTCATAGGCAACCGGATGGGTGGTATAACCGTCTAGGTATCCTTTGGATAAGACCCGGTTGCCCTAACCCATATTAATATAACGTGAGATTTTATACTTGGAGTAACATCATTCTTTTTTAAATGAGTGTTTATCCGGAATATCTAACCGTGTGTAGTGCTTTGTTTCAAAAACCGGTTGATACTTTTACTAGGATTTTGATTTTGCCGCATGGACCACTTATGGGTCTATGCCGGCTGAATCTTAGATGCAATGAATAATTTCGAACGGCTATTTGTTACTTTCAATGACGTGTCAGTAATGTCGTTTGAGTTTTATGATCGCCAGGAGAATGTACCACCCGGAAGGGAGCTGTCCTCTTCGACAATTTCACCTGGATGGGTGTCGCCGGATGACTGCTCTTTTTGGAGCAGTGATTTTTAACAAGTGTTCTTCCGTTTGTATTTTTGTACTAGACAGGTGCTAATACAATTTGGATGAATGGAAATTATATACTTTCAAATTTCAATACTATTTACAAAAATTACAAATTCCTTAGAAGTAGTACTTCTTCAAGTTATCTACATTCTAGGTACGTGGCAGTCGCATTCCGTCTGGGGTTTCCAGGCGGTAAGTGCCCTTTCTCACTTCTTCGAAGATCCGGTAGGGTCCTTCCCTGTTTGGGTTAATTTCCCTTTTTCATTCGCCCTACCGGTTGCTTCAAGCTTTCGTAACACAAAATCTCCTATTTTAAGGGGTCGTTTGCGCACCCTTTTGTTGTAGGCTCTCGTCGTTCTTAGATGGTAGATTTCGTGACGTAAGGCGGAATTTCCCCTTTTTTCAGGAAGAGAATCCAAAGCCAGATGCATGGCCTCCCAATTTGCGTTTTCATCATAAAGCATGATTCGAAGTGTTGGTTCATACAATTCAATAGGAAGCACCGCTTCTGTGCCGTATGCCATAAGAAATGGGTTTTCACCGGTTGACCCCTTCTCAGTTGTTCTGATAGACTAAAGAACATGGGTCAACTCCTCTGCCCAAAGACCGCTTGTTTTTTCAATCTTTTTCTTGATGCCGCCTGAGGGTGGTGAAGGTTTCTCGGAGGTCAGCTAGATGATCCGCCTGCAACTTGGACTTGACTATCATGTCATCAATGTATGCCTCAACATTTCTCCCAATCTGATCATAAAAGACCGAGTTTATCATTCATTGGAAGGTAGTAGGCGCATTCTTCAACCCAAACGACATCACCGTGTAACAGTATAACCCTTGATCTGTGACGAAAGCCGTCTTTTCTTGATCTTTCTTCCACAAGGGTATCTGATGGAAGCCGGAGTAGGAATCCATAAAACTCATCAGAGCATGACTGGCTGTAGAGTCGACCAGTGGTCGATCTTTGGAAGCGGGTAACTATCTTTCGGACAAGCTTTGTTTAAGTCCGTGTAATCTACACACATTCGTCATGTACCATTCGACTTTTTCACAAGGACAACATTGCCTACCCAATCCGGGTAGAAGCATTGCCGAATGAACCCGACATCTAAAAGTTTCTAGACCTCGGCTGCTGCCGCCTGAGACCTTTCTTCGCCATGGTTCCTTTTCTTTTGCCTGACCGGCTTCTTCTTAGGATCCACGGCGAGTTTATGAACAGCAAGATCCGGATACACTCCCGACATTTCTTCTACTTCAAAGGCAAACACATCTTTGAATTCTCTCAGCAATTAGAGCAGATCGATTCCAAGTTGTGAAATGCAACCGTCCCAACTTTGACGGTTCTGTCTGGCCGACTGTCTTCTAGGATAATGTCAATGATTTCCCTTGCCGGCTGAGGGCGGAGGTCGTCTGACCTCGCCCCTGACAGTGATTGCTATTGTTTTTCTTTGACGGGGGCCAGTAGTTGGTTCGCCTTTCTCTTTTTACCGGCTGCCTTAGTAGCCGGTAACTCTTGATCACACTTGTCAAGTTCAAATACTTCCGTGTCTTGACCGTCTGTGACCAATGTGGGTTTGACGTCCGAGAGGTAACACTCTCTCGTCGTCTTTTTGTTCCCACTCAAGGAACCGACTGTGCCATCATCCCTCGCAAATTTAATCAACATTAGAGACGGGATGAACACAGCCTTTGAAATGTTAAAGGTTGGGCGGCCAATGATCAGGTTGTAGGCCGTCAGCTCCTCAACAACAAGAAACTTGACAACCATGTGTCGGGCCTTCCCCTTCTCTCCAAACCGGATGGGTAGGTTAACCATGCCCACCGGATGTACTACTCCTCCCCCAAAACCAACAAGAGGGTATGGGGCCTGATGCATGCTACTTGGCTTATACTTGAGTTTTTCCAAGCACCGATAGCTTATGAGGTCAGATGAGTTCCCGGTATCAATTAAGATCCAGCCAACTCGTTGATTGACGATTTTACATTCGATGACTATTGGGTCATCATGAGGCCGCCTGACCTCTCCTGTATCCTTTTCGAAGATATGGACCTCTAGGAATGATTTTTTAGACGACTGGCCCTCATCCACTGAGTTGACCAGCTTCTTAATGTTATCCTTAGTGCCCCACATGGTAGGCCCGCCGCCCGCAAATCCACCGGTTGTGGTTAGGATAATATCCTCATCCGTATCAGATTGATTTGCCGGTGTCTTTAGAGGTGGTCCTTTGGCCTAGCTGGGAGCACCCTTTGATTTGGATAGACAGGATTTTAGAGCCCCCTCATCAGCAAGGCGGTCAAAGAGCCACCTAAGGCTAAAACAGCTCTCAGTATCATGGCCTATTTCTTCATGGAAAAGGCAATATTTGCTTTTATCCCGGCTGCTTACGGGACTCTTCATTGGTGCCAATTTTTCAAGACTCAACTGGTTTTGAACTTCCTTGAGAATGGATGCGCAATCCTTGGTGAATTCATACTTTGGAACATACGGATCCGACTTCTTTTTCTTTTGGAATTGTTGTCCGGGTGGCTCTGCCGCCCAGACCTCTTTTCGCTTCTTTTCTTCCCTTTTCGCCGGCTGGGTAGGCCGACTCTCTCTTTTATCAGATCTTTTGTAATCCGTTGGAAGTTTAACAGCGCAAAGTTCTATTGCTTGGATGTAAGCCTCCGCCTTCATTAATGCCTCGTGAAGAGTAGAGACCCTCTTCCTAACCAGGTCAAACTTAAAAGTTGACCCGTCTTTTAGGCCTTTGAAGAAGTCAGTATAGGCAACATCATCAGACAATCCCTGGATTTGGATCCTCATCAGGTTAAACCGCCTGACATATGACCTAAGCCCTTCCTTATCTCCCTGTTCTATTGCCCCCAGATCAAGGCTTGTTTTCTTAATAGGGATATTGAAAGGAATGGTGTCCTTCCAACAAGTGTATTATTCCGATAGAGGGTTCAGAGTTATCGGAAAGCTAATTCTTCAATAAGGTCAAGTGATCGGAATGTCTAGTTGGAGGCCGCTTCCGATCAGTAATATTAATGTACAATTAATATACAGCTTAATCTTGACTGAACCCTTCAGGTCGAAGCCAATTGAACAACCGATCCGAGGTGACAAATCAATCCGAAGGATTTTATGAGTCGTCGGAGTTTTACGAACAAAGACGTCGGATATCGAGCTTAGAGCGTCGCAAGTCAAGTCGAATTTGTAATTCGACGAGACGAGAAAAATCAACAAGTATGTGCTAAGCCGTAGCCTCGCATTGGCCTAGCCATGAAAGTGCTAGGCTAGCCTAGGCCACAACCCCATACCGAGCTTGCTAGCAGCGCATGCATGCTAGCATTGCATGCTAGCAGCGCTGGCTAACTAGCTGGTATGGCAAGGCTAGCATCGCTGGCGCGCTAGGCGTGCTAGCATGCTAGCGCCTCGCACATAGCAGCACTAGCGTAGCATCGCAAGGCCATCTGCAGCATGCAAGTGTTGGCCCTCGCTAGCAACGCTGTGCGTTCTAGCCATAGCAGCATCAGCCGTTGCAACGTGCTGTGCTTGCTTGCCAGCGTAGTAGCACGTCACTGTGTGTGCTAGCGTTATGTGCGTGTATGGCTAGCGAGCAATGCCAGGCACCAGCACCTAGCGAGCAATGCCAAGCACCAGCACCTAGCAAGCAAGGCCAGGCATGAGCGCCTAGCGAGCAAGGCCAGGCACCAGCGCCTAGCAAGTAGTACCAGGCACCAGCACCCAGCATGCATGGTGTGCTTGTTGCGTGTATGCGGAGGCTGGCTGGCCAGCAAGCCCAGCCTTGGTGCTAGGCGCCAGGTGGGCAGCCTTGGCAGCCAAGGCAGGCTGCCAGCCAGCCACATGGGATGTCCGGTTTTGGGCTAGTGGGGACCAAGGCTTGGAGCATTGCCTTGTGGAGCAAGGCTATGGTCCCCCCCTTGGAAATGGTCCTTACCTAACCAATCATCCTCCGTGTGCTTCTTGTTGATTTTTTATTGCATTGTTTATTAATTTATTTTTGATTAAAATAAATTAGTAAGAAAATGCAATTCTCCCACATGGATGGGAGAAGGGAGATTCAAGTCTCCTTTCCCTATAAATACCCAAGTTTGGGTTTTAAGAAAAACCACTTGAGTAGAACTCAATGAGGCATCTCCCATTAGGTGAGAAAACCTCTAAGTTCGTAAAACTCCAAGTTTTTATTGGTCGGGTCCCGACTAACCTTCGGGACTTGGACCGTTCGGGTCGGGTTCGTGGGTACGAGCCGTTAGAGGCGTTCACACTAGTGACGCTCGAGCTTTCAAAGTAAGAGCTCAATTTGCGAGTGAAGCCCGCATCGAGGGTATAACTTCTCTCACTCTTCTTTTAATTATTGCTTAATTATGTTTATGCTTGTCTTAATTGCTTTAGTTATCGGGGCGGGTCTTGGGGGGTTTCCTTTCCGCGTAGTGAGGGTCACTATGAAACCCTACAGATATTCATGGAGAAGTTGGACGTGAACCAGTATGCTAACGTTCTAAAGTTATTAATGCATCTGGCAGGTAAGTTACCAAACCAACGTTGATCAATCCCTTTCAACGTTCCCGGGAAGAACCTACACCTTGAGGCATCATCCAAACCCTGCAAATACATCAGGTTAGTGTATGCCAGGAGGTGATCTTCCGGGTTGGTGGTACCGTCATAGACACCAACCAACACGTTTTTAATTTTTGACGGCTGGGCCATCTCGGTGATTTCCCTGGAAAACGTCGTTGGCTGTTCCCCAAGGTTGAGCAGCTGGAGCTGCCAGTCCATAGGCTGGACAGGCGGCTGCTGCTGACCCTCAAAAAGACCCGGCTGCGAGTAAGGAGATCCAAAAGGCGCGTATGGTGACCCATGTAATGCCGGTTGGATGATATGAGGGCCGGATCGAGCGGAAACCTCACTCGACTGGCTGTCATTGTTTATTCTCGAGTGTCTCCCTGATGTGACATGGAAGCTGTCTTGGAAGTTCGACGTTGATGCCGACTCGGAGCGCTGGTGAGTCTTTTTATCCTGGATGAGCGTCCGAACATCAGAATAGACTTTCTTCGTTCCATCCGGCTGTATGTGCCGGAAAGGTTTTCTGGCTCCCTCCATGGGAGCGTGAATTTTTGAGAAATTAATGGGCCTATCCGGCGCCTTTAACTTTGGAGTGTGAACAACAGGGTGACTATCTTTACCCGGTAGTACAGGTTCAAAAGTCATCTAGAAAGTACTCTCCCCATAGACGGCGCCAGATGTTTGGGGGTTTTTTATGTGTCCTACGGGAGAGTTACAATTTCCTAGTATGCTCCTTCCTTCACCTGTACCTGCACAAATAATGGAGACTCCGGCTGGGGGGTGGGAGTTTCGCCTCCGAAAATTAAGTTAGAACTTTTCTGAAGAGGAAAATAAGAACAATAAATGCTTTTCGATTGGAGATGGTTTTGCAATGGTTTTTGTGTTTTGTTGGTTGTTGAAGAATATTCTTTATCTCCATAAATGAGGTATGCCCCTACTATTTATAGTAGGGGAGAGCTGTACCTCAATTAGGGTACAATGACACGTGTCGCAAAGGGATTGGGCCCTTGCTGACCGTTGCAAGCTTGACAAGCAGCAAGCCTTTATTGGGCCACGTGTCTTAGGGGTATTTTTATCCTAAACAGTTGTCAGCGTTTAAAAGGTTAGGAGGATAAAAATACTACATTGCCCCTCTCATTTCATTTCCCTCCAAATTTCCCTTCTAATTTTCCCTCTTTTTTTGTGAAATTTCCCCTACTTATATACCTTCCCTTCCTGTTTGCACTTCACCTTTCGCTCTTCTTTTTCTTTTGATTCCATTTATTTATCTCTGGAAAATCAATGGCTTTGTCTACCTAGGGTTCATTTGGCAGGGCTTCATCTTCAACCAGTAGATATGGAAGAGGTGATTGGTTTAAAGTCATGAATTGCAACTGCCAACCTCCAAGATCTACAAACATTAGGTTTTCTAACTCTACAGGCAATCCTAAAAGAGCTTACTATAAATGCAGGTTATGTTAATACTTCATGTGGGTGACTGAAGATCAAATTGTAAGGGACATAGGAGTGAGGCAAGGTTCCATGGCTGAAGTATCGTCTGTAAAAGTATCGTCTGTAAAAGCATTAAGGGCAGAAGACGGATGGATTTGCTGATTTTGTGTATTTGGTTGTGAAATTGGTTGTGGTGATGTATTTGGTGTTGCTGGTTGTTGTTATGAAAAAGTTGCCTTTTAAGTTGTAGCTTTGAAATAAATGAACTAAGTTGTAGTTGGTGTTTTACTTTGAAATAAATGAAAGTGGTGTATTTTGGTATACTCTTGCAACTTCTTCACTAAGTTGTACTTTTTTTAAGAGCAAAAAAATAGCAATTAAGTACTGATACTTATTTCATAATAAAACTCGTATATATCAGTCTAGCAATTAAGTAATGTTGCATTACAATACAAAATGACATAGCAAGTACTGCTGCCAATTTAGTACTAAGTTCAACAATAAAATAAAACAAGTTCAATAGTACTTAAAACTTATAAAACTTGTTCAAAAACCTACATAAGTTTGTTAAGAGTAAATCAAAACCTACAGAACTACTCATGCAACTATGATATCAGATGTCAAGGTTGAGATTGTGAAAAGTCTTGTGGTTGGCTTGCCAATTTTGATAATGAGAGCTCTGTTGCAGATGCTGCAGCTTTGGACTGAGCTCTAGTTTGCCTTGCAGCATTTGATTGATCCCTCACTCTTGGGTTTTGAACAACTATGGCCTTAACTAACTGAAGTTCCTTTCCAATCAAACCCCCTTTGCAAGTTATAGCATTGTGCCCCAAGTTCCCACAGTTGCTGCTTTTAATTGTTCTAGACCTCTTCCCTAGTTAGTCTTCACCCTCTTCTCTCTTCCTGTTTCTACTTGGCCTACCAAAACCTCTCTTCATCTTTGGTGGGTGAATGTGAGGGTGGCCACTGACTTGAATCAGGAACAGGGTTCATAACATAGCTATAAACTTGCTTGTAGGTTCTTGCAGTATACCAGGAGCTTACATAATTATATGGATCAACCTTAGCATGGAGCATTGCCCTCTTCATGTCTGCAGGGGATACAAGAAAGTTGCCAAGCTCCACATGAGTAAATTTTGGTGTTGAGACTTAGAGGAAACTGGGACTTCCCCTCATGTATCTCATACTCTCTTGGACTTGACTGAAAAGCTCTGCATGTGGAGGTTGCTTTGCTAATTTCCCTGACCAACTTTGCAATTTGGGGCATAAATCATTATCCTCCCATCTTTGTGCTCTTTCATGCCTTGAAGCAATCCTTACCATACAGACTCTTCTAATACCTTTCAATTATGCCAATTACAAGTGTAAGTGCACAAAATCGGTTGATCTTTTATGATAAGTAATAATGAGCCAAATGTAGAGGTATTACCTTTAAACAGGGTTAAGACAGGTCTGCACTTGTCAACACCTAGTGTGGAGTTAAAACTCTCAACAAAGTTAGAGGTGTTTGAGTCATTACACACATTTGGATCAAAGGCATGTTTGCTCCATTTTGACTGATCACCTAAATCAGCAAACCAAGTCATAACATTATCTCCTCCTTCCGTTTGCAACTTTTCCATTGCTTTTTTGAAGGTGAACTTATTTGTTGTATTGCATGCCCTCAAGAACAAAGTATACATCAGAGGACCTGGGAATGCTTTTTTGTAATTCCTGCTCAAATGTCTGCAGCAATACCTCCTTTTTGCATGAGGCCATACTTTTGTTAGGGCAAGATCAACTCCCTATTGGTGCAAGCCACAAAATACTTTAGGTTAAGTACTAAAAAGTTATGTACATAAAAGCTAAATTCAACAGGTAAGAAATGTATACCTTTTGTGTGTTAGATATAATTGTCCACTGTTCTCTGCTTGACTGCTTGACTATGTTGTGAAGATGCCAGAAGAAATAAGCCCAACTTTCTTTGTCTTCAGCTCTTACTATGGCATATGCTATTGGATAAATTTCATTATTGTCATCTAATGCAACTGCAGACAGCAGAATACCACCATAGTTGCCCTTCAAATGCGCCCCATCAACCCCAATCAAAGGCCTGTAACCTCCCAGAAAACCCTTCCATTGTCTAGAAAAACTTATGAAAATACTTGTGAAGAGATTGACCCTAGGAATGCTTTCACTCAGTTCCCAAGCTACAAATGCCTTTGACTCAGGATTAGTGAAGCATATCATGTCAGCATACTTTGGCATAAGTGAGTAAGACTCATCATGACCACCAAACAGTTTCTGAATTACAAACCTCTTCAGCCTGTACAATGAAGCTTGTTTCATATATATCCTAAACCTCTGAAACAGGAGTTCATTCAATGCTTTGCCTAGAATGTCTAGATCAGCCCTTATATCTTCCATCACCTTATGAGCAGCCCACTTGACAGTACAAATAGTGTTGTAGGTTTCCAAACCCCTACAATTATGAACATCTGGCCATATTTTCTTTATTGCCCATGTCTTACCAACAACTAACCTACTGGCATGTAATCTCCACTCACAACACTCTACATAACATGTCACAGTGTATCTCTTATTGTCTGCAGCAACAACATGTAAAGCAAAACCTTCCTGCACTGCATAATCTTTCAAAGTTTCCCTTAAATGAGCCTTGTCTATGAAAATCATCCAAGGTCTAAGTACAATCTTCCTAAATTTCACCTCTTCATACATTTCACCATGCCCATACAGCTGCTGAAAGTAGTTATCATCATCATCATCATCTATAAAACCAGACCAAACACCCTGCTCCCAATTGTCTTCTATGTAGGGAACATGTCCAAAATCATTCAACTCATCTTCTGGCACTTCACCATCAGGTATGACTTCACCATCTGAATCCGCATCATAATCCTCATCATCACTGTCATCATAACTGCCATCATTACCCCCATCATTACCCCCATCATCATTAGAGTCAGTATCAAAATTGACTCTCCTTCTAGCATTTAGTTCACTTCTTTTCTCAACCTCACTTAGCTTAGCACTGACTCTAACCTTAGCACCAGTCTAAATTCCCTTCCTAATTTGTGTACTCTTAGGAATTTTCTAGAAAAAAGCATGGGGTTAGTTGTTGGATTTGGACCTTTGGTGTTTGGACTAGATGAAGAAATGTCAAAGGGTTGCTTGGTAGTAGTTTGTGCTGGGAAAACCTAAGGCTTCTTCTAACAGGTAGTGTCTTAAACACTCTGTGTGGTGACATGGGAGATGGGGGTAACTTCTCACCAACAGAAGAACAAGTTAGTGCCTTACCCTTGCCCTTGGTTGTACCACCAGAAGAACCAACTACTTCCTTACCCTTACCCTTACCATTACCTTACCCAGACCCTTACCCTTAACCTTCTCCATGTACTTCTCAAACTCCTTCCTACCCTTAGTGTAATATTTTGCAGACTGATTAGCACTATTCAGTTCAAACTCCTCATGTACATCACTGAAGGTAGCATTTGGTTCATAGTTTAAAATCCTACTGTCAAGCTCTTCTAATGAGGGGTTAACAAGAGAGTCAGGATTTGTTGCTTGAGGAGTTGATGGGTATGTTAGTCTCAATCTCCTTCTAGGTTGTAGCTTGATCCTAGATAGTTGTTGAAGTGGATTAGAATGGTTTGAAGCTTGATCAACATGATTGGCAGCTTGGTGATAAGTGGCATTTATGCCACTATTTAGATCCTCTAATCGCGGTATTTTTCTACGTTTGTCCCTTGTTTGTACCCCTTTTGCTCCGTTTATCTCTTTATTATGTTTTTGTGCTTTTCCTCGTGTTTTGTAGGCTTTTGGAGTTGATTTTAATAGAATGAAGAGCTTGGATAATTGGAGTCCATTTGAAGAGCTACGAAGGAAGTTAAGGAGCAAGCAAGCAAGGCCATGCAAACAGCGCGGGTCGCGCTTTCAGAACGGAGCGGGCGCACCAAACCCTGCGCGGGCGTGCCTAACATTGGGGTCGAAAATATTGAAGGAGGCAGAATGTAGGCGCGATTTGGGCGCGGCTTAGGCGTGGGCGCGCCTAAGATAGGCGCAGGAGCGCAAGGGCCTGAACTCCAAAACTGACCTTTGTTCACTCTTTTAGCCATAACGTTTGATCTACACATCGGATTGAAGTGATTCAAATTGCGTTAGAAACTAGACTTGAATAGCTTTCCAACGATAGGTTGCACGCCACAAGAAGCCTCATAGAACAGAAGTTATAGATATTTGAATTTGAATGCGCTGCCAGGCCGAAACCCAGATTGGCGCGGGCGCGCCATTCTACTGCGGTTCTATTTTTAGCCCGATTCTCTCCTATTTTTGGGGAAGTTTTGATGGTGGTTTTCTTTGGGGGTTTTCTCTCTCCTCTTTGAGGGGTTAAACTCTAACATCTCTCCATCAATCTTCACATAAATTAGGCTTAGATTTAGATTTAATCTTTGTTTTTATACTTTGTAATGTAGATTAAGAGTAATTTAGGGTATTTTAGAGAGAGAAAGTGAAGAGCTTCAATGGTGGATTGAAGAAGATGAAGATGCAAAGTGACATTGTTTTGGATTCCTTTTCAATACTTCAATGAGCATTCTAAACTCTATCTCATTTATTATTCTTTCTTAATTTCTTGCTTGATTAGAGTAGTTGTTTAGTTTAATTTCTTCTCTTTGTTCTTCTTGCTGGGTTTTGTGTTAGTTGTTCATGATTAGTGAGTAATTCCCTTTACTAAGGGATTGGTGATAGCATGTGGTGAATCTTGAATGTATTAGGCTAGACAAATGTTGGTTATATGTGATTAAATATACCTTGTAACCATGTTTTACTAATTACTCCATGTGAATGGCCAATCATGCGTTGTAATTAGGTGGATTGAACTAAGTTATGACGATAGTGTAACTTAGGGATATCCATTAGGTGATCGATTCTATGCAAAAACCTTAACTTTCACAGCTTATGACGATAGTATGAGCATGTGTTAAGTTGGGAAAGCCTTTGACCCCAATAGGTGGTTAGATGGTATTGTTGGTATTGCCTTATATGAGATATTTGGTTTGCATGTAAACTCATTTCCGTTGCCTAACTTTATTGAAGATCATTGTCATGTTTGACCCTCTCCCTTGGTGTTAGTTTAACTTAATATTAATCTCATTTTTGTTTATTGTTCTATCCATCCTATCTCTTTGACCTAGCTTAATTGGTGGTGGTGTTGATAGTGTTTATGTCGTCTCCGTGGTTCGACCCTCTACTTACCACTAAACTTGTTTAGTGTAGGTGTAGGTTTATAAATATTGTTTGGTTGATGGTAGTTAGTCCAACGACCTAATTATTCTTCACCAAAATGGCGCCGTTGCCGGGGACGGCTTCCATTATTGTTGTATTACCTTATTGAGTCTAGGTCTTTGCGAATTTTTTCTTTTCTTTTTGTTTATTTTTTTGTTTAAAAAAAAGAAAAAAAGGAAAATTCCAAAAATATTTGAGCTTTCTTATTTGGTTGCTATTTGTTTTGCCTGATTGAGTCATGGATCAATTTGTCCAAAATGAAATGTCATGTCCTTCTTTGCCTCAATTTGAATATGAGCCCTTTTGGGTATACTTTAATAGGTTTGAAGACTTCTCTAATTACCTTGGTTGTACTTTATGGGAGTCTTGTGAGATAATTTATTGGGGTTTGAATGAGTACACTAGGGGGGTGGTTGAAAACATATTTAATGGTGAATTTCGAGCCACATATTCGGATGAGGCTTGGGATTTCTATTTGTGGTTTGCTCGGGATAGCAATGAGCAAGATAATTATGATAATTGTTGTGATTTTTCTAACTCTTGCATAAACTCTAATGATGATTCTTATGTTCCCCATGATGATCCCTTGATGCATGATGGCAACCCTTCCCTTTTGTATGCTAATTGTGATGAGATGCATCCCAATGTTGATAATGTTCATGATATTTTTCAATGTTCATCAATTATGTGCATGAATTCCAATGATGCTTCACACACCCCAAATTCTCAAATGCATAATTCTTCATCTTCCTTTCCTTTTTCATACACGATTCCTAATGAGTTCCCCTATGTGTCTAATGAGCCTTTTTGTGAGGGTAATTCAGTGGGGAGATCGAAGGAAGAAGAGTGTATGGAGATGCTTAAGGAGTTTATGAGAAAACAAGATGAAGAGAGGAATGAAAGGGAAGCTTGGATTAAAATGATGGAAAGTAAAATTTCCCAACTAGCCTCATCCCAAGAGGATGCCTTTCCTTCTTCTCCCTCCTCCCATTTGAGTGAGCCTAAGGGTAATCAAGAGAGTGTGACAACTCATTTGGAATTTGAGAATGTGATTGAGGATGATGATTTTGAAAGTGATGGAGGGAGTATGGATGGTGAGATTTTTCATGACTTCGTGAATACCAACCCCTCCACCCAATTTGAGCCTCAAAACTCTTCGCAACCCATTGACGATACAAAATTGATGCAATTAAACATTGATTTGAGGTTGCTTAGAGAAAAGTTTGGTTTAGGTGATGATGAGATACCGATGTTCATTCATGGTGACTAGGGGAATGTTAACAATGATGATCATGCTCTTGTTGAGAGTGAAATATCCCAATTGGTGAATGAGAATACATCGAAAATCTTTGAGGGTATTGAAGATGAGTTGGAAGAGAAAGCTTGTGATTCAATTCTAGGTGGTTTAATTGAGGTGGTGAGTGCGATCCCAATTAAAACCCCTTCAACTTACATCCCTTTTTCAAGGAAGTTTAGCAATATTCCTTCTTTTCCCATCTCACTACCATATTTTCTCAAAAATAAACCAATTGAGGAGCCCCTTGCCTTTCTATACCACCATGGCCTTACTTATGATTTCAATGATGAGCTTTCACCTTCCAAAATGCAACAAAATGAGTTTGTTCCCTCTTTTTCTTTTTCTTATTTTAATTTTTCTTTTGATTTTTCTTTTGATTCTTTTTATTTTTCTTTTCCCCCTCCCCTCAAGCATAGAGTTTCTTTCAACTTTGTGCTTGCTTGTCATATGAGCATCACTTATGCTCTTTTTCATGAAATATTTTCCGATGCATATGACAAGCTTTTGCGTTCTTTGTCCGGTTATTTACTAATAAGGTCAATCTTGGACCTTAAACAAGACTTTCTCGGGAAGTAACCCGTGTTTTTATTGCTTTTACTTTTCCTTATTTCTTTTAATTTTGTTTTCCTCTTGTTTCTCTTTGTATATAGTTACTTGATGTCTATACTTTTGCTCATGACCTTGGATCGGGAACCATAAGAAGAAACAAACCAAGGAATGCTTGTGATTGGAAGTTGAAGCATCAAAGAAGAGTAATTAGATGGAAATGATGAAAATGAGTTCATTTGCGGGTTTCACACCCACCTATCATTTGGTTCACTCTTTCCATTTTCTTTTTTTTTTATTGCTTTACCTTCTTATTTGCATGTGGTTTGAAAGATACATGTTTGTGGTTTTGTTTTTTCCTTCTTCCCTTTCTTGGTCTCTTGATTGCTTGATTTACCCCCTCCATACATACCAAGGTTTATTATTGACTTTAGTTATTCTATATTTGGATGGCCATGAGCGCCTTATTGATTTGACTTTTGGTATACATGGATTTGTTGATCATGCTCTCATCTTGCGCAACTGTATAAACTTTGGGATACTTGTAGCCTTAATCCATGGTTGTGGTAAGACGGTGTCGCTCTCCATAGTGGATATGAACCCCTTAGGTCGGTAATTGCTATACAAATCCCGTGTGAGGTTTATTTGTTCTAGCCTTCATCAACTTTGTTGAGTGGCATATTTGGATCCTTGGTTATGCATTTTTCAATCCAGAGTTTGACTTCTATCTACCCGAGATCGTGACCGATCCCTTTAAGGGAGGATTTAGGCATTTTTCATTTTCTTATCCTTCTTTTTGTTTTGTTACAAAATTGGTTTTCTTTTAAATTTTCCCCTCTTGCTAACCCTTTGAGCCTATTTCCCTTTCTTGATTTTGAGCCACATTACAAACCGAATGACCTTTTGTTCCCCTAAACCTTTTGTTTATGTGAAGCATGTTGGTTTGAGAATTGTTTTGTGTTGATTTTGAACGTAAATGAGAAAGTTGTAGTTCTTTGGTCAAGCAAGTGAGTAAACTGTGTTTTTATTCAGTTAAATAAGAGCATATGCTTATGAAAAGCCGTCCTTACTCAAATAAGGTAAGGACCAAAAAAAAAAAAAAACTTCATATCCCTCGTGTTTGAGCATTGAGGACAATGCTCCGTTCAAGTGTGGGGGAGTCCTGTTTCTTAGTCTTGTTAGTGTGTGTTTATTGAATAAGTGTGGGGGAATACCACCAAATTTTTAAATTTTTCAAAATTTTTCCCACCTTACACCCCAAGCATACCCTTACAACCAATAAAAGACCTTTAGACCCTATAGAGTTTAGTCTTTATCGATGGAAGAAGATAGTTGTCAAGCTTATAGAGAGAGAGTGCATAGCCAAGACGTCGGGATAACTTTCTCATCGTTTTCATTTCTTTATCTTTTTCCGGTTCCTTCGAGGAACCATGAGAAGCCCACCTAATGGTTGACTTGAAGCTAGTGGAGAGAACGTGGCTAGCTAGTTTGGGATGAAAGGTGAATTGTACGGCTCTTAGTTCTCTATGCTTAGCTTAGTCTATGTTTCTTTCAACCCTAAACATCTTGGAACGTGCATACACTTATTTGTTTAGAAAGTTGTGCATTCATTGGTGCTTGTTTCGTTCCAAAAAGTCCACCAAGAACGTCGTGTTTTTGTGTTTATTTTATTTGTCTATGCATTGCCTTGTTTGTGTTGCTTTATGTGTAGAGTTATGGGTTAAACTCTTTGGAAACCATTACGAGAGCACACTCGTCCTCATAGGCGACTTTGAGGTTTAAATGGCTTGTTGTTTACGCTAAAAACAACCATGATTCCTACGAAAGTGAGTTAGTGTATATTCTTTTTCACCCCTCTCCTTTTAGTGTTATTAGATCCTTTTTCTTTCTTTTTGTTTCTGCTTTTGTTCTTGCTTGAGGACGAGCAAGAGGCAAGTGTGGGGGAATTTGATAAGTGGCATTTATGCCACTATTTAGATCCTCTAATCGTGGTATTTTTCTACGTTTGTCCCTTGTTTGTACCCCTTTTGCTCCGTTTATCTCTTTATTATGTTTTTGTGCTTTTCCTCGTGTTTTGTAGGCTTTTGGAGTTGATTTTAATAGAATGAAGAGCTTGGAGAATTGGAGTTCATTTGAAGAGCTACAAAGGAAGTTAAGGAGCAAGCAAGCAAGGCCATGCGGACAGCGCGGGTCACGCTTTTAGAATGGAGCGGGCGATTTGGGCGCGGCTTAGGCGTGGGCGCGCCTAAGATAGGCGCAGGAGCGCAAGGGCCTGAACTCCAAAACTGACCTTTGTTCACTCTTTTAGCCATAACGTTTGATCTACACATCGGATTTAAGTGATTCAAATTGCGTTAGAAACTAGACTTGAATAGATTTCCAACGATAGGTTGCACGCCACAAGAAGCCTCCTAGAACAGAAGTTATGAATATTTGAATTTGAATGTCGCTGCCAGGCCGAAACCCAGATTGGCGCGGGCGCGCCATTCTACTGCGGTTCTATTTTTAGCCCGATTCTCTCCTATTTTTGGGGAAGTTTTGATGGTGGTTTTCTTTGGGGGTTTTCTCTCTCCTCTTTGAGGGGTTAAACTCTAACATCTCTCCATCAATCTTCACATAAATTAGGCTTAGATTTAGATTTAATCTTTGTTTTTATACTTTGTAATGTAGATTAAGAGTAATTTAGGGTATTTTAGAGAGAGAAAGTGAAGAGCTTCAATGGTGGATTGAAGAAGATGAAGATGCAAAGTGACATTGTTTTGGATTCCTTTTCAATACTTCAATGAGCATTCTAAACTCTATCTCATTTATTATTCTTTCTTAATTTCTTGCTTGATTAGAGTAGTTGTTTAGTTTAATTGCTTCTCTTTGTTCTTCTTGCTGGGTTTTGTGTTAGTTGTTCATGATTAGTGAGTAATTCCCTTTACTAAGGGATTGGTGATAGCATGTGGTTAATCTTGAATGTATTAGGCTAGACAAATGTTGGTTATATGTGATTAAATATACCTTGTAACCATGTTTTACTAATTACTCCATGTGAATGGCCAATCATGCGTTGTAATTAGGTGGATTGAACTAAGTTATGACGATAGTGTAACTTTGGGATATCCATTAGGTGATCGATTCTATGCAAAAACCTTAACTTTTACAGCTTATGACGATAGTATGAGCATGTGTTAAGTTGGGAAAGCCTTTGACCCCGATAGGTGGTTAGATGGTATTGTTGGTATTGCCTTATATGAGATATTTGGTTTGCATGTAAACTCATTTCCATTGCCTAACTTTATTGAAGATCATTGTCATGTTTGACCCTCTCCCTTGGTGTTAGTTTAACTTAATATGAATCTCATTTTTGTTTATTGTTCTATCCATCCTCTCTCTTTGACCTAGCTTAATTGGTGGTGGTGTTGATAGTGTTTATGTCGTCTCCGTGGTTCGACCCTCTACTTACCACTAAACTTGTTTAGTGTAGGTGTAGGTTTATAAATATTGTTTGGTTGAGGGTAGTTAGTCCAACGACCTAATTATCCTTCACCACTTGGTCATTAAGAGGTGGTGGTATAATTTCAATTGGTGGTTCATTAAGAGGAGGTGGTTCAAGTAAAGCTTGGTTGACTTGTTCCTCAGCTATTTTTTCCCCCTAAACTCAGACACATAATCATTCATAAAAGTTGAATT
This sequence comes from Chenopodium quinoa, assembly GCF_001683475.1. Lineage (NCBI taxonomy): Eukaryota > Viridiplantae > Streptophyta > Magnoliopsida > Caryophyllales > Amaranthaceae > Chenopodium > Chenopodium quinoa. The sequence continues at coordinate 1,707,174 of NW_018745054.1, forward strand.
TTCAGCAGTCCCAACCAAAATGTCAAAAATATCAGCATCAGGGAAGGTCCAAAACATACTAATCATACCACCATCATCCTTAATAGGCACATGCTTTCCTTTATATGCATAAGCAAATATAGGGTTCAATATAAATATTCCCTTTTTCCGTAACCTATCTTCAAATTCTATCATCAAATCCTTGAGATTGCACATATCTGGATCAACTTCAATGTTAACATTATGCACCTTATACTTAAATCTCAACACAACCTTGTCACTCATTCTGCAAAATCATACAAAACTAATTTAACTTAAGCACACCAAAACATCACAACACAAATTTAAACCAAAGTTCAACATTTACACTGTACCATGCAAATTCACTGACAACCTCATCGAATTATATATCTAAAAAGCACAAATTTGGCACACAAACATGATCATATGGAAATCGAGATTAATTAAGAGCAAAATCCAACAACAAACTACACAGGTATACATACATTCATTTAAACCTAACAATTTAATTCAACAAAATCCAAAATTCCAGAAAGCACTAACCTTTAAAAATCCACATAGTGTCGCTAAAATTCCAAAGATTTTGCTTCAATCCAAAAGAAGAACAAGAGAAAGGCGTCCAGTAGGGTTTACAGAAGAAGAAGTAGAATAGGGGAGAGAGTGAAGAAGATGAATGTTCTTTTTTTTGTATTTATTGTTGTTGGTTGGGCTTGGAGGGAGGGTAATGAATGGGGAGCATTTTAGTCAAGGAAAGTCAGACCAAAAACGAGTATAATTAACGTTTACTTAACGTTAAACTTAGTGTAGTAAATTAGGGAAAAGTTTAGGGGTACCGGTTGATTAGGGGATTTTTATCCACCAACCAGCACCCGACACGTGGGCCAGCCAGGTTTCGCCACGTGTCCTTCATGTAGGCCAATAGGAGCCTGCCACGTGTCATTAAGAGATTCGTCCTCCTTGGACCAACTGCAATGTGACACGTGTCCGCCCATGCCAGATGGGAAAACCGTCCAACAAGGCCCAATCATTGTGGGAGGCCCAGTCAGCCTTAGGTTTAACCTAAACCTAGTACTGGCACGCATCCCAAGGCATATAAATATGCCCATTAATCCTCATTAAGGGGGATTACACACATTTAACACTCTCACCTAAAGAGACCCAATTACTTTTATTTCCGCATTAATTACTCCTTAATCAAGTACTAACTTGACCGTCGGAGGCGGATCTCCAATCGTCTGGAGCATCCGTTTGTTTTGCAGGTACAGGCGTCCGGTTCCAGTCTCAGAATTGTAACTCTCCCGCAAGACATCAGAAAACCCCAAAACATTTTGGCGCCATCTGTGGGGAGAGTACTTCTGAGATGGCATCCACGTCTGTACCGACTCCTGAAGAGAGGCGTCCCTTGGACGACCCTCAAGTTCAGTCGGACCATGATACTGAGGAAGAATTTGAAGTTGAAGCTCACACAGCTTCAGACGGGACCCTAAGGGCCCGACGCACCCGTCATTTCGAAAGGAGAGAACGGGAAGATCTTCAAACTGGACTCAGTGATCCAGCCGGCGCACCGCCTGTTCAGCAGCAGCCAGCTGATGGGTCTGCTCCCATTACAAGAAACGAACTCATGACCTTCATGAGGGGCTTCAAGGGAGAGATTCAAGAGTTGCTCAACAAGAAGCCGCCTGCTCTGGCCAAGGAGCAATCGGCTAAGAAACCTTCCTCTTCAGAGAAGAGGAAGCCTGTTCAAGGGCGAGAGGCGACCCCTCATCCTAACTCTAGGAAGTGGGAGCCGCCTGTACCGCTTTCCTACTCCAGGAGTAGAGGAAACCTGTTCGTCATATTCAGGCGGACGGGTCGAAGAAAACATACACAGATGCTCGGCTATTGCTAGAGCAGAAGAAGAATGACCGATTGTCAGAGTCGGCCTCTACTTCAGACTTCCAAGACAGTCTACGCAATACCTCGATGAGGTATACTCAGTCGCATCATGAGAGTCAGTCAGGCGGTACCTCCCGTCAGTCCGGCTTTCATAGTAACCAGGCGGTACCAAACTTACCATTTGTACCGCAACAACAATATTTTTTGCAGCCACCTCTGTTTGGAGGGCATGCAGCAAAGAATGTCCAACCTATGGACTGGCAGCTACGGTTGCTTAGACTTGGGGAACAGCCGTCGGCCTTCTCCAAGGAAATTACTGAAGCCGCTCAGCCGGCCAAAGTGAAAAATGTATTAGTATGCGCCTATGACGGCACTACTAACCCAGAAGACCATTTGATGGCATTCACCAACCTGATGTACCTTCAAGGGTTGGATGATCCCACTTGGTGCAAGTGTTTTCCAGGGACTCTCAAAGGAATCGCATAACAATGGTTCGACAACCTGCCGACTGGTTGCGTGAATAACTTCAGGACGCTTGCTTACTTATTAACCTCCAACTTTTCCATGAACATACCTGCGAAGAAGACGACCCTTGATTTAGGAACGATTCAGCAGGGCGAGAAGGAGGGGCTTCGTTCTTACATCAGGCGGTTTAACCTAATGAGAATATAGATTCAAGGGTTACCAAATGAGGTAGCCTATACTGACTTTTTCAGAGGCCTCAAAGACGGGTCGACATTCAAATTTGATTTGGTTCGAAAGAGGGTGGCGACTCTTCAAGAGGCCTTGATTGAAGCGGAAGCCTATATACAGGCGACTGATCTTTGTAGTACGGGAAAACAGTCGGACGGGAAAAGGTTCGACAAAAGAGAAGGACGACAGAAACAGTCATCGAACAAAGATGAGAAGAAGAGAAAAGAGGTATGGGCGGCTGATTCCTCTAAACAGCCGGCCCAGAAGAAGAGGAAAGAATTCAAACCATACTCCCCAAAGTATGCGTTTAACAAGGATAGCCAAGCTATCTTAAAGGAAATCAAGGGACGGATCTCAATTGAGAAGCCGGCCCCCATGAAGGGTTCTGCGAGCAACCGGAACCAAGAACAATTATGTGATTATCATGAAGATGTTGGTCATCACACCAACGAATGCATCAGTATCATGCAGTATCTGGACCGCCTGGCTGAGCAAGGCGATCTTGACTCTTGCAGGCGGCTTCTCAGGATGCGGCCCCACTATTAGGGGCAACAAAGACAATATCAGGCGGCTAGACGTAAATTCTGTTCACCAAGAACGGCCCTCCAAATATTCATTTCCTGAGATTGTCATCACTAAAGAAGATCTAGGAGGGGTAAGGGGGCCGCATGACGACCCTATCGTTATTGAATGTAAAGTGGCCAACAAGAGAGTTGGCCGAATCCTTATAGATACCGGAAGCTCCTCAGATCTTATCAGTAGCAAATGACTGTCAAAACTCAAATATCAGACTAATTGCATACATCCGGCATCCCACCCTTTAGTAGGGTTTGGAGGAGGAGTCGTCCACCCAGTAGGACGAGTGGATTTACCCATCCGCCTGGGTGAAAAAGGGGAAGGACGACACATGGTAGTCCGGTTCTTGGTAGTAGAAGAACTCTCGGCCTACAACATGATTCTAGGACGACCAACCCTGAATAATTCCAAGGCTGTTATAATCCCATCTCTTATGTTGCTCAAGTTTGAGAGGGATGATGGAACAGTCGGGTCCCTAAGAGGAGATCAGAGGATGGCCCGAGAGTGCTATCTCTCGGATATCAAGCCCACTGTTATGGCCGCTGGGTCAAGTGGTGGAAAAACAGACCTTGACAATGTCAAGGAGAGTGCGCCTGTTCAAGAAGCAGGCGGCAAGAAGAGAAAGGCAGCCAGACGGGGGCCGTAAGAAAAGACAGAAAATAGCAATCATTGGCAGAGGAGTGGTCGGATAAATTCCGCCCTCAGCCGGCTGGTGAGCATACGGACCTGATCTTAGACGACTCGCGTCCTGACCGAATAGTCAAAGTTGGGACGACTGCTCTGAGAATCCTGGGTGACGACTTTCACAAACTATTGAAAGAATACAAGGACATCTTTGCATTCGAAGTCCACAAAATGCCAGGCATTAGTCTTGACCTGGCGGTACATAAACTGTCTGTGGATCCGAAAAAGAAGCCGGTAAGGCAAGAGAAGCGGAACCATGGCGAAGAAAGAAGTCAGGTGGCAACCGCCGAAGTTAAAATATTACTTGATGCAGGGTTCATTCGACAATGTTACTTCCCAGACTGGGTTGCAAATGTGGTGCTTGTTAAAAAGTCGAATGGCTCCTGGCGAATGTGTGTAGACTACACAGACTTAAACAAGGCGTGCCCAAAGACAGTTACCCTCTGCCTTAAATTGATAACCTGGTCGACTCAACAGCCGGCCATGCTTTGATGAGCTTTATGGATGCCTACTCTGGTTTCCATCAAATTCCTTTATGGAAGAAAAATCAGGAGAAGATGGCCTTCGTCATTGATCAAGGGTTATACTGTTACACGGTCATGCCATTTGGTCTTAAGAATGCCCCGGCCACCTTCCAGGGAATGATAAACACTGTGTTCTTTGATCAGATTGGGAGAAACGTCGAGGCATACATTGATGATATGATTGTCAAGTCTAAGCTTCAGATAGATCATCTGTCGGACCTCCGAGAAACTTTCTCCACACTCAGGCGGCACCATGTCATGCTCAATCCCAAGAAATGTGTATTTGGAGTTGAGTTTGGGAAATTTCTCGGATTCCTTATCAATCAGAGAGGAATAGAGGCGAACCCTGAGAAGGTGTAGGCAGTCATCGACATGCAGTCGCCTCGTACCGTCCGAGAGGTTCAGAAGTTAACAGGTTGTCTGGCGGCCTTGGGAAGATTCTAAGCCGATCAGGCGACAAATGCTTATACTTCTTCCAGGCCATTAAGAAGAAGGCAAGGTTTGAATGGGGGCCGGATGCTGAGGCGGCCTTCCAGAAATTGAAAGTTCACTTGCATTCCTTGCCGAGGCTGGTCAGCCCTTTGCCCAAAGAAGTACTCTACATGTACCTGGCCGTCTCTGATCATGCGTTAAGCGCTGTTCTTCTTGCTGAAAGAGACGGTTGTCAGCTCCTGGTCTACTTTGTCAGTCATGTACTGAAAAATGCCGAGTTGAGGTATCCCTTAGTGGATAAATTTGGTCTTGCACTCTTCATGGCTGTTAAAAAATTGAAGCCCTACTTTTTGGCACATGCAGTCGTCGTGTATACAGATCAACCTATCAAGCGGCCACTGACCACCTTGGAGTCGTCAGGCCGGATGATCAAATGGGCCATAGAAATACAGAGCCTCGAAGTTACTTTCGAGCCTAGAAAAGCAGTGAAGGGGCAAGCTTTTGCTGACTTTATTGTTGAGATGACTCGTCCCCCTAATTCTCGAGATCCAGACCAAGTCTGGAAGGTATATGTGGACGGAAGCTCTACTTCAAATGGTTGTGGAGCAGGCGTGATATGTTAGTCGCCAGAGGGCGACAGGTACGAGTATGCTCTACACTTCAGTTTTCAGGCCTCAAACAATGAGGCAGAATATGAAGCTTTACTAGCCGGAATCCGCATGTGAAAGGCGGAAGGGGCACGAAAGATAGACGCCTGTTCCGATTCACAATTGATAGTGAGTTAGTATAATGGCGAATACGAAGCAACCCATCCGGCCATGATCAAGTATTTACATGCGGTATGACAAGTAGTCGGATCCCTTGAAGATTTTCATCTGAATCAAGTGCCGAGATCAGAAAACAACCAGGCGGATGCACTTTCAAAATTAGCATCATCTGCCTCTTGTGTTACTCCTCGAACTGTTTTTTGGGAAGTAATGGAGAAGAGAAGCATCGAGGAAGACCCTATTGGAATCCTAGACAGAAGCTCAACCTGGATGGATCCAATCAAGGCATATCTGACAGACGGTACCCTGCCGGATGATCATCACCAGGCGGCTGCGCTGAAAAAACGGGCAGCCAGTTTTGAAATGATAAGGGGAGAACTTCACAAAAGAGGGTACCTTCAACCCTACTTAAAGCGTGTTACTCCAGAAAAGGGACGAGAGATACTAGACGATCTTCACTCTGGTTACTGCGCTTCCCATAAAGGCGGTAGGTTGCTTGCTTAACGGACAAGGCGGCAGGGCTACTTTTGGCCTACTTTAGAAGCAGATGCAATGGAGATGGTGAAAATATGTGACAAGTGCCAAAGGTTTGGCAAACTAATTCACCGTCCGGCTACTGACCTCACTACCATTCATAGCCCACTACCGTTTGCTAAGTGGGGCATGGATATTCTGGGTCCCTATACGCCTGCTACAGGTGGAAGGAGGTACATACTTGTTGCAGTCGACTACTTCACTAAATGGGTGGAGGCGGAGGCTGTAAAGGGAATCAAGACGAAGGATGTAATTTCATTCATCTGGAAAATTGTCATCACTCGGTTCGGGGTTCCCATGTCTATGGTTTTTGATAATGGTCCCCAATTTGAGACGCCTGTTCTCAAAAGCTGGTTGGGTGACCAAGGAATTGCACACCACTTTGCATCAGTCGGCCGTCCACAAGCAAACGGCCAGGTAGAAGCCTTTAATAAAATCATCTCAGACGGTCTCAAGAAAAAGATTGAACGAGCAGGCGGCCTATGGGCGGATGAATTACCACATGTTCTCTGGGCCATTAGGACGACTGAAAAAGGGGCGACTGGAGAAACTCCATTCCTCCTAACCTATGGTGCGGAAGCTGTTCTTCCAATTGAACACTACGAGCCGACTCTTCGAGTAATGCTATATGACGAAGAGGCAAACTAGGAAGCCATGCGCCTGGCATTAGACTCACTCCCAGAAAGGAGGGGCAATGTTGTCTTGCGCCATGAAATTTACCGCTTGAGAATGACCAGATCATACAACAAAAAAGTACACAGGCGTCCACTCAAAGTGGGGGACTTTGTACTTAGAAAAATGGAAGCAGTTGGTAGGGCTAATGAGTCTGGCAAATTAACTCCCAACTGGGAAGGACCCTACCGAATGTGTGAAGAGGTCAGGGACGGTACCTACCGTTTGGAAACACCAGACGGCCTCGAACCTGGAATGTAGATAATCTTAAGAAATATTTCTTTTGAATGATGTAAATAGTCGAGGGCTACTTACTAAAAGTTTGATGTTTCATTCAATTTTGTACTAAGAGGGGCATGCCTACTGACAAACAGTCGGCTACTCTCCATGTTTAATTTTCATTCTTACTTAAGAGGGGCACGCCGCTTGTTCCACACAACCGGCTACTCTCCCATAACACAGTTCACCAAGAACTATCAAAGGCTCATGGCTGAAATGATCAGACCAGGCGCCAAGCCAACTGATCCAAATATAAGTTTAATTCGACCTGTCCCAACATTATAGCAGGCGTCCGACGGCATCCATCCAGATGAAATTCGTCGCAGAGAGCAGCTCCCTTTTGGGTGGAACATTGTTCTATAAAATCATTACACGACACCTATACGACTGTCTAACCAAGACAACCACGTAGCCGTTTCCCGGACAAGGTTACCTCTCACTTAACTGACTAATCAGGTCAAACAAGTGTTCGCAGTAACCATCCGTGTCAACCAACCGACTGAACTACTTGGGATAAGAACAGTCGGTATCTTATGAGTTAATAGCCAACAAACATTGGCGAATAAAGGGGAACAACCGGTACCCACCGCTTGAAACCTCTACTACTCAGTCACTCGGCGACTAGGTAACAATCATGTTTACTTGGTCACTCCTTGAAAATTTAGTATGAAACTAAAAAGGTGTTCATACAGCGCCTGTTCACACTAGATTAAATGTGGCGGGGAACAGTCGGCATGTACCGACTAGAGTCTCTAGCCTAAAAAAAAAAAAAAAAAAAAAAAAAAAAAAAAAAAAAAACAAACAAACAAGGCAGGTAGGAAACCACCTTCCTACTTGGTTGAAGGGGATCCAGTCTTTAAAGTGGCTGACTGATCGCTTAGCCTGGAAACAGACAACCAGTCGTCCAGGGGCATAAGTGGCGTGACTAACTACCTCGTACCTATCCGCAACTATCGGCCATGCAAAACAGTCGGTATAGTATGCAATTGGATAACAGAGTTTCGATACTTAGAAAAGTCGAAACAAATTCGAAACGAAACAAATTCGAAACATTTTGGCAAAAAGGCGACCTAAAATAATGGTCGCCTGAGTTATATTAACAGCCGGCCAGAAGGACCGGCATAAATATTCATACCCCCGGCCCCTTGGCCGGATAAAAGATATAAAAAGAAGCCGATCACTAAGACCGAAAAAATATTCAAAACCCCGGCCCCCTGGCCGGGTAAACAGAAACAAACGGCACGCAGGCCGTAAAAAGAAGACATAAAGCTTAAGAAGGGGGCATATCTTCAATAATAGCAGCTGCCGCCTGGTCAGCACTCTTTTTGCTGGACTCGGCTTCAGCTGCATCCTTCTTCGACGCATCCACCCCAAGCGGCACAAGCGCCACTACCGGATCCTCCTCCTCCAACGCCTCGTCCTCAGCAGCCGCCACAATCTCTTGATTATATCTATCAGAACACTGGCGGTACATTTTTTCCCATGAGGAAAAGTCGGCATTGGGGAAGAGGCGACCCCAGGTCAGGCGCTGGATCTGAGCAGAGTCTTCCATCATCTCTCGGACCAGATCCTTCTTTTCTTGCTCGGCCTTTGCCGAGAGCTCCTAAGTAAGACTCTTCTCCTGGGTCACCAGGAGTTCCTTAACGTGTGCCAAGGATTTCTCCAAGGTGTCGTATGAGGACATTTTTTGGCGAAGAGGCCTCAGCTCGGCCTTGAGATTGTTGATGGTCGCCTCCAGCTCATTATTTTTCTTCTAGGCCGCCTCCAACTGAGCCCGAATAGCAGAAGTAGCCTGCGCCTGATAATAAAGAATATCAGTTGTCAAAATCTCATTTTGGGCAATTTGAAACATTGTCTTATCACAGTCAGAGGCGGTCATAGCTTTTGCAGCCTTTACCTCTTTGTTCTTCCTGTCAAGCGGCTTGCGAAGGCCGTTCACTCGGAGCAAGGCCTAAGTAAAAGGGAACAGGCGTCAGTTTTCAAACAAAAAACAGGCGTCCTGGAATTTAAATAACCAAAAATATGCTAAGTATACCTCAGCAAGGACCCCTGCAATCCCGTCTAGGTCAAGGGTGCCGACACCCCTGACCGCCTCCCTCTCAGCCGGAGGGACGGATTTGATCATAGACTTGGCCACCTCGACCAAGTCTGGCTCCTGAGGGCCGGCTGCATCAAGCATAAACAAACGGGTTAGACCTAGTAAAGAAGGGAGCAAGTCTAAATTCACAAGGACAGCTTCATACTTCTAGGCGGCCTGATTGGAGTTTTAGAAGGAGTGGACGGCTGTTTCTCAGCCGCCGCATATTTCCTAGCAGTACCAGGAGAGCTCGCAACAGTCGTCCTCCGGGTCTTGGAGTCTGGCTGTTGGGAAGAAGAGGTTCTTGGAGTGCCCGTCTAAAAAAAAAAAAAAAAAAAAAAAAAAAAACACACTCGGTCAATATATGCATAAACCCAACTCCAAAAAGAGAGTGAAAGGTTCGGAGCTCACCAAGGGCGCCCCCTTGTTGGGGGAGTCGGTTGAGGATTGTTGCATAATAGAGGCTCGCAACATGGCCGCCGCAGTCTTGGAAGCGGTGATCTTGCTCATGGCGTCCGCTACAAAGACAAGATACCAAGTTAATAAAAAGATAAATAGTAACTCATGGCAAAAAAAGTGTATTCGACAGGCCGGCTACCTCTTGAACACCGACTGCTAAGGCCACAGGCGGCCAGAAAGTACTCGTCATAGAGCCATTTGAAGCTCGGGACGCAGTGTAGGGGTACTTGCTCTCGTACCCCTATAGTAGAGTCGACCCTCGACTCTACTTTAAAGAGTCCTTTATCCAGGATCACTTTCTTGACTTTGGGGGGAACAGGCGACATGCTGCGGCCGCCTGCAAGAAGAGGCGGATCCCTGTTCCACCTGTTGAAGCGCTTTTTCAGCTCTGTGTCAGAACTTTCAATGATAAGGAAGGTGCTTCGCCAATCCTTCCACTTGTTTGCTTTACCTCTTGTCATGAGGTAGCCTCTGTGGCTCGTCAATTGATACCAGTCGGTACCGCCTGCCTTAGGGGTCCGGCAGAGGTAGTTCATGTGGGCGAAATCCTCGAAGTTTGGCTCCACCCCGTGCAGTACGTTGACCCAGGAGTTTGGGGCTAACTGCCATAACCCCAACTCATACCCATCCAAGATCCGCTGAACAGCCGGATGTAGTGGGAAGCGCAGCCCAGCCCTGATGGCCGCCTCGTAGCAGCCAATGCGGCGCTATCATAACTAGTACCAGCCGGCCAGACGACTGTGTCTTCTGGATCTGGCGCGAAAACTGAAAAGTCGAGGCCCATTGTGTGGTTCGCAATAAAGCTCCCCACTCTCTCTTGCATGGTCGTGATCCGGCCCCGTGGGACAGTGCAGTAGTAAGGGGTATTTTGCTCTCGGTAAGAGGCGGATGGCTCCGCCCAATTGTCCCCCTTCTCAACTGCGTGAGAAAGCCTCGCCCCTTGTAGGCGGTTGTTTTTCTCTTCCGTGTCCAGAGAAGCATGACCAGAAGTACTAGACTCGGATTCGTCCTCTGACGAGTCCGAAGAGGACGACTCCTCCCCTCTCCCAGAGGGGCCCGCCTTCTCTCCTTTAAAAGGAGTAGGAGAGAATGTAGACATGTCAACTGTAAAATGGGAAGGGGTCACCTTGACCCCTCCCTCAGAACTGTCGGCTGTCAAGCCGCCTTGGTTCACTTCCACATCTGGCGCCTGGTCAGATGTTTCACTAATCGGCACCCTGTGGGAGGAGCCGTCTGAGTTCGAGATCCTAGCAGTTCTTTTTGTTCTGGCCATCATGTTCTGCATAGACACAGAGACAGTCAGACTTTGTATAAAGGGCAAAGATGGATCCGTAAAAGGGCAGGCGGCACTCCTAGTCCTAGATTCAGCCGTCCCCGTTTACCGGCTGATCACTAACCTAGGTCGTGTCGTGTGCTTCTGTGGTGCCATTTCAAAAAAGAATAAAATTAAGAGAAAATTAAGAGTAAGAGAACCGACGGTTACCTGAACGAGTGAGGTTGACGGAGTTCTAAAAATCCTGAGTAGCCGGCTTGTCAGAGCAGGCGGTAGGCAGAAAGAGTCCGGAATGTCAGAGCAAGTTCAGGGGTCCAAATGTTCTCTCTAAAAAGTTCTCAAGTGTGAAAATGACTGAAGTCAACACACCCTTATATAGGCAAAGTGAGAAGGCGAAGGGTCACTTCCAAAATTCAAAATTTGGGCGGGAGAATCTCTCGGCCTTTCACCGAGTGACACCTGTAGCAGGTCGTCGCCTGTCACGGTGCGACACCTGTCACAGGCAACACGTGACTAGTCACGTGCCACCTTTGAGGGGCAAATGATTAGGGGATTTGTATCCACCAATCAGCATCCGACACGTGGGTCAGCTAGGTTTTGCCACGTGTCCTTCATGTAGGCCAATAGGAGCCTGCCACGTGTCATCAAGAGATTCGTCCTCCTTGGACCAACTGCAATGTGACACGTGTCCGCCCATGCCAAATGGGAAAACCGGCCAACAAGGCCCAATCATTGTGGGAGGCCCAGTCACCCTTAGGTTTAACCTAAACCTTACACTGGCACGCATCCCAAGGCATATAAATATGCCCATTAATCCTCATTAAGGGGGATTACGCACATTTAACACTCTCACCTAGAGAGACCCAATTACTTTTATTTCTGCATTAATTACTCCTTAATCAAGTACTAACTTGACCGTCGGAGGCGGATCTCTAATCGTCCGGAGCATCCGTTTGTTTTTCAGGTACAAGCGTCCGGTTCCAGTCTCAGAATTGTAACTCTCCCGCAAGACATCAGAAAACCCCGAAACACCGGTGATAATGAAAGTTTAATGATGTGTATCATTGATAAAAGCCAAAACCTGGAGGGTATTATTGATAATTTCCCTAATTTATTTGGTGAGATTCGGGTAGAATTAGAAAGGGGATGCATGCATACCGAATATCTTGCATTTATTCAACTATTTTGCGAGCTTTTATTTAATAATTGTGTGTTTGTGTTCTAATTGATTTCTCTATGTTGTGCTTGTGGCAAATTATTTGAATGCTTTTTATGATTGGGATAACGTAGAGAGACGGATAAAAATCCAGTGAAGCTGACTCAACATAAGCAAGAAGTAAAGATCGAGTACAACACAGACTCTTGGGATGAGTGAACCTTACATCCAAACCAAAATGAAGAAAGAGAGGTAACATACCGACATTGGTACGAGTACAGGACAACTAAGAAGAAAGACAGAAAGAAGGCCATTCGGAGGATCCTTAATGAGATATCAGATGACGCGGAGGACTTAGAACCACCAAAACCACAAGTTGGGAAGAGGACTACTAGAAATCCAAACCCACTTTATAAAGTTGTTATTGAGGATTCCGAAGATGAGAATGACCTTATTTTTTATGTTAATACTTATGAGGAAGAGAAAGACAATAACTCAAATGTCGTCCCTTGAAGTTATACTACTAGCATAAAATAGTACTAGGACTTCCTATTTATTATGGGTGACTATATTAGGATTTTTATGGAATAAAGTATCTGTTCTAATAAGTGGCAGAGAGCTACAAACTATTGTTTGGGATCAGTACTTTCATTTGAGTTATATTAAGAGTTGTTATTTTATTTAAAGGATTGCATTTTATTTATGTTTTTGAGTTAAAAACAAGTTAAATTTTTGTGACTACTTATTATTCTGAGGCAAAATTCTTTGTTTATGATTAAGTTGAGTAAGAGTGGCGCGGGATGGGACTTATTTTCTTAATTTTATTTAATCCTGCGTGTGAATTGTGTCCTTACTCATTTAAGTTGCTTGGAACAAAGGGGTGCAAAGATTAAAGTACCCTTTTTGGAACCAAATTATATGATAAAATGTATGTATTTTTGTGATTGAATGGATATATGTGCACGATGTTTTAATTCTGTTTAAGTTGGAGTGAATGTTTACCTTCTTTCAGGCGTAGAACTAGAATTGCGAATAATGCTGCTTTAGCTGAGGCCATCTGCATGTTGACTGTGAACTTATATCAGAACTGGGTTGACCAACCCGATCTTTAAGCCGAGATGTTTAAGAAGTTGGCTCAAGTTAGGCCACCAGTTTTCAAGGGAGGTGCTGATCCTACTTTCTTGGAAAACTAGATTCGAGAGTTCGATAAGTTATTTATGGCATTGAATTGTCCTGAGGGTATGAATGTTGACCAAGCTGCTATGTACCTTAAGGATGAGGTTGATATCTGGTGGAGAGATAATGCCGAAATAGTTAAGGCCAAACCAAATTTTATGTGGGAAGTGTTTAAGACTGCATTGAGAGACAAGTTTTACCCCCCATTTCTGAAAAAGTAGAAGGCTCAGGAGTTTATAAACTTAGAGATGGGCCGAATTGAATGTCAATTTCAGAGTACTATAATAAGTTAATGACCCTTACTAGGTTTGCCCTTGAGGTAATCCCGACTGAAGAACTGAAGGCTTAGAGGTTTGAACAAGGATTAACTAAATAGTTACAGAAAGACCTAGCTGGAAAAGTTTTTAAGACCCTAGATAAGGTATATGAGAGAGATGCACACATGTATCATCTGAACTCTATGGTGTGGGAGAGAGTGCTAAAGTTGGGGAAAAAAGAAAGGACTTTGGGAATTCTGAAAACCAAGGTCACTTCAAGAGGTTTAGGAATGGGAACTCATCTAAGAGGAATAATTAGAATGTTAGCAGATTTTCTAATGCTAACAATGGGGAGAGGAAGTTCAACTGCAAAAAGTGTAGGAGAAACCATCCTGGGAGAGACTGTGATGGAAATTTGGTGACTTGTAGGTTCTGCAATAAGAAGGGGCATAGAAAGTATGAGTGTTACTCCAAGTTGAACCAATAAGGAAACGGTGAGAATACCCAACAGAGGCCCGACAATTTTCACAACCAGGGAGGTAGGGGAAATAGTTAGAATGGGAAGTTTGGGAATAGTAACATCAATGGTAACAACAGACCTGGAAATGGCAACAACAACTCGAGCAATGGCAACAATGGTCACCAAGGGAGAAGCAACACTCCTGAGCGCTTGTCTGTGATGAGCAAAGGAGAAGCTGAAAGGTCCTCAGATGTAGTCACTGGTACTTTTTCTATTCATTCTGTTTCTGTCAAAACCTTGTTTGACTCTGGAGCAACTTACTCTTTCATTTCTACTTCTGTTGTACACAAACTAAACTTAACTGAGTCGAGTCATGTCGATGTGTCAGTCAGTCTGCCTACTGGCAAACTTGTTCATTGCGATAGGTTATTCAAAGGCTTGCCTTTGAAAATAGGAGAGGCTGGTTTCCCATCGAATCTTATTAAGTTTGATTTGGGGGACTTAGATTTAATTCTAGGGATGGACTAGCTAGGTTTATAAAAGGAAAGATAGACTGTGGGATACAGAGAGTGCACCTGAGTTATCCTTTGGGTAAGACGGTTTCCTATAGACGTTTTGGGAAGCCGAAGGGTATTGAAATCATTTATGCTTTGAAGGTTAAGAAGTTGGTGAATAAGGGGTGTCCCTTTTACTTCTGTTGTGTCCAAGATTTGAGTATGGGTGAGAGTAGGCGGATTGAGGATGTATCTGTTGTGAATGAATTTTTAGATGTCTTTCAGGATGAGATTTCGGAAATCCCACCTAAAAGGGAAGTTGAGTTTACTATTGACTTAATTCTAGGAGCTGCACCAATTTCTAAAGCACCTTATAGAATGGCACCAGCTGAGATGAGTGAGCTGAAGGTTCAATTGCAAGAGTTACTGGATAAGGGGTTTATTAGGCCTAGTGCATCACCTTGGGGAGCACTAGTCTTATTTGTGAGAAAGAAGCATGGAAGTTTGAGGCTATGTATTGACTAAAGAGAGTTAAATAATGTGACTGTGAAGTATAAGTATCCTTTACCTAGGATAGATGACTTGTTTGAACAGCTAAAAGGGGTGAGTGTGATTTCAAAGATCGATTTGAGGTCGGGGTACCGTCAGTTGAAGGTTGCAGACAAGGAAATTCCAAAAACAGCCTTTAGGACTCGTTATGGGCACTGCAAGTTTACAGTCATGCCTTTTGGGTTAACCAATGCACCTGTCATATTCATGCACCTAATGAACCGAGTGTTTCATGAATACTTTGTGTTCATTGATGACATATTGGTGTATTCGAGGAATGAGGAAGAACATGATCAACATTTGAGAACTATTCTAGAAACTTTTAGAAGTAACAAACTGTATGCCAAGTGTGAGTTTTGGTTGGAAAAGGTAGCATTTTTGGGGCATTACATTTCTAAGGAGGGTGTATCAGTAGATCCTGCGAAGATCAAGGCGGTGAGTGAGTGGCCTACTCCTAAGAATGTGACTGACGTTCGTAGTTTCTTAGGATTAGCTGGGTATTATAGAAGGTTTGTTAAAGACTTTGCGAAGATAGCCAGACCCATGACTACTCTTTTGCAGAAGAAAACTAAGTTTGAGTGGAATGAGAGCTGTGAATTAGCTTTTCAAACCCTAAAAGAGCGATTGACCATTGCACCAGTGCTAGTGTTGCTTGATGGGAGAGATGGATTCGAGGTCTACAGCGATGCTTCCAAGCATGGTTTGGGATGTGTACTGCAGCAGAATGGGAGAATGATCGCGTATGCATCGAGACAGTTGAAGTCACATGAGGTTAACTATCCTACCCACGACTTGGAGCTTGCAGCTGTTGTGTTCGCCTTAAAGATTTGGAGACACTATCACTACAGTGTCACCTGTAGGATCTTTACAGACCATAAAAGCCTGAAATACATCTTCACCCAGGATCACTTGAATATGCGACAACGTAGATGGTTAGAGTTCCTCACAGACTAATGTACACATCCAATATCATGAGGGAAAGGCGAATGTTGTTGCAGATGCCCTTAGTAGGAAGTCGAGTCATAATGTCAATGCTTTGATTGTGGCTGATGAATTGTGTGAACATATGAGGAGATTGAACCTTGAAGTCGTTAAACAAGGGGAGTTAGAAGGATTACTAAGTGCCTTTACGATTCAACCATCCATATTCGAGGAGATTAAAGAAAAACAAGTGGAGGATGAGTAATTTCAGAGGATTAGGGATCGAGTGACTTGTGGTGCGGAGACCGAATTCATGATTCATGAGGATGGGAGTCTGAGATACAAGGAGAGATGGTGCATACCGCAGAAGTGTGAGGATATAAAAAGAAGAATCATGGAGGAGTGCCATAACACACCTTCCTCAATTCACCCTGGGGGAGATAAGTTGTATAAGGATTTGAAGGAGTTGTATTGGTGGGCGAATATGAAGAGGGAAGTTGCTGAGTTCGTGTCTATGTGTTTGACATGCCATAAGGTGAAGATAGATCGCAAGAGACCAATGGGGAAAGTGCAACCATTGTAGGTACCAGGATGGAAATGGGATTCTATTTCCCTAGACTTTGTTACAGGATTACCAAAGGCTCACAATGGGAATGACACAATTTGGGTGATTGTGGATAGACTTACTTAGTAAGCGATGTTCCTTCCAATCAAGGAGACCTGGAAGAAGAAGCAATTGGAAAGTACTTATGTGAAGAATGTGGTTTGTTTGCATGGAATTCCCAAGGACATTGTGTCGGATAGGGATTCGAGATTTCTGTCCAAGTTTTGGCAGAAAGTGCAAGAAAACCTTGGGACTACCTTAAAGATGAGCACTTCCTTTCATTCTGCGACAGATGGAAAAACTGAGAGAACAAAACCAAACCATGGAGGATATGTTGCGAGCTTGTGCCTTAGATTTCCAAGGGATTTGGGAGGATAACTTACCTTTGATTGAATTCTCCTACAACAGTTATCAAATGAGTATCAATATGGAACCTTTCGAAGCATTGTATAGAAGGAAGTGTAGAAGCCCAGTGTGCTGGAATGATTACATTGAACGTGTTACCTTGGGAACAGATTTCATTAAGGATATGGTGAACAAGGTGAGATTAATTCAGTCAAGAATTAAAGCACCACAAGATAGGCAAAAGAGCTATGCCGACTTGAAGAGAAGAGATGACGAGTTTAATGTTGGGGACAAGGTCTTTCTAAAGGTCTCACCAACGAAAGGCGTAATGCGATTTGGCAAGAAAGGGAAACTAAGTGCTAAGTATGTAGGACCATATGAGATTCTACAACGTGTGGGGAAAGTGGCTTATAAGTTGGCTTTGCCAATGGAGTTCGAGAAAATTCATGATGTATTCCACATTTCCCAATTGAAGAAGTATGTGCCTAGTGAAACCTATGTGTTGCAACCGGAGACGATTCAGCTAGATGAATCTTTGACTTATGAAGAAAGACCAGTGAAGATCCTAGATCACAAGGTGCGAAGTACTAGAAACAAAGATGTGAAGATAGTGAAGGTTCTTTGGTCTAGCCATGAGTACGAAGAGGCTACTTGGGAGGCTGAAGAAGAAATGAGAAAGAAATACCCCGAGTTATTTGATGAGGTGAGTTACGAGGGTGTAACTCTTTTCTTTTAAGAGGGGTAGAATGCGACGTAATTTTGCGCTTTTTACCTTATTTATGCTTAAGCTTGCATGCTTAAGCTTGCATGATTTTGCTTATTATTGGAAAGTATTGTTGTATTTGCATGCTAATAAAGTACGTAAACTTTGGCCAAATACGAGTTTATCGAGTATGAGCTCAGTTTGTTCAGTATGCATGTTGAGAAACAAGCAATTTACAGCAATACAAAATACAATAATTTTGAGAAATTATGGATTTTAGGTTAAGTTTCAGGGAAGAAACTTCTTTTAAGATGGGTATTGTAACCCCCATATTTTTGAGTAAATTATAATTATGTATTTATTTTTTTTATGTATACGAATATTTTACAATAATTTTATACTTATATAAATATTTTTGGGAAGATTTGACAAAATAAGAACAATAACTTATATTTTAATAGTAATGTTACTTCTCTACTATATTTTAAAAACTTTTCCTATAGTAAAAAGGATTTCAATAGCATAGTTACCCACTTTGGGACCATTACCATCATCCTAATTCTACTAAAACTAAGAAACAACAAACCCTTAAGCCCATATCCTTATTTTAATTTAAGCTAACTTTACTCCTTATTTCTCCTCCAAAAACCCACGTATAAACCCCTTTTCCCCATACATTTGCTGCTGCCTTTTCCCTGCTTTCCTCCTATTGCATTCACGATCAACAAAAAAAAAAAAAAAAAAAAAAAAAAAAACTGCTTGCTGTCCGGCGACACCAGCCACCACTACGCCATCACTCCTGCTCCGGCGTCCACCGCAGCCCCCTCCTCGACACCTGTTCGCCCTCTTCTCTCTCCTTCCTTCTTTCTTTCCTCTTTGTTAAATTATTCCAAGTTATAATCTTTATTAAGTTTTGTTTTGAATTGTTTATTTTATGGGTTAAAGATGTTTAATTATCTCAAAAGATTATAAATTTATAAGTTTTATCATGTTTAAATTATGCATCAAAATTTCAGATTTATTTAGTTAAGAAAATTAGGGTTTAAAACATGATTTTCATGGTTTTAGGGCTTAAAACGTGTTGTTAAAGTTATTCAATCTAAGCATGATTATATTGTGATTCTACTATGATTATGGTGATGTTTAATTCAAAAGCAAGTTTTCAATTTTTTGTAGTTAATTTATGATTTTTGTTCTTAATTTCTCTTAATCCCGTTTTAATTACGTTTTGACTCTGACTCATCTGATTTTTGCAAAAAAAATTTGTTTTTCTTGTGTAAACGATGCTTTGATCAAAACACACTACCTTTGGTAATGACCACCTTCTCGTGACCAAATTCAGCCTCTAAATATGATTTTTGGGCAGTTTTAGATTTTTAACGAAGGATTGATGTTATAAATAAATTTTCAGATTATAAAAAATAATGATTTGGGGATTTAAAGCATTCTAAATCATGTTTCTTAGAGTTATGAATACACTACATGACCATTATGATTAATGTATGTTAATAGTTTTTTTTTTAAGTATCAAGTTTGAAGTTTAAATTAAATTTCCAGATTTTTATAATCTGAATATTAATGTTTTGGTATAAAAAATAATAGGTTTTAATGTTTTTACATGTATATTTAAGCTACTGTTCAATTATTACAAGTATAGGTTGTTAAATTTGCAACGGATGCATATAAATTAAATTTTACGATTTGGTTAGTAGCTAAAACATGCTATAATTTCATGTATAAAGATGTATTTTAAGTTTTTATGAAGGAAACATAAATAACTCTGCATGACCTTTTAGTTCTAGTTGAAGGGAAGGTTTTAAAGTGTTATTTAATTAAATTTTGGAGGTTTTAAAGTAAGTTAGTATTGTTGTAAATCATATTGCTTGAGTATTGATAAAACTATTGTTGTTTTGTTTAGGAGAGGACTTCGTAGAAGGTGATTTCTTATTTTAAAGTGGCCAACCAACTCGTGTACTCAAGGTACGTACAAGGATACGAAAACCTTGACTTTAGGAGCATGTATAGGTCTTGGAAACTTAGAATCATAATAGGAAACTTGTGGATTGGTCGAAATTGTTTGGTAGTGAGTTTGTTGATTGTGATGTTTGGTTTGATTTGTGTATCAGAAATGCGTATTGATTTTTCTTGTAAGTATTATATATTACATAACTTGCAAGGCGAGCTTAGAGGCAAAGGTACATTAATATGTGGAATGCACTATTTTATTATTCGTCCATTATTATTGGAATGGAATGAGTAAAGGGAGTATTAAAGTCTTAAGAGACGAGGTTGAAGATTTGAGGTGCCTTATGCACTTAAGGTGTTTATACACCGAGGTAGTTAAAGGATTCAATAATAAATATTGTTTGTCACTAATAAATTAAGAATTGAATTGGAAACTTGAATGGTTTGAATGATTGATGTATGATTGGTTGTGTTGTGTTGCATTTGAGTCATCACCAAGTTTAAACTGGTAAATCACGTAAAGTGCAAGATATATGAACAATAACTCTGGTTTTGTGCATATCTAGAGTATTGACAATCAGGGGTTGGGGTTCATGGGGTATTAGGTGTGTACTTTCTAGAGGTCGTCTGATCTACGAGTCCCTTGTTTACAAATGCTTTTAAAATTATAAGGAGTTAGATGAGATCTCATACTAGGTATGGCCACGGAGTCGCGCCCGTCTGCCATTGGATGTTTATTAATGTCTCCGAAATGAGGCATAGGGTTTTCTTTTATTAATGTTCCGAAATGGAGCATAGGGGGACAACCCGGTCTATTGCTTAATCCAAACAATGAATGAAATGAATTATTTATTATTAATTAGTAAAGTCTTAGTGACGTTAATAGTTGAGACATGTGTCTGAGTAAGTAATTAAATTGTGTAGTATGCTAGGAATTCCTTGTCATGTTTCGTAGCTTGTATGTATTCAGCATTGCTGATTGCATGCTTTTGTGTGTCTTTTCTTGGTCATGGCCTTCGCCCTTGAATGACCCTGTAATGATCCAATTTTTACACTTGTAATATTGGGGAGCAGATTAATCACAGTTCTTACCTAATTAAAACTCGCATCAAGGTGATGGGATTTTTAGTGGAGTGTTGGTTAATCTCATAGTTTATTTCATTTCATTTTATTTCATAAGTTAGATTTATTTTGACTCTGATTTGATTTACTTACTATTTTTAACGGGTTTTGAATAAAGGCCATAATGGTTCCTGCTTGTAAGACTAAATTTAGTTTTCATTATTGGTTTTGGAAACTTATTTATAACTGAGCTAGTTTTTCCGCTACTAAATTATGAACTAGCCTTAACGTTTGAACAAGTGGTGGTAGCACGTCAGTAATTCTCTTGCACATTGTTAAAGGTATTTACAGGTTTTTAAAGAGAGAATTATTTGGGTATTACATGAAATCCTGGTGGAATGGCTCTGATAGTTTAAATGAGGTTAATAAGACTTGTGTGGTCTTAATTCCTTAATGTTAAGAACCAAAACATATGACGGGATTTCGGCCTATAAGTTGTTGTAATGTACTCTTACAAAATAATCTCGAAAACACTGGAAAATAAACTAAAGTCCTTTTTGGACAAAATTATTTATGTCAATCAGAGTGCTTTTGTTCCGAAAAGACTAATCACTAACAATGCTCTTATTGCGTTTGAGATTTTTAATGCCATGAAGAAGAAGGAAGAAGGGAGTGATGGTAAGATTTCTCTAAACCTTAATATGAGCTAGGCGTACGACAGGGTTGAATGAAGTTTTCTGGAGTGGGTTATGTATAAAATGGGATTTTGTGATGATTGTGTGCGGAGAATTTTGGATTGTCTTTCTAATGTCTCGTTTGCTTTTTAGGTGAATGGGAAAATTTTCGGATTAGTAATTCCATCTAGGGGATTAAGGCAAGGGGATCCACTTTCCCTTTACCTTTTTCCCATCATTGCAGATGCGTTCTCGACCCTATTGACAAAGGCAGCCCGGGATAAGTTAATTCATGGTGCTAGAGTTTGTAGGAAAGCTCCTCGAATTTCTCACTTATTTTTTGCAGATGACAGTATACTTTTTGCTAAGGCCTGTGATAGTGAATGTTTGGTGGTAGCTAATATTATCAGCAAATATGAAAGAACACCAGGTCAAAGTGTTAATCTCAACAAAATAGATGTGGTGTTTAGCAAAAATGTGGAGGAGAGTCGGCATAAAGACATTGTGGAGATTTTAGAGGTGAAAGAGGTTGAGAAACATGATAAATATTTGGGGTTACCTATGATCATCGGAAAATCAAAGAAAGTGATTTTTGCAAGTATTAAAGAGAGAATCTGGAATCGAATTCAAGGTTAGTGTGAGTAGTTGTTATCGAAACCGGGAAGAGAGGTGTTGAAAAAAGTAACCGTGCAAGCCATTCCCACTTACATGATGAGTATATTTAGGATCCCCAAAGCCATTCCCACCGGGAAGATGCATTAGAATTCTTGGGATTCTCTTTGCAAATCGAAAGCTATGCGTGGAATGGGGTTTAGAGTTCTCAAGGTGTTCAATCAAGCGTTGTTGGCAAAACAAATTTGGCGATTACACCACAATTCGGGTTCGTTACTACATTTTGTGTTAAAGGCAAGATACTTCAAGAATGGGTTAGTGTTAGAGGCCTATCGAGGTTACGAACCTAGCTATACATAACAAAGTCTTTGGGGCTCAAAGTCTTTGCTTCTTGAAGGCTTAAAATGGAGAATGAGCTTGGGGTTTGAAATCAAAGTCTGGACAGATTCTTGGCTGCTTAGTACACCCCAAATCATAGGTTATTTGCAGAATGGTAACTTCAATCCGGAGCTTTGAGTTGCTGCTCTCTTGGATACTCATAGAGGTGTGTGGGATGCTGAGGCCCTTTGGCACTATTTTAATGATGAGGTATACTGAAAAATTCTTACCTTATCCCTTACACCTTTCCACTGCGTGTACTGTTGATACATAATACAGGTGGCCTTCAAAGAATGGGGATTTCAGTGTTAAGACTACATATTGGCTGGGAAAAATGGGTTGGGGTTTGTTGAGCAATGCGAACCAGGATGAGGATGACATAAGGTTGTGGAGGCTGGTCTGGTATTTGGGTGGCCCGTCAAAGCTTGCACACTTCGTGTGGAGAGCTTGTAAGGGTATAGGATAAGCTTGCTTTCTAATAGTGACTTGTGCTCATTATGTGGAACGGAAAGTGAAACTATTTCTCACGCTCTCTTTGACTAAAATAGGTATGGGATGCTGGCTTCTTTATGCAACTGATTTTTTATGCCTCTCCGAATTTGTCCTTCGTTGAAATGATGCTCTGGCTTGCGAATAGACTTACTGGCAGTGAGTTGTGCATGGTTCAAAATGTTGCCTGGTCGATTTGGTTTTGCCGTAATCAGCGTCTTTTTGAAGATAAAAGTCTTGATATGAAGGTTATGGCTGCATGTTTTGCTAAGTCACTTCATAGCTTTCGCTAGTATGCTTAAAGGGTGTTTTCTGGCTCGGTCAAGGCTGTATAGCAGCTTGTATCATCTTGGGTGAGGCCTCCTGTAGGGTTGATTAAAATTATATTAATGTTGATGCTCATGTGGGGGTGCTTTGAAAGGAGGATTGGGAGCTGTTGTAAGGGATGAATATGGGTGGATCATTTGGGTAGTTGTGAAGTCGATTCCAAAGGAGTGGGATGTTGATGTGGTAGAAGTGGCAGCAATCATATTTGGGTGCCAGGTTGTTAGAAGGTTGGGATATGACAGTGTTTGGGTTGAAGGAGACTTCTTGACAGTAATAAACACTCTCAATGATACTTTCCATGGGCTTTCTCCAATACGACTGCATTTTCAAAAAGTCCGTAGTATTTCTAAGTATATTAATTTCTGTAATTTTTCACATGTTAAGAGAGCAAGAAATACTGTAGCCCACTTAGTTTCAAGATGGGATACGAGATTATGCGATAAGAGAATTTGTATGAAGTCTTTCCCCCAAAGTATTTTAGCTTTGGCGAGACTTGATGCTATCTAGTAATATACTGCTCGTCTTTCCTAAAAATAAAAGAGTTATATAATTACAATTTCAATTCTAAAAAAATAAACATAATTTAATATTGTAACAGACCGACTGTAATAAATTTACAACAGTAGCGTGAATATTACAAAAGTAGCGTATATCAGATTAGCAGTAGCATAGAGCACAACAACATTAGGAGCATAGCAGCATGCAGTAGGGGCATAACAGCATTCACCATAAGGAGATGATTCATCTTCATTAGCCTTGACGTTCATACCACCTGAACAAACCAAAGGAAAGTCAGATGACGCAAAATAAACAAGAACTGCAGTTGCAAAATCCTTGGTAAGGCTGCAGCTGTAGTAGCAGCCTTGGCAAGGCAACAGTTGTAGTAGTGCCTTGGCAAGACAACAACTACAGTCACTACTAAAAAACTTGAAAAAGAGATCCCCAATGAAAGACTTGTTATTTGACTAACGGGTCTGTTTGATATAAGAGATCCAATATTTAGTATGACGGGTCTCTTATGTAGACTAGAAAAAAAATAACAAAGAGATAAGACCCAATGTCAACCTAACGAGTCTCTTACCTTTATTCTTGATTGCAATAATACTCCTTTTTTTTTCCGTACAATACTTTTTTTTTATTGTAATATTTCATGATTTGTTTCACCTGCTATTTACTTAAGTCAATCTCTTGTAGGGCTTCGTAGAGACCCACTCTACGCGGAAAGAAACCCACCAAGACCCGCCCCGATAACTAAAGCAATTAAAGCATGCAAAACATAATTAATACATAATTAAGAGAAAGAGGGATAAAGAATTATACCCTAGACGTGTGCTTCACTCTCTAAAAGAGCTCTTACTTGAACCCCGCAAAGGCAAGGTCTCCGACGGCTCGTACTCTCGAACCCGACCCGATCGGCCCAAGCCCCGAAGGTTAGTCGGGGCCCGACCTAAAAAGATTGAAGTTTTACAAACTTTAGGTATTCTCAACAATGGAGATGCCTATATAGTTCCACTCAAGTGTATGTTCTCAAAATCCCAACCAAGTGGGTATTTATAGAGAATGGGGACTTGAATCCCATTTCATGATTAATGTGGGATCATGTGCAAATGCACTAATTTATTTAATTCCAAAATAAATTATTTAGCAAATGCAATCACAAGGCAAAAAGTGGCAAGAGAAGGGAATAGGTTAGGTGAGGACCATTTCCCTTGGGGGGGGGGGGACCATTACCTTGCTGCCTAAGGGAAGCCTTGTGGCCTTGGTCCCCACTTCTCCCAAACCGCCACTTCACAAGGCAGCTGGGCTGGCAGCCAGCTAGCACGCTAGCACACCAGCCAGCTCAAGGCGCCAGCACGCACTAGCCCTAGCACGCCCAGTATATGCGTGTCGCGTGCTGCTGGACTGCTAGGCGCTGGGCGCTGCTAGCGTGGTGCTGCTGCCTAGCCAACTCACACACAGCCTTGTTGGCTGGTGCATAGTGCTGCTGCCTACCCTCTCGCACACACACACGCATAGCTAGCATGCGTGCTGCTAGCGAGCCACGCATGCTGGACATTGCCTCACCAGCCACACGCACAAGCATGCTATTGCTTGGTGCTTTCCTAGCGATGCACACGCACATGGCTACGCTGCCTAGTGTTGTGCTATGTGCTGCGATGGTGCGATGAGTTGTGCGAAGGCACACACGCACGCCCTCACGCTAGTGCCTAGCACTTGCGATGGTGTTGTGCTTGTGCGAAGGCACACACGCACGCACATACGCTAGTGCCTAGCACTTTCGATGGTGCTGTGTTGGGCGAAGGGCTACGATGGTGTGATGGGCGATGCTAGGGCGCATGGCTTGCTAGCATATGCGCAAGCACCTAGCACGCCTAGCATGCTAAGCTTGCGATGAACTAGCGTAGCTTAGCACTCACATGGCTAGGTCAATGTGATGCTACGGCTATGCTCGGCTTATTGCTTGTGATTTTGCTACGCTCGGTTTCGACGCCCTAGACTCAATTTCCGACGTCTGTGTTCGTAAAACTCCGACGACTCATCTAATCCTTCGGATTAAATCATCGTCTCGGATCGGTTGTTTGATTGGGTTCGACCCGAAGTGTTCAGTTAAGATTAAGCTGTAATATTAATTGTACCTTAATATTACTGATCGAAAGCGGCCTCCACCCAGGCATTCCGATCACTTGACCTTACTGAAGAACTAGTTCTGTAATAATTCTGAACCCTCTATCAGAATAATACACTTGTTGGAAGGACACCAGTCCTTTCAATCTCCCACTTGTCCTTCCGGACAAGTTTGTATACAGTGTATAGCCCATTTCCTATGTCGCTTAATGTCTCTTCGTGAACTATAAGGTAAGATTCATCGTCATCCTTATTACGTTTAGAAGTGTTTCTCGATCTTCGAGTTCGACTGTCAATAAGCAAATGATTTCTAAAATCCATCTGAGCACGACCATGCATTTTCACAGTCTCGCTCTTCGAGGGGCCTTGTAAACAACAAAGACATGGTCCCTATTGTTAATAGGGGGACGTTCCTAGTCTTGTACTGTAAGTTTCTCTTACTAAGAGGACTTAATCTACCGAATGTTCCCGTTATGATCCCTAGTTACGGCAGACGTTAGGCAACATCAAAGAGACTAGTAATCAAACAAGAAAACTTCACAATACTCATGGTTGAGGAAACAGGTTGCGATAGCTATAATGAGAAATGTACTTATTACAGTTTTGAATCTCTTAAAGTACTCTCATAGGTCTATCTAGTGCAGTTCTAAACTAGCACTTGTGCAAATGATTTATGACTATTACGTCCTTGCAACATAAGAAACAGTGTTGTAAATCATACTACACACTAATCTCTGGTGGTCATCAATCGTTCATTAGTTAGATGACCTTGATTAGGGATAATTTTCGATTTAAATATTCAATGTTCACTTAACAGGTGTTCCTTTATCCAAGACATGGTCTTGATACCCTGTATTGAATATTTCCATAAATCGAATGGACTCATTATCTAATTGTAAACCACAATTAAATAACAATGGAGTGAATATAAAATATAAAATTCATTACTCCATAAATGAATGGCTTCAACATAGTGTCTTACATTAAAACGTCCAGTTTAATTAAAACAAATGTACAGGGATTTTCAAAGCCAATCTCCAACGTGCTTGATTCCCATTGCCTTAATGTGCTTGTTACGCATCACTTGAGGCAAAGGTTTAGTCAAAGGATTGGCCACATTATTATCCGTTCTGATCTTGCAAATTCTAATTTCACCTTCGGATTTCCATTCCTTTATAATGTGAATTCGCCTTTGAATATGTTTGAGCTTTTGGTGCTCTTTTGGCTCTCTAGCCTGAGCGATAGCTCTATTGTTGTCACAGTAGAGATCTACCGGACCCTTGATGGAGGGTACAACACCAAGTTCACTAACAAACTTGCGAATCCAAACAGCCTCCTTAGTGGCTTTTGAAGTTGTCAAGTATTCGACTTTAGTTGTAGAATCTGCAGTGGTGCTCTGAATGGAACTCTTCCAACTAAACCCTACTCCATTTAGGCAATATATGTACCCTAACTGTGACTTGAAGTCGTCTCTGTTAGTTTGGAAGGTAGCGTCGGTGTAACCTTCAACAACCAGGTCTTTGTGGCCACCATAGACTAGGAATTTATCCTTGTTCCTTTTCAGGTACTTCAAGATGTTTTTGGCTGTAGTCTAATGCGCCTCTCTTGGGTTTGATTGGTAGCGGCTCATTGCGCTTAAAGCATACGATACATCTGGCCTGGTACATATCATGGCATACATGATTGACTGATGAGTGACATTTATGTCGCTCTTAGGATAGTCTTTTCTAGTAGTTTTAGTAATAATTCAATTCATTTTAGTATGTTTTTGCTATGATCCTCCTATTTCGAGTATTCTACCTTTGTGGCGCGTAATGTGTATTCATGTGGTTTAGGTAGTCTATACTCCCCTCCCCTTTCGTTGTATCACGCCTTGCCTTCCTGTTCCATGATTGCAGGCGTATGCTGTTGATTCAGAGATGGAAGGGATAAGGGCAAAACAGGAAGAAGTCCAAACCAGACGAATGGCGCGGGCGCGCAACCAAAGGAGCGGGCGCGCATCTATAGAGCGCGGGCGCGCTGATGAGCGGGATCAACCATTAAATACCCTCTTTGGAGCGGGCGCGCATTTCTAGGAGCGGCCGCGCCATCATTTAACGCGCGGGCGCGCCACTGTTGGGCGCGGGCGCGCCTCTCTGCTGCTGATTCAAATCCCGATTTCAGCCCAAGTTAAAAGGGGGGAGAAAAGATAAAAAAAAGGCGAGCATAGAAACCCAAGGGGAGAGCTCAAAAATATCAATTTCCTAGGTCTTTGATAGAGAAATTTTGTATTGAACAATCATATAGCTTTTAGTGTAATTCTCATTGTCTATCAACATTAGTTTTACTTTTAGTTTTTGAAGAAGTAATTTTGCAACATTGATGTATGGTCAAGCTTGGAGATTGAAGATTGAATGATGTGTGGCTCTTTATTTGGATTTCAATGAAGGTTTTGGTATATTTCTCTATTGTCTCTTGCTTTTATGATTAAAGCTTCTACTCTTGTTAATTTAGTTGATAAAAACTTTGTCCTTCTTACCATTTCATTGGTTATAATGTTGCTTAGCATGATTGTAGTTGTAGTTATGACTAGTGAGTAGTTTCTTGTTGCTAGGGGTTTGGTGAAGATATACTTTGAGTTTGATGTATGTTAGGCTAGGTTAATTTGGAATATTTGTGATTAAATCTTCCTTGTGCTTATACTTATTAGTCACTCCATGTTTATGGCCATATGCATGTTGTGGTTGAATGACGTGAACTAAATCGTGACGATAGTGCGATTTAGGAATAGTCATTAGGTGATTGATTATTGCATGACCTTAGCTTGTATGCCTTACGACGATAGTGTGAGCGTATGTTAGCTAGGAAGGCTCTTAATCCCGATAGGTGATTGGAGAGTATTCTTGATATTGCCTTGTATGAGTCGCTTGGGTTACATGTAAACCTATTTTCCGATGCCTAACTTCGTTGAAATCAAAGCATGTTTGATCCTTCCCCCTAGTACCTATTTTAATTGTTGTTCTATCCCCTTTAGTCATTACTTTACCCACCACACTTCTTGATCGAATTAGATTAACATTAGGAGATAAATAGCGGTGCTTAATCGTTTCCCTGTGTTCGACCCTTAACTTGCCTCTATACTCTTTTAGTTGCATGTTTAGGACTACAAATATCATTTGATAGAGGTGTCTTAGTGACGACCTAAAATACCGCCTGTCATTGACCCAATTAGCGAAGCATATGGAATCTGATCCATTCTCTCTCGCTCAACATGTATCTGTGGACATTGTTTCTTGCTTAGAGTTACACCATGGGAAATGGGTAGATGCCCTCTTTTGGCATTCTCCATGTTCAATCGTGCCAGTACTGTATCAATGTAGGTACTCTGGCTCAATCCAACCATCCTCTTAGATCTATCCCTATAGATCTCGATGCCTAATATGTACTGTGCCTCTCCTTCATTAAAAAGCACTTTCCTAACCATCCCTTTACGGACTCTAGTAATTTTGTGCTGTTTCCAATGAGTAGTATGTCATCGACATATAGGACTAAGAATGTGATGTCACTCCCACTAACCTTCTTGTAGACACAAGATTCATATGGATTCTTGATAAAACCAAATTTGCTGATGGCTTCATCAAATCGCAGATTCCAACTTCTGCTTGCCTGTTTTAGTCCATAAATGGACTTCTTAAGCTTGCATACCTTTCCAGCGTTGCTTGGATCTACAAAACCTTTTGGCTGTGTCATATACATAGTTTCTTCAAAAATCCCATTTAGGAAAGCGGTTTTGACATCCATCTTCCATATTTCATAATCGTAATATGTAGCAATCGTTAGGATAATCCGGCCAGACTTTAGCATTGCAACCGGTGAAAAAGTTTCATGATAGTCAATCCCGTGGATTTGTCTATAACCTTTTTCCACAAGTCTAGCTTTGTATATTGATACATTTCCATCTTTTTCTGTCTTTAGTTTGAAGATCCATTTGTAACCGATGGGTGTGTAACCCTCGGGCAAATTCACCAAGTCCCAGACTTGATTTTCAGACATGGAGTCCATCTTGGATTTCATGGCCTCTTGCCATTTAGCAGAGTCGGGGCTCTTCATAGCTTGTTTGTATGTCGCTGGCTTATTACCATCCATAACTAGGATGTCTAGATCATCGGTTAAGACAATACCAAGGTATATGTCTGGTTGAGATCTTGGTCGTTGCGACCTACGAAGGGTAATGGGTTGAGCATTTACATTGTCTGTTTGATTCTGACCAATCTTCTCAGTTGCTTCCAAAGCACTTAGATTGTCAGTTTTATCAGGTTGACATTGTTGCTCGTCCTCTCAAACTTCATTGAGTTCAATTTTCCTCCCAGTTGTCATTTTGGAAAGGTGTTCCTTCTCCAAAAAGACACCATCACGAGCAACAAACACTTTGTTCTTGGATTTATTATAGAAGTAATACCCTTTGGTTTCTTTTGGGTATCCCACAGAGAAACACTTGTCTGATTTAGGGTGAAGTTTGTCCGAAATTAATCGTTTGACATATGCTTCGCATCCCCAAATCTTGAGAAAAGACAACCTAGGAGGTTTCTTAGTCCCTAATTCATATGGAGTCTTTTCAACAGCTTTTGACGGAGCTCGGTTCAGTGTTAGTGCCACGGTTTGTAGCGCCTGTCCCCAGAAAGAGGTAGGAAGTTCACTAAGACCCATCATTGATCGAACCATGTCTAACATGGTTCAATTCCTCCGTTCGGATACTCTGTTCCATTGAGGAGTTTTGGGAGGTGTTAGCTCTAAAAGAATACCATTTTCTTTCAAGTGATCGTCAAATTCATGGCTCAAATATTCGCCACCTCGATCCGATCGAAGTGCTTTAATTTTCTTGCCAAGTTGATTCTCAACTTCTTCTTAAATTCTTTGAATTTCTCAAATGATTCAGATTTATTTGATATTAGGTAGACATAGCCATATCTACTAAAATCGTCGGTGAAAGTGATGAAATATCGGTAACCTTGTCTTCCGGGTGTACTCATTGGTCAACATACATCCGTGTGTATTAGACCTAATAAGTCACTAGCCCTTTCTTCCAACTTGGAGAACGCCTATTTTATCATCTTTCCTAATAGACATCCTTCGCAATTTTCAAACGACTCCAAGTCGAATGAGTCAAGAACACCTTCTTGTAGAAGTTTCTTGATGCGTTTGACGTTAATATGGCCAAGACGACAATGCCACAAGTAGGTTTGATTCGACTCGATGGTCTTAGGTTTTTTGGCGATATCATCAATGTTATAAACTTGTTTGTCAAGAGAAAGCACATAAAGACCATTTTCTGAATATGCCTTACCATATAAATTATTATCGAAATAAAATGAACAACTATTGTTCTTAATTCGAAATTTAAAACCTTTGGCATCCAACGCCGAAATTGAAATAATGTTTTTTGTAACTCTAGGAACATGATAAAAATTGTCAAGTTCTAAAATAAGCCCAGTGGGCAAAGACAAACTGAGAGTTCCAACGGAGACGTCAGACATCCTTGCTCCATTGCCGACCCAAAGCTCGACCTCTCCCTTCTCTAGCCTCCTATTTATCCTTAGTCCCTGAGTATTGGAACAAAGGTGTGAGCCCATTTCCAATGTCCCTTCTTCTTGCAGTAGAAACATTCGAAGTCGGATTTGGAAGAGGCTACCTTTTAGTCCTTGCTGCCCTTGGCAATGTTTGACTTAGGCGGAAAATTTTTCTTTTTCCCTTTAAAGCTCTTCTTCTTGCCCGAGCGCTTAAATGGCTTGCCCTTTTTCACCATGAGCATATCATGCTTTCCCTCATCCTTGAGGGTTTCTTGGCTTGCTTCAACATACCATGAAGCTCGGTGAGAGTTTTCTCCATGCTGTGCATATTATAGTTCATCTTGAACTGATCATAGCCTTTATGCAGCGAGTGGAGAATGATGTCAATTACCATCTCGGTTGAATAACCAGCATCTAACCTTTCCATGTTCTCAAATAATCCAATCATTTTAAGAACATGCGGGCTTACCGGCTCCCCTTTCTTGAGCTTGCTCTCAAGGATTTGCCAATGGGTTTCGAACCTTTCAGTTCGGGCCTGTTCTTGAAACATATTCTGAAGCTCAGAAATGATAGTGTCGGGCATTTCCTCATCAAGGACGTAATCCTTTTGCTCTTGCAAGAGAACAATACGCAAATTTCTTTGCCAAACAAGAAAATTTGGCCTGCTCAACTTCTCCTTGTCGAGAATTGAGCGTAAAGAGAATTGGTTGTTATTGAAAGGAATATGATTAGGGGATTTTTATCCACCAATCACCATCTAACAAGTGGACCAGTCAGGTACCGCCATGTGTCCGCCACATGGGCCAATAGGAGCCTGCCACGTGTCAACCAGATATTCTTCCTTCATGGACCAATTGCGACACGACACGTGTCCATTCATGCCAAAAGGATAAATCAGCCAACAAGGCCCAATCTTTGGGAAGCCAAGTCAGCCTTAGGTTTAACCTAAACCTAGTATTGGCACGCATCCCAAGGAATATAAATATGCCCATTAATCCTCATTAAGGGGGATGACGCACATTTAACACTCTCACCTAGAGAGACTAAATTACATTTCCGAATTAATTACTCTTTAATCAAGTACTAACTTGACCGTTGGAGGCGGATCTCCAATCATCCGGAGCATCCGTTTGTTTTGCAGGTACAGGCGTCCGGTTCCAGTCTCGAAATTGTAACTCTCCCGCAGGACATCAGAAAACCCCGAAACATCTTGGCGCCGTCTATGGGGAGAGTACTTTTGACATGGCATCCACGTCTGTACCGACTCCTGAAGAGAGGCGTCCCTTGGACGACCCTCAAGTTCAGTCGGACCATGATACTGAAGAAGAGTTTGAAGTTGAAGCTCATACAGCTTCAAACGGGACCCTAAGGGCCCGACGCACCCGTCATACCGAAAGGAGAGAACAGGAAGATCCTCAAACTGGACTCAGTGATCCAGTCGGCGCACCGTCTGCTCACCAGCATCCGGCTGACGGATCTGCTCCCATTACAAGGACCGAACTCATAACCTTCATGAGGGGCTTCAAGGGAGAGATTCAGGAGCTGATAAAAAAAAAAAGACGCCTGCTCTGGTCAAGGAGCAGTCGGCTAAGAAACCTTCCTCTTCAGGGAAGAGGAAGCCTGTTCAAGGGCGAGAGGCGACCTCTCATCCTAACTCTAGAAAGTGGGAGCCGCCTGTCCTTGATTTCACAAAGTATCGCTTTCCTTCTCTAGGAAAGAGGAAACCCGTTCGTCTTATTCAGGCGGATGGGTCGAAGAAAACATACACAGACGCTCGGCTATTGCTAGAGCAGAAGAAGAATGACCGACTATATGAATCGGCCTCTACTTCGGATTTTCAAGACAGTCTACGCAATAATTCTATGAGGTATACTCAGTCACATCATGAGAGTCAGACAGGCGGTACCTCTCGTCAGTTTAGTTTTCATAGTGACCAGGCGGTACCAAACTTACCATTTGTACCACAACAATATTTCTTGCAGCCACCTCTGTTTAGAGGACATGCGGCAAAAAATGTCCAACCTATGGACTGGCAGCTACTGTTGCTTAGACTTGGGGAACAACCGTCGGCCTTCTCCAAGGAAATTACTGAAGCCGCTCAGCCGGCTAAAGTGAAAAATGTGTTAGTAGGCGCCTATGACGGCACTACTAACCCAGAAGACCATTTGATGGCATTCACCAACCTGATGTACCTGCAAGGTTTGGATGATCCCACGTGGTGCAACCTGCCGACTGGTTATGTGAATAACTTCAGGACGCTTGCTTACTTATTCACCTCCAACTTTTCCATGAACATACCTGCGAAGAAAACAACCCTTGATTTAGGGACAATTCAGCAGGGTGAGAAGGAGGGGCTTCGTTCTTACATCAGGCGGTTTAACCTGATGAGAATACAGATTCAAGGGGTACCGGATGAGGTGGCCTATACTGACTTTTTCAGAGGCCTCAAAGACGGGTCGACCTTCAAGTTTGATCTGGTTCGAAAGAGGGTGGCGACTCTTCAAGAAGCTTTGATTGAAGCAGAAGCCTATATACAGGCAACTGATCTTTGTAGTACGGGAAAACAGTCGGACGGGAAGAGCTTCGACAAAAAAGGACGACAGAAACAGTCGTCCAACAAAGATGAGAAAAAAAGAAAAGAGGTCTGGGCGGCTAATTCCTCTAAACAGCCGGCCCAGAAAAAGAGGAAAGAATTCAAACCATACTCCCCGAAGTATGCGTTTTACAAGGATAGCCAAGCTATCCTAAAGGAAATCAAGGGACGGATCTCAATTGAGAAGCCGGCCCCCATGAAGGGTTCTGCGAGCAGTCGGAAACAAGGAAAATTTTGTGATTATCATGAAGATGTTGGTCATGAAACCAACGAATGCATCAGTCTCATGCGATATCTGGACCGCCTGGCTGAGCAAGGCGATCTTGACTCTTATGTCAAGAAATCCAAGGGGAACTCTTCCTCGAAAATGCAGTCGGTCAAAAAAAATCAACAAGCCGACAACTCTGATACAGATGATGCAGTCGTCTACACCATTGCAGGCGGTTTCTCAGGAGGCGGCCCCACTATTGTGGGCAACAAAGACAATATCAGGCGGCTAGACGTCAATACTGTTCACCAAGAACGGTCCTCCAAATATTCATTTCCTGAAATTGTAATCACTGAAGCAGATTTAGGAGGGGTAAGAGGGCCGCATGACGACCCTATTGTTATTGAATGTAAAGTGGCCAACCAGAGGGTTGGCCGAATCCTCATAGATACCGACAGCTTCTCAGATCTTATCAGTAGCAAATGTCTGTCAAAGCTCAAATATCAGACTGATTGCGTACATCCGGTATCCCACCCTCTAGTAGGGTTTGGAGGAGGAGTCGTCCACCCAGTGGGACGAGTGGATTTACCCATCCGCCTGGGTGAAAAAGGGGAAGGTCGACACATGGTGGTCCGGTTCTTGGTAGTTGAGGAACTCTCGGCCTATAACATGATTCTGGGACGACCAACCCTGAATAATTCCAAGGCTGTTATAATCCCGTCTCTTATGTTGCTCAAGTTTGAGAGGGATGATGGAACAGTCGGCTCCCTACGGGGAGATCAGAAGATGGTTCGAGAGTGCTATCTCTCGGATATCAAGCCCACTATCATGGCCGCTGGGTCAGGTGGTGGAAAAACAGACCTTGACAATGTCAAGGAGAGTGCGCCTGTCCAAGAAGCAGGCGGCAAGAAGAGAAAGGCTGCCCAGATGGGGGCCGCAAGAAAAGAGAAAAAATAGAAGTCATTGGCAGAGGAGCGGTCAGATGAATTCCGCCCTCAGCCGACTGGTGAGCATACGGACCTGATCCTAGACGACTCGCGCCCTGACCGAACTGTCAGGGTTGGGACGACTGCTCTGAGAATTCTGGGTGATGACTTTCACCAACTTTTGAAAGAATACAAAGACATCTTTGCATTCGAAGTCCATGAAATGCCAGGCATCAGTCCTGACCTGGCGGTACATAAACTGGCCGTGGATCCAAAAAAGATCCGGTAAGGCAGAAAAAGCGGAACCATGGCGAAGAAAGAAGTTAGGCGGCAGCCGTCGAAGTTAAGAAATTACTGGATGCAGGGTTCATTCGGCAATGTTACTTCCCAGACTGGGTTGCAAATGTAGTGCTTGTTAAAAAGCCGAATGGTACTTGGCGAATGTGTGTGGACTACACGAACCTAAACAAGGCGTGCCCCAAAGACAGTTACCCATGCTCTGATGAGTTTTATGGACGCCTACTCTAGGTTCCACCAAATTCCTTTATGGAAGAAAGATCAGGAGAAGACGGCCTTCGTCACTGATCAAGGGTTATATTGTTACACGGTCATGCCGTTTGGTCTGAAGAATGCACCGGCCACCTTCCAGCGAATGATAAACACTGTGTTCTTTGACCAAATTGGGAGAAACGTCGAGGCACACATTGATGATATGATTGTTAAGTCTAAGCTTAAGAAAGATCATCTGTCGGACCTCAGAGAAACTTTCGCCACACTCAGGCGGCACCATGTCATGCTCAATCCCAAGAAATGTGTATTTGGAGTTGATTCTGGGAAATTTCTCGGATTCCTTATCAATCAGAGAGGAATAGAGGCGATTACTGAGAAGGTGCAAGCGGTAATCGACATGCAGTCGCCTCCCACCGTCCGAGAGGTTCAGAAATTAACAGGTTGTCTGGCGACCTTGGGAAGATTTTTAAGCTGATCAGGCGACAAATGCTTATACTTCTTCCAGACCATTAAGAAAAAGGCAAGGTTTGAATGGGGGCCGGATGCTGAGGCGGCCTTCCAAGTTCATTTGCATTCCTTGCCGAGGCTGGTCAGTCCTTTGCCCAAAGAAGTACTTTACATGTACATGGCCGTCTCTGATCATGCTGTAAGCGTGGTTCTTCTTGCTGAAAGAGACGGATGCCAGCTCCCGGTTTACTTTGTCAGTCATGTATTGAAAAATGCTGAGTTGAGATATCCCTTAGTGGAGAAATTTGGTCTCACACTCTTCATGGCTGTTAAAAAATTGAACCCCTACTTTTTGGCACATGCAGTCGTCGTGTATACATATCAACCTATCAAGCGGCCACTGACCACCATGGAGTCGTCAGGCCGGATGATCAAATGGGCCATAGAAATTCAGAGCCTCGAAGTTACATTCGAGCCTAGAAAAGCAGTGAAGGGGCAAGCCTTTGCTGATTTTATTGTTGAGATGACTCGTCCCCCTGACTCTCAAGCTCTAGACCAAGTCTGGAAGGTATATGTGGACGGAAGCTCTACTTCAAATGGTTGTGGAGCAGGCGTCATATGTTAGTCGCCGGAGGGCGACAGGTATGAGTATGCTCTACATTTCAGTTTTCAGGCCTCAAACAATGAGGCAGAATATTAAGCTTTACTAGCCGGAATCCGCATGTGCAAGGCGGCAGGGGCAAGAAAGATAAACGCCTGTTCTGATTCACAATTGATAGTGAGTCAGTACAATGGCGATTACGAAGCGACCCATCCAACAATGATCAAGTATTTACAGGCGGTACGACAAGTAGTCGGATCCCTTGAAGATTTTCATTTGACTCAAGTGCCGAGATCAGAAAACAACCAGGCGGATGCTCTTTCAAAATTAGCATCCTCGGCCTCCTGTGATGCTCCACGAACTGTTTTCTGGGAGGTGATGGAGAAAAGAAGCGTTGAGGAAGACCTTATTGGAATCTTAGACAGAAGTTCAACCTGGATGGATCCAATCAGGGCGTATCTGACAGACGGCACCTTGCCGGATGATCATCACCGGGCGGCAGTACTGAAAAAGAGAGCAGCTAGTTTTGTAATGATAAAGGGAGAACTTCACAAAAGAGGGTATCTTCAACCCTTCTTGAAGTGTGTTACTCCAGAAAAAGGACGAGAGATCTTAGAAGATCTCCACTCTGGCTACTGCTCTTCCCATGTAGGCAGCAGGTCGCTTACTCAACGGGCAAGGCGGCAGGGTTACTTTTGGCCTACTCTGGAAACAGATGTAATGGAGATGGTGAAAAAATGTTACAAGTGCCAAAAGTTTGGCAAGCTAATTCACCGTCCGGCTACCGACCTCACTACCATTCATAGCCCACTACTGTTTGCTAAGTGGGGCATGGATATTCTGGGTCCTTATACGCCTGGTACAGGCGGTAGGAAGTACATACTTGTGGCAGTCGACTACTTCACTAAATGGGTAGAGGCGGAGGCTGTCAAGGGAATCAAGTCGAAGGATGTGATTTCATTTGTCTGGAAAAATATCATTACTCGGTTCGGGGTTCCCATGTCTATGGTTTTTGATAATGGTCCCCTTTGAGACGCCTGTTCTCAAAAGCTGGTTGGGTGACCAAGGTATCTCACATTACTTTGCATCAGTCGGCCGTCCACAAGCAAACGGCCAAGTAGAAGCCTTTAATAAAATCATCTCAGACGGACTCAAGAAAAAGATTGAGCGAGCAGGCGGCCTATGGGCAGAAGAACTACCACATGTTCTCTGGGCCATTAAGACGACTGAAAAAGGGGTGACTGGAGAGACTCCATTCCTCCTAACCTATGGTGCGGAAGCTGTTCTTCTAATTGAACAATACGAGCCGACTCTTCGAGTAATGTTATACGACGAAGAGGCGAACTGGGAATCCATGCGCCTGGCATTGGACTCACTCCCAGAAAGGAGGGGCAATGTTGTCTTGCGCCATGAAATTTACCGCCTGAGAATGACCAGATCATACAACAAAAAAGTACACAGGCGTCCACTTAAAGTGGGGGACTTTGTACTAAGAAAAATGGAAGCAGTCGGTAGGGCTAATGAGTCTGGCAAATTAGCTCCCAACAGGGAAGGACCCTACCGAATCTATGAAGAGGTCAGGGACGGTACCTACCGTCTGGAAACACAAGACGGCCAACTGTTGGCTCGAACCTGGAATGTAGATAATCTTAAGAAATATTATTTTTGAATGATGTAAATAGCCGAGAGCTACTTAATAAAATTTTGTTGTTTCATTCAATTTTGTACTAAGAGGGGCATGCCTACTGGCAAACAGTCGGCTACTCTCCATTTTATATTTTATTCTTACTTAAGAGGGGCATGCCGCTTGTTCCATACAACCGGCTGCTCTCCTAAAAAACAGTTCACCAAGAACTATCAAAGGCTCATGGCCGAAATGATCAGACCAGGCGCCAGGACAACTGATCCAAATATTAAACTAATTCGACCTGTCCCAAAATCATAGCAGGCGTCCGACGGCATCCATCCGGATGAAATTCGTCGTAGAGAGCAGCTCCCTTTTGGGTGGAACATTGTTCTATAAAATCATTACACGACACCTATATGACTGTCTAACTAAGACAACCCCATAGTCGTTTCTCAGACAAGGATACTTCTCACTTAACCGATTAATCAGGAAAAACAAGTATTTGTAGTAACCATCCGTGTCAACCAACCGACTGAACTACTTGGGATAAGAACAGTCGATACCTTATGAGTTAATAGCCAACAAACATTGGCGAATAAAGGGGAACAATCGGTACTCTCCGTTTGAAACCTCTACTACTCAGTCATTCGGCGACTAAGTAACAATCATGTTTACTTAGTCACTCCTTAAAACTTGGTGTGAAACTAAAAAGGTGTCCATATATCGCCTGTTCTTACTAAGTTAACACAGTAGGACTAGCCGGCTTAGACCGCCTAGTTTCTCACGCTTAAAACCATGGCAGGTAGGAAAACACCTCCCTACTTGGTAAATTTTACAAATGACAGGACCGCCTGCCTGAAGGGGATCCAGTCTTCAAAATGAGTCAGATACCAGTTGGATAACTGGCAAACTGATCGCCTAGCCTGGAAACAGACAACCAGTCGTCCAGGGGCATAGGCAACGTGACTACCTCTTACCTCTCTACAACTATCGGCCATGCAAAAAACAGTCGGTATAGTATGCAACTGGATATCAGAGTTTTGATACTTAGCAAAATTAAAGCACAAATTCGAAGCATATTGGCAAAAAAGGCGACATAAAATAATGGTCGCCTAAGATATATTAACAGCCGGCCACAAAGACCGGCATAAATATTCAAAACCCCGACCCCTTGGCTGGGTAAAAGATACAAAAGAGCCGACCATTAAGACCGGCAAAATATTCAGAGCCCCGGCCCCGTGGCCGTGTAAAAGAAAGCAAACGGCACGCAGGCCGAAGAAGACATAAAGCTTAAGATGGGGGCAGATCTTCAATAATAGCAGCTGCCGCCTGGTCAGCATTCTTCTTGCTTGACTCGGCATCAGCTGCATATTTTTTCGACGCATCCACCCCAATCGGCACTATGGCCACTATCGGATCCTCATCCTCCATTTCCTTGTCCTCAGCAGCCGCCAGGATCTCTTGATTGTATATGTCGGAACACTAGCGGTACGTTTTTTCCCATGAGGCAAAGTCGACATTGGGGAAGAGGCGGCCCCAGGTCAGGCGCTGAATTTGAGCCGAGTCTTCCATCATCTCTCGGACCAAGTTTGAAAGGCTTGGAACTTACCAAAGGCGCCTCCTTGTTGGGAGAGTCGGTTGAAGATTGTTGCAAGATAGAGGCTCGCAACATAGCCGCCGCAGTCTTGGAAGCGGTGATCTTGCTCATGGCGTCCACTGCAAGGACAAAAACCAAAGTTAATAAAAGTTATAACAAGTAATGCATGGAAAAAGAGAGTATTCGACAGGCCGGCTACCTCTTGAACACCGACTGCTGAGGCCACAGGCGGCCAAAAATTACTCGTCATAGAGCCATTTGAAGCTCGGGACGCAGTGCAGGGGTACTTGCTCTCGCACCCCTGTAGTAGAGTCGACCCTCGACTCTACTTTGAAGAGTCCTTTGTTCAGAATCTCTCTCTAAGCCTTTGGAGGAACAGGCGGCATGCTACGGTCGCCTGCAAGAAGAGGCGGATCCCTGTTCCACCTGTTGAAGCGCTTGTTCAGCTCTGTGTCTGAACTTTCAATGATAAGGAAAGTGCTTCGCCAATCCTTCCACTTATTTTCTTTACCTCTTGTCATGAGGTAGCCTCTGTGGCTCGTCAGTTGATACCAGCCAATACCGCCTGCCTTAGGGGTCCGGCTGAGGTAATTCATGTGGGCGAAAGCCTCGAAGTTTGGCTCCACCCCGTGCATTTCGCACCCGGCCACATAGCCGAAAACGTTGAACCAGGAGTTTAAGGCTAACTGCCATAACCCCAACTCATACCCATCCAAGATCCGCTGAATAGCCGGATGAAATGGGAAGCGCAGACCAGCCCTGACGGCCGCCTCGTAGCAGCCAAAGAAGGCGCTATCATAACTAGTACCAGCCGGCCAGACGACTGTGTCTTCTGGATCCGGCATAAAAACTAAAAAGCCGGTGCCCATTGTGTGGTTCGCAATAAAGCTCCCCACTTTCTCTTGCATGGCCTTGATCCGGCCTTTGGGGACAGTGCAGTAGTAAGGGGTATTTTGCTCTCTGTAAGAGGCGGACGGCTACGCCTAATTGTCCCCCTTCTCAACTGCGTGAGAAAGCCTCGCCTCTTGTAGGCGGTTGTTTTTCTCTTTTGTGTCTAGAGAAGTATAACCAGAAGAACTAGACTCGAACTCGTCCTCTGACGAATCCGAAGAGGACAACTCCTCTCCTCTCCCAGAGGGGCCCGCCTCCTCTCCTTCGATAGGAGCGGGAGAAAAGTTAGACATGTCAAATGTAAAATGGAAAGGGACCACCTTGACCCCTCCCTCAGAGCTGTCGGCGGTCAAGCCGCCTTGGTTTACTTCAGCATTTGGCGCCTGGTCAGATGTCTCACTAATTGGCACCTGGTAGGAAGAGCCGTCTGAGTTTGTGATCCTAGCAGTTCTTTTTGTTCTGGCCATTATGTTCTGCATAGACACAGAGACAGTCGGACTTTGTATAAAAGGCAAAGATTGGTTCGGAAAAGGGCAGGCGGCACTCCTAGTCCTAGATTCAGCCGTCCCCGGTGACCGGCTGATCACTAACCTAGGTCGTGTCTTGTGCTTCCGTGGTGCCATTTCAAAAAGAAGAAAAAATAAAGAAAAGTTAAAAGAGTGAGAGAACCGACGGTTACCTGAACGAGTGAAATTGACGAAGTTCTGAAAAATTCTGAGCAGCCGGCTTGTCAGAGCAGGCGGTAGGCAGAAAGAGTCCGGAATATCAGAGCAAGTTCAGGGGTCCGAATGCTCTCTTCAAAAGTTCTCAAGTGTGAAAATGACTGAAGTCAACACACCCTTATATAGGCGAGAATGAGAAGGCGAAGGGTCACTCCCAAATTCAAAATTTGGGTGGGAGAACCTCTCAGCCTTTCACCGAGTGACACCTGTAGCATGCCGTCGCCTGTTACGGTGTGACATCTGTCACAGGTCACACGTGACCAGTCACGTGCCACCTGTGAGGGGCAAAAGATTAGGGGATTTTTATCCACCAATCACCATCTGACAAGTGGACCAGTCAGGTACCGCCATGTGTCCGCCACATGGGCCAATAGGAGCCTGCCACGTGTTAACCATATATTAGTCCTCTGTGGACCAATTGCGACATGACACGTGTCCATTCATGCTAAAAGGATAAATCATCCAACAAGGCCCAATCTTTGGGAAGCCTAGTAAGCCTTAGGTTTAACCTAAACCTAGTACTGGCACGCATCCCAAGGAATATAAATATGCCCATTAATCCTCATTAAGGGGGATGACGCACATTTAACACTCTCACCTAGAGAGACTAAATTACATTTCCTCATTAATTACTCTTTAATCAAGTACAAACTTGACCGTTGGAGGCAGATCTCCAATCATACGGAGCATCCGTTTGTTTTGCAGGTACAGGCGTCCGGTTTCAGTCTCGAAATTGTAACTCTCCCGCAGGACATCAGAAAACCCCGAAACAGAATGGTGTCCTTCCAACAAGTGTATTATTCTAATAGAGGGTTCAGAATTATTACAGAGCTAATTCTTCAGTAAGATCAAGTGATCGGAATGCCTAGGTGGAGGCCGCTTCCGATCAGTAATATTAAGGGGCCAACATGCGTGGCTCGCTAGCAGCACGCATGCTGGCTATGCGAGTATGTGCGAGAAGGGGTAGGCAGCAGCACCACATGCTTGTGCATGTGTGTGTGTGTGCGATGGCCAGGCAGCAGCGCCCAGCGCCCAGCAAAAGGCGTGGCTCGCCAGCAGCACACAAGTGCTGGGAGGGCTGGGTGATGTGTGTTGTGCGTGCCAGCTTGGCATGCTAGGGTGGCTGTGCTTGCCGGCCAGCAAGGCAAGCAGCCAGCTCACCCAAATGCATTGTGGCGGTTTTGTGAGAGGTGGGGACCAAGGCTTGGGAAAAGCCTTGGGGAGCAAGGCAATGGTCCCCCCACCTCTTCTTGGTCCTCTCTTAACTCTCTTTCTCCCCTTGACACTTGTTGCATTGTGATTGCATTTAATTAATTATTTAATTTAGAATTAAATAAATTAATGATTTTGCACATGATTCCACATTGATCATGAAATGGGATTCAAGTTCCTATTCTCTATAAATTCCCACTTGGTTGGGATTTTGAGAAAAACTCTTGAGTATAAAAGTAAAGGCAACTCCATTATTGAGTAACTCTTGAAATTCGTAAAACTCCAAGTTTATATTTGTCCGGGCCTCGACTAACCTTCGAGGCTTAGGACGCTCGGGTTGGGTTCGAGGGTACGATCCCGTCGGAGGCCTCATGTTTTCGAGGTTCAAGTAAGAGCTCATATTTGAGCGAAGCACGCGTCAAAGGTATAATCTTTTATCCTTTATTATGTTTTTAATTATGTTTTGCTTGTTAATTGCATTTATTATGGGGGCGGGTCTTGGCGGGTTTCATTCCGCGTAGTGTGGGTCACTACGAAACCCTATAGCGGTATCGGAGCCACGCTCCTTTTCATTGTTGCAATTATTTATTAATTAAGGTGTTTTAAAGTAAGATTTGAATTCTTGTTTTGCTTTTCTAATTAGATTAGAAGCTCGTTTTAATTAATTTTAAAACTCATATTTTAAATAGTGATTTTTGGGTGAAATCGACATTCTGAAACAGATTCAACTCTCTTTGAGGACTGTCCAGAAGCCAAATTAGAACCAGAATCCCAAGTTTTTAGGGTTTTTTCGTTTTTCATCGAAAATTTTAAATCTTTTTAAGCCTTGATTAATGCAAGCATTACAAGGTTAGATTAAATGTATTATTGCATCCCTAATCTACTGCTATTTTAATTATCCTTGAGCATAATTATGGAGTTATAATTAGTTCTTGAGTTGATATGCTATTTTTCACACAAACTTGATTTTTCACAATAATGCAAATAAATTGCATTAATGTGTGAATGTTTGATGTGAATGTGTAATTTAAAGTTCCTAAGTATGTTAAAGTGCTAATCTTTAAAGGTTTAAATGATTGGAACTCTAACCCGAAATTCCATATTGAACAAAGTTTGGATTTTTCATTTTGGTTGATTAAAATCCATGAAGTTCAAATACTTGTGAGTAAATTTTTTGATTAATCTTCATATTGGAAGATGTAATCTTGGTATTTTACACAAGTATGAAAGTTGGAAAATTTTATCATTAGATGGTTAATTTATTTTTCCAACTCTCATTTGTCAAATCCATTATTAATTTGCATATTGGCTATATTAATTATGAACATAGCTATTTCAATTTTAATCATAAAGGAAGACCAAAATTATTTCAAAAATAAATTTTTGGATGATTTAGGCTTGTGCACCGTTAAAATTGAATTTAATTAAGTTGGACTACTTGAGTGTCGGGATTATTTCATTTTTTTCCTTAAATTAATTCTAAAATAAATTTTGATTAATGTCGGGATTAAAATCCCGAGAATTGGCATGCAACTCAAGGAAAATACACCCAAGCGCCACCAAGGCTAGCCGGGCTGCCTAGCAGCTCATATGTGGCTGCCTAGGGTGCGCACAGGGGTGTGCCTTGAGGGGATGCTTTGTGGCATGGGAGTTGCGTGTTGTCGTAGTGCTAGGTGCGAGGCAGGGCTGCTGGAGTTGCTTTTGCGTGCTGCTGGGCAGTGAGGCAGCAAGCCCCAGCCAGCCTGTCATACTCTTCCAGGCACCAGCTAGCAAGCTAGCATGCGCAGCATGCGTAGCGAGCTGCTAGTGCTGGCTGGCGCAGCATGCTACGCTTGTCGTGGATGCTGGCACACAGCACAGCAAGCGCAGCACATGGGCTGCCTAGCAACCATGGTGCACACCCACCAAGCAATTGTGTGGGCTACTTTGCTTAATTTTTGAGCTATGTAATTTTGTGAAAATTTTGCCGTTTTAAATCATTTATGTAATGGGCCATTCACAAATAGTGAATGGGTGAATGAAAGATTGTTTTCAAAACAGGTTATTGAAAAAGGCAACTAGTAGGGCCCGACTAGGATAGAAAAT
Organism: Chenopodium quinoa; assembly: GCF_001683475.1. Taxonomy (NCBI): domain Eukaryota; kingdom Viridiplantae; phylum Streptophyta; class Magnoliopsida; order Caryophyllales; family Amaranthaceae; genus Chenopodium; species Chenopodium quinoa. The sequence continues at coordinate 1,751,781 of NW_018745054.1, forward strand.
ACGGACTGCGTTCCCTTATGTATTTTTGTAAATCTAAATACGGTCTACGAATCGTTAAGTATTTTTGTACTTTTAATTAATCTTAGTCGAACTAGCTAGTTATTTTATTTTGGCCAAGATGTTTCAAGATGGCGTTTCGAAGAAGACGAGCCAAGATGAAGACCCATGGAAATTAAAGATTTCAAGGGGTCATGCTAGTTGCCAAATGCATCAATTTATGCCTTATATATAAGAAATATAGGAAACAAGGAACAAAGAAATGAATGAGATTCCTTTTCTACGCTTGAGTTCATGTTATTATGGTCAACTTAGCAACTCATTATCTTCACAAGTATTGGATACTACTTGAGTGTTCCACTTTGAAAGTGACCTCAAACTATTGAAGACAAGCTAAGTTATTGACTTACAAGCATAGAATGAAGCAAGTAATGCTACATCAGCTGTAAGGTCACTTGTTTTTTTTAAAGTCCTTTTAAAACTAAGGCCGGAACAAGTAATGGTTATTGTGTTCCATAATCAGCAAATGATCCGTTTACACACGAAAAGACTCACATTCAAAAGTAAAAGCAATAGTTGCTAGGTTTACTTGAATGACATGGTCACATAAGCCATGAGTCAAGAATGCTTGATTATAAAAAAACATTTCCCAACCATAAAACTCACAAAGTTCAAATCATGGACATGATTTGTGTTCTAAACCCTTTAGCAATGTCACTAACAACAAGAACGTACTCAAGGCTCTATTAGATAGAATCTTGATAGGTGATCGATTCAGAATCGTTCTAATACAAGCAAGTCTTACTTGTTGAAATCGACAAACAAAGGAGCTATTGTGCTTGGTATAGACAATTGACTCCGAAAGCTAAAAGGAATTCATTACTTCAATGTCTCACAAGAATTTGCAAGAATATGGCTATATTCATCAAATGTGAGAAAACTGGACCTTTAGTAGCTCAATAGTTCAGTGAAGTATAGAATCGACTTGGCAAGATATCACAATGTCTAGCTAGATTAGATCGAGCGATGTTTTCTTAAGCCAAGTGTGATCACATCAAACTTACGAAATTGAAATTTCATAATGAGCTCCACAAAGAACATAGTGTTTCTTGACGGAGACCTCGATGCCATTTGGAAATGACTCGAATGATGATGGATCACATCCCTTCCTATAAAGTTCTTAAAGATTTGCACAAATGACTAAATGTTACACTAAACAAAAATGTCAAAGCTAAGAAAGGACACCATATTCAATTATGGATAGAAATAGTTTCTAGCGTCTTTTCAATCATATATGTCTAGGGCTCTTAGCTCAGTGGGAGTTCATTGACTCAATGGGAGCTAAGTTGCTAAATAAGGGCTAAGATAGCTCAAGAAGGAGCTAACTATTTGTTTCACAACGAACTTTTACCCAAAGACAATATACATGTCTCTTTGTAAGTATTCAAGTGAGACTACGGGAATTACCTCCACAACCTAATTGAGAACATAGTATTTGTTGCTCTAAATGGTGTCTTTCTAGAAAGTAACACCTTTTTAAAACGACAAGTGGGAGAAAAATCGAACTCGGCGAAGTTCGAGAGGACGAGTAACAGTGTCAACCTGATAAAACTGACAATCAAAATGCTTTAGAAGAAGTTGATAAGATTGGTCAAAATCAAACAGACAATGAAAATGCTCAACCTATTACCCCGTATAGGTATAGAATTCACCAAAGGCTTGGATTGAATCCTATAAATTTCTACTAAGTTAGAAATAAACCTAAGACTTACAAGCATACTATTCATCATTGGATGGTGAGGGAATATTGTCTTGTAAATTATCTACGACAAATCCAAATTCCAAATAAGTGTTAGAGACCATAAAATCCGAAATAGACTCCATGTTTGTAAATCATGTTTGGAACTTGTTTCATTTGCATGAAGGGTGACAGACCCATCAATCGCAAATAATTTTTCAAGGAGAAAACTGACAAATGTGGAAATGCACAAGCATACAAAGCTAGATTGGTTGAAAAGGATACAATTAATTCACGGCGTTGATTTTAATAAAAACATATTCACCAATCGGAACGCTAAAGTCTTTTCGTGATTGTTCTAGCAAAATTGCGCATATGAAATATGGCAAAAATACGAAACCGCCTTCCTAAAATTGGATTTTGGAAGAGACTATGGAAATAGTCTAAGGGTTTTGTAATTCTAAGTAATGCTAGATTTGAAAGCAAGCTCAAGAAATCCATTGTGGGATTAAATGAAACATTGCATGTAGAAATTGGAACATGTATTCTCATAAAGTCAATAAAAGGATTGGCTAATGGAGAATCATAGAAATTCTTATAAACAAGAAGTTTAGTGGGAGCAAGAGTTGATCTTGTATGGTCCAAACAAGAAGTTTGTGAACTCTATTGAGAAATGACTATCAAATACTAAATGCTTAGGTTTGAAAGGATTTTCTACAATGGACCAAGAAAAAGGAGATACTTAGTAAATTATGGGAATTAAGATCTATTGGATAGACTTAATAAAATGTTTAAACAAGTAGAGGAATTTACCGTGTTAAACATGAAGGACTTAAAAAGGCTTTCGACCCATATGTATAAAACTAAGTAAATGTTTGAAATAAGTATGAGCTGGGCAAATACTAAGTCAAACAAGAAAGACTCTAGTAGAGACTTTCAACCACATCACATAGCAAACGATTTAGCAAGACTCAGTAAAACTGGATGAGCTAAAATGTCACATGAACGGCACATATTGAGAATAAGTCTGCGATTAAAACCATCATGTATGCTATGATATGGAGTCGTCACTCAACTTACATGCTTAGAGCATGAGAACTATAAAATACCAATCAATCTAAATCTAAGTAATGAATCGTTAGATTATGGTCAAGAAAATCCAAGGTACTTTGATAAGTAAAAGGGGATAAGTTCTTGACGCATAGAAACAATTGCAATTTGAGAATTGATGTTGCAAGCACATCCTTAGCAAGGATTAGATCCATAAAAAGGAAACCGTTTATAAGCATGAGCTAGAATGCGTCGTGGCTTGAGAATGGTAACATGGACGCACGTCCATGTATAATGTGCGGAAATTTAAGGTAAATTTCCATAATCACAAGTGATTAGGGTCTCCCAAATCATTGTGAGCTATTCGGAATGAAATCCGAACAAAGCACCATCAGAATGTCTACTATAATATATGTTGAGAATATTGTTGCCTGGAAGGCAATAATAAGAAAGTGTGCAATGGAAAGTTCGTTGTCAAACGTTGATTGTAGGTTATCATGTTGAAGATCTCAAATCATGAAAATGAGTGGGAGCCATTTATCCTAAATCACAAACAATCCATAACACTCTCAGATTCTATCATCTTATTATGAAAATGTTCATTAATGAAGATGTTGAGATTTGCAAAGTAAATTGTAACTAAACCTATGGAAAAGGTGAACAACAACATTCACGTACAATTGCATAAAAGAAATCAATCATATTAAATATGGGTGTGATTTCTACAAATGTTCAATAAAGAGTATTACTCTTGAAACTTTTGAAGAAAACCATTTATCATAAGATGAAACATTGAAAAGTTTCATGGTGGAATAAAATTCTACTAATAAAATTCCATAAACTATTTGATTGTGGTTTAGAATAAAATAATGAGTCCATTTGATTTGTGAAAATATTCAAAACAAGGTATCAAAACCATGTCTTGGATAAAGAAACACCTGTTAAGTGAACATTGAATATTTAAATCGAAAATTATCCCTAATCGAGGTCATTTAACCGATGGACGATTAATGACCACTGGAGATTAGTGTGTAGTATGATTTACAACTCCGTTTTTTGTGCTGCAAGTATATGATGGTCATAAATCATTTGCACAGGTGCCAGTTTGGAACTAAACTGGATCGACTTATGAGAGTACTTTAAGAGATTAAAAATTGTCATAAGTACATTTCTCATTATAGCTATCGGAACTCGTTTCCTCGACCATGAGTATTGTGAAGTTTTCTTGTTTGAGTACTAGTCTCTTTGATGTTGTCTAACGTCTGTCGTAACTGGGGATCATAACGGGAATACTTAGGAGATTAGGTCCTCTTAGTAAGAGAAACTTACAATGCAAGACTGGGAATGTCCCCGTATTCACAATAGGGAACATGTTTTTATTGTTTACAAGGCCGCTCAAAGAGCGAGACTGTGAAAATTCATGGTCGTGCTCAGATGGATTTTAGAAATCATCTTCTAATTGACAGTCGCACTCGGAGATCGAGAAAGAATTCTGAACGTAATAAGGATGACGATGAATCTTACCTTATAGTTCACGAAGAGACATTAAGCGACATAGGAAATGGGCTATACATTGTATGCAAACTTGTCCGGAAGGAGAAGTGGGAGATTGAAAGGAATGGTGTCCTTCCAACAAGTGTATTGTTCTGATAGAGGGTTCAGAATTATTACAGAGCTAATTCTTTAGTAAGATCAAGTGATCGGAATGCCTAGTTGGAGGCCGCTTCCATCAGTAATATTAAGGTATAATAAATATTACAGCTTAATCTTAACTGAACCCTTCGGGTCGAACCCAATCCAACAACCGATCCGAGACGACGAATCAATTCGAAGGATTTAATGAGTCGTCGGAGTCTTACGAACAAAGACATCGGATATCGAGCCTAGGGCGTCGAAGCCGAGCGTCGCAAAATCACAAGCAACAAGTACGAGCAAAGCCGTAGCTAGGCTAGGCTAGCTCATCGCAAGCCTAGGCGCACCATGGTGTGCTAGGCGCGCCATGCGTGCTAGGGGCACTAGGTTGCCCATCGCAACACCAACTGCATGTGTACGTGCCTTCGCATGGCACAGCAGCACAGCAGCGTGCGCGCATGGGTGCCTAGGCACTATCGCAGCCCATCGCACCATCGCAGCACAAGCACAACATTATCGCATGGCTGGGCCTGTGCATGTGTGCTTGTGCTTGTGCTTAGTCTTGTCGCACCATCGCTGCACGCATCATAGCACCATCGCAGTGCTGGGAACTTGCGTTGGTGTGCGTGTGCGTGTGCTTATGCCTAGGGCCATCGCAGCATCGCAGCACCAAGCTTCGCATGCTTGTGCGTGTGGCTGGCGAGGCAAGGGGCCAGCATGTGTGGCTCGCTTGCAGCACGCCTGCTGGCTATGCGAGTATGTGCGAGAAGGGGTAGGCAGCAGCACCACATGTCTGTGCGTGTGTGTGTGTGTGCGATGGCCAGGCAGCAGCGCCCAGCACAAGGCGTGGCTTGCTAGCAGCACGCAAGTGATGGGAGGGCTGGGTGATGCGTGCTGTGCGTGCCAGCTTGGCATGCTAGGGTGGCTGTGCTTGCTGGCCAGCAAGGCAAGCAGCCAGCTCACCCAAATGCATTGTGGCGGTTTTGTGAGGGGTGGGGACCAAGGCTTGGGCAAAGCCTTTGGGAGCAAGGCAATGGTCCCCCCCACCTCTTCTTGGTCCTCACTTAACTCTCTTTCTCCCCTTGACACTTGTTGCATTGTGATTGCATTAAATTAATTATTTAATTTAAAATTAAATAAATTAATGATTTTGCACATGATCCCACATTGATCATGAAATGGGATTCAAGTTCCCATTCTCTATAAATACCCACTTGGTTGGGATTTTGAGAAAAACACTTGATTAGAAAAGTAAAAGCAACTCCATTGTTGAGTAAACCTTGAAATTCGTAAAACTCCAAGTTTATATTTGTCCGGGCCTCGACTAACCTTCGAGGCTTAGGATGCTCAGGTCGGGTTCGAGGGTGCGATCCCGTCGGAGGCCTCGTGTTTCCGAGCTTCAAGTAAGATCTCATAGTTGAGCGAAGCACGCGTCAAAGGTATAATCTTTTATCCTTTATTATGCTTTTAATTATGTTTTGCTTGTTAATTGCATTTATTATGGGGGCGGGTCTTGGCGGGTTTCATTCCGCGTAGTGTGGGTCACTACGAAACCCTACAGTTATTTGAGTTACTTGTAGACATTGTTCTACAATTGAAAGAATTTGAAATGAAAAACCATTCATATAATCAATAAGTTTGAAACTTAAAAGAGTTCATACAAATTTTCAATCTTATTGAACATTTTATCCACGCATTAATAATTTTTTCCCTTTTAGGCGAGAATAAAATGATTCCGAGATCCTAAAGATCAAGCAATGGTTAAGCATGCTTTGGCTTGTCTTAACATTAAATATCTTAAGGTAAGCAATCCAATTGATAATAGCTCTAAGCTACTCTCGGTTAGATAAAACGTCGCATCTAATGCATTCTTGACATTTTATCTCTTTTGCCACGACATCTAAGGACTCCTTACTTATATCGTTGAGCTTAACCGAGATCAACTTGTATACCTAGTATACCATACGTTCCTAGGGAAGTAGTGATGTCTCGCTTTGGCGTAGCCCATCACATACGCGCATTAGTACGGTAAGTGTTGTTCTTGGAACGACAAATTTTAGCTCAATATTTTATGGCACCTAGAGTTTCTATATTGGTTGATTTAAGGGAACTTAACTAATCATCACAACATTTGAAATCCTAAACATGCATCTGTCATTCACAATATATATAACAACAACAATGTATATATAAGGCACAAATTTGATGCATTTCGCAACTAGCATGACTCCTTGAAATCTTCAAATCTTCAAGGGCCTTCATCTTGGCTCGTCTTCATCGAAACGCCGTCTTGAGCATCTTTGCCAATATAAAATTACTAGCTACTACGACTAAGATTAATCTAAAGTACAAAAATACTTTACGTTTCGCAGACTGTATTTATATTTACAAAAATACGTAACGAAACGCAGTCCGTATTTTCTATCCTAGTCGGGTACCACTAGTTGCCATTTTTCTCATAACCTGTTTTGAAACAATCTTACATTCACCCATTCACTATTTGTGAATGGCCCATGCATTTTACGAGATAAAACAAGTAAACATGCAAAAACTAGTAACTAACTTAGATGGTTAATCCGATTAACGCACCTAATTAAAACTAGTCACAGTTGTTTAATAAATTATGTATTACTAAGGTGCAATTTGTACACGTAATTAGTTAAGATTCCAATAAATTCCGCATCCGACTTAATCAATCCAATTAATAAAGCCGGTTAACCCAAATTTGTCAAAATCGAAAAAATTTCTAGAGCCGGAAAAATCGAGGTCTAATTTCGTTAAAAAAATTACATAAATATTTTAAAATGGCAAAATTTTCACAAAACACGTAGCCCGAAATTAAGCAAAAAACAGCCCACTCGTATCCTTATGGGTTGCGCACCATGGCTGGCAAGCAACCCATGGGGTGTGCTTGATGCGTGGTGCTAGCATGCAGCGCCTAGCGTAGCATGCCACGCTGCTAGCACCAGTAGCCTGCCTTGCATGTTGCGCATGCTGGCGCCTGTCAGCAAGCGGCGGGCTGGCTGGGGCTTGCTGCCATGCTGCCCAACAGCGTGCCCAAGCACTCTAGCAACCTAGGCCACTGCCCATGCATCAACCCCTTGCATCCCTCGCCACACAGCAGCGCAACATCAATGCTTAGCCCCTGTGCGCACCATAGGCAGCCACATATGGGCTGCGTGGGCAGCCCGGCTAGCCTTGGTGACGCTTGGGGTTTTTGCCTCGATTTGCGTGCATTTTCTCGGGATTTTAATCTCGATTTACATGCAACGTAAAATTAATCTAAATTTGTTTTAGAATTAATTTAGGGCAAAAAAGAAAATAAAATAAGTCCAACTTAATTAAATTCAATTTTAATGGTGCACAAGCCTAAATTTTTAAAATTACCTTGGAATATTTTAGGTCTTTCTTGATGCTTAAAATTGAAAAAGCTATGTCCATAATTAATTTAGCCAATATGTAAATTAATAATGGATTTTGACAAATAGGGAGTTGGAAAAATAAATTAATCATCCAATGATAAAATTTTCTAACTTTTATACTTATGTAAAATAACAAGATTACATCTTCCAATATGAAGATTTTAATAAACCAAACATTAAAAATCAAAAATTAGTTCAACATAGGATTTAGGGTTAAAGTTCTGATCATTAAAACATTTAAACATTAGATCTTAAACATACTAGGAACTTAAAATTACACATTCACAACAAACATTCACACATTAATGCAATTTATTTGCATAATTGTGAAAAACAAGTTCATGTGAAAAGGAATTTATCAACTTAAGCACATATTATAACTCCATAATCATGCTTAAAAGATATTTAAGTTGCAGTAGATTAGGGACGCAATAATGCATTTAATCCATGCTAGCATTAATCAAGGCATAAAATATTTAAAATTTTCTTGAAAACGAAAAAAACCCTCAAAGAATGGGTTTCTAATTTGAATTTGGCTTCTAGACAGGTCTCAAAGAGGGATGAAACTAATTTACAACGTCAATTCCACCAAAAAAAACACTATTTTTGAGCCAAAATCTGAGTTCCCAGACCAATAATTGAAAAATACGAGATTAAAACTATTTTAAAAACGTACTTCTAATCTAATTAGAAAAGCAAAAACCAGAAATTAAATCTTCTTTAAAACACCTTAATTAATAAATAATTGCAATAATTAAAAAGAGCGCGACTCCGATACTGCTGTAGGGCTTCGTAGAGACCCACTCTACGCGGAAAGATACCCACCAAGTCCCGCCCCGATAACTAAAGCAATTAAAGCATGCAAAACATAATTAATACATAATTAAGAGAAAGAGGGATAAAGAATTATACCCTAGACGCGTGCTTCGCTCGCTAAAAGAGCTCTTACTTGAACCCCGCAAACGCAAGGTCTCCGAAGGCTCATACCCTCGAACACGACCCGATCGGCCCAAGCCTCGAAGGTTAGTCGGGGCCTGACCTAAAAAGATTGGTGTTTTACGAACTTTAGGTATTCTCAACAATGGAGATGCCTATATAGTTCCACTCAAGTGTGTGTTCTCAAAATCCCAACCAAGTGGGTATTTATAGCAAATGGGGACTTGAATCCTATTTCATGATCAATGTGGGATCATGTGCAAATTTACTAATTTATTTAATTCCAAAATAAATTATTTAGCAAATGCAATCGCAAGGCAACAAGTGGTAAAAGGAAGGAATAGGTTAGGTGAGGACCATTTCCCTTGGGGGGGACCATTGCCTTGCTCCCCAAGGGAAGCCTTGTGGCCTTGGTCCCCACTTCTCCCAAACTGCTCTTCATAAGGCAGCTGGGCTGGCAGCTAGCTAGCACGCCAGCACACCAGCCAACTCAAGGCGCCAGCACGCACTAGCCCTAGCACGCCCAGCATATGCGTGCTCCGTGCTGCTTGGCTGCTAGGCGCTGGGCGTTGCTAGCGTGTTGCTGTTGCCTAGCCAACGCACACACACATGCACAACCTTGCTGGCTGGTGCGTAGTGTTGCTGCCTACCCTCTCACACACACACACGCATAGCCAGCATGCGTGCTGCTAGTGAGCCACGCATGTTTTGCATTGCCTCGCTAGCCACACGCACTAACATGCTATTACTTGGTGTTGTGCTAGCGATGCACACGCACATGGCTACGCTGCCTAGTGTTGTGCTATGTGCTGCGATGGTGCGATGAGTTGTGCGAAGGCACACACCCACGCACTCACGCTAGTGCCTAGCACTTGCGATGGTGATGTGCTTGTGCGAAGGCACACACGCACGCACATACGCCAGTGCCTAGCACTTGCGATGGTGCTGTGCTGGGCGAAGGGCAGCGATGGTGCGATGGGCGATGCTAGGGCGCATGGCTTGCAAGCATATGCGCAAGCACCTAGAACGCCTTGCATGCTAAGCTTGCGATGAACTAGCGTAGCCTAGCACTCACATGGCTAGGCATATGTAATGCTACGGCTATGCTCGTACTTTTTGCTTGTGATTTTGCTACGCTCGATCTCGACGCCCTAGGTTCGATATCCGACGTCTGTGTTTGTAAAACTCCGACGACTCATCGAATCCTTCGGATTAATTCGTCGTCTCGGATCGGTTGTTCGATTGGGTTCGACCCGAAGGGTTCAGTTAAGATTAAGCTATAATATTAATTGTACCTTAATATTACCGATCAGAAGCGGCCACCACCTAGGCATTCCAATCACTTGACCTTATTGAAAAATTAGCTCCGTAATAATTCTGGACCCTCTATCAGAATAATACACTTGTTGGAAGGACACCATTCCTTTCATCTCTCTCTACAAACCCTAACTCCAAATAAAAAACCTCATCCTCTCTTTGAAACCAAACCGCCGCCATCACTTCTTCTTCTTTAGCTTCTCCCCTTGAATTAAAACTATGTAAACACTCAAATGGTAAAAAAAAAGGGCACTCTTAGATGATTTATTTCTTTCCCCTTAAATTGCTTGCTCTTTCTCCTATCACTTTTCTCAAGTTTCAGAAAATCGCCCAAGTCACTTGGATCGGAGATGGAGATGGAGATGGAGACGTACTATGAAAAAAAAATGCTCATAGCCATAAGAAGTAATATAGATACTAGTGGCACCAATCCGTTTGAATTGTGTAAATTCCTTCAATTTTTCAGGTCATATGGGTTTCATTTCATGATTTTTTACTTGGTGAAGTATTATTGTTTATGGAATAATTTATACTATTAGATCTTCAAGGCTGAAAAATTATTCTGTCTACTTTATTTCAGAGATAAATTTTGCTGACGGTCTTTGTCATTGTCGCCGAATAATTACTTATACTATTAGTTTTCCATTGTTATTGTCGATGTTTTGCTGTAATACAATTCCTTTGGTTAGATGTAAATTCAGATGAACATACATGCAGAGACGCAGATGGAGTACTGCATTTAGTTTGTAATATTGTTGCTTGTGAAGTTGTGCTTTCTTTCAATAATTTTTTTGTGCATCTCTTATTTTCTTTGTTTTTTATTTATTGAACTTATTTTCAAATAAGTTTTTTTGGTAGGATTCTTATATTGATTCATTATTCTGTATTTTTTTGTCAGATTTGCTTGATTTCATCTCACAAAATTCTCAAAGAGAGAGAATGGAGTACTTGAGCCTTATTGTTTTAATCGTAGTTGTAAATTTTAGTAACTTCAATATTATTTTTTTTTTGTTTATTTTGCTAGGATTTTATGTAGGTTGATTTTTATTTTTCTTTTTACCGCATCAACTTTAATTTAGCCCATTATTATGGCAGTGCTCTTGAAGTGTAACTACAATAATATACTTCCAATAGTATGATTTTTCCGCCAATTTCTATAAAGAATGAAAACGAAAATTTCAAAATTCAAATGGAAAGCACATCAAAGCAAAAATAATATTTAAACTTTTTTTTTACAAAAATAAAAGGCAAAGAGATCCGTTAATTGACATGATGGGTGTGTTTAATTCCACTAAACAGACCCCATATATTAAGTAACTAGTCTCTTTCCCTTCTAAGAAATTAATTTCAAAACATACATAACAGACCCTTTATCACTAACAACGGGTCTTTTGGTTTTACTTAACAAACCCCCCTTAATGAACGGGTCTCTTTATCCGTTTCGAGGCGGTCTCTCAAGCATTATTACAACGGGTCTCTTTGCCAATTTTTGTAGTAGTGAATAGTAGCCTTGTCAAGGCAGCAACTACAGTAGTAGCCTTGGCAAGGAGGAAATCTTTGTTCCTCATTGTGAGAAACATAAGCGTTTCTCATAATGACATTTCTGAAATTAAAGTGATGTTTTTCACTTCCTGGGATGATGAGTCGGATTCGCCTATGTGTTAATTTGCTGAGTGGTGCTGAGTGGGGACATCCTTGTGCCAATCTATTTAACGGATGGCGTTACATTGTTGAGGTTAGGAGGAAAAATATTCACACATCTTCACACATCACATCTTCACACATCTTCGAGTTGAACAGCTTCTAGACCCAATTTCCAGAAAAAGTTGAATTAGTAGGTAGTTTTATGTTCTCTTTCTTCGTCGCTTCTTCCAGTCGTGAGTTTCGTTCTGATCTAGGGACCCAATTTCCAGACCCAGCTGAAAAAATGCACATCTTTGAATTAGCAGGTAGTTTTCTGTTCTCTTTCTTCGTCGCTTCTTCCAGTCGTGAGTTTTGTTTTGTTCTAGGGTTTTGATGCGACAACATTTCATGAAATTGAATTCATAATTGCGACCGAAATCATAATAATTTTGAAAGTAATGGTATTATGAGGTTACATGCCTCTGTTAAAATGGGTGGTTTGAGGTTGCTGGAAAATGGCCAAATGATTTTGTTGAAAATGCAATTTATACTTTTTGATAATGTGTTGTCTTCGTATGCTGTGAAACAAATCCCTCTGTTGATTTGTGTTAATTTTTGAAAATTAGTTGTATTACTTTGTTGGTTGTTCAATTGGTTGGTTGATTTGTGTTGGTTGGTTGTATTTTTGTGTTGGGTTGAATTTGTGCTGTGAAAACGTGTTGGTTGGTTGATTAACTAGTTTAATTTGTATTGTAATTATGTTGGTGTTCTGTATTAATTTGTTTTGTAATTATGTTGGTGTTCTATATTTGAAGGGTAAATTATTTTTTATGGTGAAGACTGATATTATGAAAATTGTGTAGGGTTTCGTAGTGACCCTCACTACACGGAAAGAAACCCGCCAAGACCTGCCCCCATAATAAATGAAATTAACAAGCAAAACATAATTAAAACGCAATTAAGGATAAAATATTATACCTTTGACGCGTGCTTCGCTCAACTATGAGCTCTTACTTGAACCTCGAAAACAGGAGGCCTCCGACGGGATCGTACCCTCGAACCCGACCCGAGCGTCATAAGTCTCAAAGGTTAGTCGAGACCCGGACAAATAAAACTATGAGTTTTACGAATCAAGGTTTACTCAAATCAAGAGTTGCCTTTTAATTCCACTCAAGGTTGTTCTTTCCCAATACCAATGCCTTTGGTACTTATAGGGAAATGGACCCTTGATCTTCATTTCCCAACCAATGTGGGAGAATGAATAATTTTGATAATTAATTTAATTCCAAAATAAATTAATAATCAAATCAATCACAATGCAACAAGTGTCAAGGGGATAGAGAGAGAGTTAGGTGAGGACCATGAACCTTGGGGGGGGGGGACCATTGCCTTGCTCCCTAAGGCATGCTCCAAGCCTTTGGTCCCCACTCACCTAAAACCGCCTCAAGCAATGGGGTGAGCTGGCTGCTTGCTTTGCTGGCCAGCTAGCCCAGCCAGCCAGCATCCCCGCATCACCCCAGCCAGCATGTGCGTGCTATGCTGGGCAATGCTCGTGCTGCTGTTGCGTGCTATCGCTGGGCGCTGCTGCCTAGCCCCTCCACGCACACACTCGCATAGCAATCGCACTCATAGCCCCTCGCACTTCCAGTAGCACGCACATGCACATGCCTTCTCGCATAGCCAGCACAGCCAGGCCAGCATACGTATAGCCCAGCCAGCGCACTCACGCACGCAAGGCCTAGCATGCGTGCTTCTAGCAAGCCACACATGCTGGGCTTGGTGCTGGGCGATGGTGCACACACACTGAGTGAGGCTAGTGCTGCTTGCTAGCTTGCTTAGCTTGGTGCTGCCATGCGAGGGCACGCACGCAAGCACACAACTATGCGAAGGCTCGGTGCTGCATTGTGAGGCTGCTGGGCGATGTTGTACGATGGTGCACACGCACACGCACACGCACACACGCATGTGCCTAGCACTGCGATGGTGCTGTGCGTGGTGCTAGGGCTGCGATGGCGCCTAGGCACTCATGCCTCGCCTAGCACCATGGGTGCGCCTAGAACACACATGGTGTGTCTAAGCTTGTGATGAGCTAGCCTAGCCTAGCTACGTCTATGCTCGTACTTGTCGCTTGTGATTTTGCGACGCTCGGTCTCGACGCCCTAGGCTCGATATCCGACGTCTGTATTCGTAAAACTCCGTCAAATCATTAAATCCTTCTGATTAATTCGTCGTCTCGGATCGGTTGTTCGATTGGGTTCGACCCGAAGGGTTCAGTTAAGATTAAGCTGTAATATTAATTATACCTTAATATTACTGATCGGAAGCGGCCTCCACCTAGGCATTGCGATCACTTGACCTTACTGAAGAATTAGCTCTGTAATAATTCTGAACCCTCTATCAGAATAATACACTTGTTAGAAGGACACCATTCCTTTTAAATGGAAACTGAAGGCGTTATTAGAAGTAGTGAGGTTGGTGTTGGTGATTGTGGCAGTGTCGTTAAGTTTAGGAGTAACATTGATATGGAGGAGAAGGAGGGCAATGATATGGAGGGTATAGAAGACATAGTTGTTGCAGATAGTTGTGCTGAGGGTGTTGCTGTAGTTGGTGTAGTTGGTGTAGGTGAAGTTGACATGATTGTTAGGTATTTATCCCCCTTGAAAACAATTCATACGACTCACACTGTGGTTGGTAGCAACAAAATGCGTGTAATTGTTGAGGAGCCTAAGGAAGGGATGGTTTTCCGATCTTGGCAAGAGGTTGAAGCCTACTATAAGGAGTATGTTGAGCAGATGGGGTTTGGAGTGTTAAGGGTTCAAGGCGTAAATTCTAAGACGGCGGACAAACAAAGAATTGCAAACACGTGGAAGTGTGAGTGTTGGGGTAAACCCGACATGAGGGCTAGGAGGGAAGCAAACAAGAGGGCAAAGGCAATGGGTGTTGGAGGTTCAGGTGGTTTAGTTGATGGGGTTGTATGTGAGAATGAGTTAAGTCGTAGGAAGAGGGCTTCGTAAAAGTGTGAATGTGAGGCCCGTGTTTATGCTAAAGTTAATGAAGATGGCATGTGGGCGTTGAAGACCGTGCATTTAGTGCATAATCACAAGATTGATTCGGCAAATTCTAAACTTGTGAAGGAGTACCACATGAAGCAAATGACCTCAAAAGTGAAGAAGAAGTTGATGGATTTATGTGAGCAAGGTATACCAATTTCTCAAATACACGGTTGCATGGCGACCGAACGAAACGGTAACATGGCTCTCACCGTCAAAGATTTACAACATGAGGTGTACAAGGCTAGGCGGTTGAAGATGGTTAGAGGGGACTCGTTGGCAATGATGGAGTACTTTGAAAAAATGCAATCCGACAACCAAAATTTTTTCCATGCTCAACGTTTGGATGAAGAAGGGAGGCTTAAGCATGTGTTGTGGGTGGATGCAAGAAGTAGGGTAGCTTATCAGGACTTTGGTGATGTTGTTTGCTTCGACGCAACATACCTAACAAATGAGTACGAGCTCCCATGCGAACTTTGTTGGTGTGAACCACCATGGGCAATCATTGTTGTTGGGATGTGCTCTTGTTTCACATGAAGACTGCGATACGTTTGTGTGGATATTTCGACAGTGGCTGGCTTGCATGAACAACCGAGCTCCTAAATCCATTTTGAACGACCAAGCGGCAACTATGTGGAGGCCCCTAGCTGAAGTCATGCCAAACACAGTGCATCGTTGGTGCATATGGCATATCATGAGCAAGATCCCTAAGAAACTTGGCCAGTGTGCACGGTATGTTGTGATATTACTCCTGCCTTATAAATTTAAATTTGCTATGTTGAATACAAATATGCACAAGGGGGGCGGTGGGGGGGGGTTAAATTGGAGAGGATGAAAACTTTTTGCAAATCTCAAGATCTTGAGATCAGTTTCATAGGCAGAAAAAACTGATTCACTTATTATAACAGAGTCTTTGAAATTCAAGTCAAAGCTGATAGACAGGCTTTGACTTTTCAATAGATTGTAAAATTGCGAGTAAAATTGTTGTTCTGCTGTTATGTACTCTAACCTTTTTCATTTTTGTCTAGTTACCAAGAGTTCATCAACCCCCTTGGTGTATGAGAGCTTTGACCCCGAGGAGTTCCATACCCGATGGGCAGAGTTTGTAGTTGAGTATAAGTTGGAGGAAAATGAATGGATATAGAGCCTACACAAAGAGAGTTGTATGTAGGTGCCTGCTTACATGAAAGATTTTTTTTGGGCTGGTATGAAGACCACACAAAGGGTGGAGAGCATCAATCAGTTTTTCGATGGATATGTTAACCGCAAAATCAAACTACTTGAGTTTCCTCAAAAGTATTGCATGGCCTTGGATCAACGCGTTCGAGATGAAGTGAGTGCAGATGAGCGTTGCTCGAAGTACTTTAGGAGGTTGGTTAGTAGCTTCAAAGTGAAAAAAATATTTCAAAAGTTATACACAGACAACAAGTTTCAAGAAGTACAAAACGAGTGTACGAGAATGATGTATTGCAACGTCCGAGGAGAAAAGGTTTTGTCTGAAAACCTTATTCAGTATTCGATGGTCGATTGTGTATGGATAGTACCTCCCGGTGCTAGTGAGGATGTCGTTACAGATAGGCGAAGAACCTACAATGTTACTTTCTTTACAATGACAAAGGAGGTGCAGTGTGACTGTGGGAAGTTTGAGACAAGTGGCATACTTTTTAAACACTGTATTAGGATTCTCGATGAAAACTTGGTTGAAGATTTGCCAGAGAAGTACATTGTAGCCCGTTGGCAGAAGGACATACCCCGGAAGCACACTAGGGTGAAGGTGGCCTACCATGATCTGGGCGACACGGTCACTGTGAAGAGATTTAACAAAATTTGATAGCCCCTAGCACTCGTGGGCGGATTTTGGATTGCCAAACGGAGTTGGAGTTGCTAAGGTGGCTTACTCAAGGAAGAAAAGATGCTGCAAAGGAGAGGGCGCGCTGCTACAGGTAGCCGCGAGGGCGGGCCTCACAACCATGGGCGCGGACAGGGGGATCCTAAGCTACAGAGCAGTTTCAGGAGAGGGCGCGACTCAGAGGGCCGCGGGCGTGGCGAGCTGGGTTTTCCCAACTTCGTACCCACGAAGGAGAGGGCGCGGCAGCTTGACAGAAGAGGCCACTCCCATGCCCGTTTTCCTTGTTTTAACAAGAGACTATAAATAGCCTTTGGCTTGAATCTTCATCCATCCACTATTCCATTGACATCAAAAACACTTTGTAGAGAGAGAATATGAACATCTTTTAGAGAGAGAAATTATCTAGTCTTCAAGTTTCAATCTTTGTAATTAAGATATTCAAGTTTTCTTTAAGATTATTGCAACTATTTCATGTTTATCTAATCCTTCAACATTTATAATAGTAATCTCTTTTCCTTATTCTCTAGTCTTTAGTTTTATTGTTCTTGTTTGTGTTTTCTTCCATAAATTTCCTAGCTTTACTTGTTTTATTCACTAGTAGAAAAAATGAAATAGGCACCCCCCTTTCGCACCAGTTTTTGAAAACCGGTGTGCAAAGAAATGGGTGGGATTAGGAAATTAACCTTTCGCACCGGTTCCAACCAAATAGGTGCTAATTAAAAAAAAAAAAAAAAAAAAAAAAAAAAAGAGGGAAATAGATTTCGCATTGGTTCAAACCAAACCGGTGCGAAATATTGTATTAGCACCGGTTCAAACCGGTGCAAATTTTTTTTAAAAAAATCGCCCTTTAAGCTTCAACGTCTTTCTTGCCCCATGCTATTTTCATTTACACATTTCCCTCGTTTTTTCGCTCTTCTCTTCCACCATCTCCTAGGTTTCGCCTTACTCCATTGAAGTGGTTTCTAACCTTCTCACTTTCGTTGAAGCAGATGCATGCACCTCTTTCTCTCTCCATATATCTCCTCCATTGAAGGTTGTGCGCTTTATTCTCCATTGAAGTAGATTAAGAGATTTCTCACCTCCATTGAAGTAGCTTTAAGGTAAGTGTTTTTTGTGGTATTCGCAAACTATCAAATTCCTTCGCAATAAAGGGTTTTTCGTGGATTTGTTTTTTCAGTTTAGTAATTTTTAGGGTTCTTGTAATGTAGGTTTTGTCATTGAATTGGTGGTTGTAAGGGAGCAGGGAGTTTGGTGTTATTTGGTGATTAGGCTGCGGTGGTATTTGGTGGAAGAATTGGGGGTTGTAAGGGAGCTGTTATACCAGGGTCTATTGTATCAGAAGGAGCTGTGATAATAGAATGGGTTTGATTGTTCACGATTAATGGCTTAGGAGTTGTGGTTAGATTTTGAGCAGGGAAGGGAAACAACAGCTTTCTAGCCACTGATAATAATATCCTTAGCTTCCTCACATAGGTAAAATTGATGTTGTTTGTTTTTTGCTGGTTTTACGTAATGACTTTTAGAACTTCAATTGATGTACTATATCATTTTTAAGCTTTATCTGTCAAGTTATGCTCTTGATTGTTGTTTTAGATTTGGGGATTGTGGCATATCACCCTTTACAATTAAGGCATTAACTGCTGGCTATGAAGTGATGACTAGGGTTAAAGAAGATACACGTACTATCTGCTTATCTTGAGGG
Organism: Chenopodium quinoa; assembly: GCF_001683475.1. Taxonomy (NCBI): domain Eukaryota; kingdom Viridiplantae; phylum Streptophyta; class Magnoliopsida; order Caryophyllales; family Amaranthaceae; genus Chenopodium; species Chenopodium quinoa. The sequence continues at coordinate 1,770,097 of NW_018745054.1, forward strand.
TAGGTTACCGTCAAAGTTCTGGTCATGTTCTTGCTTTTGCAATTGCCAATGTGTGTGCTCAATATATGATAAACGAGGGACTTGCTGTGCCTGAGCTCTACCATCTCTTGGATTGATTTCAGCCAAATTTTCATGCCCTGGTCTATTCTTAGACCATTAGAGCTGTTAGAGGCATTGGTTAGAGCTGGTCTATTCTAGGAGTGGTGTGGAAGATAGTCTGCATTACTTTTATTAAGGTCTTATATTCCATTATTTTGACTGTCATGTTTTCTGTTGTATATTATTGGTTTGGTACAATAAAACATCATTATGTATTAATGTTTGATTCTTAAGTTGGTTTATTTGAATGAACGTTAATGTACTAAGCAAACCATGAAATACTTCCTAACTTTTTTTTTTGTTTTGTTTTTTTCTTTTTGTTTTTTTATAGATTCATATGTGAATTGAAGCACAAGTTTATTAGCTTGAAGACTGCATATTTAGCTCAAGTGGGAAGTTAGAAAGAATACATCCATTGTACTTGCTATATTGGTATGAATTATACACTTTACTAAGCTATATTTCTTTCTCTTTATTCATTTAATAAAAGTTTTTTTCATGTTATCACAACTTGTGTATTATTTAATGACAAATAGATACAACAATATGTGAAATGCTTGCATCATCATATGCCTAGATACCCGTTCAAGGCTTTCTCATTAGGAGAAAGTCTTGAATAGTCCCTGGTTGGGACTATTCTTGAACGTTCACTCTCACATAGGTGGTGAATGTATGTCTTTTTTTTCGATTTTAAGGAACATCTTGGCTTACCATTTCCTCACCCTGTTCTCTAGGTACATATGTGGGTAAGTAATTACCTACATCGTGTACTTAGAGAACTGGGGGGAAATGCTGCCGGATTTTCCTTAAAATTGGAAAGTCGACATACATTCACTAGTGAGATTACACGTTCAAGGATGGGTTAGGTTGGAGTGATAACGACCCTTTGGAAGTATATATGCATTTTTTTTATCTATATGAATGTTATATGCATGGTGTGTGTTTGAATTTGATTTACATATATAATAGATGTAGCAATTATACATTATTCATAATATGTTGCTATGTTTAGAGACAATTTACTTAATGGAGAAGGATCGTGGCTGGATGTATGGTAGACGTGATACATTGAAATTCTTTGATGGGGTTCAAGAGTTTTGCGAAAGTGCTTCATCTTATCACCGCAGAATGGGTGTCGATTGGCTCTATTGTCCTTGTGTTGATTGTGATAATGTGAAGGTGGTCAATAGTGTAAAAATAATTAGAGATCATGTAATTTGTCGTGGGTTTAGGGCTTAAATACCATGTGTGGATTTGGAACGGTAAAGAACGAGAGTAAAGTGGGAATGTTGATGGGAATGATGTGCATGATAGAAGCAATGAGATTCGTGTGGACGAGGAATACTGGAATGATGAACATATTATTGATAATGGTGATGAGGATGGATTTGAGGATGATCAGGTGGATGAGGTCGACGATGAAGGGGTGGATGAGATGATGCGTGATGTTGAAGGTGACGTGTTTGAGTCATTATCGGAGGCTTCTAAAAAGCCTTTGTATCTTGGGTGAAAACAATACTCCAAACTATCAGCCGTGCTAACACTTTTTAATATTAAGTCGAAGCATGGGTGGACGGACAATAGTTTTACTTCTTTGTTGACCGCGTTAAGTGAGATGTTGCCTGATTGAAAAATTAGCTCCGTAATAATTCTGGACCCTCTATCAGAATAATACACTTGTTGGAAGGACACCATTCCTTTCATCTCTCTCTACAAACCCTAACTCCAAATAAAAAACCTCATCCTCTCTTTGAAACCAAACCGCCGCCATCACTTCTTCTTCTTTAGCTTCTCCCCTTGAATTAAAACTATGTAAACACTCAAATGGTAAAAAAAAAGGGCACTCTTAGATGATTTATTTCTTTCCCCTTAAATTGCTTGCTCTTTCTCCTATCACTTTTCTCAAGTTTCAGAAAATCGCCCAAGTCACTTGGATCGGAGATGGAGATGGAGATGGAGACGTACTATGAAAAAAAAATGCTCATAGCCATAAGAAGTAATATAGATACTAGTGGCACCAATCCGTTTGAATTGTGTAAATTCCTTCAATTTTTCAGGTCATATGGGTTTCATTTCATGATTTTTTACTTGGTGAAGTATTATTGTTTATGGAATAATTTATACTATTAGATCTTCAAGGCTGAAAAATTATTCTGTCTACTTTATTTCAGAGATAAATTTTGCTGACGGTCTTTGTCATTGTCGCCGAATAATTACTTATACTATTAGGTTTCCATTGTTATTGTCGATGTTTTGCTGTAATACAATTCCTTTGGTTAGATGTAAATTCAGATGAACATACATGCAGAGACGCAGATGGAGTACTGCATTTAGTTTGTAATATTGTTGCTTGTGAAGTTGTGCTTTCTTTCAATAATTTTTTTGTGCATCTCTTATTTTCTTTGTTTTTTATTTATTGAACTTATTTTCAAATAAGTTTTTTTGGTAGGATTCTTATATTGATTCATTATTCTGTATTTTTTTTTCAGATTTGCTTGATTTCATCTCACAAAATTCTCAAAGAGAGAGAATGGAGTACTTGAGCCTTATTGTTTTAATCGTAGTTGTAAATTTTAGTAACTTCAATATTATTTTTTTTTTGTTTATTTTGCTAGGATTTTATGTAGGTTGATTTTTATTTTTCTTTTTACCGCATCAACTTTAATTTAGCCCATTATTATGGCAGTGCTCTTGAAGTGTAACTACAATAATATACTTCCAATAGTATGATTTTTCCGCCAATTTCTATAAAGAATGAAAACGAAAATTTCAAAATTCAAATGCAAAGCACATCAAAGCAAAAATAATATTTAAACTTTTTTTCTACAAAAATAAAAGGCAAAGAGATCCGTTAATTGACATGATGGGTGTGTTTAATTCCACTAAACAGACCCCATATATTAAGTAACTAGTCTCTTTCCCTTCTAAGAAATTAATTTCAAAACATACATAACAGACCCTTTATCACTAACAACGGGTCTTTTGGTTTTACTTAACAAACCCCCCTTAATGAACGGGTCTCTTTATCCGTTTCGAGGCGGTCTCTCAAGCATTATTACAACGGGTCTCTTTGCCAATTTTTGTAGTAGTGAATAGTAGCCTTGTCAAGGCAGCAACTACAGTAGTAGCCTTGGCAAGGAGGAAATCTTTGTTCCTCATTGTGAGAAACATAAGCGTTTCTCATAATGACATTTCTGAAATTAAAGTGATGTTTTTCACTTCCTGGGATGATGAGTCGGATTCGCCTATGTGTTAATTTGCTGAGTGGTGCTGAGTGGGGACATCCTTGTGCCAATCTATTTAACGGATGGCGTTACATTGTTGAGGTTAGGAGGAAAAATATTCACACATCTTCACACATCACATCTTCACACATCTTCGAGTTGAACAGCTTCTAGACCCAATTTCCAGAAAAAGTTGAATTAGTAGGTAGTTTTATGTTCTCTTTCTTCGTCGCTTCTTCCAGTCGTGAGTTTCGTTCTGATCTAGGGACCCAATTTCCAGACCCAGCTGAAAAAATGCACATCTTTGAATTAGCAGGTAGTTTTCTGTTCTCTTTCTTCGTCGCTTCTTCCAGTCGTGAGTTTTGTTTTGTTCTAGGGTTTTGATGCGACAACATTTCATGAAATTGAATTCATAATTGCGACCGAAATCATAATAATTTTGAAAGTAATGGTATTATGAGGTTACATGCCTCTGTTAAAATGGGTGGTTTGAGGTTGCTGGAAAATGGCCAAATGATTTTGTTGAAAATGCAATTTATACTTTTTGATAATGTGTTGTCTTCGTATGCTGTGAAACAAATCCCTCTGTTGATTTGTGTTAATTTTTGAAAATTAGTTGTATTACTTTGTTGGTTGTTCAATTGGTTGGTTGATTTGTGTTGGTTGGTTGTATTTTTGTGTTGGGTTGAATTTGTGCTGTGAAAACGTGTTGGTTGGTTGATTAACTAGTTTAATTTGTATTGTAATTATGTTGGTGTTCTGTATTAATTTGTTTTGTAATTATGTTGGTGTTCTATATTTGAAGGGTAAATTATTTTTTATGGTGAAGACTGATATTATGAAAATTGTGTAGGGTTTCGTAGTGACCCTCACTACACGGAAAGAAACCCGCCAAGACCTGCCCCCATAATAAATGAAATTAACAAGCAAAACATAATTAAAACGCAATTAAGGATAAAATATTATACCTTTGACGCGTGCTTCGCTCAACTATGAGCTCTTACTTGAACCTCGAAAACAGGAGGCCTCCGACGGGATCGTACCCTCGAACCCGACCCGAGCGTCATAAGTCTCAAAGGTTAGTCGAGACCCGGACAAATAAAACTATGAGTTTTACGAATCAAGGTTTACTCAAATCAAGAGTTGCCTTTTAATTCCACTCAAGGTTGTTCTTTCCCAATACCAATGCCTTTGGTACTTATAGGGAAATGGACCCTTGATCTTCATTTCCCAACCAATGTGGGAGAATGAATAATTTTGATAATTAATTTAATTCCAAAATAAATTAATAATCAAATCAATCACAATGCAACAAGTGTCAAGGGGATAGAGAGAGAGTTAGGTGAGGACCATGAACCTTGGGGGGGGACCATTGCCTTGCTCCCTAAGGCATGCTCCAAGCCTTTGGTCCCCACTCACCTAAAACCGCCTCAAGCAATGGGGTGAGCTGGCTGCTTGCTTTGCTGGCCAGCTAGCCCAGCCAGCCAGCATCCCCGCATCACCCCAGCCAGCATGTGCGTGCTATGCTGGGCAATGCTCGTGCTGCTGTTGCGTGCTATCGCTGGGCGCTGCTGCCTAGCCCCTCCACGCACACACTCGCATAGCAATCGCACTCATAGCCCCTCGCACTTCCAGTAGCACGCACATGCACATGCCTTCTCGCATAGCCAGCACAGCCAGGCCAGCATACGTATAGCCCAGCCAGCGCACTCACGCACGCAAGGCCTAGCATGCGTGCTTCTAGCGAGCCACACATGCTGGGCTTAATGCTGGGCGATGGTGCACACACACTGAGTGAGGCTAGTGCTGCTTGCTAGCTTGCTTAGCTTGGTGCTGCCATGCGAGGGCACGCACGCAAGCACACAACTATGCGAAGGCTCGGTGCTGCATTGTGAGGCTGCTGGGCGATGTTGTACGATGGTGCACACGCACACGCACACGCACACACGCATGTGCCTAGCACTGCGATGGTGCTGTGCGTGGTGCTAGGGCTGCGATGGCGCCTAGGCACTCATGCCTCGCCTAGCACCATGGGTGCGCCTAGAACACACATGGTGTGTCTAAGCTTGTGATGAGCTAGCCTAGCCTAGCTACGTCTATGCTCGTACTTGTCGCTTGTGATTTTGCGACGCTCGGTCTCGACGCCCTAGGCTCGATATCCGACGTCTGTATTCGTAAAACTCCGTCAAATCATTAAATCCTTCTGATTAATTCGTCGTCTCGGATCGGTTGTTCGATTGGGTTCGACCCGAAGGGTTCAGTTAAGATTAAGCTGTAATATTAATTATACCTTAATATTACTGATCGGAAGCGGCCTCCACCTAGGCATTGCGATCACTTGACCTTACTGAAGAATTAGCTCTGTAATAATTCTGAACCCTCTATCAGAATAATACACTTGTTAGAAGGACACCATTCCTTTTAAATGGAAACTGAAGGCGTTATTAGAAGTAGTGAGGTTGGTGTTGGTGATTGTGGCAGTGTCGTTAAGTTTAGGAGTAACATTGATATGGAGGAGAAGGAGGGCAATGATATGGAGGGTATAGAAGACATAGTTGTTGCAGATAGTTGTGCTGAGGGTGTTGCTGTAGTTGGTGTAGTTGGTGTAGGTGAAGTTGACATGATTGTTAGGTATTTATCCCCCTTGAAAACAATTCATACGACTCACACTGTGGTTGGTAGCAACAAAATGCGTGTAATTGTTGAGGAGCCTAAGGAAGGGATGGTTTTCCGATCTTGGCAAGAGGTTGAAGCCTACTATAAGGAGTATGTTGAGCAGATGGGGTTTGGAGTGTTAAGGGTTCAAGGCGTAAATTCTAAGACGGCGGACAAACAAAGAATTGCAAACACGTGGAAGTGTGAGTGTTGGGGTAAACCCGACATGAGGGCTAGGAGGGAAGCAAACAAGAGGGCAAAGGCAATGGGTGTTGGAGGTTCAGGTGGTTTAGTTGATGGGGTTGTATGTGAGAATGAGTTAAGTCGTAGGAAGAGGGCTTCGTAAAAGTGTGAATGTGAGGCCCGTGTTTATGCTAAAGTTAATGAAGATGGCATGTGGGCGTTGAAGACCGTGCATTTAGTGCATAATCACAAGATTGATTCGGCAAATTCTAAACTTGTGAAGGAGTACCACATGAAGCAAATGACCTCAAAAGTGAAGAAGAAGTTGATGGATTTCTGTGAGCAAGGTATACCAATTTCTCAAATACACGGTTGCATGGCGACCGAACGAAACGGTAACATGGCTCTCACCGTCAAAGATTTACAACATGAGGTGTACAAGGCTAGGCGGTTGAAGATGGTTAGAGGGGACTCGTTGGCAATGATGGAGTACTTTGAAAAAATGCAATCCGACAACCAAAATTTTTTCCATGCTCAACGTTTGGATGAAGAAGGGAGGCTTAAGCATGTGTTGTGGGTGGATGCAAGAAGTAGGGTAGCTTATCAGGACTTTGGTGATGTTGTTTGCTTCGACGCAACATACCTAACAAATGAGTACGAGCTCCCATGCGAACTTTGTTGGTGTGAACCACCATGGGCAATCATTGTTGTTGGGATGTGCTCTTGTTTCACATGAAGACTGCGATACGTTTGTGTGGATATTTCGACAGTGGCTGGCTTGCATGAACAACCGAGCTCCTAAATCCATTTTGAACGACCAAGCGGCAACTATGTGGAGGCCCCTAGCTGAAGTCATGCCAAACACAGTGCATCGTTGGTGCATATGGCATATCATGAGCAAGATCCCTAAGAAACTTGGCCAGTGTGCACGGTATGTTGTGATATTACTCCTGCCTTATAAATTTAAATTTGCTATGTTGAATACAAATATGCACAAGGGGGGCGGTGGGGGGGGGGGGGGGTTAAATTGGAGAGGATGAAAACTTTTTGCAAATCTCAAGATCTTGAGATCAGTTTCATAGGCAGAAAAAACTGATTCACTTATTATAACAGAGTCTTTGAAATTCAAGTCAAAGCTGATAGACAGGCTTTGACTTTTCAATAGATTGTAAAATTGCGAGTAAAATTGTTGTTCTGCTGTTATGTACTCTAACCTTTTTCATTTTTGTCTAGTTACCAAGAGTTCATCAACCCCCTTGGTGTATGAGAGCTTTGACCCCGAGGAGTTCCATACCCGATGGGCAGAGTTTGTAGTTGAGTATAAGTTGGAGGAAAATGAATGGATATAGAGCCTACACAAAGAGAGTTGTATGTAGGTGCCTGCTTACATGAAAGATTTTTTTTGGGCTGGTATGAAGACCACACAAAGGGTGGAGAGCATCAATCAGTTTTTCGATGGATATGTTAACCGCAAAATCAAACTACTTGAGTTTCCTCAAAAGTATTGCATGGCCTTGGATCAACGCGTTCGAGATGAAGTGAGTGCAGATGAGCGTTGCTCGAAGTACTTTAGGAGGTTGGTTAGTAGCTTCAAAGTGAAAAAAATATTTCAAAAGTTATACACAGACAACAAGTTTCAAGAAGTACAAAACGAGTGTACGAGAATGATGTATTGCAACGTCCGAGGAGAAAAGGTTTTGTCTGAAAACCTTATTCAGTATTCGATGGTCGATTGTGTATGGATAGTACCTCCCGGTGCTAGTGAGGATGTCGTTACAGATAGGCGAAGAACCTACAATGTTACTTTCTTTACAATGACAAAGGAGGTGCAGTGTGACTGTGGGAAGTTTGAGACAAGTGGCATACTTTTTAAACACTGTATTAGGATTCTCGATGAAAACTTGGTTGAAGATTTGCCAGAGAAGTACATTGTAGCCCGTTGGCAGAAGGACATACCCCGGAAGCACACTAGGGTGAAGGTGGTCTACCATGATCTGGGCGACACGGTCACTGTGAAGAGATTTAACAAAATTTGATAGCCCCTAGCACTCGTGGGCGGATTTTGGATTGCCAAACGGAGTTGGAGTTGCTAAGGTGGCTTACTCAAGGAAGAAAAGATGCTGCAAAGGAGAGGGCGCGCTGCTACAGGTAGCCGCGAGGGCGGGCCTCACAACCATGGGCGCGGACAGGGGGATCCTAAGCTACAGAGCAGTTTCAGGAGAGGGCGCGACTCAGAGGGCCGCGGGCGTGGCGAGCTGGGTTTTCCCAACTTCGTACCCACGAAGGAGAGGGCGCGGCAGCTTGACAGAAGAGGCCACTCCCATGCCCGTTTTCCTTGTTTTAACAAGAGACTATAAATAGCCTTTGGCTTGAATCTTCATCCATCCACTATTCCATTGACATCAAAAACACTTTGTAGAGAGAGAATATGAACATCTTTTAGAGAGAGAAATTATCTAGTCTTCAAGTTTCAATCTTTGTAATTAAGATATTCAAGTTTTCTTTAAGATTATTGCAACTATTTCATGTTTATCTAATCCTTCAACATTTATAATAGTAATCTCTTTTCCTTATTCTCTAGTCTTTAGTTTTATTGTTCTTGTTTGTGTTTTCTTCCATAAATTTCCTAGCTTTACTTGTTTTATTCACTAGTAGAAAAAATGAAATAGGCACCCCCCTTTCGCACCAGTTTTTGAAAACCGGTGTGCAAAGAAATGGGTGGGATTAGGAAATTAACCTTTCGCACCGGTTCCAACCAAATAGGTGCTAATTAAAAAAAAAAAAAAAAAAAAAAAAAAGAGGGAAATAGATTTCGCATCGGTTCAAACCAAACCGGTGCGAAATATTGTATTAGCACCGGTTCAAACCGGTGCAAATTTTTTTTTAAAAAAATCGCCCTTTAAGCTTCAACGTCTTTCTTGCCCCATGCTATTTTCATTTACACATTTCCCTCGTTTTTTCGCTCTTCTCTTCCACCATCTCCTAGGTTTCGCCTTACTCCATTGAAGTGGTTTCTAACCTTCTCACTTTCGTTGAAGCAGATGCATGCACCTCTTTCTCTCTCCATATATCTCCTCCATTGAAGGTTGTGCGCTTTATTCTCCATTGAAGTAGATTAAGAGATTTCTCACCTCCATTGAAGTAGCTTTAAGGTAAGTGTTTTTTGTGGTATTCGCAAACTATCAAATTCCTTCGCAATAAAGGGTTTTTCGTGGATTTGTTTTTCAGTTTAGTAATTTTTAGGGTTCTTGTAATGTAGGTTTTGTCATTGAATTGGTGGTTGTAAGGGAGCAGGGAGTTTGGTGTTATTTGGTGATTAGGCTGCGGTGGTATTTGGTGGAAGAATTGGGGGTTGTAAGGGAGCTGTTATACCAGGGTCTATTGTATCAGAAGGAGCTGTGATAATAGAATGGGTTTGATTGTTCACGATTAATGGCTTAGGAGTTGTGGTTAGATTTTGAGCAGGGAAGGGAAACAACAGCTTTCTAGCCACTGATAATAATATCCTTAGCTTCCTCACATAGGTAAAATTGATGTTGTTTGTTTTTTGCTAGTTTTACGTAATGACTTTTAGAACTTCAATTGATGTACTATATCATTTTTAAGCTTTATCTGTCAAGTTATGCTCTTGATTGTTGTTTTAGATTTGGGGATTGTGGCATATCACCCTTTACAATTAAGGCATTAACTGCTGGCTATGAAGTGATGACTAGGGTTAAAGAAGATACACGTACTATCTGCTTATCTTGAGGGTAGGTTACCGTCAAAGTTCTGGTCATGTTCTTGCTTTTGCAATTGCCAATGTGTGTGCTCAATATATGATAAACGAGGGACTTGTTGTGCCTGAGCTCTACCATCTCTTGGATTGATTTCAGCCAAATTTTCATGCCCTGGTCTATTCTTAGACCATTAGAGCTGTTAGAGGCATTGGTTAGAGCTGGTCTATTCTAGGAGTGGTGTGGAAGATAGTCTGCATTACTTTTATTAAGGTCTTATATTCCATTATTTTGACTGTCATGTTTTCTGTTGTATATTATTGGTTTGGTACAATAAAACATCATTATGTATTAATGTTTGATTCTTAAGTTGGTTTATTTGAATGAACGTTAATGTACTAAGCAAACCATGAAATACTTACTAACTTTTTTTTTTGTTTTGTTTTTTCTTTTTGTTTTTTTATAGATTCATATGTGAATTGAAGCACAAGTTTATTAGCTTGAAGACTGCATATTTAGCTCAAGTGGGAAGTTAGAAAGAATACATCCATTGTACTTGCTATATTGGTATGAATTATACACTTTACTAAGCTATATTTCTTTCTCTTTATTCATTTAATAAAAGTTTTTTTCATGTTATCACAACTTGTGTATTATTTAATGACAAATAGATACAACAATATGTGAAATGTTTGCATCATCATATGCCTAGATACCCGTTCAAGGCTTTCTCATTAGGAGAAAGTCTTGAATAGTCCCTGGTTGGGACTATTCTTGAACGTTCACTCTCACATAGGTGGTGAATGTATGTCTTTTTTTTTCGATTTTAAGGAACATCTTGGCTTACCATTTCCTCACCCTGTTCTCTAGGTACATATGTGGGTAAGTAATTACCTACATCGTGTACTTAGAGAACTGGGGGGAAATGCTGCCGGATTTTCCTTAAAATTGGAAAGTCGACATACATTCACTAGTGAGATTACACGTTCAAGGATGGGTTAGGTTGGAGTGATAACGACCCTTTGGAAGTATATATGCATTTTTTTTATCTATATGAATGTTATATGCATGGTGTGTGTTTGAATTTGATTTACATATATAATAGATGTAGCAATTATACATTATTCATAATATGTTGCTATGTTTAGAGACAATTTACTTAATGGAGAAGGATCGTGGCTGGATGTATGGTAGACGTGATACATTGAAATTCTTTGATGGGGTTCAAGAGTTTTGCGAAAGTGCTTCATCTTATCACCGCAGAATGGGTGTCGATTGGCTCTATTGTCCTTGTGTTGATTGTGATAATGTGAAGGTGGTCAATAGTGTAAAAATAATTAGAGATCATGTAATTTGTCGTGGGTTTAGGGCTTAAATACCATGTGTGGATTTGGAACGGTAAAGAACGAGAGTAAAGTGGGAATGTTGATGGGAATGATGTGCATGATAGAAGCAATGAGATTCGTGTGGACGAGGAATACTGGAATGATGAACATATTATTGATAATGGTGATGAGGATGGATTTGAGGATGATCAGGTGGATGAGGTCGACGATGAAGGGGTGGATGAGATGATGCGTGATGTTGAAGGTGACGTGTTTGAGTCATTATCGGAGGCTTCTAAAAAGCCTTTGTATCTTGGGTGAAAACAATACTCCAAACTATCAGCCGTGCTAACACTTTTTAATATTAAGTCGAAGCATGGGTGGACGGACAATAGTTTTACTTCTTTGTTGACCGCGTTAAGTGAGATGTTGCCTGATGGGAATGAAATTCCTAAGTCTTACAACGCAAAGAAGCTCATGTGTCCATTTGGTTAGGAGTATAAGAAGATACATGGATGTCCTAATGATTGTATTCTTTATCGAAAAGAATATGAACAATTGGAGGAGTGTCCACGATGCAAAAAGTCGCACTACAAGCGCATGAGTTGCAATGCTGGTACGAAGGGACCTCCTGCTAAGGTGTTGTCGTATCTTCCCATTATTCCAAGGTTTAAGCGTCTATTCTCAACACCAAAAGACGCTAAAAACTTAAGGTGGCATGCAGAGGGAAGAAAGAAAAACAGAATGCTGAAGCATCCAACCGACTCCTCGCAATGGAAGAACATTGATTTGAAGTTTGGGGAATTTGGTGATGAAGTCAGAAATTTAAGGCTTGGGTTGTGCACGGACGGGATGAATCCTTTTGGCACTCTTAGTACCCAACATAGCACATGGCCGGTACTTTTAGTGATCTACAATTTGCCTCCTTGGTTGTGCATGAAACGGAAATACGTAATGCTTTCACTTTTGATAACGGGGCCAAGGCAACCTGGAAACGACATAGATGTTTATCTTGCGCCACTTGTTGACGATTTGAGAAAGATGTGGGACGAAGGGGTTTCCGTTTTTGATGCTCATAAGAATGAGATGTTCACATTGCGTGCAGCTCTTATGTGGAATGTTGATGATTTTCCAGCATATGACAACTTGTCTGGGTATAAGAACAAAGGAAAAAAAGCATGCCCCATTTATATTGATGAAACACCAAGCATCCACCTTGATCATTCTCACAAAGAGGTGTACATGCGGACTAGAAGGCTGCTTAGGCGCGATCACCCGTACCGTAGGCAGAAAAAGGCTTTCGATGGGACAGTGGAAGAGGGGACTGCGCCTAGGCCGTCGACTGGTGAGGAGGTTTATGATCGAGTTAAGGGTATACGAACAGTATTTGGGAAAACAGAAAAAGCTGCAGACTCAACTGCTCTCTTTAAAAAAGAAACAATCTTTTTGAAGCTTATGTACTAGAAAGAACATGATGTTAGGCACTGTCTAGATGTAATTCATATAGAGAAGAATGTGTGTGATGCTCTTGTGGGAACGCTGATGAATATTCAAGGCAAAACAAAGGACGGTAAGGGTGCATGGTTAGATTTGAAAAAGATGAGGGTTCGTTCAGAATTATGGGCTGAGGAAAAGGTTATAAAGGGAACGGAACAGGAAAAGGAAACTGAAATGAGCTCGAAAAAAGGAAAGGAGAAGAGCAAGGGAAAGGGAAAGGCCACGGATGCGTTGAAGAAGAAATATGCGGGAAAAGCCAAGGATGACAAGGCTTATTTACCTCCGGCTTTCTACACATTGTCAAGGGTAGAAAAACGGATGTTTTGTGCATGTCTGTACGACATTAAGGTTCCATCAGGGTACGCATCTAACATGAAAATGATTTGTATCCTTAAATGGAGAATTGAAGCTGACAAGTATGAAATCCCATGATTGTCATGTTCTGATGCAAGTATTTCTACCAATTGCAATACATGGTATTTTACCAAAGCACGTGAGGGAAGCTATTACAAGCCTGTGTTCGTTTTTCTATACAATATGCAGCAAAGTGCTTGATCCTTGTACACTTGTTGCTTTGCAGGCGGATGTGGTTGCGACTTTGTGCAAATTTGAGATGTACTTCCCACCTTCATTTGGTTCGTGAGATTAAATTGTGCGGTCCAGTGTTCATGAGGTGGTGCTATCCTTTTGAAAGACACATGGGTACATTGCAAAATAAGGTAAGGAATTGGGCTCACCCGGAAGGAAGTATGATTCAAGGGATCGTGGGTGAGGAGATTCGTAATTTTGTGGCTGACTATATAGCCGTTGCTGAACCTATTGGTCTTCCTACTTCTCGACATGAAGGGAGACTTGATGGTCAGGGCACAATCGAGTCAAAACGAATGTCACCTGACCGAGATAAGTTCTTACAAGCACACTTGTACGTGTTGCATCATGTTGCAGATGTTCACCCATACTTAGATGAGCACATGGCTAGTTTGCGTGATGAATTCCTATCGAAAAGTGAAAGGGCATTGATGCAGTTGTATAATAAGAGGTTTGTGAGTTGGTTTCGTGATCGAGTGATGGGTAGAATGGATGAGAGTGTCACTGATACAGTAAGGTGGCTTGCTTATGGTCCTAGGGATGATGTTCGCTCATTTGAGGGATATGACATAAATGGGTACACTTTTTGGATTGAGCGTCAAGATTTTAAATCTTCCTCGACCCAAAAAAGTGGTGTAAATGCTTGTAGCATCATTAAGGGAGTTGTCATACTATGGTCGAATTCAAGAAATATGGGAGCTTGATTATTTTAACTTCACGGTTGCTCTTTTCCGGTGTAAGTTGGTTGATAATATCAGGCGTAACGTCAAATATGATGACTTTACTCTTGTAGACCTTGTCCATCTGAATGATAGTGTGAAACCATTCATCCTTGCATCTCAAGCTAAGCAAGTGTTTTACATAACTGACCCAGCCGATTCAAAATGGTCTATTGTGCTAGCCGGCAAAAGAAGAATCTTAGGCATTGGAGATGTCGAGGATGAGGAAGAATATGATGCGTTTTATGACTCGGCACCTTTCACTGTTCCTAGACCTGTTGTAACAAATGACATAGATGACCAAGCCAACTATATGCGATTAGACCACAACAAAGGAATCTTAGATAGAGGTATTATTTTTCAGCAATTTTGAAATTGTAGGCGTTGAAAGTATTATGGTTAGGTGAAATTGAATGAAAGTGTTAACTTACTTGCCCATTTTTCACATTTTCTTTTAAATGAATGAAGTAACTTTTAAAACATTTGAAATATGGAATAAAAACGACCTACACTTGCCCATTTTCTATGTTGATTTGTATTATAATTCAGCAATTTATATTTAATTATAACTTTACCTTAAAAATTTATTTATATTACAACTAATAACGTGTTATGTTTGTAATGGCAGGTGTTTACATCTCATGGTGGACGATCAGGACCGTATTTGTGTCGAGGATGTAGAGGATGATGATGATAATTCTCTGAGGATGAGGACGAGCTGTATGATGTGAAGAAGGAGACTGAGGTAGAAGATCAGGCTTAGGATGAGTTGGAACGTAGGCTTGATGACTTTGAAATTTCAGCTGAACGAGCGCCTCTTATCGATAATGCAGTTTCTAAGACGGTTGGTGAGAATCATACTTCCCACACTTAAAGCCAAGGAAAAAGTGGAGGGGGGTGAAGGCACCGGCTAAGAAAAAGGCGAGGGGTTCGACCACAATTTTCAAGAAACCCTTCGGTCCCATGGTACTGGAGTATGACAAGGTAGGCCAACCTACAGGCAAATGGCGTCGTCAATATGCTGTTCACGTTGGCATTTGTGCGCGCAAAATCCCCATTATTCTTGGTTGGCGGGAAGTATCTCCAGGATTAATTGACACATTTTGGAATGATACAAGGGCAAGTATTTTGTTTGCACATATACACAATTATAAAGACCTTCACTTTATTGTTATTTAACAGGGAAAACTAATAATCGCTTTTATTTGTGCTTGCAGAGTCTATTTAATATTAAAAATGATGCCGCCAAGTGAAGGGTGTTTAAATCTTTACTAGCGGAAAGATTCAGAGGCTTCAAGACCACCTTAGTTTGTGGGTGGATCAGAAAGACAGTTGTGAGAAAACCAAAGAACAAGAAAGGAGGTCGCAATGATGATGAAGTCATCGAGGAAGAGCAACTCCCATGGCAAAAATGGCCAAGTGTATCGAAGGATGATTGGGAAGCTTTCATTCTTCAAAAAAGTAAAAAGGAAGCAATTGTAAGTTTAAGTAATTCTGATGACAATTGTGATTTACTATTAACTCTTTTTTAAGTAATGATACTAACATGTCTAATTATGTAGGAACTGAGGGAGCGAAATTCCAAAAACGCATTGTAGAGGCAATACACCCATCGCATGGAGTGTAAGACATTTGGTGAATGGAGGGAAACGTAGGTCAAGGAGGGAGTATACCCCACTGCGCTTCTAGGGTCCTCCAAAGAACCCTCTGACTCCACGACCACTACGTTGGTGAGTCGTGCTGGCAATTTCATTTGTTCTCGGCATTCGCGTGACAAGAAAACCGGAAAATGGGTCATCAAGGCTCCGGAAACCAAAGAAAAGGCAGATAAACTCGTAAGCAAATATGAACTAGTGAACTTTATGAAGCTTTTGCATAAATATCACTTTACAAAAACATTAACTTGATGTTGCCTTTTCGTTTTTGCTACAGCTTGAGTACACTGAAGAACTAGTTGAAGGCAAGCTCGTCCCAACAGTAGAAAAGGACCCTTTCACCGTGGCTTTGGGAAAGCCCTACCATCCAGGAGGGGTATTAGGTGCGGGAGGGACCTTGCTAGGATGGGAAAAGGTGATGGGTCAAGAATATACCAAATTAGGAAGATCCCGAGCAAGTGTGAACTCCCCACATGACTTGGATGCCACGGTGGCATCAATCAAGGAACAAGTGTGCAACGAGATGCGAAGAATTCAATGCTTGGGCGAAGCAAATGAACTTGCCGGGCTTGCCTTTCCCCTCGACTACACCGGTGGACTTATGTAGTCACCCACAAAGACAAGGAGATGATGAGATACATGGAGACGATGATGAGATACATGAGGTAGTCTCATATCCATTAGTTTTTTCATATTGAGTTACGTGAGATCTAAGGTGGCATTATTAATTTACTATTGCAGGTTGGTACTCCTACACATGCGGACTCGAGGGAGCTTCATAATCCAACACCTCATGAATTTCCAGATTTACAAGTGATTTGTTTAGTTCTATGTAAATGTTCTCGGTTATATTGGAGGTGTTTGAGAGAGTGACCATTGTATTACTTGCATAACGATTGATCGGGAAAGGAGATGTCTGAGGTGATAATATTAATTCTGTCAAGTTTCTGTGCTGCTTCTGTCTGCGTTTTCTGTGCTGTTTCTATGCTGCTTCGGTCTCACCGCTGTGTCTATGCTGCTTCTGTCTCACTACTGTTCCTATGCTTTCTGCCTGCTGCTATCTGCTTGTTGTCTACCTGCTGTCATGCTTGCTGTTTCCGTGCTGTCATGCTGTCATGCGGCTATCTGCCTGCTGCCTGCCTGTTGTTTGTCTTTTGCCTGCCAGCTGTCTGCTTGTTGCATGCTTGATGTCTGCCTGCTGTTTTCCTGTTATTTTCGTGCTGCTGTTGTCTGTGGATTTGTGTGTTGCTGTTTTTGTGGCTGTTTGTGTTGCTGTGTGTGACTGTGTGTGTTGTTGTTCTTTGTGGCTGTGTGTGTTGCTGTGTGTTGTTGTGTGTGTTGCTGTGTGTGTTGTTGTACGGACGTTTTCGGTAATGAAATTTCTTCTTCTAAATTGGTGTAGGAAGAGACCCATTGTGTACTTCTACACCCGGGGCTATTAAACAATGGAGCTTTGGAGTTGGTTGCGTATGGTAGTGCACAACAGACCTGTGGTATGGTCCATTTACGACCGCTTAGGCCACAACATTACTCGGTCGGGATCAATTTTGTGATTGCGGGGTTCGAGTACATCCTAGTACCGGTGCCTGTAGAGGAGGATGGGATTAGTACACTCTGGGAAGCAAAAGGTAGATTTATGCAATGGCCATGTGCTTGGGTAAGGTTGATCAACGAGGTAAGATTTTTGGTTCACTCTTTACTTTATGCCCAGTTGTCTTCCCAAGAGTTGGATGGATTGATTTTCTAACCAATTGCATGATTTGCTTTATCAGATTTCAAAGAAATGCCAAACTTCAAAGAGAAGGAGGGTCAAGCAGCCTAAAAGCATTGATCAACCTGTGGCAAAGAAGAGGAGTGAACAACGGTCATAAAGTGAAAAAGCGTTGAAGAAGAACTCTTCGAGAGGTTTAGGTATGCAAGCCACTCCACTTGTTGCAGACACGGTCCTTCAATTTCTCTCTAATGATTTAACTTATCTACACTACCGTGTTTGTATGTTGCCTAGTGACACTCCCGTTCAAGATGCACTACCCAAGGCATTGTTCCACTATGATGACGATGCAACTGCATGGCTCAACAAAGAAGATGTGAAGGAATTTCTAAGTGGTTCAATGCTTAACATTTCCCTCATTCAAACATTCATGAAATAATTCAATGCCGCTCAAATTATGTTATTCAGATTAGTGGTGATTGTCGTTTATATTTCTATTAATATTCTATTATCATGCATGCAGAGCACTACAGGAGCACTTACGTGACGTTGATTCTCTGTGTCAAGTAAGGTCCCCGAGCAGATCTCCACTAAGAGAATCTTAGGCTACCACCCTGACGTGTTGTACTATGTTGAACGGAGTATCAAGGAATTAGTGCGTGCGGGAGACAAGTTCGTATTCGCCCCATGTTATGAGGAGTACGTCTATTCATGTCAAATTCATTTGTTTCCCCTGCTTATAGGTTGTACATGGCTAATTATTGATTTGTTTGTCTATTGTGAATTTGTTTATTTTGGATTGGACCCTGCTGGTGACTTGTGTTTCCAGTAAAACAATATTCCTTTTTAATTCAGCTTGATTGCCTCATCCAAAAAGGCTCTTGGTGAATTCCATACTGCAAAAGTAAATAAAGCTATCCTAGTGTTGATTATCATTACCTTACTCATTTATTAGGCATACTAATCAAATTTGAACTTACTTTTCTGTAGCTTGGAGGCAACCACCACCCGGATTTGCTCACCAAACCCAACAATGGAATCAACAAGCTCAACAGCCATACAACTCCAACCCCCAATACCAAAACCCACCTCCATTTTAAACCCTAAACCCAAGAGGAAACTACCCAAGAAACAACCAACACAATAATCAAAACCAATACCACAATAAAAATCATGCGGCTCAAAGGAGTCAAGAGCAAGCATCTTAACCCAATTATACTCAAACCAAAATTCTTCAACAACTTCAAGTCATGAATCAACAAATGCAAGAGGTCAAGGCTCATAACGTGATGGTTGATTCACAACTAGCTCAATTGGCCGAGAGAGTTCCTTTCAACTCACCTTCTACTCTACCCAGACAATCACAAACTAACCCTTCTAACATTGTGAAACCCGACTCTTGCAAGGCAATCACATTGAGATCGGGTATGTCCTATGAGAGTCCCAAGAAAGAGGATAGTGAGGAAAAGCAGGAAAGAGAACAGAGTGTGAGTGAAGACAAGGAAGTTGAAGAAGAGAAAGTTGTTGAGAAAGAGAGAAGTATGGAGAAAAAGAAGTCAGAAGATGTGGTGACATCTTCAACTCTTAGTGAGGCTAGGAATCTTGATGGACTAGTTCCCTTTCCTGGTCGACTTACGGAAAGGATGTTAAATGACAAATTTGCAAAGTTCCTTAGTGTGATGAAGAACTTTCACATAAACCTCCCTTTCATTGAAGTTGTCACACAAATGCCTTCATACTCCAAGTTATTAAAAGACAATCTCACCAACAAGAGGAAGCTTAATGATGAGCTTATCACTCTCCCCCATCAAGTGAGGGCACTTGTTCAACATAAGATGCCCAAGAAGCAAAAGGATCCAGGAAGTTTCACTTTGCCGGTAAAGATTGGGAACATGGAAGCTAGGGGTGCCTTGGCCGATCTTGGAGCAAGTGTTAGTTTGATCCCTCTATCCATTGCTCAAAAGCTTAATATTGAAATGATCCCACAAGAATAACTATCCGATTAGTTGACCGTTCGGTGAAGCTACCTTGTGGTGAGCTTGATGATGTCCCTATTCAAGGTGGGCATATTTATGTGCCTTGTGATTTTGTAGTGATTGATATGGAGGAAGATGTTGATACTCCTTTGATTTTGGGTCGTGAAGCTCTCAAGACTTTGGGGGCGGTTATTAATTGCAAGAACAACATCATTAATTGTGAGGTAGCCAATCAAAAGATTGTTTTTGAGTTCTCTAAGCTACTCAAGACTTCCATGGTTGAGAAGTTCTATAGGGGTGATGTTGTTAATGAAGAGTAAGATCGCTTGGGAAGGGTTATGATGAGTCCTCAAGATCCAATGGTTGAAGCTCTTACGTGCAAGGAAGAGTACCACTCTCAAGAAGCAAAAGAGTTTGTCATGGCCATTGAAGAAGCTAAAAAGGAGGAAGAGAATGATCCTAGGGATGATGAGCTCGAGCTAGCGGAGGAGAAATTGGAGAAGAGTTCCAAGCCTCCTCCTAAGGTAGAACTCAAACCCTTTCCCCCCTATTTGAAATATGCTTATCTTGGAAATGAAGGGGAATACCCTATTATTGTCAATGCTACCCATGATGGTCTTGATTTGGATAAATTGCTTGATGTGTTGAGAAAATATAGAGATGTGATAGGGTATAGCATTGATGATATCAAGGGTATTAGACCTTCTTTGTGCATGCATCGTATTCACCTTGAGGATGATCAATCCAAGAGGTTATCAAGAAAGAAATCTTGAAATTGCGTGAAGCGGGCATAATCTATGCTATCTCTGATAGCAAGTGGGTTAGCCCGGTGCACGTGGTTCCAAAGAAAGGTGGAATGACCATCGTTAAGGGAGAAGGAGGATAGGAAATCTCCACTCGGACGGTGACCGGGTGGAGAATGTGCATTGATTATAGGAGGTTAAACAAAATTACAAAGAAAGACCATTTTCCTCTCCCCTTCATGGACCAAATGTTGGAGAGACTCTCCCATCATGCTTTCTTTTGCTTTTTGGATGGATACTCCGGGTTATTCCAAATCCCTATCGATCCAAATGATCAAGAGAAAACTACTTTCACAAGTCCATATTGAAAATTCGCATACCGAAGAATGCCATTCAAGTTATGCAATCCTCCTTCAACTTTCCAACGATGCATGACTTCCATTTTTTCTGAAATTCTTGAAAATGAAATTGAGGTTTTGATGGACGATTTTAGTGTTGGTGGCTCGTCTTTTGAAAGATATCTTTTTAATCTTGAAAAGTTTTGAAAAGGTGTCAAGAGGCGAGCTTGGTTTTAAATTGGTAGAAATGCCATTTTATGGTTGAGGAAGCTATTGTCCTAGGCCATAAAGTATCAAAAAAGGGCATTGAAATTGATTCGTCCAAGGTTTTGGTGATTGCAAAGTTGCCCCCTCCTACTTCCGTTACGGGAGTGAGGGCCTTTCTAGGGCATGGCGGTTTTTACCGGAGGTTTATCAAAAATTTTCCATCAATCGCCAAACCTTTGACCGAATTACTCAAGAAAGATGTTGCGTTTAACTTTGATGAGGCTTGTCTTGAGGCATTTCAAAAACTCAAGGAAGCTCTCATTTCCTCTCCAGTTGTGCAAGCTCCGTATTGGAGATTGCCTTTTGAGCTAATGTGTGATGCAGATTTTGCAGTAGGTGCGGTGCTTGGGCAAAAGAAAGAAGGAAGATCTCATGTCATCTAATATGCAAGTAGAACACTTGATGAGTCTCAAAAGAACTATACAACAACGGAGAAGGAAATGCTTGCGGTTATGTTTTCCATGGACAAATTTTGGTCCTACCTAATATGCTCCAAAGTGATTGTGTACACGGACCATATAGCGGAAGCTAAGTCACGCCTCATTCGCTGGGTTCTTTCGCTCCAAGATTTTGACATGGAGATGAGAGATAAAAAGGGAGCGGAGAACTTTGTGGCGGATCATTTGTCTAGGCCTCTTTTTGAGAACAAGGAGGATGTGCTAATCAATTAAGAATTAGGATTCGAAACTCTCATGGCTATGGCTTTAACATTTAGCCCGTGGTATGCGGATATAGCCAATTATCTTGCTTGCGGGGTCATTCCCCCGGAGTTTTCTTCTCAATTAAAGAAAAGGTTTTTCAAGGAAGTGAGGAGGTACTTTTGGAATGACCCCTACTTGTTAAGCAGTGTGGAGATGGCCTCTTCTGGAAATGTGTTCCGGACCATGATATCGAAGGAGTTCTTAAGCATTGCACTCATTACTGTGAGGAGGACATGGAGGAGTTGATAAGACGGTGGCAAAGATTTTTCAATCTCTCCTATGATGGCCTACGATGCATAAGGATGCCCATAAGTTCGTTTCAAGATGTGACAAATGCCAAAGAAATGGTGGCATAACCAAAAGGGATGAGATGCCTCAACAAAACATTTTAGAAGTGGAGCCATTTGATGTTTGGGGTGTCGACTTTATGGGGCCTTTTGTCTCTTCATGTGGGAATTTGTATATCTTGGTAGCGGTGGATTATGTGACTAAGTGGATTGAAGCTATACCCTCCCCTACCAATGATCATAAGGTTGTGCTTAAGCTTCTGAAGACAATCATATTTCCGCGGTTCGGGGTTCCTAGGGTGCTAATCAGTGATGGAGGTTCTCATTTCGCCAAGAAGTAATTCGAAGCTCTTCTTAAGAGATATGGGGTTCATCACAAAGTTGGTCTACCTTACCACCCTCAAACCCAAGGGCAAGTGGAGGTTTCAAATAGAGAGATCAAGAACCTTCTCGAAACAATGGTGAACAAATCTAAGAAGGATTGGTCCCTCTAGCTTGACGACATACTTTGGGCCTTGCGGACGGCATACAAGACTCCCAACAGTACAACCCCCTATCGGTTAGTCTATGTGAAGGCTTGTCATTTGCTGGTTGAGTTGGAGTACAAAGCTTGGTGGGCAAATTAAGGAGCTAAACATTGATATGTCATTGGCCAGTGAAAAGAGATTGCTCAAGCTCAACGAACTTGAGGAGCTTAGGTATGATGCCTATGAGAACTTGAGACTATACAAGGAGAAAACTAAGAAATGGCCATGGCACGACCAACATATAAGGAACAAGAGCTTCAAGGTTTGAGATAAGGTGTTTTTATTCAACTCTAGGCTCAGTTTGTTTCCCGGAAAGCTCAAGTCCAATTGGTCGGGACCTTTCGTGATTTCAAGGATTAATCCTTATGGGTCTTTTGAGTTGGAGGTGGGAGACAACAAGTTCATGGTTAATGGTCCTCGTTTGAAGAACTACTTTTGCAAGGAGGAAGTAGGCTTGATAGAATGTATGAGGCTTGATTCATTGGATCCTAAGCCACCTCTTAGATGATGGTTTATCATGGTTAAGCTAGTGACCTCATAAAGAAGCTCTTCTCGGGAGGCAACCCGTGTTCTCAAACTCTTTTGGTCTTTTATTTCTTGTATTTAATCAATTTCGGTTGATTTCTCTCTAGACTCTTATTGCGTGCTTTTTGTTCTTCTTTTGTAGGTACTTGAATCTTTGGGCATTTGGTCTACAAATTTCAGAACGAAGGTGTAAAGGGGGAGTTATAGATTGAAAGAGAAGGTTGCAATTGGATTTCAGATCTCAAGTCTTAAGGGGTTATTTATGTTTATGAAGATGCCCTGGAGATGCCCAAGAGAGGGCTCTCTAAGAAGACCCGTGGGCGCGGGCAGGGTTCTTAAGCCCCTTTACTGGCATTCTGGAGATGCTTTGGAGATGCCTGGGAGAGGGCTCTCCATGAAGACCCGTGGGCGCGGACAGGTAAACCCGCGGGTGCGGCCTGATATTCTTCAGAAAAATTCAGAAAGTGGAGATGCCCAGGACAGGGTGCGGCACTTAGACCCGCGGGCGCGGCGATCTTGTCGTGCGGATTTTCACCTTTTTCCTCAGCATTTCGGAATTTTTTTTTTCCCCAATCTGATATTTTCTCCTTCTCTCTCTCTAAACCTTCAATCCTCTTCAAACCCTAACTCCTTCCACCTTGAATTATCATCAATATTCATCAAATTTCTCACTTTCCTTCAAGTTTTCTCATAAATATCTGAAATTTCACCATTCAAGACCCCCATTTTCGGTGTTCTTCTTCGAACGGCTCTAGCATATCCACCATTGAAGGGACCTTGACGGTGGCTTGGAATTCTTCTTCAAAGAACTAGTTGGAGTAGTTTTTGGCAATCATTATTGGTATATCTCTTTTCCACTCTAGTTTTCCTTTGAATTTGAAGTATTTCCTTTGGTGAGAAAATTTTTGAATTGTGAATTTTAAATGGAAATTTTGATGTTTGCATGCCTAATTTTTGTTGGTTCATCTAATTGAGCATTGTTGATTTTTGATTTCTTGTTGACCTTGTTAATTGTTGTAGAGTTGTATTGCTTGGTTGGTATTGCTTGGTGATTCCGAAAATGCGCTCATTGTGTTGGAATATTGAAGTGAGGGATTTGTTGTTGTGATTTGTGTGGTGTTGATTGAAATTTGGTGTTGATAAAATGGTGTTTGGTTCAAAGAAGATAAAAAGTGGGAAGGAAACCCAAGGGTCAACATCCGAAAACCCCCAACCAAATGAACAACCTACTCCACCACCTTTGCCACCCCTCAAATTCCACAATAAAAATCACAAATCCATCTACGACAATTTGCAGAACCGGAAATTTAGACCTACAAAAAACTACCACCAACCCTCTACAACAAAGCTTGGCATAAACTACGATTGTTGGTTCCTATTCAACAATCTTAAGTTAGGCTCATTTGTGACTAGTGCCTACCGGACCTATAAGGAGCCCACTCTTGAGTTCCTTGCCAACTTTGAGTGTCATGCCGCGGGGGATAAGGACCTCGCCATCTCCTTTCAACTCTTCAACAAAAAGGAAACTGTTAACGTTCGCCAATTTAACCAACTATTAGACCTTAACCCAGACGCCAACATGTTCTTCCCCGAGCACGAAGTGTTTCGTGATTATAATCCCCTTTGGTGGTGGAAAGTCATCTCAAGGATGGACGCCTTCAATGCCAAGTATTCCTTGGCCAGTCAAATCATGCACTCAGCCATCAGACTTCTACATCGAATTCTCAGGTACATGGTTTTTAATAAACAGGACTTGGGAAAGATCACAGCGGAGGAAATCCGAATTTTGTGGCTAGCTACACAGCCAGAGTTGGGGCATAGATTGAATTTCAATTTCCTATTCACCAAGTGCATTGAAGGAGTTCTCTTAGGTACAAGGAAAGGGGAGATACATTTCGGTGGGATGATCACCCGGTTGGCTGAGAAATTGGGTCACATGGACAAGTTGGATTCTTGCACTCCCATTGGGAAGAGTGATGGAAGTGATATCTGGTTCAATCTAGATCAATTGAAAACGATGAAATTCATTGCAGAAACGGAGGATAGAGGGAGGACTTGGAGTTTGCTAGTCTCCCACGAGCATCATTGTCTCCTCCTTAAGCCGGAATTTACTTCTTTCACAAGGGAGGGGGTTATCACCCTTGGTGGGTAAGGAAGGACTCGGGTGTCCTCCCAGCCGCAAGGATGGAAATGGGTGAAGGTCATGATGAAATACAAGATAATAAAGAGGATGAGAATGAGGCGGAGGTGATCCCTTTAAATCAACAACAACAACGTCAACAAAGACAAGGAAGACATCAATAACAATAACAACAAAATCAACAACAATTTGACTACCATCAAGAGATGACGGCGATGCGGGCCTAAATGGAGAGCATGCAACTCGGCATGCAAGGTATGTTCGCATCCCAACAACACCATTTTTTCCAAACCAATGCCTTACACGATGCTAGCGTACGTGGAGGGGATGTCACTCCTCCGGGTAACTACCCTTATGTGCCGGCCCAACAAGGGCCCATGCCATCTTATGGGGTGACAACCAACCTACGTACCCCTATTGGCAGGGTCCCTCGGACCCCAATGTGCCACGACGTGAGTACCACGACGAGTCCGGTCATTATGACTACCGGGTTTCGGGTGGGAGTGATTATAGGGGTGACCCTAACTACCCCTACGTTGATCCCTCTCACCCTTCGCCTGTTGCTCAACCCGAGCCATATGACCAGTTATCCACATCCCAACTAGACCTCTTCAAAGGTCATTATGGGTGGCCTCCCGGTTACACTAGAGGTTGGGATCCCTATGGCCCCCCCTCGGGCTTCTCTTACAATAGTTGAAATCCAAATGACGGTGGTGCCGGCCCTAGTGGCCAATTGTTTCCCCCCCTCGGTCTATTTGTTTCTCCCTCCCTCTATGGTCCCTCCCTTTCGTTCCATTTGCATGTGAAGCATCGGGGACGATGCTCTTATTTAGTGTGGGGGGGGGGGGTGTTTGAATTAAACGAGAGTGTTTTTGGGTAAGTGAGGGGGGAAGGCACCAAGGACTCATGGGAATGATGAGGGGATTCGAGTTTGGGTCTTGTTGTCGGGTGTTGTTGGTAAGCTCTTGGTAGCATTGTTTTTGTTTGTTGTAGATGATGTCAATTTTGATGATGATGATGAGGAGGATTTGAGATTGAGTTGAGTTTGGGTAGTTGGTTATGCTCAAGAATTTGAGTTATAGATATTTCTCTCTTTTTCCTTCTAACTTATTTCTTTGTATAGTGTTTGTTTTGCTTTTATCTCTCTCTTTTGTAGCCTTGAAGAAAAGTGGAAGCAACATACGGAGACATGGTAATTCGTTAGGTTGCTTTATTTATCTTCAAGTGACATTTGGGTGAGATCCTTCCTTTACTCTCTCTTTTCTTTTTTTGGCTTGTTTAGGTTAGGATTAGTATAGGAAGAAGTTGAATGGTTCGAGGTTGTCTACATTTAGTTCCAAGGAACCTGGGATCGTTGGTGTTGATACCGAACGATCATTGTATGTCGATTGGGATTTATTTTGAATTATATGCCTCATGTCTGAACCTCTTTGATTTCTTCCTTTTTTTGTTTTGTTTTTATTTTCTTTTGTGTGACAAATATGATAATGGCAAGATGATATGATTGTGTTTTGGAATATCCTTGTACATTTGGACTCTATTTCCTTGATGATGCGCCTTAGAATGCTTGTTTCTTCTTAACTTTATGATGAGATGCACGGTTTGAGATTGCCTTTGGTTGAATTGGATGAACCTTAGCTAAGGTAGCAAGGTTAAGAAATTGTGAGGGCGTTTGAACCCTTAGTTTATGGGAAGTGGTAAGATGGAGTTGCTCCCTGTAGTGGATTTGAAGCCCTTTAGTCGGCATTTGCTTACCTTTTTCATCCTTTGTGAGGTTTATTAGCTTAACCATGATCAACTTGTTGTGCGGCATTTTAGGATCCTCATCTATGCGTGTCTTAATCCTTGTGTTGATTTTTAGCTCCCGAGATCGTGACCTAGCACTTTTAGGGGAGGAAAAGGGCACCATTTCTCATTTTCGTTTAGGTTCTCTTTTTTTTAGTTACAAATTTTATTTTCCATTTTGCATCAACCTACTTGCTAGCTAATTTGAGCCTAATGTTTCCCATTCTTGTCTTAACCGCATTACAAGCCTAACAACCTATGTTTTACCAACCCTATTAGTTAGTGAAGCATTTGGTGTGTGAGGGTAATGTAATGAGCGTAGTGAATATGAGCATGAATTATGTGGAGAATTGGTTTGGAGCAAAGAATTGAGATTTAAGCTTGTATATGAACATGTTAGAAAAGCTTGAGAAGGGTTATGTAATCTAAGAGGATCAAATGAAGTTTCAAAAAAAAAATATAAAAAAAAAATACTTTGAATAAGGGAGGTAATGTAATGAAATTGAAATGATGGATGTTTGTTTGAGTTGTGGTCGTTTCTTGAGTTTTTCTTATGAGAGTTGGCCATTCTCTTGCTTCACTTAGGACTTGCCACCACTATTTCTAATGATCTTCCTACCTTTACCTTTAGCCAAGTCATTACAACCCCACTAAAGACCCTTGGGGGGCATGGTCAAAAACCTGTGGAGGGAGATGGTTTTCAACCCTATGGAGAGAGCATGCATAGTTGAGATGTTAGGATGACTTTATACCTCCTCAAAAAGAATATTTTTCCGGTTCCTTCGTGGAATCATGAGGAGCCAACTAGGGGGATGATTTGAAACTAGTGGGGGAGAACGCGAACCGTTTTAGAGGGGGCTAGGGCGGAGAATGAATCACTAGTTCTCTATGCTTGGCTTTGGCTTGACTATTACAACCATTTGCATCTTGGGGCGTGTTTACATCATGCAATTGAGAAAGACTAGAATTCTTTAGCGCTTGTCTTCCCTTTTGAGTCCGAATAGAGCACATGTCCACCCTAAAACTCGATTTACTTTTCTAAGCCTTGCCATGTTGTGTTTGTCTTGGTAGTGTTCACTTTGTCTTTCTTTTCTTAGTTTTGCTTGAGGACAAGCAAGAGGCAAGTCTGGAGGATTTTGATGAGTGGCATTTATGCCACCATTTCACCCTTTTTCACTAGAGAATTCCCCCGATTTGTCACTTGTTTTTACCTCTTCTTACTGTTTTTGCCTTTATTTTAGTTACTTTAGCTCTCTCTCGTGTTTTTCCTTTTCTTTTATCTTTTCTTTTACTTTTTACCTTCTATTTGTGTGTTTTGATAGCCCCTAGCACTCGTGGGCGGATTTTGGATTGCCAAACGGAATTAGAGTTGCTAAGGTGGCTTAATCAAGGAAGAGGGGATGCTGCAAAGGAAAGGGCGCGCTGCTACAGGCAGCCGCGGGCGCGGGCTGATCGATGGGTAATAGGTCGTTACTACTACCTAGATAAAATTTACAATTTTTATCTCCTAACCTAGCTCTATCAATTTTAAATTTAGATAGTGGCAAGTGAGGGTCGAATCCCAAGTAAGGAAACGGGGGTATTGCACAATCAATACGAAATCTAGGATAAATTGCATGTAACAAAAAGGGGTTTTATGGTTTGGTTTTTGAAGAGTTCTATGATCAAACTATCTATCAAAAGAGACTAAATTAAACTAAAGATAAGAAGATTAAACTAGACACTTTAAAATGAAGATGAAGAGCAAGATTATAGAGGTAATAGTGGCAAAAAGCACTAGGGAGAGGGGGTTCCAATCATGACCAACAAGACACTAATGAAAATCAACAAGGAAATATACCAAGGAGTTCAAACTCTACTCAAAGCAATTCTTTCTCATGCAACTACTCGAAGCATGTTGATGAAATCAATCAACCTTAAACTAGATCATTCTCATGCATCTAATCTAGGATTAAAACATTGGGGGTTATAGGTGCACACAATAATTCCAAGCATATTTAAGCACAAATCATCAACTAAAGGTAAAATCCAATCAATAATCAATAGGAACTCAAATAGACATGATTTTCACCCCCTTCCCTAGCTAAAAATCTAAGCTAGAGAAAGGAAAATAGCCATGACAAATAAGCTAAACATATATTCAATACAAACACAACCTAGCATGATTCTAAGTCAAAAACAAATCAATTAAACAAATAAAGCATAGAAATTTATTAAGAAAACATGAATAAGAAAAATAACACTAAGTACTAGAGAATTAAGAGAAAATATTACTATTATAAATGTTGAAGAATAACCCAATCATTAAAGTAGTTACAACAATCTAGAAGAAAGCTTGAATATTTGATTACAAAGATTGAATCTTGAAGACTAAGTGTTTTCTCTATCTAAAAGACATGCATTTTCTCTCTCTACCAAATGTTTTAGAAGGCAATGAAATAGTTGATGATTGAAAACTAAAGCCCAAGACTATTTATAGTCTTCTATTATAATGAGGAAAATGGGCAAGGGAGAGGGCTCTCCGAACAGGCTTCCGCGCCCTCTCCTTGCTGGGTAAGAAGTTCGCCAGACCAAGAGCGTCGCGCCCGCAGCCGAGATTGCCGCGCCCGCGAGTCTTCTCTGTCGCGCCCGCGGCATTTAACGCCGCGCGTGCGGCCCTATGTGCCGCGCCGCGGCTGCCCATCTCACAACCATCTCTAGAATCTACTTCATAGCTCAAAAACCCCCTGTTCGCGCCCGCGGCTAGCTGGAGTAGCGCGCCCTCTCCTTTGCAGCATCTCCTCTTCCCTTGACGAGACTCCTTAGCAACTCCACTCCGTCTAGCAATCCAAAATTTTCCCACGAGTGCAAGGAGTTATCAAAACACTTAAATAGAAGGTAAAAAGTAGAAGAAAAGATAAAAGGAAATAGAAAACACGAGAGGGAGCTAAAGTAACTGAAACAGGAGTAAAACGGTAAGAAAAGGTGATGAGTGACATTTATGTCGCTCTTAGGGTAGTCTTTTCTAGTATTTTTAGTAATAATTCGGCCCATTTTAGTATGTTTTTGCTATGATCCGCCTAGTTCGAGTATTCTACCTTTGTGATGCGTAATGTGTATTCATGTGGTTTAGGTAGCCTGTACTCCCCTCCTCTTTCGTTGTATTAAGATTTGCCTTCCTGTTCCATGATTGTAGGTGTACGCCGTTGATTTGGAGATGGAAGGAACAAGGGAAAAATGGGAAGAATTCCAGACAAGACAAATGGCGCGGGCGCGCCACCTTAAGCGCGGGCGCGCATCCCTTGAGTGTGGGCGCGCTGATGAGCTTGACTAACCATTAAATACCCACTTTGGAGCGGGCGCGCATTTCGAGGAGCGGGCGCTCCATCATTTAACGCGCGGGCGCGCCTTTGTTTGGCACGGGCGCGCCTGTCTGCTGCTGATTCAAATCCCGAATTCAGTCCAATCAACAAAAGGGAGTAAAAATGGCTAACTTTGGACAACATTCTGTCATTAGGATACTTTAACATAGAAACCTTGGAGGAGAGATTTTGAGGAATTTTTCTAGGTTATTGTTTTAGCCACTTTTGTATTGAAGAATCTTGATAGTTTTTAGTGTAATTTCATTGCCCATCAACATCAGTTTTACTCTTAGTTTTTGAAGAAGTATTTTGCAACATTGATGTATGGTCAAGCTTGGAGCTTGGATGATGTATGATTCTTTATTTGGATTTCAATGAAGGTTTTGGTATATTTCTCTATTTTCTCTTGTTTTTATGATTAAAGTTTCTCATTTGTTAATTTAGTTGATAAAAACCTTGTCTTTCTTTTTCATTGGTTATAATGTTGCTTAGTAAGATTGTAGTTGTAGTTATGGATAAGGAGTAGTTTCTTGTTGCTAGGGGTTTGGTGAAGGTATGCTTTGAGTTTAATGTATGTTAGGCTAGGTTAATTTGGAATATTTGTGATTAAATCTTCCTTGTGCTTATACTTATTTGACACTCCATGTTTATGGCCATATGCATGTTGTGGTTGAGTGACTTGAACTAAATCATGACGATAGTATGATTTAAGAATAGTCATTAGGCGATTGATTATTGCATGACCTTAGTTTGTATGCCTTATGACGATAGTGTAAGTGTATGCTAACTAGGATAGCTCTTAATCCCGATAGGTGATTAGAGAGTATTCTTGATATTGCCTTGTATGAGTTGCTTGGGTTACATGTAAACCTATTTTCCGATGCCTAACTTCGTTGAATTCATAGCATGTTTGATCCTTCCCCCTAGTGCTTGTTTTAATTGTTATTCTATCCCCTTTAGTCATTACTTTACCCACCAGACTTCTTGATCGAACTAGATTAACATTAAGAGATAAATAGCGGT
The DNA here is from genome assembly GCF_001683475.1 of Chenopodium quinoa. Taxonomy (NCBI): domain Eukaryota; kingdom Viridiplantae; phylum Streptophyta; class Magnoliopsida; order Caryophyllales; family Amaranthaceae; genus Chenopodium; species Chenopodium quinoa. The sequence continues at coordinate 1,801,122 of NW_018745054.1, forward strand.
GCTTAATCGTTTCCTTGTGTTCGACCCTTAACTTGCCTCTATACTCGTTTAGTTGCATGTTTAGGACTACAAATATCATTTGATAGAGGTGTCTTAGTAAAGACCTAAAATACCGCCTGTCAAATTAGCGCCGTTGCCGGGGATACGGTTTCCATTGTGTGTTTATTTTCTTATTGAGACTAGTTCATTCATTCTTTTTTTTTAGTTTTCCGTATCTTGTCGGTGCTCACTTTCTGCTTAGCTTTGTTTATGCACAGGAGGCATAATTGCTCTAGGCCTTTGGTGTCCATAGGCCACGAGCTAAAGTGCACTCTGGCCCAATTGAGGAGACAAACAAGGGAGAAAGGTGAAGACCCACTTCAAGAGGAAGTGAGAAGTTCCACTACCCCATCCTCACCAACTTTAAGTTAGGAGAGTGAACCATTCACAGACTCAATTTCAAACCCATTTGCCAATTGCCATAACCAACAAAGTATGGGCGATCAGAGGTCTCTAAAATAACTTGGAGCACCCGAACCATATGCCTCCCAAAGTTGGATCTTAGCCCCCACCACTCAAGCTAACAATTTCGAGATAAAGCCTAATTTCATTTCAATGATAGAGAAGAGGCAATTTACCGGTAGGAAATTTGAGAATCCCCATGAACATCTCAAAGAATTTCTCAAGTATTATGACACTATCAAGATCAACGGAGTGTCCTGAGAGTACATAAGATTGAAGATATTTTCGTTCTCACTCATGGGAGCGGCGGAACATTGGTTGAACAAGGATGTTCCCCCGGTTCCCTCACAACTTGGAATGAGGTAACTATGGCGTTCCTAGGAAGGTTTTACAATCACAAGAAAACAGCCGAGGCTCATTCAAAGATTCAAAGTTTCCGCCAAAGAGGTGGAGAGTCTCTTTGTGAGGTATGGGAGAGATTTAAAGAGTTACAAAGGCAATGCCCACACCATGGGATTCCTAATAGGCAAGTTCTCCAAACATTTTGTGGAGGACTCTCCCCTCAAAGCAAGACTAGCCTTGATGCCGAAGCTGGAGGCCAAATCATGAACAAAAGGGAAGATGAAGTGGAGAGTATCATAGAAGATGTTGTGCGCAATTATGAGGATTGGTACGAAGAAGAGAGGGAAGCCACTTCTAGTAAAGGTACGGTACAATCCGTCGAGCAAACCAATGCCATCACAAATCTTTCCAACCAAATGTCAAAGATGACGAAACAAATGGAGGAGTTCATGAAATCGAGTTCTCAAAATACTTCCTCCCCTTCTCCCAAGGGAGGCCATGGTATGAGCCCCTCTACTTCTTCTCCTTCTAATTACAATGCTATGCCTCCCGATTGTATGTTTTGTGATATATGTGGAAGCTATGATCATAATTCTCAACAATGTATGTCCATAAGTGAAGGTCCCTCTCCCCATGAAAATAATGATAATGTTGAAGATGTTAATGCCATGAATTTTGTGCCCCGTGAGGGAAATGCTGGAATGCGGCCAAATTGAAATCAAAACCTAAACCGTGGTTGAAATCAAAACCAAGGTTGGAATCAAAATCAATGGAATCAAAGTGCTGGTGGTTATGATAACCAAGGCCAAGGTAGGGGAAACTCTTCCAATTACAATGGAAGAAGTTACTCAAACCAAAGGCCCAATTGGAATCAAAACCAAGAGCATTATTCCAACAACCAACAACGTTTTAATTCCAATCAAGGTTCCGGGGGTAATAGACCTCAAAATGCTTCTACTTTCTCACAAAATAGTAGACCCCCAGGTTTTGACCAAGTAAGGCCCCATTCCCAAATTCCTCATACTCAACCCCTCCAAATAGAAGACCCTTCGGATTCTATGATGACTATGCTTCAAAATTTCATTAAAAATCAAGAAAACCATAATAAGAGTCAAGAGGAAGAAAAGAAACAAATCAAGGCACACATGAAAATGCTTTAGACCCAAATCTCTGAAATTGCCCAACCAAGTTCTTCATCCTCCCCTTCTTCATCTTCTTCTTTACCTAGCCAAGGTGTCAACCCCAAGTCTATGTATGACATTACTATTAAAAGTGGGAAGATCCTTGAGAGTGATTTTTTTTTTGGGTTTTCTGAGGTGTCCAGCGGGAGAGTTACAGCACCGAGAATGCACGCCTGAATTCTGAACCTACAAAACCACGAAACTCCGGTTGGGTGGAGTTCCGCCTCCGAAGGTCAAGTTAGTATGATTCCGGATGAGATTACGTGCGAAAAGTAAATGGGTATTTCTCTCGGGTTCCAGGAGATTCCGCAATTAATATTGCTCAAGTTTTGGTGTAGGTATTTATGAATAGGTAATAAATGAGGATTGTTCCTCTATATATAGCAGAGTAGGATCTGCTCCCCCATTGGGGGTACAATGCCACGTGGTATCCACTGGTTGGATGACCATGGTGCTATAGGGAGGTAACACGTGTCAGGCCCTCATTAGGCCACGTGTCTAGAGTAATTTTTACCCTAAACATTTGCCCCTCACAGGTGCTGACGTGGCTATGCCATGCAGCGCCTGTGACACGTGTCTACAGGAAGGAGGGCGACGGTTCGCCTCCTTCCCTCTATTTTTCAAATTTCAAACTAAGCGGGAAGAGAAGGTGACGGTTCACCTTCTGAGACTTCCTATAAATAGGGATCTCCCTCCTTTCATGAGAGAAAAAGAGAGAGCTCCTGACTCCGCCTGCTTGCTCGTGCAAACAACCTTCAACCTCAATACATCCAGATACCGTTTGTGTTTCATTGTCCTTCTCACCACGGTATCCTCCTAACTTAGTCAGTTTCTTTAGTTGGATGTTTGGTTAGGCTGCAGCCAGCCTTTGCCGTCTGGAGCTTCTTTAAGCAATTTTTATGATAAATTGCATCTATTCAGAATCTCAGCCGGTGTAAACCGTCAGAGGTATCTTCAAGCAATCTCATTGGTGAGTTGCATTCAATAGACCCTCAGCCGGTTTACACCGTCTGGGGCATCTTCAAGCAATCTCATTGGTGAGTTGCATTCAATAGACCCTCAGCCGGTTTACACCGTCAGGGGCATCTTCAAGCAATCTCATTGGTGAGTTGCATTCAATAGACCCTCAGCCAGTTTACACCGTCTGGGGCATCTTCAAGCAATCTCATCGGTGAGTTGCATTCAATAGACCCTCAGCCGGTTTTTTCACCGTCTAGGGTATCTTCGATAAAACTTTCTTTTCAACTGCTTCGCTGTTCCCTTAACCGGTCTCACACCGTCTGGGGTATGAGCAAGCAATTCCCTTCTAAGCTGCTTTGCTGGAACCCCCAACCGGTCTTATACCGTCTGTGGTATCTGCAAACAACCTCTTGATTTATTATTTTAACGGATACGCAACCGGTCTGTTGCCGCCTGCGTTGGTTCTATTCAATTCTTTTCGCAAGTTGTCCGTTGATGGACCTTTAATAAAATCTTCATACTACTTGCTCTGCATATCTACCACAATCGGCTTTTCCCGCCTGTGGTATCTTTGGGCAACATTGGTGATTAACTTTTCTTCCTTTTGCCAATTTGCAGTTTGCTCAAAGTGATACCGTCTTGGGTATCGTTGGTCAACAATCTTTCGTCTCCTTTCTCCAAACTTCTCTTCAATTTCAAGGTAACGCCTTGATTCCTTGCCTTGTTTTTAAATCTTCTGGCTGTATATATTATAGAATAATGACCTCACCCATCACACACACGACATACCACAATTTAGAGATCAGTCGGTCTCCTGGTACGGCTGAGTCTAGGACTGGGGGTGCCGCCCCTGGGTACTTGGAGTCTCCTTGTTCATCTTCGAAACCGACTGTCTTTGTCTCTGTGTAGGACGCAATGGCCTTAAAAGACTGCCCTCGATCCAGAGTGCAGATATGAAAACTTTGGCGAGTTGCCGCCTAATCCTAATCAGGCAGAGATGACAAGGGGGTCACCGCATGGCACCCCAAGTACTCCCAGTGTTGGGATTTTGGGTATGGACCAGGGAGGCGGTGAAGATACCGCCTCACCCTCTAGAGTCGAGCTGGAAAACCAAGAAGGGAATGCCAGCGATGGCGAGACCGCCTCCTCATCCGGTTCAGAACAGAGCGGCAATAGTAGCAGCCTCTTAACACCGGATGCGGATAGTGAGGCGGAGAAACGACCTACTTGTAACAATAAAGGCGACCCCTTCTTCATTGCCATCTCCGCTAAGGATAGGGCCAACATGGCCAACAATTTAGCGGACTTTGTAAAGATCCGTCCTCTTGGAAAGGATTGGAAAAAAATTGTGCCGCTTGAGATGGGCACTATCGTTTGGGAGGACGAGCAGCCCAATGCAAATGGGTACTTTGGCTGCTATGAAGCGGTGGCTGGTCTCCGCTTCCCTCTACATAGCACAATCAAGGCCCTCCTTCGAGGGTATGGCCTGGGATCTGGCAGTTAACCCCAAATTTATGGGTTAACATCTTTGGCTACATAGCCGCTTGCGAGATGCATGACCTCAACCCCGACTAGGAGGCCTTTGCACACATGCATTATTTGAGCAGAAGCCCAGGCGGTTGGAGAGCCTGGTACACATTGACTACCTATCCCCAGTACCTGATGACCCTAGACAAACCGTCTAAATGGTCGGACTGGAAGAACAGGTTCTACTTGGTCTCTACTCCTACCAAGGAGGAAAATCGGGAGTATAGGGCATACAACCGGAAGCCTGACCTCCTGGGTGACAAGCATTAAATCGGTCGCTACAATCTAACTCTTAATCAAACAATACTTATACGAACACCCTATAACCAGTATAATGGCAAATAAAGGTTCGGTCCACGAAGAACGGGAGTAATTGTTAATCAATCCTAAAACCTAAGCTAGTTCGAAATCAATGGAAGATGGTGTTCTAAAATACTACTAATAAGATGAAATAATTAATAAACTAAGACACTAGGGAGAACGGGAATCCGCCTAACCATTGGTAACTAAGCAACAAGGAATCACAGAGACAAACGGGATATGCAAAGACTATATGTCTGATCAATATCATGTGGTAGGAAGACAACGGGCAATACTAAGCTTGGATTTCTCATGCACTTAACATTACTCGATACATAATCAAACCACATTCAACAATGAAATACTCAATTCACAATCTCTTGTTCAAATCAAAAATATCATGCAATCAAAATTCAAGATTCTAGGTTAGCTACTCCTACTATAATGAATTAACATGCAATCGCATATAATCAATTTAATCACAATCCGTTTATCAAAATCAACCCTCAATTACATAGATTACCTAGGCCGGGTTTCATCCCGAAACCCTAGCTAGGAGACTACTCACACATATTCATAATCAAAGCAATAATGAATTCCAAAAGCATAATAGATCCAAACATGAATTCTGATTAAGGAATAATAAAGCTTGATTAATAAACAAGAATTAATAATACCAATTGTATTGATGCGAATCAATGACAAAGTTTGGAACTTCGATATCCGATGTCAATGAATAATACAAAGAATCCCAACGAATCTTGCTCCGAATCTATCCTGAAAACTACGATTAATTAGATCAAATCTATGAAATCTCAACTACGGAAGTGCTCCCTACCTCTCTACAAAGTCTCTCTGAAAAATACGTCTCTAATCTCTCTCCAAATCTGTCTAGAAACAACCCTTATAATTGGGCCTTTTATATGTCTTCTAATCCGGAAAGTTGACTGTGCGACCCTTCTTGAATCAGCACGGCCGTGCCAGAAGTGGCACGGCCGTGCAAGCATGAGAGTAGCTGATCCGCAATATCTTCAATTTTGGCATGGTCGTGCTAAATTTGGCACGGTCGTGCTGAATCTGGCACGGCCGTGCTGAATCTTGCACTAGCACGGGCATGGAAATTAGCTAACACGGGCACTGGCCTGACTTGGCACGACCATGCTTAATCTGGTGCACCTTGTGTAAACTCTTTAAAAACCCCTTAGTTCCTCGTATACGACCAAGGTTGGCTCGATCACGTACCAATGGTTTGGGACCCGACTAAACTCGGTCAATTATACCTGAAAACACATAAAAAACAACCCAAAACCCGTGAAGCACGTAATACAAGGGATATAAGCATAACAAGGCAATAAACGACCAAAACGGTCCTAAATACGTCCAAAATCTTCCTATTATAGCTCTAAAGCGCGCCCTAAAGTGCGCTTGTCAAAACCCCCCAAGCTACCCTTTTGCTAGTCCTCGAGCAAAACTAAGGGATAAACACACACACAAGATCAAATAAACTATTGCCGTTACATATAAGCCAAGTTTAAGCACAGAATAAAGTCAACGGATCCTACTTAGAACAACCATGCATGGAATAAAAACTCACTAAAACAAGCAACGAGACACACAATCCAAGGTATCGTTGATCAAAATGTGAACAAGACCTAAGCCAAGCATAGAGAACAAAGGAATCATGCTTCCCTCTAAGCCCAACCAAAACAGCCACGTCCTCCCCTTTTGCTTCAAATCACCACCCTAATTGGCCCCTCGTGATTCCTCGAAGGAACCGGAAAAAGTGATATTTTGAGGAAATAACAAAGGTATCCCGACATCTCAATTACGCATAATCTTTCCATAGGGTTGAAAAGTATCTCCCACCACCGTTTGAGAACCGAACACCTTTAAAGTCTAAGGGTCTTAAATGGTTGTAATGTATTGGCAATGGGTAAGGTAGGTGAAAACAATTCAAAATGTGGAGTTAAATCCTAAATCAAGCGCAAGAATCACGATTCTAAAAAACAAAGCTCAAGAGATGCAATTCACATTCCACAATAAACATTGATCACACTCTTACACATCCCAAACTCTCTATGTTATACACACTCAAATCACCTTTTTCAAACTTCAAAGCTTTTATTTATATGTCCTTGCCTTTTTCACAATTCGGACGACTTTTCTCTTTTTTTTATTTTAATTTTCTTTTCTTTTTTTTTTCCTTATTTTTTTTTCAAAAACAAACTTTCATATTACATCTTTACCATTAAGCTCACTTTCAAACTTCCTCAAACCAACTATCGATCATTATTCTTGATTTATACACAATAAGATCAAACAAACCTTGCGAGGTAAACGCTTCACAACTAAGGGTTGGTAAAACATCGGCCATCGGGATTGTAACATGAGTAACCAAGAATGGAAATAAAGACTCAACACGGTTAGCAAGTAAGATGATGTAAAAAGAAAATTAATTTGTAACAAAACAAAAGGAACAAGAATAAGAAAAATGAAAAAGGTGCCCTCTTCCTCCCTTAAAAGTGTCAAGTCGGTCTTGGGAGCTAGAAGTCAACACAAAGATCGAAACATGCGTAATCAAGGATCCAAATATGCCACTCAAGAAGAATGATGAAGGCTAGAACAATAAAACCTCACGAGATTCAAAAACAAAGCAACTATCAATTAAGGGGATCAAATCCACAAATGGGAAGCGACTCCATCTTACCACAATCCAATGGCTTAGAGTTTCACACGATAACAACGTTCTATCTAGCTACCCTTCGCCTAGATTCGTCTACATTGATCAACAATAGACTCAAACTGTGTATTCATCACTAGCTTAAGTAGAGATAGGCATTCCCCACACATTCATTCACGTTTCGAATCCAAATATGAGCATTATTCCAAAAGTTTATGTAATTAGACAAGTTTATCATGATCCAACAATATAGGAAAAGACTATGAGGCAACTCATATAAGCTAAACTACACATCCTCATAACAGAAGCTTTTCCTATCTATCACACACATATATACAACTAAGTAATCTAGACAAGTTAAATGGCACATAAAGAGGCATAAAAATCACATAATAATCCCAATCGACAAACAAGTGATCAATTGATATCAACATCAACGATCCCAGGTTCCTTAGAACCGATCAAACATCCTCGAACCATTCTACTTCTTCCTAAACTAAACTATCCTAAGCACACAAAGAGAAAAAGGGAAAGATCTCACAAAATTTGCGTCTAGGGAGCTCCAATTAGCGGCCATAAATTGGTTCTTCGTACTCATGCCGCTTCTCGAACGATCCCAAGCTGCAAAAAGAAGAGACATACTAGCAAACAAGTTAAGGTTAGTCCTAAGAAAGCAGTAAATCTTTTTGTATTTTTTTCTTTTCTATTTTTTTTTCCTTTTTTTTTAAAAAAGGAAAAGAAAGAAATCAAAGACTAAACTACCCCTTATCTACAAACATAAGTAAGACCCCCCCCCCCCCCAAGCTAGAATCAAACATTGTCCTCAATGTTTACACATCAAGGACTTACAAATGTGGGAAAAGGGGCAACTAAGGGAAAAAGGGAAGGGGATCACGAGCTAGGGCCGCCCGGGCCACGAGGTAGGCGGGAATCCGTGTCGTCAACACTCCTCTTCAGATCTCTGAAGGCGGAGGCCATATCCGAGTTTGTCAAACGCAGACCCGCTACCTCGCTCCTTGAATCATCAAGTCCCTGGCGGAGCGAGGCGTAGTCCTGCGCCGGGATCTGCTGGGCCTCATCTGGGTCGTCTTCCTCCTCCTCATCATCATCGTCAACATCATCACCTCCTTGGCCCCCATGGGCCTGCTTATCTCCAGGGTGAGCCTATGGATTGCGGTCGATATACTCCGTGCTCCCGTCCTCATGCCAGATGAAGTCGGGGTCGAAGATCCAGTTTTCCATGTTGTAGACCATCGTCCTCTCTGGATCGGGGAGGTAGGCATATGGCTTCCTTCCGACGAGCCATAAGTAACAGTCCGGCATGGTAGTCCCATCAAGCCATTGCATGGCTTTCAGGGTGCGCATATCTAATCTCGTAGTCCCTGGAATAGCCTGCAAGTCAGAGAAATCAATGTCGTTAAATTGGGCAAGTATGGCGATCATGCCACCTATGGTAATATCGCCCCTCCCCCGGGCCACCCCATCTAGGTGGTCAACTAACCACGCCCCCATGTCTAGCCTCCTATCCCCTCGGGTGAGATGCCATAGAAACTGTAGCTCCCTAATGGAGACTACTCCCGAACTATCTCCCCTAGCGAAGATAGTGGAGGAAAAGGTCCTATGAGACAATCTAAATGCGGGATTGGCGATGGAGGTCGCCTTATCCCTATGGGGGTCCCTATCTACCTTCTCCGTAATCTGACGCCAAAATGAACCCGGCTCCTAGTGTTTGGAATGGCCATCCTTAGGACCATATTTCAGGTCGGATTGCCATCCAAAGGCAGCATTAACTTGGGCCACAGACTTTTGAATAGTGCCCGAGTTCATTAATTGGAAGGACAAGTACCGGGGTAAGTTTTTCTCATCCTGGTGCACGTACAAAGAAGCTAAAAACTCGAGGGTAGGCCTCTTATAGGTGAGTGCATGCATGTTCAAGAAAGAATCAAAATTAGTGTACAAAAATAATTGAATCATGTCGTTCTCTATACCTAAGGCCCTAGCGGCCAAAGGGTCGTAGAATTTTGTAGGTTGAATCGGTCGAAGGGACAAATAAAAATTTGTCCATGAAGGACGAGTTGCCAAAAACAATCCCCATGGTATCCACCGGTGGTGGAACCACAGTTGAGGGCCCTTCATCCCGACTCGGCCTTCTACTGGATTTTTTAGTCCTAGGCATTGTTATGTGAATTAGATTAAGCACAAATCACTAAATAGCAAAGATACTACACCTAAACCAAACAATGTAAGAACACAATTGACGGATGATTCAACAAGAAGGTACTCTAAAAAATTAAACCTAGCATGCAATGCACCTAAACACAACAATCTCTAAGTCACACAAATAATTGGAAAAGAAACACTAATCAATAGCAAATAATCAATAAGACCAAATGAAATTGGACAAGAAACGGCAAAAAAAAAAAACAAAAGAGTATAGAACGAATTCACAAATACTCCACGAATTTGTGATGTGCTGAAAATCTAGGGGGACCAAAATAACTTCCACGTGCTTGAGGAGTGCTTCAATGTATGATAGATGTTGAAATCTTGAAAAGAATTGTGCGAAATAGGGTTTGTTGTGAGGATTTGGGGAAGAATTTTGGGGGTTAGGGTTTGCTAGAGAGAGAAAGGGTATGAAAGTGTGAAGGATGATATAAGGAGATTGGGGAAATAAAGGAGAGATTGGGGAAAAAGTGATTTAAAAGATGCGAATTTCTGAGAATTTCCCGAGCTGCACGCTCGTGCTAATTTTGGCACGGCCGTGTTGGCATGGCAGTGTGTTTTAGCTATTGGGCTTAACAGATGGCACGGCCATGCTATTTGGCTGAGTACTTAGCATTTTTTTCGCAAAATTTTGACACGGCCGTGCCAAATTTGGCACGGCCGTGTTGGCATGTCAGTAGGCTTTTTGAGTTTTGGCACGGCCGTGTCAAATTTGGCACGGCCATGCTGAATTTTTGCTGAAGAAGGCTTTTGATGGCACGACCGTGCTGTCTGTTGGCACGGCCGTGCTGTCTGTTGGCACGGCCGTGCTGTCTGCTGCAGCCTGCAGTCCTTCTTCTTCCTCTAAAACATGCATCACTCCCATCTTTCCGACTTCTAACTAGTACTTTACCTACACAAAGACATACATATAGCACACGAAAGAGAAGCGAATTAGGAGCTAAACGAATTAAAAGGAAAACAAAAGAAACTACTCTAAGAAAAAGCAAGAAAATCGGGTTGCCTCCCGGAAGCGCTAAGTTTAACGTCGATAGCTTGACGTGGTCACATTCAACACCTGTGACCGCATTTGAATACATCAATCACACTAACATGGGCTCCTTCATAGTATATCTTCAATCTTGGCCCATTTACCACAAAAGACTGCAATCCACTCGAATCATAGAGTTCAACCGCCCCGGAAGGTAGAATTGCCTTGACGGTGAATGGTCCCCTCTATCTTGACATCAACTTACCGGGGAAGAGTTTCATCCTAGAATTGTACAAGAGGACCTTGTCCCCGACATTGAACACCTTTCGCTCTATTTTCCGGTCATGCCACTCCTTGGATCGCGATTTGTAGAGGCTTGCACTATCATACGCATCCATTTGAAGTTCCTCCAACTCATGAAGCTCCAACATCCATTGCTCCCCCGCGCTTGCTAGATCAAAGTTTATCTTCTTGATTGTCCATTGAGCGCGGTGCTCTAATTCGACCGGAAGGTGACATGCTTTCCCGTAGACCAAGCAGTATGGGGTAGTGCCAATGGGAGTCTTGAAAGCTATCCGGTATGCCCAAAGTGCATCATCGAGCTTGTCGGACCAATCTTTCCTATTCTTTGCAACCGTCTTCTCAAGAATGGACTTAATCTGTCGGTTGGAGACTTCCGCTTGCCCACTAGTTTGAGGGTAATAGGTCGTCCCGAACCTTTGATGGACTCCATTCTTGCAAAGCATTCTTTGAAAAGCCCCATGCACAAAGTGTGACCCGTTGTCACTTATAACCGCTCTAGGAACCCCGAACCTTGGTAATATAATCTTCTTGAAGAGCTTCACTACCACCTTGTGGTCATTTGTTGGGGACGCGATTGCTTCCACCCACTTTGACACATAGTCCACTGCCACAAGTATGTATTGGTTCCCACGGGAAGAAGGGAAAGGTCTCATGAATTCTATTCCCCAAACATAAAAGATTTCAAGTTCAAGTATGGGTTGTTGGGGCATTTCATTCTTCTTAGAAACGTTTCCACTCCTTTGGCACGCATCACATGTCTTCACAAACGCCCACGAGAAAAATGAGAGGCCACCATAGCCCACATTGCAAAACCTTTTGAGTTGTCTTGTTAGCCCCCATGTTACCTCCACAAGGATCGGAATGGCACATTCTCAGCACATTTTGAGTTTCCTCATTCGGAACACATCTTCTTAGTAGACCGTCCACACCCCTTTTGAATAAGATCGGAACAACCCAAATGTAATGTCTAGCGTCTCTCCTAAGCTTCTTCCTTTGGTTCTTGGTGTACTCGGAAAGGAGTTCCCCACAAGCTAAGTAGTTTACCAAATCCATGAACCAAGGCAGTCCCTTCTCCTTAATGAGGTACAAGACATCATTCTTCAATTCATCACAAATGGGCACCCCATCATCGTCTTTTTGTTCCCTTTCCATGCGTGAAAGGTGATCCGCAACCACATTCTCGGCCCCCTTCTTGTCCCGTATCTCTACATGAAACTGTTGCAAAGAAAGGACCCATCGTAGGAGACGTGGTTTGGACTCCTTTTTCAAAATTAGGTACTTGATAGCGGCATGGTCGGTGTAAACAATTGTCTTCGAACCAATGAGGTAGTCCCAAAACTTTTCAAAAACATGAACGATGGCTAGGAACTCTTTCCCGTGGTGGTGTAATTCCTTTGTGCTTCATTCAAGGTCTTTGACATACAGTAGATTACGTGTCGCCTCTTTTCAACTCGTTTCCCAAGAACACCCCCGATAGCCGTATCACTTGCATCACACATCAACTCAAATGGTAGCTCCTATCTTGGTCCTTGCACTATCGAAGCCGAGATCAAACCCTTCTTGAGTGTGTTGAAAGCATGTAAGCACTCTTCATCAAACTTGAAATCAACTTCCTTTTGCAGTAGGGCATTTAAAGGCTTGGCCATGAGAGAGAAGTCCTTTATAAACTGCCTGTAGAAACCCGCATGCCCTAGAAATTGTCTTACCCCTTTTGCATTGACCGGTGGTGGTAGTTTCGCGATCACTTCGACCTTCGCCTTATCCACCTCTATCCCGGCATTTGAGATCTTGTGACCAAGGATAATCCCTTCCTCTACCATGAAGTGACATTTCTCCCAATTGAGGACCAAGTTCACCTTCTCACATCGTTGCAAGCACTTTCCCAAGTTCACTAAGCAATCATCAAAAGACGTGCCTCCAACTGAAAAATCATCCATGAAAACCTCCATCTCGGCTTCCAATTAGATTGAAATTGGGAATCTAAGTTACAGGCAGAGGTATCATTATCATAGGATCCACAGTTTTCACAGAAAGTACATACAACAGGCATATTATAGGAGTTAGAATTCGTACTTGCTCCCTTAGAATGGGATGGAAGATTTTGATGCGGTGGGGCATCGAGCTTTTCTTTGATAATAGACATCTCCTTCCTTAGATTGGCAATTTGCGATGTCAGATTTCCAATTGCGTTGAGGTGATCTACCGAATAGACCGCTCTTCCACTCTTGCTCGTAGCTTCCCGCTCTCCATCTTGCCAATACATGTGGTGTCGTACCACATCTTCTATGATATCAATGACTTCTTCTTTGGTTTTGTTCATAATGGGGCCACCTACTCCCGCATCCAAACTGGTCTTCCCTTGAGGACTCAATACTCCATAGAATATCTGTAGCACCTGGTATGTTGGAATTCCGTGGTGTGGGCACTCTCTTTGGTACTCCTTGTACCTTTCCCATGCTTCGTAGATTGACTCCCCACTCCTTTGCCGAAATCCTTGGATCAAAGCTCTAGCATCGACCGTTTTCTTTTGAGAATAGAATCTTCCCAAAAATGTTGTCGTGGCATCATCCAAAGTGTGTAGAGTGTTTGGTTTAACCTCCTTCTCTAACCATTCGAGGGCTCTCCCGATGAGTGAAAATGGGAAAAGCTTTAATCTCACGAACTCTTGATTCACCCCATTGACCTTGTTAGTGGTGTAGTAATTCCCAAATTCATTCAGATGAGCCAAAGGGCTCTCATGCTTTGCACCACTAAACTGCCTTCGCTCGATGAGGGTGATCATGGCCGGCCGGATCTCGAAGTCATTGGCCTCAGTAGTGGGTGGAGCAATCCCACTTGAAGCTCTATATGCCCCGAGAGTTCCCAACTCCTTAAGAGGTCGTGGTGGTGGCTGATTTTCTGTCATTGAAACTGGTTGTGTGCTTGGGCCGATTTCTTTTCCTTGAGAGTTTGATGATTTCGATCGGGATTTTCGATTGCTTTTCAAAGTCCTTTCGATTTCAGGATCGAAGGGTATTAACTCTCCCTGTTTAGACCTGCGCATACACACTAACCAAACCAATCAAATAGCAGGGCTACAAGTGTAGCCCTAGAGAAAAATCTTTTTGTATTTTTGTTTTAAGAACTAGACTCAAGAAATCAAAAAGCAATTATCAAACACCGTTCCCCGACAATGGCGCCATTTTGACAAGCGTTAAATCGGTTTCTACAATCTAACTCTTAATCAAACAATACTTATACGAACACCCTATAACCAGTATAATGGAAAATTAACGTTCGGTCCACGAAGAACGGGAGTAACTCCTAATCAATCCTAAAACCTAAGCTAGTTCGAAATCAATGGAAGATGGTGTTCTAAAATACTACTAATAAGATGAAATAATCAATAAACTAAGACACTAGGGAGAACGGGAATCCGCCTAACCATTGGTAACTAAGCAACAAGGAATCACAGAGACAAACGGAATATGCAAAGACTATATGTCTGATCAATATCATGTGGTAAGAAGACAACGGGCAATACTAAGCTTGGATTTCTCATGCACTTAACATTACTCGATACATAATAAAACCACATTCAACAATGAAATACTCATTCACAATATCGTGTTCAAATCAAAAATATCATGCAATCAAATTCAAGATTCTAGGTTAGCTACTGCTATTATAATGAATTAACATGCAATCGCATATAATCAATTTAATCACAATCCGTTTATCAAAATCAACCCTCAATTACATAGATTACCTAGGCCGGGTTTCATCCCGAAACCCTAGCTAGGAGACTACTCACACATATTCATAATCAAAGCAATAATGAATTCCAAAAGCATAGTAGATCCAAACATGAATTCTGATTAAGGAATAATAAAGCTTGATTAATAAACAAGAATGAATAATACCAATTGTATTGATGCGAATCAATGACAAAGTTTGGAACTTTGATATCCGATGTCAATGAATAATACAAAGAATCCCAACGAATCTTGCTTCGAATCTATCCTGAAAACTACGATTAATTAGATCAAATCTATGAAATCTCAACTACGGAAGTGCTCCTACCTCTCTACAAAGTCTCTCTGAAAAATACGTCTCTAATCTCTCTCCAAATCTGTCTAAAAACAACCCTTTTAATTGGGCCTTTTATATGTCTTCTAATCCGGAAAGTTGAATGCGCGACCCTTCTTGAATCAGCACGGCCGTGCTAGAAGTGGCACGGCCGTGCAAGCATGGTGAAAGCTGATCCGCAATATCTTCAATTTTGGCACAGTCGTGCTGAATCTGGCACGGCCGTGCTAAATCTTGCACTGGCACGGGCATGGAAATTGGCTGACACGGGCACTGGCCTGACTTGGCACAGCCGTGCTTAATCTGGTGCATCTTGTGTAAACTCTTGGAAAACCCCTTAGTTCCTCGTATACGACCAAGGTTGGCTCGATCACGTACCAATGGTTCGGGACCCGACTAAACTCGGTCAATTATACTTGAAAACACATCAAAAACAACCTGAAACCCGTGAAGCACGTAATACAAGGGATATAAGGATAACAAGGCAATAAACGACCAAAACGGTCCTAAATACGTCCAAAATCTTCCTATTATATGCTCTAAAGCGCACCCTAAAGTGCGCTTATCACTGGGTCACAAATGCAAAAAGCTTCGTATCCCGGATGAGGATTACGAGAGAATAATTGAGTCTAAATTCTTTGAACAGACCACAACCACCCTCTCCAATAGGGAGATAATATGCGTACCTAGAAATTGGGTGCCAAGGCACGAATTTCTTCGTGACGAGGCATTTTTGTCCGTCTGTAAGGTTAGCACTCAGTCTGATAAACGTAGGTTGCATTAGAGATTTCCCCTATTTTGTTTGTAATGATCACCCCCTTTTTTTATCATTCTTCTAACCGGATGGGTTTTTTTGTGCAGTGCGTGGCCTAGCTATGTTGCCTGTTGATAAGACGCCTGCTAAGTCAGCCGCTGAAATCCGCAAGGCTAATGTGGAGAAAAATCTTACATGCGGCTAAAAATAAAGTATCTTGCTTTTCCTTTCTTTTTCCTTCGATTTTCGTTTGACTTCTTTGCCGCCTGACCTTTTTGTGCGTTGTTTTACGATGGGAGCAAGGTGCCCCGCTCCGTCGAAAAATTAATAAGGCCTCGGCTTGGAGAGGACCATCTACCCAAAATAAGGCGAGGAAGACTTCCTCGTTGACAATACCCAGCCGTCTGACGGTTGGGGGTAAGTCTGTCAAAAACCTCGGCCTGGGGTTTGATCTAACAGCCAGGCAGCCGGATGTCCCCGAGAAGGAAACTTCGCCGCCTAGGGCATCTGACGCTTCAGTACCGGGTGAGGGTAGTTATGACCCTCATCCAGGTCAAGTCGCACTCCCAGCTCCAGCCAGAAGACTCTTCTGGCAGCCGGCAGTCCGTAAGAGGGAAGTATGTTGCCTTCTCACCATCTTTTTCTGGTGTAGATCACTCCCCTCGCTGGCCTGATGTATAGCAGTACGCCCAAGCCATGCTGAAGGTCGTACCCAGGGAGGAGAAGGAGGCGATCCCAGGGATCCACACCTTCAACGCCGATCAGGTTATGGCCGGACTGGCTGAGGTATATGCTCTTCCAATTTGTTAAAGTTGTTATGCCGCCTGACCCCTTCTAACACCGCTTGGCCTTTTGCGGTCACTGCTGCGCGTGGAGGGGCTTCAGAAAGCCTACACCCGCAAATGCGAGGAGGTAAAACGGGATAAACGGGATGCGTCTGAGGCACATAACGTTGCCCAATATTCCATGATTATGCATGAATTGAAAACTAAAGGCATAATCATGCAACAATAGGACTCCATCAAAACTCTTCAAAAATCTCTCAATGAAGCCCACACCAAGGTTTTCAACCTCCAGGCGGCAAAATAGAATGCTGAGGTGGAGTTGAAGAAGGTGACCGAATCTTCCAAACTTCTAGACCTGGCCAGGAAGGAGAATACTACGCTCCTGGCCAACAACGTCCGTTTGAAGAAGGAGGCAGCCAAGGCCAGTGATAACTTGAAATCTACGCTTGAGGCTAAACAGAGCCGGCTCATTGAAGAGAATGAGCAAGACTGCGTTAACAGAATGCAAAAGGCCTGGTCCCTGGTGCATCCAGAGACGGAGTATACCATCTGGGAGCTTGCCTATAAATATGCTGATCTTGCCATTGAGGCCCAGGAGTCGAACCAGCCAGCTCCAGAGCCTTATGAAGAGCGGGTTCAGAAGCAGATCGAGGCCATGCAGGCGGAGATTGACTCAGACAGAGGAGAGAATCAAGAAGAGATTGTCCCTCCTACTTCAGAAGCCGCCTCGCAGGACCCGACTTAGCCTCTGCCTTAACCTTTTTCTGGCCTAAGTGTCGTGTATCTGATGTATCTTTTATGAGCGGAAAGGGGTCCAGCTAACACTTGAACAAATTTTTATTTATATATATATATATATATACCGACCAGGTCGGTTTCCTTTCACTTAATTCTTTCAATTTTTGCAACTTGAATCTTGAACTTTTGCGTTCTATTTTGATGAACTTCTGATATAGCTGATGCATTGGCTATGTCTGCCCCTAGACGGTTATTTTCTTAGTCAACTTTAAGCAGGAGGCCGTCCATAATCATCCGCGTCATATTTCAACAAAAAATCCCGGCCGCACACAAGCGTCTGGAGACCGGACGTATGCTATTCAACAAACAAGATTCTGGCCTGTTTTCGAACGTATTCACCAGTTGTAGTGCTTTCTTGTAAAGGCTGGTTGTGTACTAACGTATAGATTACTGCCTGGACTTCCTTTTGACTATAGTCAGGCAGATAATGGGGTCAACAAGGCTTGACCTTTGGCATAGAGGATTGTGCCGGCTGGGGTCCCTTTGGGAAAAATCCGATTGTAGGTACGGCTGATCGATATCGATATTACCGTCTGTACTGCATTGGTGCAATAACCGTTTGCGACTTATGATGCCATTTTCCGGCTGGATTGCCTTAGGGCACTTGCCGGTTGTATTTTGACAAAACTTACTGGTTGTATTTCCTTAAGGCAATAGCCGGTTACAATTTTTAAGATATGGTTTCGAAATTAATTTAGGTTGTACTTTAGGAAAGAAGAGGGGTCCGGCTATAGTGCCTTTTGAGCATAGCCGGCTGCTTAACAAGACCTGGGGGCAATAGCCGGGCGTATCTTGTTTGCGATAGGTCATTTAAACGGTCATGGGTTATCTTTAACCTAACCGGTTAAAGCCGTTTGAGTTGATGACGCATAGAACAATGTACCACCCAAAAGGGAGATGTTCTCTTCGATGAATTCACCCAGATGAGTGTCACCGGATGACTGCTTAGGGTTAAAGCAGGCGGTAAAATATGTTGGTTTTGGGTCTTTTAATAACTAAGTTAGGTACTTAGTTTTCTTACTCATTTTGAGCAACCGAGTACCCGGTTGTGTATCGCACAGTCAGGTCCCGTTAGATGCCTGGTTGTGCATTGCACATGGGACTTAATACAAAAATTTGAAATAAGGTATTCCTATCATTCATTTACTCTTTACAAAAAGTGTTTACAATCTCCTTAGAAGTAGTACTTTTTCAAGTTGTCTACATTTCAGGTTTTGGCTAACTACCAGTCGTCTGATGTCTCCAGGCGGTAGGTACCGCCTCTAACTTCCTCAAAAATCCGGTAGGGGCCTTCGCAATTAGGGGTTAGCTTTCCTTGTTCATTTCCCTACCAGTAGCACAAAGTCCCCAACCTTGAGGGGCCGCTTGTGTACTCGTGTGTTGTAAGCCCTCGTCATTCTCAAACGGTATATCTCATGATGCAAGGCGGCGTTGCCCCTGCGTTCCGGGAGAGAATCCAATGCAAGATGCATGGCCTCCTAATTAGCCTCTTCGTCATAGAGCATGACTCGAAGTGTTGGCTCATAAAGTTCAATGGGCAATACGGCTTCAGTGTCGTATGTCATAAGAAACGGGGTTTCACCGGTTGCCCCCTTTTCAGTTATCCTGATGACCCAAAGGACGTGAGGTAACTCATCCGCCCAAAGTCCATTGTCTCTTTCAATCTTCTTTTTTATGCCGTCTGATATGAGCTTGTTAAAGGCTTCAACTTGACCGTTTGCTTGGGGCCGGCCAACAGATGCAAAGCAATGCGAGATCCCCGGATCTCCTAACCAATCCTTGAGGGTAAGAGTTTCAATCTAAGGACCGTTGTCAAACACCATAGACATAGGAACCCCAAATCGGGATATGATGTTCCTCCAAATGAAGGAGATTACATCCTTTGTCTTGATGCCCTTGACCACCTCGGCCTCTACCCATTTGGTGAAGTAATCTACAGCCACCAGGATGTACCTTCTGCCGCCTGTGGCAGGCGTATAAGGACCTAAGATGTCCATGCCCCATTTTACAAATGGAACTGGGTTGTAGACGGCCGTCAGGTTTGTAGCCGAACGGTGTATAAGTCGGCCAAACCTCTGGCACTGGTCACATTTCTTCACCAATTTCATGGCGTCTGCCTCAAGGGTAGGCCAAAAGTAACCTTGTCGTTTGTCCCTCTTTGGTAGACTATTGTCGCCTATATGTGACGCACAAAAGCCCGCATGCAAGTCCTCTAGCACCTCCTTTCCCCTTTCCGGGGTAACACACTTGAGCAACGGCTGGAGGTAACCGTTTCTAAAGAGTTCCCCCTTGTACATTTCAAAGCTCCAAGCTCGTTTTTTAAGTGCTTCCACTTCTGATGGGGCATCCGACAGAGTGCCGTCTACAAAATACTCCCGAATAGGGTCCATCCAGGTAGAGCTTCGGTCAAGGATTCCAATGGGATCATGTTTAATGCTTCTTTTTTCCATGACTTCCCAGAAGACTGACCTAGGTGTATCACAAGTTGCGGATGAGGCCAGTTTGGACAAAGCATTCGCCTGATTGTTCTTTGACCGGGGCACCTGACTTAGATGGAACTCGTCAAATGTCCCTGCCTCATCTTTGACCGCCTGCAGGTATTTGATCATTGCCGGATGGGTGGCCTCATAGTCACCGTTGAATTGGCTAACAATCAATTGAGTGTCTGAGCAGGCGTCAACGTTGCTTGCCTCTGCCGCCTTACACATGCGTATACCGGCTAGCAGGGCTTCGTATTCAACTTCATTGTTTGACGCTTGAAATTGGAAACGTAGTGCATATTCATATGTATCCACTTCCGGAGATTTGCAAATCACGCCTGCACCACAGCCATTTAACGTAGAGCTTCCATCTACGAATAACTTCCAAACCTGATCGGTATTTTCCGGCTGAGCCAGCCTAGTCATTTCGACAATGAAGTCGGCAAATGCCTGACCATTCACTACCTGTCAAGGTTCAAAAGTTCTTTCCAGGCTTAACATTTCAACAGCCCACTTGAGCATTCTACCGGATGACTCTATGGTAGCCATTGGACACTTGAGTGGCTGGTCAGTGTAGACAGTCACTGGATGGGCTAGGAAGTATGCCTTCAGCCGCTTGACTTCCTTGTAGAGGGCCAGCCCAAATTTTTCAATCATTGGGTACCAGAGCTCAGCATTTCTGAGAATGTGGCTGATGAAGTACACCAGGAGCTACTTGCCGTCTCTCTCAGTAAGGAGAACAGCACTGAGGGAGTGATCTGAGATGGCTAGGTACATGTAGAAAACCTCCTTGGGATGGGGGCTCACTAGCCTTGGCAACGAGTGCAAGTGTTGTTTTAACATTTGAAATGCCGCCTCAACCTCTTTTCCCCATTCAAATCTGGACCTCTTCCTGATTGCTAAGAAGAAGTAAAGGCACTTGTCGCCTGACTGGCTGAGGAATCTTCTTAATACTGCCAGGCAACTGGTTAGCTTTTGGGCCTCCTTGACGGTTCGAGGTGATTGCATGTCAATCACTGCCTGTACCTTTTCCGGATTGGCCTTTATGCCTCTTTGATCAATTAAGAATCCGAGAAACATCCCAGACTCAACACCAAAGACACACTTTTTGGGGTTAAGCATGACCTTGTGCCACCTGAGTATGGTGAAAGTTTCTTGGAGGTCAGCTAGGTGATCCGTCTGAAGCTTGGATTTGACTATCATGTCATCAATATACGCCTCTAAATTCTTTCCAATTTGATTAGCGAAGACCTTGTTGATCATTCGTTGGAAAGTAGCAGGCGCATTCTTCAACCCAAACGGCATCAACGTGTAGCAGTACAACCCCTGATCAGTGACGAAGGTCGTTTTCTCCTGATCCTTCTACTATAGGGGAATCTGATGGAAGCCTGAGTAGGCGTCCATGAAGCAGGGCATGGCCGGCTGTAGAGTCAACCAGACTGTCAATCTTAAGAAGCAGGTAGCTATCCTTCTGACATGCCCTGTTCAGATCTGTGTAATCTACAAACATCCGCCAGGTACCATTCGGCTTTTTGACGAGGACAACATTTGCTACCCAATCCGGGTAGTAACACTGCCGAATGAACCCAGCATCTAGGAGTTTTTTTACCTCGGCGGCAGCCGCCTGAGACCTCTCCTCGCCATGATCCCTCTTCGTTTTCCTAACCGGCTTCATGATGGGATCCACAGCTGGCTTGTGGACGGCTAGATCTGGGCTGACGCCTGACATCTCCTCCACTTCAAAGGCAAAGAGGCCTTTGAACTCTCTCAGAAGTTGGAGCAAGTCTGCCCCCAACTTTTCAAGAGCAACCGTCCCAAGCTTGAATGTTCTGTCAGGACGGCTTTCGTCTAGGACGACATCAATGCTCTTACCAACCAGATGAGGTCCGCCTTTCTCTTTGTACCGCCTGCCTTAGGGGCTGGCCCGACTTCTTTATCCACGAGGTTAGTAGGTTCCTCGTTGGGGTCGGCTGCATGAGCAGTCGGCTTGACGTCTGAGAGATAGCACTCTCTTGCCGCCTTTTGGTCCCCGTTTAGGGAGCCTACTGACCCATCATCCCTATCGAATTTAATTAGCATGAGGGAAGGGATGATGACAACCTTGGACTAATTGAGTGTCGGACGACCCAATATAAGGTTGTAGGCAGTTTATTCCTCAACTACCAAAAATTTTACAACCATGTAGTCCTTCCCCTTTGCCTCCAAGCCAGATGGGTAGGTCAATCCTACCCATCGGATGCACTACCCCGCCTCCAAAGCCGACTAGAGGGTGGGGAGCATTGTGCGTACTGTTGGGTTTGTACTTGAGCTTTGTCAAGCAGCGATAGCTTATCAGGTCAAACAAGCTCCCGGTATCGATTAAGATCCGACCAACTCGTTGATTGGCGACTTTACATTCAACGACGATTGGATCATCGTGGGTCCACCTGACAGTACCCCTGTCCTTTTTAGAAATGAAATCCTCAGGGAAGGTGTCTTTTGACGCCTGGCCCTCATCCTTGGCACCCCGGTTGGAGGGACCCCCGCTAGTGAAGCCGCCTACAATGGTGTAGATTTACTCCTCATCGGTGTCAGAACTTACAACCGGCTTCTTTGACGGTTGTCCAATGTTTTTGGGATTACCCTTGGACTTCGTCAAATAGGACTTTAAAGCCCCCTAATCAGCCAAACGATCCAATAGCCGCCTGAGGCTGTAGCAACCATTTGTGTTATGGCCAATTTCCTTATGGAATGGACAACACTTGCTCTTGTCCCGATTTTTGACAGCGCTCTTCAAAGGAGCCGGTTTCTCAATGGTCAACCGGTTTTTTATCTCCATGAGGATGGAGGAGCAGTCCTTGTTGAACTCATACTTGGGGACGTACGGCTCCAATTTCTTTTGCTTCTTCTGGGACGACTGACCTGGGCGGTCAGCTGCCCAGATTTCTTTTGTTTTCTTTTCTTCTCTTTTGGCCGGTTGTGGAGGCCGGCTCTCCTTTTTGTCAGACCGCCTGGGTTCTGACGAGTGTTTGATGGCACAAAGCTCCTTCGCCTGTATGTAGGCTTCGGCTTCCATTAGTGCCTCCTGGAGGGTAGCAACCCTCTTGCGGACCAGGTCAAACTTGAATGTTAACCCATCCTTCAGACCCTTGAAAAAGTATGTGTACGCAACTTTGTCAGACAATCCTTGTATCTGAATTCTCATCAGATTGAACCGCCTTACATAGGACCGAAGTCCCTCCTTGTCCCCCTACTGGATAGCCCCTAGATCGAGACTTGTCTTCTTGGCAGGGATGTTTATGGAGAAGTTGGACGCAAACAGGTATGCAAGCGTCTTCAAGTTATTGATGCACCCAGCCGCCAGGTTGCTGAACCACCGTTGGGCTATGTCCTTCAGCGTTGCTGGGAAGCACCGACACCAAGCGGCATCATCCAATCCCTGTAGGTACATGAGGTTGGTGTATGCCATCAGATGGTCTTCCGGGTTGGTGGTACCGTCGTAGGTACCTACCAACACGTTCTTAACCTTGGATGGCTGTGCCGCCTCGTTTATTTCCAGGGAGAAAGCCGAAGGCTGTTCCTCTAGGTGTAGCAGCCGGAGCTGCCAGTCCATGGGCTGGACTATGTTTGCCCCCAGTCCTCCTAAGGGGAACAGCTGCATATAGGGTGATCCGGGTCCATATGGTTGTTGGGGCACATATGGAGCCTAATGGATCACATGAGGAGCAGTACGTACAGACGTGCCATGTGACTGACTCCCTGGGTTGGTTTCCGAATGCTTCATCAAAGTATTGCGGAAACTGTCTAGGTAGGTCGACGTAGAAGCCGACTAAGACATGCTCTGACTTCTCTTCTCCTGGATTAACAACCAGGCGTCAGAGAAAGTCTTCTTTGACCCATCCGGCTGTATATGTCGGATGGCCTTTTCGCTGCCCTGATTCAAGCAAGCGAATTTTTGAAAGGTCAATCAGGGGCCCATACGCCCCCTTGGGCTTCGGGTGAGGAGTGGGCACCCGGTCTTTAATTGGCTTCTTCCCGGAAGCCTTCATGGCCGACTAACCCTTGTTGGAGCCAGCTGACTTCTTGGTAATGTCTTTAATCTCCCCTTTGAAACTAGTCATGAGATTCATGAGTTCGTCTCTGGTGACGGGGGCAGAGCCCTCCGCCGCCTGGGGTAGCCCAGGATGCTTGACGCTTGGGTAGCCTGGACCAGCTTTGTTCTGGCCGCGTTCCTTTGTTTCTTT
Organism: Chenopodium quinoa; assembly: GCF_001683475.1. Lineage (NCBI taxonomy): Eukaryota > Viridiplantae > Streptophyta > Magnoliopsida > Caryophyllales > Amaranthaceae > Chenopodium > Chenopodium quinoa. The sequence goes on from NW_018745054.1 coordinate 1,825,157, forward strand.
GGAACGGATGCGCCTAGTACGGAGTGACCCGTCTAGGGCCACATATGTGTCGACTTCGCAGTCGTCACTGCTGTCATGGTCTATGTGGACCTCAGGGTCAGCCGTGGGCCGGCTGCCCTCTGCAGTTGGTACATTGTCAGATGTCATCTCAGGGGTACTCTCCCCACGGACGGCGCCAAATGTTTCAGGGTTTCTGAGGTGTCCAGCGAGAGAGTTACAGCACCGAGAATGCACGCCTGACTTCTGAACCTGCAAAACCACGAAACTCCGGTTGGGTGGAGTTCCGCCTCCGAACGTCAAGTTAGTATGATTTCGGATGACATTACATGCGGAAAGTAAACGGGTATTTCTCTCGGGTTCCGGGAGATTCCGCAATTAATATTGCTCAAGTTTTTGTGTAGGTATTTATGAATAGGTAATAAATGAGGATTGTTCCTCTATTTATAGCATAGTAGGATCTGCTCCCCCATTAGGGGTATAATGCCACGTGGCATCCATTGGTTGGATGCCCATGGTGCTATAGGGAGATGACACGTGACAAGCCCTCATTGAGCCACGTGTCTAGGGTAATTTTTACCCTAAGCAATTTGAATGTTGAGAAGAGTTCCGATGTGAGGATAGGACTTGAGGTTGAGGATGAGTCATCAAGAGAGAAGTGCCGGAAAGAATGAGAGGGGTGAGAAAGAGAAAGAGAAGGAACCTGGAAAGGAGAGCACCAAAGATCAAACACCTTTACCCCTTAATCTCCAACGTAGGAATGAGAGGTTGCCTTTTCCCCAAAGATTTGCTAGGTCTAGGCTTGATGTCCTATTCGGAAAATTTTTAAATGTAGTAAAGAGCTTGCATGTTTCTGTACCCTTTGTGGATGCTATGAAAGAGATGCCTCACTACTCTAAATTCTTAAAAGACCTTTTGAAGGGAAGGAGAGAAGTTGAAACCGTTAACCTAACCGCAAATTGTAGTGTTATTCTCTCTAGTAAGCTACCAACCAAATTGCAATATCCCGGTAGTTTTTCCATCCCGGGTTCTATCAATGAGGTTTATTTGGGGAAGGCTTTGTGTGATCTAGGTGCTAGCGTGAGTTTAATGCCCTTCTTGGTCTACCAAAAGCTTAATGTGGGAAGTCTTTCACCTACAAACATCACCCTCCAACTTGCGGATAGGTCCACAAAATTGCCTATAGAGAAGGTAAAGGACATGCCCCTTAGAGTTGGTAAGTTCACTTTTGCGGTGGAATTTTATGTTCTTGAGATGGATGAAGATGAAAGAATTCCTATAATATTAGGTAGGCCATTTCTTGCTACTTCTAAAGCAATCATTGATGTCAAAGAAGGTAAGATGACCTTGAAGGTTGACAATGATTCTATCGAATTCGCTTTGAATAAGGTAATGAGACAACTTTCCTCTAGTAATGAGTGTTTTAGAATAGATACAATCGAAAATTTGATGAATGAGTTTAAATACCCTCATATGCATGCTTCTAATGATCTACTTGAGAATGTTTTGTTGAATGAGAATGAAGTAGGTGATCAAAAGGAGATGCAATTATATGAGGAAATGCTTGATGAGAAAGAGGAGACAACCACCGACAAAGAGATGCTCCAAACATATGAAGTCTTCGAAGTAGAAGAGGAAGAGATCTCCAATGGTAAGGGAGCTCCGATGGTAGAATTGAAACCTCTACCTTCGGGCTTGAGGTATATCTTTTTGGATGCTAATGAGGCTTCCCCGGTCATTGTCAATGCTAACCTCACGGAAGAGCAAACCTCCTCATTGCTTAATGTTTTGAAAAAGCGTAGGAAGGCTTTGGGTTAAACTCATGATGATCACAAGGGTATAAGCCCCTCCCTATGCATGCATAAAATCGATTTAGAGGAGGGTGCTAAACCGTGTAGACAACGACAAAGGAAACGTAATCCTTCCATGCAAGAGGTTGTGAGGAAGGAAGTTTCCAAGCTACTTGAAGCGGGGATCATCTACCCAATCGCTCATAGTGTTTCAAGGTTTTCAAAGGTGTCCTACGGGAGAGTTACAGCACCGGGAACGCACGCCTGACTTCTGTACCTACAAAACCACGAAACTCCGGTTGGGTGGAGTTCCGCCTCCGAAGTTCAAGTTAGTATGGCTCCTGATGAGATTATGTACGGAAAGTAAACTGGTTGCTCTCTCGGATTCCGGGAGATTCCGCAATTAATATTGCTCGGGTTTTGTGTGTGTATTTATGAATGCCAATAATTGAGGTAGATTCCTCTATTTATAGCAGATAAGGATATGCTCCCCCATTGGGGGTACAATGCAACGTGGCATCCATTGGTTGGATGCCCTTGGTGCTATAGGGAGGTGACACGTGTCAGGCTCTTATTAGGCCACGTGTCTGGGGTAATTTTTACCCTAAACATTTGCCCCTCACGGGTGCTGACGTGGCTATGCCACGTGGCACCTGTGACACGTGCTAAGTGGGCAGAAGGGCGACGGTTCGCCTCCTTCCCTCTTCTTTTTCAAATTTTAAACTAAGGGGGGAAACAGAGGTGACTGTTCACCTTCTGGATTTCCTATAAGTAGGAATCTCCCTCCTTTCATTTCTCACTTTGCCATTTTTGAGAGAAATTTCTTGAGAGAGAAAGAGAGAGAACTCCTGACCCCGCCTACTTGCTTGCGCAAACATCCTTCAATTTCCAAACGTCCAGATACCGCTTGAGTTACGAAGCCCGCCTACTTGCTGCAACCGGCTTTAGCCGTCTAGAGCTTCTTTAGGCAATTTTTATAAATTGCGTCTATTGAGAATCTCAGCCGGTGTAAACCGTCTGAGTTACCTTCAGGCGCTCCCATTGAAGGGTTACATTCAATAGACCCTCAGCCGGTTTACACCATCTGGGGCATCAATCAAACAATCTCATTGGTGAGTTGCATTTGATAGGTCCTAAGCCGGTGTAAACCGTCTGAGGTATCTTCAAGCAATCTCATTGGTGAGTTGCGTTCGATAGGTCCTCAACCGGTGTAAACCGTCTAAGGTATCTTCAAGCAATCTCATTGGTGAGTTGCATTCAATAGATCCTCAGCCAATGTAAACCGTCTGAGGTATCTTCAAGCAATCTCATTGGTGAGTTGCATTCAATAGGTCCTCAGCCGGTGTAAACCGTCTGAGGTATCTTCAAGCAATCACATTGGTGAGTTGCATTCGATAGACCCTGAGCTGGTGTAAACCGTCTGAGGTATCTACAAGCAATATCATTGGGGTTGCATTCAATAGACCCTCAGCCGGTGTAAACCGTCTGAGGTATCTTTGATCAAACTGTCTTTTGATCTGCTTCGCTTTTCCTTCAGCCAATCTCACACCGTCTGGGGGGTGAGCAAGCAATTCCCTCCTAAACTGTTTTGCTGGAACCCCCATCCGGTCTTTTACCGCTTGAGTTGCCTTCAAACAGCCTTTTCATTTTAACGGATACGCAACCGGCTTTCAGGCCGCCTGCGTTGGTTCCGTTTAATTATTTTTGCGCATTGTCCACTAGTGAGCCTCAGCCAGTTTATGTCGTCTGTGGGGTCTTTGAATTATCTTTGATAAAATCTTCAGACTATTTGCTTCTGCAAATCTACCACAACCGGCCTTTCCCGCTAGTGGTATCCTTGGGCAACATTAGTGATTAATTTTTCCCTTCTTTTGCTAATTTGCAGTTTTGCTCAAAGCGATACCATCTGGGGTATCTTTGGTCAACAACCTCTCGACTCCTTTCTCCAAACTTTTATTCAATTTCAAGGTAACGTCTTGGTTCCTTGTCTTTTGAAGTTTATTTTTTAATCTTTTGTCTGTATATATCTTAGAATAATGACCTCACCCATCACACACACGGCACACCACAATTTAGAGATCAGCCGGTCTCCTGGTACGGCTGAGTCTAGGACTAGGGGTGCCGCCCCTAGGTACAGGGAGTCTCCTTGTTCATCTCCGAAACCGACCGTCTCTTTCTCTGTGCAGGACGCAATGGCTCGTACAAAAAAGACTGCCTTCGATCAAGAGTACAGAGAGGCAGACTCTGGTGAGCTGCCACCTGACCCTTATCAAGCAGAGGTGACAAGGTATTCAACGCCTGGCACCCCAAGCACTCCCAGTGATAGGATATTGGATATTGATCTGGGAGGCGGCGAAGATGTCGCCTCACCTTCTAGGGTCGAGTTGGAAACCTAGGAAAGGGATGCCAGCGACAAGGAAAGGGATGCCAGCGACAAGGAAAGGGATGCCAGCGACAATGAGGCCACCTCTTCATCCGGTACAGAACAAAGTGGCAGTAGTAGCAGCCTTTTGACGCCGGATGCTGATAGCGAGGCGGAGAAAAGGCGACCCCTTCCTCGTCGCCGTTTCTGCTAAGGATAGGGCTATCATGGAGAATAACTTAGAGGACTTCATCAAGATTTGTCCTCTTGGAAAGCATTGGAGAATAATTGTGCCGCCTGAGATGGGCACTATAGTTTGGGAAGACGAGCATCCCAATGCAGACGGGTACTTTGGGTGCTATGAAGCGGCGTTTCTAGCTGGTCTTCGTTTCCCCCTTCATAACACAATTAAGGCCCATCCTTCGAGGGTATGGCCTGGGCAACTGGCAGTTAACCCCTAATTCTTTGGTTAACATTTTGGGGTATATAGCCGCCTGCGACATGTAGGAAATCAACCTCGGCTGGGAGGCCTTTGCTCACATGCATTACTTGAGCAGAAGCCCAGGCGGCTGGAGAGCTTGGTACACATTGACCACCTATCCCCAGTACCTGATGACCTTAGACAAACCGTCTAAGTGGTCAGACTGGAAGAACAGGTTTTACTTGGTCTCCGCCCCCACCCAGGAGAAAAACCGGGAGTATAGGACATACAACCGGAAGCCAGACCTTCTGGGCCACAAGTGTAAGAAGCCTCGTATCCCGGATGAAGACTACGAGCGAATAATCGAGTCCAAGTTCTTTGAACAGACTACAACGACCCTCTCCAATGGGGAGTTAATAAGCGTACCCAGAAATTAGGTGCCCAAGCACGAATTTCTTCGAGACGAGGCGTTTTTGTCCGTCTGTAAGCTTAGCACTCAGTTTGATAAACGTAGGTCACAGTTAGAGATTGCCCCTTTTGCTATGTAGTGATTCATGTTTTATTTTCGTTTTTGTAACCGGATGGATTCTTTTGTGCAGTGCGTGCCCTAGCTATGTTACTTGCTGACAAGACACCCGCCAAGTCAGGCGCTGAGATCCGCAAGGCTAATGCAGAGAAGAAGCTTGCTGCCCAGGCGCCAAAAAATAAGGTATCTTTCTTTTTCCTTTTCTTTTTACTTCGCTTTCCGTTTTATTTCTAAGCCGCCTGATCTTTGTGCTCGTTTTTTCAGGATGGGAGCAAGGTGCCCCACTCCATTTCAAAATTAATAAGGCCTCGGCCTGGAGTGGAGCCTCCAATCCACAACAAGGCGAGGAAGACTTCCTCCTTGACGGTACCAAGCCGTTTGACGGTTGGGGGTAAATCTGTCAAAAACCTCGGCTTGGGGTTTGATCTAACGACAAGGCAGCCGGATGTTCCTGAGAAGGAGACGGCGCCGCCTAGGGCATCCGGCGCTTCTGTACCGGCTGAGGGCAGTCGCGACCCTCTGCCTACATCCCAAGGTACTATTGACCCCTTCAACCCTTCTTTGCTTGGCAAGCATATACGGGTCAAGTCGCACTCCCAGCTCCAGCCAGAAGACTCTTCTGGCAGCCGGCAGTCGATAGGAGGGAAGTATGTTGCGTTCTCACTATCTTTTTCTGGTGCAAATCACTCCCCTCGCTGGCCGAATGTACAGAGGTACGCCCGGGCCATGCTGAAGGCCGTACCCAAAGAAGAGAAGGAGGCGATCCCATGGTTCCACACCTTCAATGTCGACTAGGTTCTGGCCGGACTGTTTGAGGTACATAATCTTCCAATTTGTTTAAGTTGTTATGCCGCCTGACCCCTTCTGACACCGCTTGGGCTTTTGTAGTCAATGTTGCGCGTGGAGAGGCTACGCCCGCAAGTGTGAGGAGGTAAGACGGGCTAAACGGGATGCATTTGACGCCCATAACATTTCCCAGTATTCCATGATTATGCATGAATTGAAAACTAAAAGCATAATCATGCAACAGGCGGATTCCATCAAGACGCTCCAGAAGGCGCTCAATGAAGCCGACACCAAGCTCCACAATCTCCAAGCGAAGAAGGAGAATGCCGAGGCGGAGCTGAAGATGGTGACCGACTCTTCCAAACTCCTGGAGTTGACCAGGAAGGAGAATACAACTCTCCTTGCCGACAACATTCGCCTGAAGAAGGAGGCGGCCAAGGCCAGTGACAACTTTAAATCTACGCTGGAGCCTGAACAGAGTCGGCTCATTGAAGAGAATGAGCAAGACTGCGTCACTCAGATGCAAAAGGCTTGGTCCCTAGTTCATCCGGACAAGGAGTATACCGTCTGGGAGCTTGCCTACAAATACGCTGATCTTGCCATTGAGGCCGAGGAATCACAACAGCTGGCTCCAGAGCCTTAGAAGGAGTGGGTCCAGAAGAAAATCGAGGCTATGCAAACGGAGATCGACTTAGAAGGGGGAGAGAATCAAGAAAAGATTGTCCCTCCTTCCCCAGGACCCGCCTCGCAGGGCCGGGATTAGCCTCCGCCTCAGCCATAAGCTCTTGTCTTCTAATTTTCCGGCCTGCGTTCTGTGTGCTTTTATTGTATCTTTTACCGGACAGGGGTCCGACTAACAATTGAAAAAATTTGATGTTAATATAAATATATGCCGACTGAGTTGGTCTTCTTTGCAACACTTGTTTTATTCTTTCCATTGTTGTGTTTTTTTTTTCTTTTGCATGATATTGTTGGATGTGTTGACTATGCCTGCCCCTAGGTGGGTGGTTGTTTAGTGCAAAAATTAAGCAAGTAGCCATCCATATTTATCTACAGTAATATTTAGCAGGTTTTAGGTCAGGCGGGGATAGGTCAGGCGCATGTTGAGGCATTGATTTCCGCTTGAGTTGTGCTAGAGTGATATAATGGAATCGGGGGTTTGTGACCGCTTGTATGGGGAGTCGAGGCCGGTTGGTGGCAGAATTCTGCCTTACCGCCTGGACTGCCTTGGAGCAATATGGGTTGTGACTTGAAATGTAGTTTCGCCGGCTGGGGTACCTTGGGGTAACAGCCAGTGAATCTTTTGCAAGTTCCACTAGTTTTGGGCGCGGTTGCCGGCTGGGTTGCTTTTTGGCAACAGCCGTCTTCCCCACAAGATTTAAAGCTGCTGTTTGTATTGCCTTGGGGTAATAACCGACAATCTTGTTTGCAATAGGTCAAGCGAACGGTAATAAACTTAACCAAAACGGTTAACACCGTCTGAGTTTTTTGACGCTTAGAACAATGTACCACCCAGAAGGGAGATGTTCTCTTCGACAAATTCACCCGGAAGGGTGTTGTTGGATGTCTGCTCATGGGTAGAGCAGGCAGTTTAAATATGTTGGCTCGGTGCCTTTAACCGGCTAAGTTAGGTACTTAGCATTTCCCTTTAGTTTGGGCAAACGGATGCCTGGTTGTGCATTGCACATAGGTTTTAGAAAATGCCCGTATGTGTTTGTTCACATTGGGACTTGGGAGATGCCCGGATGTGTTGTTCACATTGGGACCTTGGTATAAAAAGAAATTGAAATAAAGAACTTCTCTCATTCATTTACTCTATTTACAAAAAATGATTCCCCTAGAAGTAGTACATCTTTAAGTTATCTACATTCCAAGTTCTGGGTAGCTTTCTACCGTCTGGGGTTTCCAAACGGTAGGTGCCGCCTCTGACTTCGTCACAAATCCGGTAGGGGCCTTCCCAATTGGGGGTCATCTTCCTTGCTGATTTGCCCTACTAGTGGCTTCCATTTTTCGTAGTGCAAAGTCCCCAACTTTGAGGGGCCGCTTGTGTACTCTCTTGTTGTAAGCCCTCGTCATTCTCAGACGGTATCTCTCATGACGCAAGGCGGCGTTGCCCTTGCGTTCTGGGAGTGAATCCAATGCCAGGCGCATGGCCTCCCAGTTAGCCTCCTCATCATAGAGCATGACTCGGAGTGTTGGCTCATAGAGTTCAATTGGCAAAACCGCTTCAGTGACGTATGTCATGAGAAACGGGGTTTCACCGGTTGCCCCCTTTTCAGTATTTCTGATGGCCCAAAGGACGTGAGGTAACTCATCCGCCCAAAGACCATCGGCTCTTTCAATCATCCTTTTTATGCCGTCTGAGATGAGTTTGTTGAAGGCTTCAAATTGACCGTTTCCTTGGGGCCGACCGACAGACGCAAAACAATGTGAGATCCCCTGGTCTCCCAACCAATCCTTGAGGGCAGGCGTTTCAAACTGAGGACCGTTGTCAAAAACCATAGATATAGGCACCCCAAACCGGGTGATGATGTTCCTCCAAATGAAGGAGATGACGTCCTTTGTCTTGATGCCTTTGACCGCCTCGGCCTCAACCCAGTTAGTGAAGTAGTCTACAGCCACCAGCATATATCTTATAACGCCTGAGGCAGGCGTATAAGGGCCTAAGATGTCCATGCCCCGTTTTGTAAAGGGAACCGGGCTGTAGATGGCAGTCTGCTCTATTGTCGGACGGTGTATGAGCCGACCAAACTTCTGACACTTGTCACACTTCTTCACTAAATCCATGGCATCCGCCTCAAGAGTAGGCCAAAAATAGCCTTGCCGTCTAGCTCTTTTTGCTAGAATCCTGTTGCCTATATGTGAAGCACATAAGCCCGCATGCAGATCCTCTAGCACCTCTTTTCCCCTTTCTGGGGTAACGCACTTCAGCAACGGCTGGAGGTAACCCTTTCTGAAGAGTTCCCCTTTAAATATTTCAAAGCTTAGAGCTCGCTTTTTCAGTGCTGCCGCTTCTGATGAGGCATCTGGCAGGGTACCGTCTACCAAATAATCTTGGATGGGGTCCATCCAGGTGGAGCTTCGGTCTAGGATTCCAATGGGATCATGCTCAATGCTTCTTCTTTCCATGACTTCCCAGAAAACTTCCCAGAAAGCATCCGCCTGATTGTTCTCGGACCAGGGCACCTGATATAGATGGAACTTGTCAAATGCCCCCGCCTCCTCTTTGATCGCATGCAGGTATTTGATCATTGCCGGATGGGTGGCTTCGAAGTCACCATTAAATTGGCTAACAATCAATTGAGAGTCCGAACAGGCGTCAACCTTTCTTGCCCCTACCGCCTTACACATGCGTATACCGGTGATGAGTGACATTTATGTCACTCTTAGGGGTAGCATTTAGGTCTTTTCCCTCTTATTTTTCTTAGTTTTTTCCACCTCATTTATCCTCTTATGGGTTCTTTATGTATTGATGAAAAGTAATGCTTATTTGCGCTTATTTTGATAATCTTTATGCATTATTTTATCATCCCCATGCTCTCGTGAACTTTGGTATCTTCTGCAGGTTCCATGACGGTCCTATGCACGGTGGGAGGCCCCTTGGCCAAGTATGGAAGCCATGGACAAAGGCAAGAGGAGCAAAAAGGAAGGAGAGGAAGCAAGAAAAGGATATGCAAGAGGAGGTGTGGCCGAACCTCTGAAATGTCCGGTCGAACCTAGGTGTGGTCAAACTTTTGAAAAGTTTGACCGAACCTCCTGGGTGCAGTGAAGGCAGTGTCAAACCAGTTTTCAGCAATTTTGCAGGAGAGGTCGAACCTCAAAAGTTCGACCAAACAAGGATCAGGGAGGTTTGACGAACCTACACAGAGTTCGACCGAACCTACCCTGAGTCCGACCGAACCTACCCAGAGTTCGGTCGGACCTTTTCCCGATCTCAGCCAATTTTGTACGGACTATTTAAGGTCCATTTGAGATCGTTTTTCGGGGAGAAAGAAGAAAAACAGTAGAATAGTTTTCAGCAAAAAAGATACTCTCTCTTAGTTAGCAACTTCATTAAATTAGTTGATTTAGTTTTAGAAACTCTCAAATCTAATCATTGTAGAAGCAAATTTCAAGATTTATCTCAAGAATTTCAGCAATTATCCAACATTTTTGAAGCTTCAATAGTAACTTCTTTCATTTGTCCGTCATTATTTTCTGATTTTATTTTTTGTTTTGTAAGCCACTTTATTTTCTCTCAATCTTGATATATTGTTGTTGCATGTTAGCTTTGTCCATAGATAATCACTTGTTTTTCCAAATCTTAGAATCGCTTATAATCCAAACTTGGAATTTGCATGTACTCACAATGAATTGTGAGTAGTCCTCTTGGCTAGGGGTTGGGTGAAACTCAACCTATTGGTGATTATGTGAGTTTGGGAGTGATTTTGATGATGGATTGCGACTAAACTTGATTATATGGGATTGCTTGTTAGTTCTTCATGATAGGAGTAATTAACATAGATTATTGAACTTGATGGCATGAAATATTTGGTTCGACATGGAAATGTAAGTTGAATGTTTCATTACCTATTGCAATATGATTATGTATCTTTTGTTGCTAAGTTAATGAGGGATCTAAGCTTAGTAATCTGATTTGTTTTCATATCGTTTGATGTTGATCTTACATGTGGTCTTTGCTATTCCATTACCCTCATTCCTCCCTATTTGCCTAATTGCTATTGGTTGAGTGAATCCCATTCCCCTAGTGTTTTAATCCCTTGAATTCAACCTTTAGTTGTAGTTTGTTAGTTAATCACCACTTATACCTTGATTTCGATTTAGCTTGAGCATTAAGATTATTTAGCATTTGATTCCCGTTCTACGTGGACCGAACCTTTGCTTTCCATTGTACTTGTTTGAGTGAGGTGTTTGTTATAAATGTGTTTGAATGAGCCTAAATTGTGCGAACGATTTAGCGCTCGTCAAAATGGCGCCGTTGCCGGGGAGCGGTGTTGTTGATTGCTTGAGTCTAATTCACCTTTAAAAAAAACACAAAAAGAGTTGTTTTCCTTTTTGGCTACGCTTGTAGCCTTGCTACTAATTGTGTTTGTTGAGTGCGTATGCGTAGGACTCAACATCGTGAGTTGGTGCCTTACGATCCCGAGATTGAGCAAACCCTTAGAAGAAGAAGGAGATCTCGTTCGCGGTCCTCCACTTCCCCAAGAAGAGAATCCAACCCGGAACCACAAAGAAATCCAATGGGTGACAACCCACCACCACCACCTCCAAGACCTTTGAAGGAGATGGGAACTCCGGGAGCTTATAGAGCTTCAATATGATTATGTATCTTTTATTGCTAAGTTAATGAGGGATCTAAGCTTAGTAATCTGAGTTGTTTTCATATCGTTTGATGTTGATCTTACATGTGGTCTTTGCTATTCCATTACCCTCATTCCTCCCTATTTGCCTAATTGCTATTGGTTGAGTGAATCCCATTCCCCTAGTGTTTTAATCCCTTGAATTCAACCTTTAGTTGTAGTTTGTTAGTTAATCACCACTTATACCTTGATTTCGATTTAGCTTGAGCATTAAGATTATTTAGCATTTGATTCCCGTTCTCTGTGGACCGAACCTTTGCTTGCCATTGTACTTGTTTGAGTAAGGTGTTTGTTATAAATGTGTTTGAATGAGCCTAAATTGTGCGACCGATTTAGCGCTCGTCAAAATGGCGCCGTCTTTGATTGACCATAGAGTCGACTTTGATTTGGCAAGTGCGGGTGAACAAAGGTGGCTAGACTTGCATGAGTTAGAGGAACTACGGATGGATGCTTATGATTGTGCAAGCTTGTACAAAACCCGGTCAAAGGAGTGGCATGACCGGCAAATTGAAAGGAAGACCTTCAATGTTGGAGATAAGGTGTTTCTTTACAATTCAAGGATGAAACTATTTCCCGGAAAACTCATGTCAAGGTGGAGTGGTCCATTCACCGTTAAGGAGGTGTTCCCCCATGGAGCCGTTGAGCTAAATGATTTGGATGGATCGAGGTCATTCAAGGTCAATGGGCATCGCCTCAAGCTTTATTATGAGGATGCTCATGTTGGTTTGATTGAGTCAATGCAATGCAATCTCATCTTTTGAGTGTGTGAAGTACGTCAAGCTAGTGACGTTAAAGAAGCGCTTCCGGGAGGCAACCCGAGTTTCTAACCCTCCTCTATTCTATTTGCTTGATGTTTTCTTTTCTTCTTTCACAACTTTGGATTGATGGTTTTGCGTGTATTTGGTTTGTGTTGGTATTCTTGTTTGTCTTGCCTTAAAAAGGAATGAATTTTCCATATACCTTAGGCATGATTGTGTTGTATTTTAGTGTGTCTTGAGGGGAAGATTTGTGCAAATTTTCAGATAGAGGGATTTAGGGGTGTTCGACCAAACTGCAACAAGGTTCGGCCGAACTTTGCAAAAGTTTGACCGAACCACCCAAGAGTTCGGCCGCCCCTCCCCTAGAACTCAAAATGGGATAAAAACTGTCGAATTCTGGAAAATCAAAAAGTTGAACATGTAAAACATGGTAAAACAAAGAGAAATTGAAGAAATGAGCTTGCAAAAGCTAGAATAACCATACCACAATTGATTGGAAGTAAGTAGAAATCAAGAAGTTTCAAGTCACTCAAACCCTAGAAATTGGGGAAAATTTAAGAAGATTGTAGGAATTGAGTAGTGGATGTTAATGAAGTGAGGAGGGAAAAAGATTGGAGTGATTTTTATGGAGATTAGAGGTTAAAGGAGGGGTGACAATGGAGTATTAGGGTCAGAAGGAGAAAAGAAGGGAGAGAGAGAGCCGAATGTATAGTCAACCGGGATGCATCGACCTTCCGATATGACCTCAATGTGTCGCATTCCCTACAATGAACAAGAATGGTCGCAGAGCATCTCCACCAAGCCCGTCTTTCGCACTAACACCGCAAAGGTCAACAACATCATCCATATTGCTTTGAGATACTTTACCCGGCTCCTTCAGTATGTCGTATTCTTCAAGGCAAACCTCGGCTCTATGGTGAAAGATGAGGTAGCTTGCTGATGGGTGTTAGAACGGTCGCACATTCCACACTCAATCAAATAAATTTATAAATCCTAAAACTAACCCCTAAACAAGTCTAGTGGTAAGTTCGGAGTCGAACCACAAGGAACGGTAATGCTAGATTGTTCTTAATCTAATGCCTAAGCTATGCCGAAGTCGATTTACGAATAAAGGACACTACAACTACACTAAAACACATATAAAGAACAAGGTATGATAAAGTCTACTAGGGGAAAAGATCCACTTAGAACAATTAATAAGCTAATGAGAATCCATTTGATAATCAATCATGCAAAGAAAGAATTATAATGAGAATTAACTACACTCAAAAGTAATCTCTCAAATTCCTAGCCTAGATCCCTCATTGACTAGGTGCATAGAAGAAAATTACCCAAAATGCAATCAAATATATCAATTCTAATTCACAATCCCTTGTCAAACTAAAACCAATAAGCAATTAAGTGTGCTATCATGGAAGATCAATCCAATCTAAAACAAACAACATGCCAACATCAATTCAATCAATTTAATCACACAATTATCATCAAATTTATCTCAAATAACTCAAATAATCATTACAAAGCCTCACTCAACACCTAGTAGAAGGGAAACTACTCAAGCATAATGAAAGCAACTAAATAAAGCAATAAGAGAAGAGAAACTAAGAAATTCTCATTGATATAAGATGGAGATCTTCAAATTCCTCATTTGATTATCCAAAATCCATGAAAACCATTGTGCTCCTCACTTTCTCTCTCTAAAATTTTGAGAGTTTCTCTCTCTAAAACCTAAAACTAACCTAAAATCTATTTTAAACTGAAAAAATCTTTCTTCTTTAATGAGCAAAAAAATCTATTTATACCCCTTACAAAATTGCTTAGGAAGCTCCGCAAAAAGTCAGCTGAAACGGGAAAAGGTCCGACCGAACTCTGGGTAGGTTCGGTCGGACTCAGGGTAGGTTCGGCCGAACTCAGGGTAGGTTCGGTCGAACCTCCCTGATCCTTGTTTGGTCGAACTTTCCTGGTTTGACCCCTCCTGTAAACATGCTGAAAACTTGGTTGAAACTGCCTTGGAGGTTCGGTCGAACTTTTCAAAAGTTTGACCACACCTTGGTTCAACCGAACCTCTTAGAGGTTCGGCCACACCTCCTCTTGAACTTCCTCTTCTTGCTTCCTCTCCTTCCCTTTTGCTCCTCTTGTCTTTGTCCATGCCTCCATACTTGGCCAAGGGGCCTCCTACCGTGCTTAGGACCGCCATGGAACCTGCAAAAGATAGCAAAGATCACGAGAGCATGGGGATGATAAAATTATGCATAAAGATTATCAAAACAAGCGAAAATAAGCATACTTTTCATCCATCAAAAACAAGGAAGCCATAAGAGGAGAAAAGAGGTAGAAAAACCTAAGAAAAACAGGAGAAAAGAGACCAATACACTACCCCTAAGGGTAACATAAATGTCACTCATCAAACACCCCCAAGCTTAACTTTTGCTCATCCTCGAGCAAAACAAAACAAACACAACGGAAAACGATGTATTTTTTTTTTTTTTTAAAAAAACAATAAAATAAAATAAAACTTGAAGAGAAAGAATATACACTAACTCACTTTCGTAGGAATCACGAATGCATTTAGCGCATGCATCAAGCACTTTAAACCCCATAGATCGCTCTAGAGGACGAGTATGCTCTCGTAAGGGTATCCTAAGAGTTTAACCCATAACTCTTGACAAAAATCAAGGCAAAGCAATAAACAAATAGATAAAATAAATTGAAGTAAAAGAGAGGTTACAAGCGTTCTTAAGTGGATTTTTACAATGGAACAAGCACTAAAGAATGTCAATCTTTCTAAAAAAAAATAAAGGTATGCACGTTCTAAGATGTCCAAGGTTGATTGAAACATAGCATATGCTAAGCATAGAGAACTAACGGAAACATATTCCACCTTTTGTTCCAACTAAACAAACCACAACCTCTCTACAAGTTTCAAATCCACTTTCAAGTTAGCTTCTAATGATTCCACGAAGGAACCGGAAAATAAGTAAGAAATTCAAAACATGAGAAGGTTACCCAACATCTTGGCTATGCAAACTAGCTCTATAGGCTTGATTCCTATTTCCTGCCACCACTAAATGACTTAACCCTCTAGGATCAAAAGGACTTTCAAGGTTGTAATACACAGGCTAGGAGAGTAAAGGTGTGGAAAACTTTTGAAATTGGTGGTAAACCTACATGTGAAGCTCGGGTGGAACTTTTTCCACAAGATCCAAACGAATCCAAAACAAAAGTACCAACTATGCTCATAAAATAAATTTCCCCCAAGCTTATTTAAAACAAACTAACAAAAATAGGAAAAAAAAAACTATAACAAAATCATTTTGTGCTTTTCATTCTTCTTTTACCTTTTTTTTCGACATTTTTTTTTCATTTAAAAGTCCATGCCTCTTTAACTTTGGACGACTTTTTCTCAAAATGCATTTGCTTTTATGCACAAACTTATATACAACACATACTTGCTTTGAAAATAAACTCATAATTCTAAACTTGCACCATAAACAATAAAACAAGCTCGAAAACTAAATTGCTTCACAAAACTAAAGGTAGAAAGTGAAACCAAGGCTTCAAGGCTTGTATTGTGGCTAGAGAAAAGAAGGTATATGGCTCAAAAGGGCTAGCAAGAGGGGCAAATATAAACTAAACTCAAAAATAGAAAATCTATCCTATAAAAAGAGAATTTCCTTTGTCATCCCCTAAAGTGGCACGGTCGCGATCTTGGGAGCTAAAAGTCAAGTTCTAGATACGAGAATGCAATAGCCAAGGATCCAAATATGCCGCTCAACAAAGTATGATGAAGGCTTGAACAATTTACCTCACTAGGGATAGCAATAACTAACTCTTGATTTCATATCCACCATAGAGAGCAACTCCATCTTACCACAAGCAAGTGAACTAGGGCTTCATGGTCTCAAAGTTCTTAACAACTACCTTAGCATATCATATCCTAGAGTCAACCTAACACATTCTCAAACCGTGCATACCTTTATAATTTAGGAATAAAGACATTCAAGAATACAAGTCCAAGCGTATTATGTCAAAAGTAAGAACAAAACAAAACACATTGCAAATTTGCCTTGATAGAAACAAAATCTTTTTGGAATTTTCAAAATAAAGAAAATGGAAATGCATATACAAATGTGCATGGCATATATGAATCAAAATTCCACCAAACATGATAGAATACCCTCCCCCAAGCTTGAATGAGGCAACATGCTCAAACTTTAAACCAAAGAATCCATGGGAGGAGAAAAGAAAGAAAGTCATCCAACCAACCAACATATGTCCAACAAGTCACAAATCATTAGAGGAAGAGCAAGGAAGGATATTACCGGATATTAGGTGGGTATAGTACCCGCAAATGACCCAATTAAACCTTCTTGAAGCCGACTACCTCTAAAATTTAATCTTGTTTTCCATGTGCTAGCAAAAGTGGAGTCAAACTTCCTTGATTCTTGATCCAAACCAATGCATAAGAGTATATTAAGTTATGTACCTAGCACCAAGCACACAAACATTTCCATGAGGCCAAAAACTATTCTAAAAATAAAAAAATGAAAGCAATAAACACGGGTTACTTCCCGAGAAAGGCTTGCTTAAGGTCCAAGCTTGACCGCTCTAGTAAATAATATTGCAAGGATCGTAAGAGCTTATCAAATGCACTACTACACATTTCATAAGAAAGAAGGTAGGAAAATGATGGGAAGATAACGTGCAACAAGGATAGTGCACGCAAATGAGGAGAGAGATGCCAAGAAAAAGAAGAAGAAGAATCAAAAGAAAATTCAACAAAAGAAGAAGAAGAAGAAGAAAAAGAAAAGGAAGGCAAACTCTCCTTAAAATGTTTTTTGGTGGCAAAATCACCCCTTTTCCTCAATAATCGATGAGTGGGGAGCTTGAAGATCACAAATAGAAAGAGGGTCCCCAATAGGCTCTTTGAGAAAAGAAGGGAGTGACATGGGATAGGAGGGAACATGATAAAATTTTCTTGAAAATGGAATATGATGACGTGGGGGGATAGGAGAAATGGTCTCACAAATGATCTCATTTTCACCACCTTGCCTCTCATCACTAATAAGGGAATGAAAATTAATCATTGAATTCTCAAAAGAAGAACACTCGTGATCTACATCTCCCTCAAACAACCAATCTCCAAGAGAAACAACCTCATCTTCCAATTCCCTATCACGACGATAAACAACATTTCCCTTAGAAATCTGAAAGCCTAAGATCTCAAAACCATGCATGAATGGATGCAAATTCATCTCAAATTCATCTCTTTCCCATAAAGCATTCTCAATGAACTCACTCAAAATGTCATTATTTTTCATTTGAACCTCACAAAATAAATGGGACATAATCTCAAATGAGTCCAAATACTCATGAATAGAGGAATCACAAACATGCACTTGGTCAAAATAAGAAAGAGGGTTTTGATTCATAAAATCATCATTTAATTCACTCTCAACTCTCTTTCCTTCACTCAAAAGCTCATTGTTGTCTTCCTCACAATCTTTTGATTGCACAAAAACATCATCATCATCATCTTCAATACACACATGGGATTTGAAAGATTCAAGATCATGCAACAAAGATGACAATTGGCTTTCTAGCTCTTCCTTTCTCCTTATTACCTCCTCAATACGCTCTTCACTCCTATTCATCATCTCCAATTGACTTCTCATAGAATTTAAAAACAACTCCTTACTTGGCCCAAAAGTAGAATCAAGCTCAACACACCTAATAAGGGATTCTAAATAATCAATCGGACACTCACAGGATGAAGAAAATTGGGGGTTAACAAGGGGAGAAGGATCACAACCAAGATTGTAAGCATCAACTTTAGAAGCATGAGTATAATCATCATCACGGGGAGAGGGGGCACAATCAAGCATATAAGATTCATTATTTGGAGAAAAAGGTACATCACAAGAAGGCATGCTAAATAATGAAGAATAATGAAACACACCATGCTCATCAACATTGGAATGCACCTCATCATCGTGAACAATAGGGGAAATAGAGTTGAAATCATTTGTTCTAGGTTCACTAATGAGATCATGTGACAAATCATGGGAATGCATGCTAACACTAGAAGAATCGACACATTGCACATCAATATTAGAAACATGATTACCCTTATTGTAAACATCCCTAGCAAACCATACATAAAAATCCCAAGCATCATCAGTTGATAATGCTTTAAATTCACCATTATACATGCTTTCAACAATATCCCTAGTTTGCTTATTCAAACCAAAATAACAAACCTCAGAACCCTCCCAAAGACTATAACAATTACGATCTACAAGTCCCTCAAGTCTATTGAAATAATCACAAAAAGGCTCATTATCATATTGAGGAAATGAGAAACATGCCATTTTTTAATTTTTTTTAACAAAAACAATCAAACAAACAAAAAATAAATAAACAAATAAATAAAAGTATACACAAAGACCTAGACTCAAGCAATCAAAAACAATCAAGCATTAACATCGTTCCCCGGCAACGGCGCCATTTTGATGGGCGTTAGAACGGTCGCACATTCCACACTCAATCAAATAAATTTATAAATCCTAAAACTAACCCCTAAACAAGTCTAGTGGTAAGTTCGGAGTCGAACCACAAGGAACGGTAATGCTAGATTGTTCTTAATCTAATGCCTAAGCTATGCCGAAGTCGATTTACGGATAAAGGACACTACAACTACACTAAAACACTTATAAAGAACAAGGTATGATAAAGTCTACTAGGGGAAAAGATCCACTTAGAACAATTAATAAGCTAATGAGAATCCATTTGATAATCAATCATGCAAAGAA
The DNA here is from genome assembly GCF_001683475.1 of Chenopodium quinoa. Taxonomy (NCBI): domain Eukaryota; kingdom Viridiplantae; phylum Streptophyta; class Magnoliopsida; order Caryophyllales; family Amaranthaceae; genus Chenopodium; species Chenopodium quinoa. Next base: position 1,843,969 of record NW_018745054.1, read on the forward strand.
AGAATTATAATGAGAATTAACTACACTCAAAAGTAATCTCTCAAATTCCTAGCCTAGATCCCTCATTGACTAGGTGCATAGAAGAAAATTACCCAAAATGCAATCAAATATATCAATTCTAATTCACAATCCCTTGTAAAACTAAAACTAATATGCAATTAAGTGTGCTATAATGGGAGATCAATCCAATCTAAAACAAACAACATGCCAACATCAATTCAATCAATTTAATCACACAATTATCATCAAATTTATCTCAAATAACTCAAATAATCATTACAAAGCCTCACTCAACACCTAGTAGAAGGGAAACTACTCAAGCATAATGAAAGAAACTAAATAAAGCAATAAGAGAAGAGAAAGTAAGAAATGCTCATTGATATAAGATGGAGATCTTCAAATTCCTCATTTGATTATCCAAAATCCATGAAAACCATTGTGCTCCTCACTTTCTCTCTCTAAAATTTTGAGAGTTTCTCTCTCTAAAACCTAAAACTAACCTAAAATCTATTTTAAACTGAAAAAATCTTTCTTCTTTAATGAGCAAAAAAATCTATTTATACCCCTTACAAAATTGCTTAGGAAGCTCCGCAAAAAGTCAGCTGAAACAGGATAAGGTCCGACTGAACTCTGGGTAGGTTCGGTCGGACTCAGGACAAAATATTTTCTTTGTGTGTCGGAAAAAAAAAAACATTTGGTTCGGCCGAATTCAGGGTAGGTTCGGTCGAACCTCCCTGATCCTTGTTTGGTCGAACTTTCCTGGTTCGACCCCTCCTGTAAACATGCTGAAAACTTGGTTGAAACTGCCTTGGAGGTTCGGTCGAACTTTTTAAAATTTTGACCACACCTTGGTTCGATCGAACCTCTTAGAGGTTTGGCCACACCTCCTCTTGAACTTCCTCTTCTTGATTCCTCTCCTTCCCTTTTTCTCCTCTTGTCTTTGTCCATGCCTCCATACTTGGCCAAGGGGCCTCCTACCGTGCTTAGGACCGCCATGGAACCTGCAAAAGATAGCAAAGATCACGAGAGCATGGGGATGATAAAATTATGCATAAAGATTATCAAAACAAGCGCAAATAAGCATACTTTTCATCCATAAAAAAAAGGAAGCCATAAGAGGAGAAAAGAGGTAGAAAAACCTAAGAAAAACAGGAGAAAAGAGACCAATACACTACCCCTAAGGGTAACATAAATGTCACTCATCACTTGCCTTTACTTGGCCGACAATCCTCAGCGTTTAAAGTTCAAATGCTCCACCACTTTTATCTCGAGATTGATGGACACTCGAGATGGGCGGCTTGGTGATGAGATACACATGGGGGGCATGATCACCCTCATTGCCCTTTCTTTGAATGGTGGAGCTTACAAGGACCAAATTTATTTACTCCCCCATGTGCTCCAAAACAAAGAAGAAGAGGCCGTCGGCTACCCTCCTTATGCTCTTTCTATTGTTGCTCTCCGCAACCAACGCTTCATCAACTACACCACCCAGAATCGCAAATTTATCCTCTTGGTTGATAATGGAGAAGAATGGTGTGTTCTCCCGGATCCTCCTCACACTTCGGTAGACCCTTCCAACCCGCTAAGGTGGAAGATTGCGCGAAAACTAATCCCCGATGAATTAAGGAAAAATCAAGTCCGCGGTGCAATCCCTCACCCTCAACCGGTCTACCAAGTGGAGCATCCCTTTCCCCCCCCCCTAGTGGGGGAGGTGAGACATCTTCTTCTTCTTCCTCTTCTCCTTTTGATATGAGTGCCCTGCGTAGTACCCTCGATGGTATTCGTTATGATAATCAGGCTTCTATTTAACAATGGGGGTACTACGCAAGGATGAACTATGATAGTCTTGTGCAAGCGGGCGTTCCAACGCCCTATGTTAACTATCCCTACCACCCGCCTCAAGAGGGTCCAGTTCCACATTGGGACCCCTATGACCATAACAACCCCTCCCCCAACACCTATGCTTATTGGGAAGGTCCTATCGACCCATCCCAACGTGTTGGTACCCCACCATACAACCCTTATCAGCCGGGTGGGTGTGACTACGCCTATGATCCGGCAAGTCCATCAACCCCGAATCCTTTTGATGGTGGTTGGGGTACACAAGGGTGGCCCTATGAGCACTTTAACCAACCTTTCCATCCATTCATGGATCGCCCGGGGTTTGATTTCATGAACCCACCTAAGGAACGGGAGGATAGAAACCCCCAATGAGGGTTCTCTCCTTCCCTTTTCCCCCCGGACTTTCATGCCTATTCCTTTTGCTCGAGACGTGCAAAAGACTAGCGTGGGGGATGATGTTCCTTTTGGTTGAAGTGTACATATGAGGGTAGTGTGGTAGGATGGTAGCTTGTGCATATGGAGAACCATCAGGGATAATGAATTTACTGTAGTTAGAGATGATTTTTGGTTGGTAATATTCTTATGATGATGATGTTATGAAGCTTCATTTCAAAAAAAAAAAAAGAAAAAAAGAAAAAAAAAAAATTTGAAGTTGTTTTTCCCTCTTCTCTCTTGATCCCATAATCCAAATCCCAAAATCCAAATCCCTTAATCCAAATTTTGTAGATAGCTTTTTGTCAATAATTTTCTTTTGTTTATAATTCTAGTCTTTTCCTTTTGTTCACTAACTTTTCTTTGTATAGTTGTAGTGTTTCTTTTCTTTTGGCTCACTTTCCTTGTAGCTTGAAAACGGAAGCACAAAATGATGGAATAAGGAGAAACTCAAGCTCCGGAAACCTTGGTGAGATCGCAATTTTGCCTTGTGTTCTATTTCAAGAAGCATTTGGTGAGATCTTTCCCTACTTTCCTTTATTTTTCTTTGTGTGCATAGTTAGTTTAGACTAGAATGGAGTTGATTGTTCGAGGTTGTTTGCATTTGATTCCACGGAATCTGGTGATCGTTGGTATTGATGCCGAACGATCTTTGTTTGTCGATTGAGAATTATATGTTTACTAGCCTCTTATCTCTCTTGTACTCCTTGCATTAAAAAAAATAAAAAAAAAATTCGAAGAATGTGAAAAAATGAAAAAGATATTCCTTTTTATTCATGGCAAACCACGAAAAGCTTAGTTGTTTCATTTTCATTTCGAGCATAATAATGTTGACTCGTGTGTTTGAATGCTTTGCTTCTTGAGTGTTATAAGTTTGCATGCTTCAGGATTGCCATTGGTTGACTCTGGGACATGTTCATGCTAAGGTAGTTGTTCTAGAACTCGTTAGGCCCATCGAACCCAAATTTACTTGTTTGTGGTAAGAAGGTGTTGCTCTCATTAGGGGATTTGAAGCCCTAGAGATGGTTTTTGTAACCCGATGTGAGCTTTATTGTTCAAGCCTCCAACATTACTTGTATGAGCGGCGTAGGATCCTCACCAAGGCATGCTTAGATCTAGAACTTGGAGTCTGGCTCCCGAGATCGAGACCGAACTAACCTACGAATGACAAAGGCATTCTTCATTTGGTGACTATTTTTGTTTTCTAGTATTAGTTTTTTTTTTATCTTTTGTATTTTTGGGTTGCATTTGCCCTTACCATGTTGAGTCTTCCCCTCCTTGATTATAGCACATTGCAAGCCCATGGCCCTTTTGTTTTAATTTCACCCTTAGAATCGTGAAGCTCAAGCCATGAGGGCTTATTGTAGTTTTGATTTGAAATTTGGAAGGGAATGGTTCTACTTGGAAAGTGAAGCAGTGTTTTTGTGAATATGTGTTCAAGAAAAGCAAATGTAAATCCTAGAAAAAGCCTTTCAAGCTAAAAAAAAAAATAAAAAATAAACAGAGAGAATGTGACAAACGAAGAGTTGATGAATGAAGATGTAAGAGGAAAACGAAAGCTCAAAATTGTTTGGCATTATAGTTCAAGATTGTGGCAACGTAGTTTGAAAATTGGTTGATGATTGATTTTGAAAAAGAGGCTTGATCACCCTTTGCTTCACGGTTAGGCTAAGCACCAATTTCCAAATTCCTCCACACCCTTACCCCCTAGTCAACGTTACAACCCTTTCAATGCCCTGTTGACCTAGGTTGGTTGAGTCACTAGTCGGTGGAGGGAGCTGGAACTCAAGCATATGGAGAAGGCATGACTTGGTGAGATGTCGGGTTCCTCTATTTTGCAGTGTTTTATCTTTGTTCCGGCTCCTTCAAGGAGTCACTTGATGCTATCTCCAAGGGCGGATGTGAATCTAGATGAGGGAACGCGGTAAGATTGTATGGAATGCGGGGGGAGTGGTGCATGTTTGAGTTCTCTATGCTTAGCATGACTTATCCTTCAATCAACTTTCGGCATCCCCTTGCATGCTCACTTCTACTACTCAGAAAGTTTGACATTCATTCATGTTTGTTATCTCCAAAAGCTCGACTTGGCTATGATTTGTGTTGGATTTGTTGTTTCTCTTTCCCTTGTTTTTGGTTTGTCTTGAACACAATTTTGTAAGAGTTGTGGGGTATGCTCTTTGGAAACCCTCACGAGATCACAACTCGTCCTCATCGGCGACCTTGGGGTTTAAATGGCTTGTTGCTTTTGCTAAAAGCAATTTCGGTTTTTCTTTTGTTCCTTGCATGTTTGAATAACTAATTCTTTCTCCCTTGTTCATTTTCCTTTGCTTTGATCGAGGGCGAGGAAAGGCTTAGCGTGGGGGAGTTTGATGAGTGACATTTATGTCACTCTTAGGGGTAGCATTTAGGTCTTTTTCCTCTTATTTTTCTTAGTTTTTTCCACCTCATTTATCCTCTTATGGCTTCTTTATGTATTGATGAAAAGTAATGCTTATTTGCGCTTATTTTGATAATCTTTATGCATTATTTTATCATCCCCATGCTCTCGTGAACTTTGGTATCTTCTGTAGGTTCCATGACGGTCCTATGCACGGTGGGAGGCCCCTTGGCCAAGTATGGAATCCATGGACAAAGGCAAGAGGAGCAAAAGGGAAGGAGAGGAAGCAAGAAAAGGAAGTGCAAGAGGAGGTATGGCCGAACCTCTGAAAGGTCCGGTCGAACCTAGGTGTGGTCAAACTTTTGAAAAGTTTGACCGAACCTCCTGGGTGCAGTGAAGGCAGTGTCAAACCAGTTTTCAGCAATTTTGCAGGAGAGGTCGAACCTCAAAAGTTCGACCAAACAAGGATCGGGGAGGTTCGACCGAACCTACACATAGTTCGACCGAACCTACCCTGAGTATTTTGTACGGACCTCAAAAGTTCGACCAAACAAGGATCTGGGTAGGTTCGGTTGGACCTTTTCCCGATCTCAGCCAATTTTGTACGGACTATTTAAGGTCCTTTTGAGATCGTTTTTCGGTGGGAGAGAAAAAAAAACAGTAGAATAGTTTTCAGCAAAAAAGATACTCTCTCTTAGTTAGCAACTTCATTAAATTAGTTGATTTAGTTTTAGAAACTCTCAAATCTAATCATTGTAGAAGCAAATTTCAAGATTTATCTCAAGAATTTCAGCAATTATCCAACATTTTTGAAGCTTCAATAGTAACTTCTTTCATTTGTCCTTCATTATTTTCTGATTTTATTTTTTGTTTTGTAAGCCACTTGATTTTCTCTCAATCTTGATATATTGTTGTTGCATGTTAGCTTTTTCCATAGATAATTACTTGTTTTTCCAAATCTTAGAATCGCTTATAATCCAAACTTGGAATTTGCATGTACTCACAATGAATTGTGAGTAGTCCTCTTGGCTAGGGGTTGGGTGAAACTCAACCTATTGGTGATTATGTGAGTTTGGGAGTGATTTTGATGATGGATTGCGACTAAACTTGATTATATGGGATTGCTTGTTAGTTCTTCATGATAGGAGTAATTAACCTAGATTATTGAACTTGATGGCATGAAATGTTTGGTTCGACATGGAAATGTGAGTTGAATGTTTCATTACCTATTGCAATATGGTTATGTATCTTTTGTTTCTAAGTTGATAAGGGATCTAAGCTTAGTAATCTGAGTTGTTTTCATATCGTTTGATGTTGATCTTACATGTGGTCTTTGCTATTCCATTACCCTCATTCCTCCCTATTTGCCTAATTGCTATTGGTTGAGTGAATCCCATCCCCCTAGTGTTTTAATCCCTTGAATTCAACCTTTAGTTGTAGTTTGTTAGTTAATCACCACTTATACCTTGATTTCGATTTAGCTTGAGCATTAAGATTATTTAGCATTTGATTCCCGTTCTCCGTGGACCGAACCTTTGCTTGCCATTGTACTTGTTTGAGTAAGGTGTTTGTTATAAATGTGTTTGAATGAGCCTAAATTGTGCGACCGATTTAGCGCTCGTCAACTGGCTAGCAGGGCCTCATACTCAGCTTCATTGTTTGAAGCTTGGAATTTGAACCGTAGTGCATATTCTTATGTATCTCCTTCCGGAGATTTGCAAATTACACCTGCACCACAAACGTTTACCTTAGAGCTTCCGTCTACGAATAACTTCCAAACCTGGCCGGCGTCTTCCGGTTAAGCCGGCCTAGTCATTTCGACAATGAAGTCGGCAAACGCCTGACCTATCACTGCCCGCCTAGGCTCAAAAGTTATCTCTAGGCTTTGAATTTCAACAGCCCACTTGATCATTCAGCCGGATGACTCCATGGTAGTCATTGGACATTTGAGTGGCTGATCCGTATAGACAGTCACCGGATGAGCTAAGAAGTATGGCTTCTGCCTCTTGATTGCTTTGTAGAGAGCCAGCCTAAATTTTTCAATCATAGGGTACCAGAGCTCAGCGTTTCTGAGTATATGGATGATGAAATACACCGGGAGCTGTTTGCCGTCTCTCTCAACAAAGAGAACATCACTAAGGGAGTGATCTGAGACGGCTAGGTACATGTAGAGAACCTCCTTGGGCAGGGGGCTCACTAGTTTGGGCAACGAGTGCAGGTGTTGTTTTAACCTTTGAAATGCCGCCTCAGCCTCTTCTCCCCATTCAAATCTAGACCCCAAATCGCCTGGGAGAAGTAAAGGCACTTGTCACCTGACCGGCTGAGGAATCTTCCTAATGCCTCCAAGCAACCGGTTAGCTTTTGGGCCTCCTTGACGGTTCGGGGTGATTGCATGTCAATCACCGCCTGGACCTTCTCCGGATTGGCCTCTAAGCCTCTTTGATCAATCAAGAATGCGATAAACTTCCCAGACTCAACACCAAAAACACACTTATTGGGGTTAAGCATGACCTTGTGCCGCCTGAGTGTGGTGAAGGTTTCTCGGAGGTCGGCTAGGTAATCCGCCTGGAGCTTGGATTTGACTATCATGTCATCTATATATGCCTCTACATTCCTTCCTATTTGATTGGTGAAAACCGTGTTGATCATTCCTTGGAAAGTAGCAAGCGCATTCTTTAACCCTAACGGCATCACCGTGTAGCAGTACAACCCCTGATCAGTGACCAAGGTCGTCTTCTCCTAATCCTTCTTCCATAGGGGAATTTGATAGAATCCTGAGTAGGCGTCCATGAAGCTCATCAATGCATGGCCGGCTGTAGAGTCAACTAGACTCTCTATCTTAGGAAGCGGAAGCTATCCTTTGGACATGCTCTGTTTAGGTTTGTGTAATCTACACACATCCGCTAGGTACCATTTGGTTATTTGACAAGGACAACATTGGCTACCCAATCCGGGTAGTAGCATTTCCAAATGAACCCAGCGTCGAGGAGCTTTTTGACCTCAGCGACTACCGCCTGAGACCTCTCCTCTCCATGATCCTTCTTCTTTTGCCTAACTGGCTTTATTTTCGGATCAACGGCTAGCTTGTGGATGGCTAGATCCGGGCTGACGCCTGGCATCTCCTTCACTTCAAAAGAGAAGTAGTCTTTGAACTCTCTTAGAAGTTGGAGCAAGTCTGCCCCCAACTTTTCAAAAGCGACCGTCCCAACCTTTATTATTCTGTCAGGACGGCTGTCATCCAGGACGACATCAAGGCTTTCACCAGCCGGCTAGAGCCGGGAGTCGTCCGACCTTTCCCCGGCTAGTGATTGCTATTTCATTTTTCTGGCGGGGGCCAATAGGTCCGCCTTTCTCTTTGTACCGCCTGCCTTAAAGGGCAGGCCAGGCTTCTTTGTCAGCAAGGTCAGTAGGTTCCTCGCTGGGGCCGGCTGCATGGGCAGTCGGCTTGACGTCTGAGAGATAGCACTCTCTAGCCGCCTTTTGGTCCCCGTTTATGGAGCCTACTGACCCATCATCCCTCTGGAATTTTATCAGCATGAGAGAGGGGATGATTACCGCCTTGGACTCATTGAGGGTCGGACGTCCCAATATAAGGTTGTAGGCAGTCTGTTCTTCGACTACCAGAAACTTGACGACCATGTGTCGTTCTTCCCCCTTGCCACCCATCCGGATGGGTAGGTCAATCCTACCCACCGGATGCACTACCCCGCCTCCAAAGCCGACTAAGGGGTGGGGAGCTTTGTGCATACTGCTTGGTTTGTACTTTAGCTTCGCCAAGCAGCGATAGCTTATCAGGTTAGACAAGCTCCCAGTATCGATTAAGATCCGGCCAACTCGTTGATTGGCAACTTTACCTTCGATGACAATAGGGTCATCGTGGGGCCGCCTGACCGTACCCCTGTCCTTCTCAGAGATGAAGACCTCTGGGAAGACGTCTTTCGACGCCTGGCCCTCATCATCTGAGGTGGACAACTTTGGCACCCCGAATGGTGGGACCACCGCTAGCAAAGCCGCCTGCAATGGTGTAGATATGCTCCTCATAAGTGTCTAAGCTTATCACCGGCTTCTTAGATGATTGTCCACCGTTTTTGGGGTTACCCTTGGACTTCGTCATATAGGACTTTAAAGCCCCCTCATCAGCCAATCGGTCCAATAGCCGCCTGATGCTGTAGCAACCATTGGTGTCATGGCCAATGTCCTCATGGAATTGGCAATACTTGCTCCTGTCCCGATTTTTGACAGCGCTCTTCAAAGGAGCTGGCTTCTCAATGGTTAACCGGTTTTATATCTCCATGAGGGTGGAGGAGCAGTCTTTGTTGAACTTGTACTTGGGGACGTACGGTTCCAACTTCTTTTGCTTCTTCTGGGACGGCTGACCTGGGCGGTCAGCTGCCTAGACTTCTTTTCTTTTCTTCTTTTTTCGCCGGCTGCTGGAACCGACTCTCCTTTACATCAGACCGCCTGGGTTCTGACGAGTGCCTGACGGCACAGAGCTCCGTTGCCTGTATATAGGCTTCGGCCTCCATTAGCGCCTCCTGGAGGGTAGCAACCCTCTTGCGAACTAGGTCGAACTTGAATGTCGACCCATCCTTCAGACCCTTGAAGAAGTCTGTGTACGCAACTTCGTTAGACAGTCCTTGTATCTGATTTCTCATCAGATTGAACCGCCTGACATAGGACCGAAGTCCCTCCTGTCACCCTGCCGAATAGCCCCTAGGTCGAGACTAGTCTTCTTGGTAGGGATATTCATGGAGAAGTTGGACGCAAACAGATAAGCAAGCGTCTTAAAGTTATTGATGCACCCAGCCGGTAGGTTACCGAATCACCGTTGGGCAATGCCCTTCAGCGTTGTTGTGAAGCATCGACACCAAGCAGCATCATGTAACCCCTGTAGGTAAATGAGGTTGGTGTAGGCCATTAGGTGGTCTTCCGAGTTAATGGTACCGTCGTAGGTACCGACCAACACGTTCTTAACCTTGGCCGGTTGTGCCGCCTCGGCTATCTCCCGGGAGAAAGCCGAAGGCTGTTCCCCTAGGTTTAGCAGCCGGAGTTGCCAGTCCATGGGCTAGACAGTATTTGCCTCCATTCCCCCAAAGGGAGACACCTGCATATAGGGTGATCCGGTTCCATATGGTTGTTGGGACACATATGGAACCCGATGGATCACATGAGGAGCAATACGAATGGATGTGCCGTGTGACTGGCTCCTTGGGTGGGTTTCCGAATGCTTAATTGAAGAATTGTGGAAACTGTCTGGGTAGGTCGGCGTAGAAGTCGACTAAGACATGCTCTGACTTCTCTTCTCTTGGATTAACATCCGGGCATCAGAGGTCTTTTTTGACCCATCCGGTTGTATGTGCCGGATGGCCTTTCGTTGCCCTGATTCAAGGAAACGAATTTTTGAGGGATCGATCAGGGGCCCATCCGCCCCCTTAGGTCTTTAATTGGCTTCTTCATGGAAGCCTTCTTAGCCGACTGGCCCTTGCTAGAGCCAGCTGACTTCTTGATGATATCCTTGATTTCCCCTTTGAAACTAATCATGAGGTTCATGAGCTCGTCTCTGGTGACGGGGGCAGCCCCCTCTGTCGCCTGGGGTTGTCTAGGGTGCTTGCCGCCTGGGTTGTTGGGGCAAGCTTTGTCTTGACCCCGTTCCTTTCTTTCTTTGGAACGGGTGCGCCTAGAACAGAATGACCCGTCTGGGGCCATATAGGTTTCGACATTGTAGTCGTCACCGCTTTCCCTTTCGTGGTCAGTATGAACCTCAGGGCTAGCCGTGGGCCGGCTGCCCTCTGCATTTGGTACATTGTCAGTTATCATCTCAGTGGTACTCTCCCCGCAGACGGCGCCAAATGTTTCGGGGTTTTTTGAGGTGTCCTACGGGAGAGTTACAACACCGGGATTGCACGCCTGACTTTTGTAACTACAAAACCACGAAACTCCGGTTGGGTGGAGTTCCGCCTCCGAAGGTCAAGTTAGTATGGCTCCGGATGAGATTATGTACGGAAAGTAAACTGGTTGCTCTCTCGGATTCCGGGAGATTCCGCAATTAATATTGCTCGGGTTTTGTGTGTGTATTTATGAATGCCAATAAATGAGGTAGATTCCTCTATTTATAGCAGATGAGGATCTGCTCCCCCATTGGGGGTACAATGCCACGTGGCATCCATTGGTTGGATGCCCATGGTGCTATAGGGAGGTGACACGTGTTAGGCTCTTATTGGGCCACGTGTCTGGGGTAATTTTTACCCTAAACACATAGTAATTGGGTGCCCCCGGTTCAAGTAGTGCTGAAATAGAGAGGTATGACGGTAATGGTCAATGATAAGAAACAATTGGTCCCAACTCGGCTTGTTATGGGTTGGCGTATGTGTATTGATTACCGCCAATTGAATGCCAATACTTCTAAAGACCATTTTCCAATACCGTTTATCGACCAAATGCTTGAGAGGCTTACAAAGCATGCTTTTTATTGCTTTCTTGATGGTTATTTGGGATTCTTCCAAATCCGAATTGACCCAAAAGATCAAGAAAAGACCACTTTCACTTGTCCCTACGGTACTTTTGCTTACCGTAGGATGCCTTTTGGTCTTTGTAATTCCCTGGCTACCTTCCAAAGATGCATGATGTCAATTTTTAGTGACATGATCGAGGAAGAAATGGAAGTTTTTATGGATGACTTTCCATTGGTGGAGGCACATATGAGAAGTGCCTAATGAATTTATCTCGTTTTTAGAAAGGTGTGAGAGTGCCAACTTGGTGCTCAATTGGGAGAAATGCCACTTCATGGTGGAAAATGGCATTGTTCTTGGCTATAAAGTCTCCCAAGAGAGCATCAAAGTTGATGGTGCGAAGGTTGATGTGATTGAGAAGCTTCCTCCTCCCACAAATGTGAGAGAAGTGGGGTATTTCCTTGGTCATGCCGGCTTTTACCGCCGCTTCATCAAAGATTTCTCTTTGATTGCTATGCCTCTCACATCTCTCTTGCAACAGGATAAAAGAATGTGTATTTGATGAAGCTTATCATGAGTCATTTTGTAGGTTGAAAAAGGCTCTTTGCACCGCCCCAATAGTCCAAGGACCAGATTGGTCTCTACCATTCGCGCTAATGTGTGATGCAAGCGACGAGGCCATTGGATCGGTTCAAGGACAAAGAAAGGATGGGAAACTTCACGTTATATACTATTTGTCCAAGACTCTCAATGATGCTCAACGGAATAATACAAATACCGAAAAAGAGTTCTTGGCGGCTATTCACTCATTTTAGAAGTTTAGATACTACCTCATTGGTTCTAGGACAATAGTGTATACCGATCACTCGGCTCTCAAATATTTGATAAGCAAGAAGGAGGCCAAACCAAGGTTGTTGAGATGGGTCTTGGTCCTTTAAGACTTTGATTACGAAATGAGAGATAAGAAGGGAGCCGAGAACGTGGTGGCGGACCACCTTTCTAGGTTGGGAGGTGCAAGAATACATGAGGACGGTTTGCCAATTGAAGATGCCCTAATGGATGATGTCTTATATGCTCTTGAGGCAAAATCGGAGCCTTAGTATACGGATATTGTGAACTACTTGGCTGGTAGTGCCATACCTCCGGATTTAACTCCTCAACAACATCGAAGGCTCAAGCATGAAGCAAAGAAGTATATATGGGATGACCCCATGTTGTTGAAGAGAGGGGTGGATGGACTTTTGAGAAGATGTGTTCCTAATGAAGAGTTCCAAGATGTGCTCCCAATGTGCCACTTATCCCCTTGTGGTGCTCATATGAGTGCTCAAAAGACCGCTTCCAAGGTTTTGCAATGCATGCTCTTTTGGCCCTCTCTATTCAAAGATGCTTGGAAATTTGTTAAGACTTGTGATAGGTGCCAAAGGACGGGGAACATATCAAGGCGTGATGAGATGCCCTAAAATCCGATACTTTAGCAGGAAATTTTTGATGTTTGGGAAATTGACTTCATGGGCCCTTTCATCTCATCCCAAGGAAACCGGCACATTCTAGTTGTCGTTGATTATGTTTCCAAGTGGGCGGAAGCCGTGGCATCTCCCACCAACGACTCAAAGGTGGTCATCAACTTGCTTAAGAAGGTCATCCTCCCAAGATTTGGTGTCCCGAAGGTAATTATTAGTGACGGAGGTTCTGACAGGCGGTATTTTAGGTCGTCACTAAGACACCTCTATCAAATGATATTTGTAGTCCTAAACATGCAACTAAAAGAGTATAGAGGCAAGTTAAGGGTCGAACACAGGGAAACGATTAAGCACCGCTATTTATCTCCTAATGTTAATCTAATTCGATCAAGAAGTGTGGTGGGTAAAGTAATGACTAAAGGGGATAGAACAACAATTAAAATAGGTACTAGGGGGAAGGATCAAACATGCTTTGATTTCAACGAAGTTAGGCATCGGAAAATAGGTTTACATGTAACCCAAGCGACTCATACAAGGCAATATCAAGAATACTCTCTAATCACCTATCGGGATTAAGAGCCTTCCTAGCTAACATACGCTCACACTATCGTCGTAAGGCATACAAGCTAAGGTCATGCAATAATCAATCACCTAATGACTATTCCTAAATCGCACTATCGTCACGATTTAGTTCACGTCATTCAACCACAACATGCATATGGCCATAAACATGGAGTGACTAATAAGTATAAGCACAAGGAAGATTTAATCACAAATATTCCAAATTAACCTAGCCTAACATACATCAAACTCAAAGTATATCTTCACCAAACCCCTAGCAACAAGAAACTACTCACTAGTCATAACTACAACTACAATCATGCTAAGCAACATTATAACCAATGAAATGGTAAGAAAGACAAAGTTTTTATCAACTAAATTAACAAGAGTAGAAGCTTTAATCATAAAAGCAAGAGACAATAGAGAAATATACCAAAACCTTCATTGAAATCCAAATAAAGAGCCACACATCATTCAATCTTCAATCTCCAAGCTTGACCATACATCAATGTTGCAAAATTACTTCTTCAAAAACTAAAAGTAAAACTAATGTTGATAGACAATGAGAATTACACTAAAAGCTATATGATTGTTCAATACAAAATCTTTCTAAAACAAAGACCTAGAAAATTGATATTTTTGAGCTCTCCTTGGGTTTCTATGCTAGTTTTTTTTTTTTATCTTTTCCTCTCCCCCCTCAGCCGTTTTTGCTTTTTTTTTCTTTTAACTTGGGCTGAAATCGGGATTTGAATCAGCAGCAGAGAGGCGCGCCCGCGCCCAACAGTGGCGCGCCCGCGCGTTAAATGATGGCGCGGCCGCTCCTAGAAATGCGCGCCCGCTCCAAAGAGGGTATTTAATGGTTGATCCCGCTCATCAGCGCGCCCGCGCTCTATAGATGCGCGCCCGCTCCTTTGGTTGCGCGCCCGCGCCATTCGTCTGGTTTGGATTTCTTCCTGTTTTGCCCTTATCCCTTCCATCTCTGAATCAACAGCATACGCCTGCAATCATGGAACAGGAAGGCAAGGCGTGATACAACGAAAGGGGAGGGGAGTATAGACTACCTAAACCACATGAATACACATTACGCGCCACAAAGGTAGAATACTCGAAATAGGAGGATCATAGCAAAAACATACTAAAATGAACTGAATTATTACTAAAACTACTAGAAAAGACTATCCTAAGAGCGACATAAATGTCACTCATCAAATTCCCCCAAGCTAGACCTTTGCTCGTCCTCGAGCAAAGCTAAAGGCAAAGAAGATTGAGAAACGATTATCCAAACACAAGCAATATAAATAAAAATAAAAAAAAAATAAAATAAAATAAAATAAAATAAAAAGAGGGGGGGAAGGAATTTACACTAACTCACTTTCGTAGGAATCACGATTGTTTTTAACATAAACAACAAGCCATTTAAACCTCAAAGTCGCCAATGAGGACGAGTATGCTCTCGTGGGGGTTTCCAAAGAGTTTAACCCACAACTCTTGGCGACATGCTCAAGACAAACCAAAACAAAGGAGCAAATAAAGAAGAAAATCAACTACAAACAAGCATAGATGGATGACAATCTTTCTAGGTACTAAGAGTAAACACATTTTTGGATGCCAATGGTTGATTGAAAGATAAGTTATTCTAAGCATAGAGAACTCTAATATGCTCCACTCCACCCGCATTCCATACATTCTTACCGCGTTCCCTCATCTGGATTCAAATCCACCCTTCAAGGTAGTATCTCATGACTCCACGAAGGAGCCGGAACAAATGAAACAAGGGTGACCCGACATCTTACCAAGTCATGCTCTCTCCATATGCTTGAAATCTAGCTCCCTCCACCGACTAGTGACTCAACCAATCCAAGTTAAAAGGACTTAGGGTTGTAATGCAGGCTAGGAGGTAAGGGTGAGGAAAGAAATAAATAAATAAATAAATAAAATAAAATAAGTATATATGAAAATTTGGTGGTAAATCCTAATTGTGAAGCAGAAGATGTCGCCAATTCTCATAACAAAGTAGAATATCACCAATTTCCAAACAAAATACATCTTCCCCCAAGCTTATTCAGCACAAACTCACAAAAGTATATACAAAATGCGTAGAACCTCTCCCCCAAGCTTGAAATGAGCAGTGCCCTCAATGCTCAAACTATATACAGTTTTTTTTTTTTTTTTTTTTTTTTTTTTTTTTTTTTTTTTTTTTTTTTTTTTTTTATGGGGAACTTCCATTGTCCTTGCTTGTTATTTCAAATTCCAAACCATCACCTTGCAACTTTCCGATTTTAAATCATTACAAACTATCATGTCTCAAACTTCACAAGTCATTGGGCGAAAAGTGAAACAAAAGGTCATGGGGTTTGAATGTGTTTATGAACAAAGAGGTGCAGGCTCAATCATGGCTAGCAAGGGGCAAACGCAAAAAGAAAAAAAAAATATATATATATATAATTTATAAAGAAGCAACAAAAGGAAAGATAAACCTAGAAAAGCAAAATAGTCACCGAAGAAAATGCTTTTATCGTCCTTAGATATAGTTCGGTCGCGATCTCGGGTAGCTAGACAACAAGTTCTCGATCGAAGCATGCCTTGGTAAGGATCCTATGCCGCTCATACAATAAGTGGTGGAGGCTTGAACAATAAATCTGACATGGGTTACAAAAACTACCTTTAGGGCTTCAAATCCCCCAAAGAGGGCAACGCCATCTTACCACAAACAAGTGAATTTGGGTTCGGTGGGCCTTACGAGTTCTAGCAACTACCTTAGCATAGACATATCTTAGAGTCAACCAATGGCAATCCAAGAACGCGGAAACTCTTAATCCTTAGGAATAAAGACATTCAAGAACGCAAGTCAAATAATTTTTTTTTTTTTTTTTTTTTTTTTTTTTTTTTTTTTTTTTTTCTTTTTCGCTATAAACTAATCTACCCTTGACAAAATTTCTAGATCTTCACCAAAATCAACATTACCTCAAAAATCATCAAGCCATAAATACATACCTGCACTGGTGAATCGCCATGTTGGCGAATACCAGTAATCATCATTATCGACAGGGAAAACGGGGGGCGGACTCAGCGGTATCCATCAAACCGAGAGAAGCGTCCCCAAAGCAGCATCATCATCAAAATCATATCAAAAACTCATCAACAGGATTAGTGAACAGGGGCAAAGTCAACCAAAGAAAACAGTCATGTAACTCAGTAGAATCAGCAGCATGAAGGTACAGGGAAAACAATGAAAGACCGGCAGGCGAGCAAGTAAGAATCCCAACCAAGTCACTCCCTACCAAGAGTATATCTCCAACTCATCAAAATAAGCGTACAAAAACAAGGGAGAGAGATATACTCAAGGACGCAGCCTACTGGCCACTAGAGCCGGGCTCACTAGGTGAGCCAGACCGACGTGGCGGCTCGTCATAAGTGAAGCCACTAGGGGGGCCGAAAAGGCCCCAACCACCGTCAAAGCCCGGCGGCCAACCGTAGTGACCTCTGTAAAGATCCTCTTGCCAACTAGGCAAAGGATCAGAGGGAGTGTCCTCGGATTGAGAGTACAGAGGGGCGGGGTGATCAGGATGTGCATAGGGGTACGCAGGGTCCCCTCTAAAGTCACACCCGCCGGGCACACGATAATCGTACTGCCCGTCCTCTGGGAAGCTGCGGAGCTCCCTACTAGGCTCGGAAGGACCTTGCCAGTAGGGGTAAGTGGGGAGATTGTCCCCCCCCCAAGAAGGAACAGGGCCGTGCTGAGGCGGCCAATTGGGGTAGTTCACGGGGGGGGGCAATCTCTCCTCTATCCACAGCGGAGTCATAGAGGGCCTGCTGCTGCAGATGGTGGCCTTGCTGTGACTCATAAATTGCCTGCAACTGCCTAGCTATATCAGATAGCTGAAATGTACCTGTACCTGCGGGTTGCTGGGTAACCGGCTGCTGCTGCTGCTCCTCCTCCTGAACCTCCTCCTCATTACCCATTTCAACCTCATCGTCCCCATCGACATCGGGCACTCGCCCGCTATCTCTCAAAACTCTCCACACATTAGGGGACTGACGCGTGAGAAAAGTGAAGTGAGGCTTGGGGAGGAAACAATGGTGGGCTCCTCTAACTAGCCACCTAAAAGCATTGGGGTTCACCGTGGGGGTAATAAAATCAGAACGGCGAAGCTGGTCCAAATCAAGGTAAATATCCCCACTACTACCTACGGCCGTGCATAGAGGTAGAAGGTCAGTGTAACCTAATTTGGTGGCCAGTCTAGTGACCATCGCCCCGCAGTGTATCTCCCCTGGCTTTTTCCCCTTTGCTATGGCTTGGGAGGTTTGCATGAAGAGGAAACCCAAATTCAACCTCCGAGCATGCTCTGCCTTTGTGGCTATCCATAGGCAAAGGACCTCTTCCTTAGTCAGCTTCCCTAGGTCCTGCTTAGGAATGATAGAATACCCTAATAAACGGTGTAGGATCCTAAGGGCAGGGTGCCAAATCTCACTGGCTAAGGAAGTCCGGGTGTAAAACTCATTTTTGCCTGAAATGGAACGCCACCAAGCGTACTCACTATACTCCCCAAAGCTCTCATATAGAGGGTAGTGAATGTCGGCATCGGGGTGAAGGTCGAGGGCTCGGTTGAACTCTGCCAATGACATGGTGTGGGGGTTGTTGAAGAGTTGGAAAGAAATTCGAAAGTCGTCATTTTCTAGACTATCCACTTGAAAAGACGAGAAAAACTCTAATGTGGGTTCTTTGTAGGTCATGAATGAGGAGTTTATGAATGACCCTAATCGAAGGTTGTCAAAAAGAATCCACAAATCATCATTAATACCGAGTTTTATCATGTCTCCACGATGGTAGTGTCTAGAAGGTCGCAACTTACGTTTTTGCATTTCCGAGTGTATGGAGGAGTGGCTTTTGTGTAAAAATTTTAGGGTGGGTAAGGCATTGGGTTGGTCTGACTCTTGGTTTTGGGACGATTGTCCCGACTTTGCAGTTTTTCTCTTCTTCCCAATTCTTAGACTCATGACTGCCCACCTTTTTTTTTTTTTTTTTTTTTTTTTTTTTTTTTTTTTCCCTCCTTTTCAAAGCCAACTCCGGCTATTTCCACCCTTAACCTCCACAAAACTACAATGTACCTGTTCACAAGCAATAATAATCCAACCACGCAACGAATATAGCCTAAGATACTAATCAACAACAACAAGTTCAACAGAATCCAGCAATAATTTCAACAATAATCAACCAAATTTCGCTAATAACCTAAGATAATCAAAATCCTTACTTAAAATTAATCCAAGAGAATAATTAACTAAGGAGATCGAATACCTTTACCTTTATGCGGAAGATTGCTGTTTTGGTGTCGATTTGGTGAAGGATTTGAGTAGGAAGGGGGGGGGGGGGGTTCGTTGCGGTTGTGCCCTTGATGCCCAATTGCTACCTTTGAAGATGAACAAACGGAGAGGATGATTGATTGAAGCTTGAGGATGATTGATGTGGTTTATATTTTGAGAATGATTGATTTATGAAGGTGGAAGAAGATCTTGGCTATGGTGGTGAGGAGCGGCCGCGAAGAGAGAGAAAGGCAAAGAGGGTTTGGTTTATGTTTGTGAGGATTTGGAAATTGTGGGAATATAAGAAGCCACCGTATTTTTTTTTTTTTTTTTTCTGATATCCAGAAAGGCGCGCCCGCTCCTTAAAGAAAACGCGAGCCGCTCCTATATCGCGCCTAAATCGCTCCAACTTCCTGGAAATCAGTAAAACTACAGCGCGCCCGCGCTAAAAATAGACGCGCCCGCGCCTTCTTTAAAACGCGAGCCGCTCTGCAATCGCGGCCAAATCGCTCCTGCCTCCTGGAATGGAAGTAATTTTCAAGCGTATACCAGGCGCGCCCGCGAAGAAACCAGGCGCGCCCGCACCTTACTGCTCATGCGGGCCGCGCTTCAGCCGCGATAAAATCGCTCCAACTCCCTGGAATTGGAGAATTTACATTCACAGAAACGGCGCGCCCGCGATGAAACCAGGCGCGCCCGCGCCTTACTGCTGTTGCGGATCGCGCTTCAGCCGCGATAAAATCGCTTCAACTCCCTGGAATTGGAGAAATTTTCATTCATAAAAATTGCGCGCCCGCGACGAAACCAGGCGCGCCCGCGCTTTAATGCTGCTGCGGATCGCGCTACAGCCGCGTTCAAATCGCGCTGAGGTTCTGTTTCTTTAGAATTCATCCGAGCCCAAATTTCAAAATTCCTCTCTTTTTTAATTTTTCTGCTTTGCTCTTGCCTTTCTTTCCTCGTGGACACACGCAATCACGCCTGCATCAGAATTGATTGGGAAGAGCGTTAGGTGGATTAGTTCAAGCGATTTGAAAGAAAATAAAATCAAAGAGGTTAGAAACCGGGTTGCCTCCCGTAAGCGCTTCTTTAACGTCACTAGCTTGACGTACTTCACACGGAATCATGGTGATTTGGAAACATCAATGAGAGATAAATTTTCTGGCTTCTCAATTAGCTGACCCTCATAGTATGGCTTGAGACGCTGCCCATTCACTTTGAATGGAGGGTACTTGTCATTGAAAATCTCAACCGAGCCATAAGGAAAGGTTTTGGACACTTGAAATGGACCGCTCCATCTAGATCTCAATTTCCCGGGGAAGAGCTTGAGTCTTGAATTGTAGAGCAGGACCTTTTGTCCTTCCACAAATTCCTTCTTGGAAATTCGAGCATCGTGCCATGCCTTGGTTCTTGCTTTGTAGAGGCTTGCACTGTCATATGCATTCATTCTCAGCTCTTCCAACTCATGAAGCTCTAGAAGCCTTTGCTCACCCGCACTGTGGAGATCAAAGTTGATTTGCTTGATTGCCCAATGCGTTCGGTGCTCCATCTCTACGGGTAAATGGCAATTCTTCCCATAAACAAGCTTATAGGGGGTAGTCCCTATAGGAGTCTTGAAGGCGGTCCTATATGCCCACAATGAATCAATGAGCTTACTGGACCAATCCTTCCTTGTTCTAGCAACAGTCTTCTCTAAGATGACTTTTAACTCCCTATTTGTGACCTCCGCTTGACCACTTGTTTGGGGGTGGTAAGCAAGGCCTCGCTTGTGAGATACACCGTACTTTGAAAGAAGCTTGTTGAATGCATGGTGCTTGAAGTGTGAGCCTCCATCACTTATGATTGCCTTAGGAACACCGAATCTTGGGAAGATGACTTTCTTGAACAAATTGATGACCACCCTTGAGTCGTTGGTGGGAGATGCCACGGCTTCCGCCCATTTGGAGACATAATCAACGGCAACTAGAATGTGCCGGTTTCCTTGGGATGAGATGAAAGGGCCCATGAAGTCAATTGCCCAAACATCAAAGATTTCAAGTTCAAGAATAGGATTTTGGGGCATCTCATCGCGCCGTGATATGTTCCCTGTCCTTTGGCACCTATCACAAGTCTTAACAAATTGCCAAGCATCTTTGAATAGAGACGGCCAAAAGAGCATACATTGCAAAACCTTGGAAGCGGTCTTTTGAGCACTCATATGACCACCACAAGGGGATGAGTGGCACATTGAGAGCACATCTTGGAATTCTTCATTAGGAACACATCTTCTCAAGAGTCCATCCACCCCTCTCTTCAACAACATGGGGTCATCCCATATATACTTCTTTGCTTCATGCTTGAGCTTTCTATGTTGTTGAGGAGTGAAATCCGGAGGTATGGCACTACAAGCCAAGTAGTTCACAATATCTGCATACCAAGGCTCCGATTTTGCCTCAAGAGCATATAAGACATCATCCATTAGGGCATCTTCAATTGGCAAATCGTCTTCATGTATTCTTGCAGCTCCTAACCTAGAGAGGTGGTCCGCCACCACGTTCTCGGCTCCCTTCTTATCTCTCATTTCGTAATCAAAATCTTGAAGGACCAACACCCATCTCAACAACCTCGGTTTGGCCTCCTTCTTACTTATCAAATATTTGAGAGCCGAGTGATCGGTATACACTATTGTCCTAGAACCAATGAGGTAGGTTCTAAACTTCTCAAATGAGTGGATAACCGCCAAAAACTCTTTTTCGGTAGTTGTATAATTTCGTTGGGCATCATTGAGAGTCTTGGACAAATAGTATATAACGTGAAGTTTCCCATCCTTTCTTTGTCCTAGAACCGATCCAATGGCCCCGTCGCTTGCATCGCACATTAGCTCGAATGGTAGAGACCAATCCGGTCCTCGGACTACGGGGGCGGTGCAAAGGGCCTTTTTCAACCTGCAAAATGACTCATGACAAGCTTCATCAAATACAAATTCTTTATCCTGTTGCAAGAGAGATGTGAGAGGCTTAGCAATCAAAGAGAAATCTTTGATGAAGCGGCGGTAAAAGCCGGCATGACCAAGGAAGGACCTCACTTCTCTCACATTTGTGGGAGGAGGAAGCTTCTCGATCACATCAACCTTCGCACCATCGACTTCGATGCCCGCTTGGGAGATTTTATGGCCAAGAACAATGCCGTTTTCCACCATGAAGTGGCATTTCTCCCAATTGAGCACCAAGTTGGCACTCTCACACCTTTCTAAACAACGAGATAAATTCATTAGGCACTGCTCATACGTGCCTCCACCAACGGAAAAATCATCCATAAAAACTTCCATTTCTTCCTCGATCATTTCACTAAAAATTGACATCATGCATCTTTGGAAGGTGGCCGGGGCATTACAAAGACCAAAAGGCATCCTACGGTAAGCAAAAGTTCCGTAGGGACAAGTGAAAGTGGTCTTTTCTTGATCTTTTGGGTCAATTGGGATTTGGAAGAATCCCGAATAACCATCAAGAAAGCAATAAAAAGCATGCTTTGTAAGCCTCTCAAGCATTTGATCGATGAACGGTAATGGAAAATGGTCTTTGGAAGTGTTGGCATTTAATTGGCGGTAATCAATACACATGCGCCAACCCGTAACAAGCCGAGTTGGGACCAATTGTTGCTTATCATTGATCATTACCGTCATACCTCCCTTTTTCGGCACTACTTGAACCGGGGATACCCAATCACTATGAGCGATTGGATAGATGATCCCTGCTTCAAGTAGCTTGGAAACTTCCTTTCTCACAACCTCTTGCATGGAAGGATTAAGTTTCCTTTGCCGTTGCCTACACGGCTTAGCACCCTCCTCTAAATCGATCTTATGCATGCATAGGGAGGGGCTTATACCTTTGAGATCATCAAGAGTATAACCCAAAGCCTTCCTATGCATTTTCAAAACATTAAGCAATGAGGAGGTTTGCTCTTCCGTGAGGTTAGCATTGATAATGACCGGAAAAGTATCATTAACATCCAAAAAGACATACCTCAAGCCCGAAGGTAGAGGTTTCAATTCTACCTTCGGAGCTACCTTACCATTGGAGATTTCCTCCTCTTCTACTTGGAAGACTTCATACGGTTGGGGCATCTCTTGGTCGGGGGTTGTCTCTTCTTTCTCATCAAGCATTTCCTCATATAATTGCATCTCCTTTTGATCACCTACCTCATTCTCATTCAACAAAACATTCTCAAGTAGATCATTAGAAGCATGCATATAAGGGTATCTACACTCATTCATCAAGTTTTCAATTGTATCTATTCTAAAACATTCATTGTCAGAGGAAGGTTGTCTCGTCACCTTATTCAAATCAAATTCGATAGAATCATTGTCAACCTTCAAGGTCATCTTGCCTTCTTTGACATCAATAATTGCTTTAGAGGTAGCTAGGAATGGCCTACCCAAGATTATAGGAATTCTTTCATCTTCATCCATTTCAAGAACATAAAAGTCCACCGGAAAAGTGAACTTACCGACTCTAAGGGGTATGTCCTCTACTTTCCCTATAGGCAATTTTGTGGACCTATCTGCTAATTGGAGGGTGATGTTTGTAGGTGAAAGGTTTCCCACATTAAGCTTTTGGTAGACCGAGAAAGGCATTAAACTCACACTAGCACCTAGGTCACACAAAGCTTTCCCCAAATGAACTTCATTGATAGAACAAGGGATGGAAAAACTACCGGGATCTTGCAATTTAGTTGGTAGCTTACTGGAGAGAATAGCACTACAATTTGCGGTTAAGCTAACGGTTTCAACTTCTCTCCTTCCATTCAGGAGGTCTTTTAGGAATTTAGAGTAGTGTGGCATCTCTTTCATAGCATCCACAAAGGGTATAGAAACATGCAAGCTCTTTACTACATCTAAAAATTTTCCAAATTGGACATCAAGCCTAGACCTAGCAAATCTTTGGGGAAAAGGCAACCTCTCATTCCTAGGTTGGAGATTAAGGGGTAAATATGTTTGATCTTTGGTGCTCTCCTTTTCGAGTTCCTTCTCTTTCTCTTTCTCACCCCTCTCATTCTTTCCGGCACTTCCCTCTAGAATCTCATTCTCTCTTGATGATTCATCCTCAACCTCAAGTCCTATCCTCACATCGGGACTCTTCTCAACATTTAGTTCACTCTCAAGGATCTTCCCACTTCTAGTAGTAATGGCATACATAGACTTGGGGTTGACACCTTGACTAGGTAAAGAAGAAGATGAAGAAGGGGAGGATGAAGAACTTGGTTGGGCAATTTGAGAGATTTGGGTCTCAAGCATTTTCATGTGTGCCTTGATTTGTTTCTTTTCTTCCTCTTGACTCTTATTATGGTTTTCTTGATTTTTAATGAAATTTTGAAGCATAGCCATCATAGGATCAGGAGGGGCTTCTATTTGGAGGGGTTGAGTAGGGGGAATTTGAGAATGGGGCCTTACTTGGTCAAAACCGGGGGGTCTACTATTTTGTGAGAAAGTAGAAGCATTTTGAGGTCTATTACCCCCGGAACCCTGATTGGAATTAAAACGTTGTTGGTTGTTGGAATAGTGTTGTTGGTTTTGATTCCAATTGGGTCTTTGGTTTGAGTAACTTCTTCCATTGTAATTGGAAGAGTTTCCCCTACCTTGGCCTTGGTTATCATAACCACCACCACTTTGATTCCATTGACTTTGATTCCAACCTTGGTTTTGATTCCAACTACGGTTTGGGTTTTGATTCCAATTTGGTCGCATTCCATTATTTCCCTCACGGGGCACAAAATTCATGGCATTAACATCTTCAACATTATCATCATTTTCATGGGGAGGGGGACCTTCACTTATGGACATACATTGTTGAGAATTATGATCATAGCCTCCACATATATCACAAAACATACAACCAGGAGGCATGGCATTGTAATTAGAGGGAGAAGAAGTAGAAGGATTCATACCATGGCCTCCCTTGGGAGAAGGGGAGGAAGCATTTTGGGAACTTGATTTCATGAACTCCTCCATTTGTTTCGCCATCTTTGCCATTTGGTTGGAAAGATTTGTGATGGCATTGGTTTGCTCGATGGAATGTACCGTTCCTTTGCTAGAAGTGGCTTCCCTCTCACCTTCGTACCAATCCTCATAATTGCGCACAACTTCTTCTATGATACTCTCCACTTCATCTTCCCTTTTGTTCATGATTGGGCCTCCGGCTCCGGCATCAAGGCTAGTCTTACTTTGAGGGGAGAGTCCTCCGTAGAATGTTTGGAGAACTTGCCAATTAGGAATCCCATGGTGTGGGCATTGCCTTTGTAATTCTTTGAATCTCTCCCATGCCTCACAAAGAGACTCTCCACCTCTTTGGCGGAAACTTTGAATCTTTGAGCGAGCCTCGGCGGTTTTCTTGTGATTGTAAAACCTTCCTAGGAACGCCGTAGTTACCTCATTCCAAGTCGTGAGGGAACCGGGAGGAACATCCTTGTTCAACCAATGTTCCGCCGCTCCAATGAGTGAGAACGGAAACATCTTCAATCTTATGTACTCTTGGGACACCCCGTTGATCTTGATAGTGTCACAATACTTGAGAAATTCTTTGAGATGCTCATGGGGATTCTCAAATTTCCCACCGGTAAATTGCCTCTTCTCTATCATTGAAATGAAATTAGGCTTTATCTCGAAATTGTTCGCTTGAGTGGTGGGGGCTAAGATCCCACTTTGTGAGGCATAAAGTTCGGGTGCTCCAAGTTGCTTTAGTGACCTTTGATCACCCATGCTTTGTTGATTATGGTATTGGGCAAATGGGTTGGGAGTTAAACTTGCAAATGATTCACGATCCTCACTAGAAGAGGGTGAAGGAGTAGGAGAGCTACTAACTTCCTCTTGGAAAGGGTTTTCCACACTATCCCTAATTTCCCTCCTCAATTGAGCAAGGGTGCGCTCCAGCTCTGGGTCTATGGGCGCCAAAGGACTAGAACTTCGTTGCCTCCTGCGCATATACAAAGCTAAGTAGAAAGTGAGCACTGACAAGCAAGGAGTAGTAGGAAAATTAAACAAGTGAACTAGTCTCAACGAAGGGATAAACGTACAATGGAAACCGTTTCCCCGGCAACGGCGCCAATTTGACAGGCGGTATTTTAGGTCGTCACTAAGACACCTCTATCAAATGATATTTGTAGTCCTAAACATGCAACTAAAAGAGTATAGAGGCAAGTTAAGGGTCGAACACAGGGAAACGATTAAGCACCGCTATTTATCTCCTAATGTTAATCTAATTCGATCAAGAAGTGTGGTGGGTAAAGTAATGACTAAAGGGGATAGAACAACAATTAAAATAGGTACTAGGGGGAAGGATCAAACATGCTTTGATTTTAACGAAGTTAGGCATCGGAAAATAGGTTTACATGTAACCCAAGCGACTCATACAAGGCAATATCAAGAATACTCTCTAATCACCTATCGGGATTAAGAGCCTTCCTAGCTAACATACGCTCACACTATCGTCGTAAGGCATACAAGCTAAGGTCATGCAATAATCAATCACCTAATGACTATTCCTAAATCGCACTATCGTCACGATTTAGTTCACGTCATTCAACCACAACATGCATATGGCCATAAACATGGAGTGACTAATAA
This sequence comes from Chenopodium quinoa, assembly GCF_001683475.1. Classification (NCBI taxonomy): domain Eukaryota; kingdom Viridiplantae; phylum Streptophyta; class Magnoliopsida; order Caryophyllales; family Amaranthaceae; genus Chenopodium; species Chenopodium quinoa. The sequence continues at coordinate 1,869,988 of NW_018745054.1, forward strand.
GTATAAGCACAAGGAAGATTTAATCACAAATATTCCAAATTAACCTAGCCTAACATACATCAAACTCAAAGTATATCTTCACCAAACCCCTAGCAACAAGAAACTACTCACTAGTCATAACTACAACTACAATCATGCTAAGCAACATTATAACCAATGAAATGGTAAGAAAGACAAAGTTTTTATCAACTAAATTAACAAGAGTAGAAGCTTTAATCATAAAAGCAAGAGACAATAGAGAAATATACCAAAACCTTCATTGAAATCCAAATAAAGAGCCACACATCATTCAATCTTCAATCTCCAAGCTTGACCATACATCAATGTTGCAAAATTACTTCTTCAAAAACTAAAAGTAAAACTAATGTTGATAGACAATGAGAATTACACTAAAAGCTATATGATTGTTCAATACAAAATCTTTCTAAAACAAAGACCTAGAAAATTGATATTTTTGAGCTCTCCTTGGGTTTCTATGCTAGTTTTTTTTTTTTTATCTTTTCCTCTCCCCCCCTCAGCCGTTTTTGCTTTTTTTTCTTTTAACTTGGGCTGAAATCGGGATTTGAATCAGCAGCAGAGAGGCGCGCCCGCGCCCAACAGTGGCGCGCCCGCGCGTTAAATGATGGCGCGGCCGCTCCTAGAAATGCGCGCCCGCTCCAAAGAGGGTATTTAATGGTTGATCCCGCTCATCAGCGCGCCCGCGCTCTATAGATGCGCGCCCGCTCCTTTGGTTGCGCGCCCGCGCCATTCGTCTGGTTTGGATTTCTTCCTGTTTTGCCCTTATCCCTTCCATCTCTGAATCAACAGCATACGCCTGCAATCATGGAACAGGAAGGCAAGGCGTGATACAACGAAAGGGGAGGGGAGTATAGACTACCTAAACCACATGAATACACATTACGCGCTACAAAGGTAGAATACTCGAAATAGGAGGATCATAGCAAAAACATACTAAAATGAACTGAATTATTACTAAAACTACTAGAAAAGACTATCCTAAGAGCGACATAAATGTCACTCATCAGGTTCACACTTCAAGCACCATGCATTCAACAAGCTCCTCCCAAAATATTGTATTTCGCACAAGCGTGGTCTTTCTTACCACCCTCAAACAAGTAGTTAAGCGAAGATCACAAATAGGGAGTTAAAGATCATCTTGGAAAAGACCGTGGCTAGAACGAGGAAGGATTGGTCTAGTAAGCTCATTGATTCATTGTGGGCATATAGGACCACATTCAAGACTCCGATTGGGACAACCCCCTACAAACTTGTGTATGGGAAGAATTGCCATCTCCCGGTAGAAATGGAGCACAAGGCGCATTGGGCCGTAAAGAAAATTAATTTTGACCTCCATGCCGCGGGTGAGCAAAGGATGCTAGATCTCCATGAGTTGGAAGAGCTTTGAATGAACGCCTATGACAGTACAAGCCTCTACAAAGAAAGAACCAAAGCATGGCACGACGCTCAAATTTCCAAGAAGGAATTTGTGGAAGGACAAAAGGTCCTACTCTACAATTCAAGACTCAAGCTCTTCCCCGGGAAATTGAGGTCTAGATGGAGCAGTCCATTTCAAGTATCCAAAGTCTTTCCTTATGGCTCAGTTGAGGTATTCAATGACAAGTACCCTCCATTCAAAGTGAATGGTCACCGTCTCAAGCCATACTATGAGGGTAAACTAATGGAGAAGCCGGAAAATTTATCGCTCATTGATGTTTTCAAGTCACCAAGATTCTTTTGTGAAGGGTGTCAAGCTAATGACGTTAAAGAAGCGCTTACGGGAGGCAACCCGGTTTCTAACTTTTTATTTATGTATTTTTATTTCCTTTGCCACACTTGAACTAATCCATCTAACACTTTTCTTAATCAATTATGATGTAGGTGTGATTGTGTGTGTCCATGAGGAAAGAGAGATAAGATTTAAAGCAAAATGAGGAATTTTGAGAAGTTTTGGTCGAATGAAGACCAAAGAGAGAGAGCCAGCGCGATTTGGTGGTGGCAGAAGCGCGATCCGCGAGAACAGAGTGGCGCGGGCGCGCGTCTATTTGTTGCAGGCACTTTAGTTCTAGGGTCGTAAATTGCTCCCATTCCAGAAAGTAGGAGCGATTTTGTCGCGCCTAAGGAGCGGTTCGCGTCATCTTGGGGGCGCGGGCGCGCTTGATTGTGTCGCGGGCGTGCCAGCTGCTTGGTCTAAAAGGTCTTCCAATTCCAAAAAGAAGGAGCGATTTTGTCGGGTCGCGTTATCAAAGAGGCGCGGGCGCGTCAACAGTTTGGTCTAAATTCCAGGGAGTTGGAGAGATTTTATCGCGATTTATGAGCGGTCCGCGTATTCACTGAGGCACGGGCGCGCCTGTATTTGTAGCGGGCGCGCCTTTCTTGGTTTCAGAATACGGCTTCGTCTTTTAATTTCTCACAAACTCCCTCAACCCTCACAAACATAACCCACTTCTCTCATTACCTTTCTCTCTCTTCGCGGCCGCTCCTCACCACCCATACTCAAGATCCGTTTGCCACCATTTTCTATCATCCTCATAAATCATTCATCATCATCAAAGCTTCAATCATTCATCATCATCACCGTTTGGTCATCACCAAAAAGCAAATAGGCATCATCAACACCGTACCAACCGCAACGAACTTCTTTGCTACTCAAAATCTTCAACAATTCGACACCAAGCAGAAATTTATTCGCATAAAGGCAAAGGTATTCAAATTTCTTCGTTAATTATTCTCTTTTGATTAATTTTAAAGCAAGGATTTTGGTTATCTTAGGTTATTATCGAGATTTTGTTAATTATTGTTGAAACTATTGCGCGATTCTGTTGAAATTGTTGTTGGATATATTCGTTGTGTTGGTTGGATTATTATTGCTTGTAAACAGGTATATTGTGGTTTTGTGGAGGTTAAGGGTGGAAATAGTCAGGAGTTGGCTTTGAAGAAGGAGTGAAAACAGGAAAAAAAAAGGTGGGTAGTCATGAGTTTGAGGATTGGGAAGAAGAGAAAAACCGCAAAGTCAGGACAATCGTCCCAAAACCCAGAGTCGGACCAACCCAATGCCTTACCCACCCTAAAATTCTTAAACAAAAGCCACTCCTCCATATACTCTGACATGAGAAAACGAAAGTTGCGACCTTCTAGGCACTACCATCATGGAGACATGATAAAACTTGGAATAAATGACGATTTGTGGATTCTTTTCGACAACCTTAGACTAGGGTCATTCGTAAACTCTTCATTCATGACCTACCAAGAACCCACCTTAGAGTTTTTCTCGTCTTTTCAAGTTAAGACACTAGAAGATAACGACTTTCGGATATCTTTCCAACTCTTCAACAACCCCCACACCATGTCACTGGCACAGTTCAACCAAGCCCTGGACTTTCACTCAGATGTAGACCTCCTCTACCCGCTTTATGAGAACTTTAGGGAGTATAGTGAGTACGCTTGGTGGCGTTCTATTTCAGGTAAAAATGAGTTTCATACCAGGACTTCCATAGCCAGTGAGATTTGGCACCCTGCCCTTAGGATCCTACACCGTTTATTAGGGTATTCTATCATTAGTAAACAGGACCTAGGAAAACTGACTTAGGAAGAGGTCCTTTGCCTGTGGATAGCCACAAAGGGAGAGCATGCACGGAGGTTGAATTTGGTATTCCTCTTTATGCAAACTTGCCAAGCCATAGCAAAGGGAAAAAATCCAGGGGAGATACATTGCGGGGCGATGGTCACTAGATTGGCCACCAAGTTAGGTTACACTGACCTTCTACCTCTATGCACGGCCGTAGGAAGTAGTGGGGATATTTACCTTGACTTGGACCAGCTTCGCCGCTCTGATTTTATTACTTCCACGGCAAACCCCAATGCTTTTAGTTGGCTAGTTAGAGGAGCCCACCATTGTTTCCTCCCTAAGCCTCACTTCACCTCTCTTACGCGTCAGTCCTCTAATGTGTGGAGATTTTGAGAGATAGCGGGCGAGTGCCCGATGTTGATGGGGACGATAAGGTAGGGGTAGGTATTGAGGAGGAGGTTCAGGAGCAGCACCAGCAGCAGCAGCAGCCGGTTACCCAGCAACCCACAAGTATAGGTACATTTCAGCTATCTGATATAGCTAGACATTTGCAAGTGATTTATGAGTCACAACAAGGCTACCATCTGCAGCAACAGGCCCTCTATAACTCAGCTGTGGATAGAGGAGAGATTGCTCCCCCCCGTGAACTACCCGAATTGGCCGCCTCAGCACGACCCTGTTCCTTCTTGTTGGGGGGGACAATCTCCCTACTTACCCCTATTAGCAAGGTCCTTCCGAGCGCGGTAGGGAGCTCCGTAGCTTCCTAGAGGACGGGCAGTATGATTATCGTGTCCCGGCGGGTGTGACTTTAGAGGGGACCCTGCTTACCCCTATGTGCATCCTGATCTCCTCACCACTCTGTATTCCCAGTCTAAGGACGCTCCCTCTGATCCTTTACCCATTTGGCAGGAGGATCTTTACAGAGGTCACTACGGTTAGCCGTCGGGCTTTGACGGTGGCTAGGGCCTTTTCGGCCCCCCTAGTGGCTTCACTTATGACGAGCCGCAACGTCATCCTGGCTCACCTAGTGGGCCTAGCTCTAGTGGCCAGCAGGCTACGTTCCTCGAGTATATCTCTCTCCCCTACTTTTGCATGCTTATTTTGATGAGTAGGAGATATACTCTTGGTAGGGAGTGGCTTGGCTGGGATTCTCACTTGCTTTCCTACTGATCTTTCATTGTTTTACCTGCACCTTTATGCTTCTTATTCTGCTTAGTTGCCTATGACTGCTTTCTTTGGTTGATTTTGCCCCTTTTCACTGATATTGTTGATGAGTTTTTGATGTGGTTTTGATGATGATTGTTTAGGGTAAAATTACCTATGACAAATGGACCAATCCGGAACTGCCACGTGTCCACCACGTGGGCCAATCAGCGTCCGCCACTTGTCACCCTAAGAGGTCCAACATGGACTAATCAGGTCACATCATGTGGCCCATTATTCGCCAACCTAGAAAACGGCCATCGCAGGCCCAATTCCCGAGGCAAGCCCAATCAGTCCTAGGTTTTCCCAGAAAACCTAGTATTGGGCACGTACTTCGAGGCTATATAAACATGTCACTAGCCTCCATAAACGAGAGAACCATCTCACCTAGAGAAGTCTAAACACATTGATCACTCCTCCCCTAGAGGAACCAGATCTCCCACCTTTACTTTCCGCATTTATTACTCCTCAAACAAGTACTAACTTGACCGTTGGAGGCGGAGCTCCCACCACAAGGAGTCTCCGTTGTTTTGCAGGTACAGGCGCAAGGATACCAGTCCGGAATTGTAACTCTCCCGCAGGACATCAAAAAACCCCGAAACATTTTGGCGCCGTCTGTGGGGAGAGTACTTTCGAGATGGCATCACAATCTGTATCGATTTTAAGCGACAAGCGTCCCATGGACGACCCTCAGGTCTACACTGACCAGGATACTGATAATGAGGTCGAGGTGGAGACGCACACGGCCTCAGACGGGACCCTAAGGGCCCGACGTACCTGTCCCACCGAAAGGAGGGAACGGGAGGACTGCCAGGCTGGTCCTAATAAACCAACTGGCCCACCGCCTGAACATCAACAGGCGGCCGAGGGATCTGCCCCCATTACTAGGAACGAACTCATGACCCTCATGAGTAGTTTCAAGGGGGAGATCCAAGACTTAATCAATAAAAGGGCGCCTATTCCACCAAAGGAACAGTCGGCCAGAAGACCCTCCCATCCTGGGAGGACGAAGCCTGTCAAGGAGTTGGTGTCAAGCATATATGTTATTATTGCCAAATCATTATTATGAAAAAAAAAAAAAAAGCGCTTAAGGTAGGCGCCTAACTTACTGATTCTATGTAAGCAAAGCTCCACTAAAACCTTAGGTGGAAATCCGCTACACAATTAAAAGCTTCTCCTTCTGTACATTAGAGAGAGGTGTCAAAGACGTGAGGCCCTTGGGATTTGACGCCTGCTTACATGAGTATAGCAAGCCCACAATCAAGCTAACCTTTGAATTTAAGAGGCGGCATACGCAACAAATGTTAGCTAAGCTCAAGTCCTCGTATCCATGAAAACCACTCGGCACTTTTACCTCCAAGAGCGTAGCTACCAAGCGGCCTCTTGACTGAATGCGCAGCCGACACTCTACATTTGGTTGTGTAGCCAGCAAGCTCTAACAAAGCTGCGTATGAAAGAACGATAAGCGACCAAGTACTACTGGCGTCAAACGGCCAGATGCTGGGAATCGGATGGTCAAGCTTGTAGGCTATTATTATTATACTTGAAATTCAAGAATGATTGCGATAGTAGTAATACGACACTCCAAGACAAGCGCCTCTAATACCAAGCAGCCGGCCTTGATTTACGATGGGCTATTTGATGATACGAGCAGCGGCAATTGTTAGTATAAAAGAAACCCCTTTGCTCAAACTATACATGCGGCATTCAGAATAAGGAAGGCGGCTCTTGGATATACAACAAGCATCAAGTGACGCTAGGCACAATACTGAGTGTAGTCTTGAACTTGAATTTGAAAACAAGCGGCTAAAAAAGCGGCCACTTAAACCGATCGTAAGTATGAGGTTGAGCATTGGCACCCATGCAATAGTAGGCGGCACCTTGCCCCTCAAGAAAGCAATCGGCCGCCAAAACAGCCGGCTACCTGACTTGTTAAGTCCAACAACATACGTTCGACATCCTCATGTATGTTGTGGCTATGCGTACCAACAAGTTGTCCAGCTAGGAGCTTTGAAACCTGTTGTGTATACAAGAGCATGATCCGGAACACATTCAGCTTTGTGTGGTTGTCATAGGCAGCCGCCTGTATCATGAACAACCACCAACCTTATCACCCAAAAAAGAGGCGCTCAAGAGAGACGGCCAGGTGAATCTTCGAACCTTGAAAGCAAGAACTTTAATGTCTCATACTTCGAAAACAAAACAGGCGGCAATATGGTGTATGAGCCCAATCCGAGACTCCAAACAGTCGGCCTTATCTTGAGGCGACCCCAAGCGTAAGCTTAAGCTAAGTACGGAATTTCGGATCATGGGTGAGTAATCATCATGTGTGCTTATCAACAAGATGCCCCACTAACAACATCACAACCGGCTACGATCATTGATAAATATGAAAAGTGGCGTCCTAAAGGGATAGCATATTCGAGGACAGTCGGCACATCATAGCCAACTAAATTATAAAGAGCAGCCGGCAGTAACACAAGAAATTTGGGTGGAGGACGTATGTATGTATAGACGCCATGCCGAATAGAAAATTTTGAGGAAACAAACCAGCACCATGCGAGCCCCAAGTAGGCAACACCTAAAAGTTTTCCCTCAAGAAAGCAGGCGGCATGGCGCATTGTCTTGAAAAGTTGAGCAAAGTATAGGCTACAAATGACAAAGCCCCCAGCTAGCTAAATACGGTCGGCTCTATGTTTTCTCAATTTCAATCAATGAGAGCCGAGAGAAATAGTTAAGCTTTCTAATGTAAGAAGTGCAAATTAATATTCCAGAAGCATACAGCCATAATCACGCATACATAACTCAACTCTCACGGGCTACCGAGAGGAATAGCACATGGTTCGTAGTAATATAATCGGCCATGAGATGCTTTAACTTGTTCATATACTAGTCTCTTATTGTGAAAGCTGGGCATTGGCGTCTCGCCCAAGGAAGCAGGCGGCAGCAGCACTTGGCCAGGTGGCAGCCGGCCTAAACCCAGCCACGCAGCAGCCAGGCGGCAGCCGGCCACATCCCAACCACTAACATCCGGCCAGCAGTGTACACAAGCAATGTGAGTGCTTGTGTTACGCATGGACTGCTACACGAGATGGTTATGTATGGCTTATTATGAAGAGGTCATTTGTGAGCTTCAAAACAGGCGGCCCTCACTGCTTATCCATCGTTAATGGCTGGTAACGAGCAAGAGCAACAAAACAATCGGACACCTTACATCAATCATGCAAAGATAAAGCTATCTTTATCATGGTTTTGTAATTCATGATAGTATATAATTTCTAATTAAAAAATTATTAGCAATAATATTTATAATAAAGCTAGTGAGATCGATCGTGAGTATGAGGCTGAGTATGAGCAGGCAGCCACTAGCTCATACACATAACTGGATACGCAACTTGGTATGAACGCCTGGTCTTGAGAAGTTTGTAAATTTTTAAGAACAGGAAACCTTCATTACACTCAGTTGGCTCAAAACAACCGGCCATTGAAACCGATTATAAGACCGAGCATGGGCATCTATGTTCGAGCATGAAATAACAGTCGGTCACCTCCATGCAATGCTAGTCGGCACACCTAGCAAAACCAGCCGGCCTAAGTATGGCAGAACTAGCGTAAGGCACCTTGATATGCCGAGAGTGGGACTAGACAGCCGCCTGCATGCATATTTGTTGCCACAAGAGTTCTAATCATTATTATGATATTACCTAAGGTTATTAAACCCGGCAGCATAGTCGGCACCCTATTGAAGAGTAGCCGGCCCCCTATACAACAAAGTCTTGTAGCTTGAGCACCAATTAAGATCTTCAATCATCATCATCGTTGTTAAAGTTCAAGCGGCACCCTGATCTGGTCGGCCGAGTGTTAATAGCTTGAGTACTCGACCATATGTATATGGGGAAAAGCAACCTCACCAAGTATATACAAAGTAGGGATGGATGGAAATAGACAGCAAGGTCACAAACCACATAAAAACAAGTCTAGCATGACCACCTGTCCCCATTCGAAGAAAGTAGAGTCATCAATCAAAGAAGGAGGCGTCCCAACGTCATCCACCCTCCATGGAAGGGAACTAACTTATCCTCAGAGGGGCATGCCGCCTGTACCTTTACAGTCGGCTACTCTCCATTGAGTATTTTACTATATCTTCAGAGGGGCATGCCTCTTGTACCTTTACAGTCGGCTACTCTCCATTGAGTATTTCACTCTATGATCAGAGGGGCATGCCGCAGTACCTCTATAGTCGGCTACTCTCTGCTTTGATTATTTTACTCTATCACCAGAGGGGCATGCCGTCTGGAGATACAATCGGCTACTCTCCATAGAAGATGGCCGACTGGTTCCAAAACAAACGGCCACCCTCCTATACTTAGCTAAAAAATGATCAAGGCCTGGCCGACCCTGTGCCTAAACAGGCGGCTACCCTCCTCTTACCTAGCACCTACGTTCACCAAGAACTATCCAAGGCCACAAGCCGAATGATCAGTCTAGGCACCAAGCCAACTGATCCAATCTTTAAACTAATACGACCTGTCCCAACATCATAGCAGGCGTCCGACGGCATCCCTCCGGATGAAATTCGTCGCAGAGAGAAGCTCCCTTTTGGGTGGAACATTGCTCTATAAACTAATTACACGGCACCTATACGACTGTCCCCAAGGGCAACCACGTAGCCGTTTTTGAGACAAGGATAACTCTATCACTAACAAAACCAGTGGTAGCAGTTGACATCTGAGTCAGATGACCGCCTATATTACTTGGGATAAATGCAGGGGGTACCTCTTGAGTTAATAGCCAACAAACATTGGCGAATCAAGAGGTCTAGCTGGCCTTCGCCGCCTGGTACCTCTACTTCTCAAGCAAGAGTGACGGCAACTGAGTAACACCAACGTTAACTCATAGTCACTCCCTCAAACTTGGTATGGAACCTAAAAGGTTTGAGTAGACCGCCTGTTTTTTGGCAAACAGGGGCACTCAAACCCCTATTCCTACTAGGTAACCACTCCTTGGGTTAATAGCCAACAAACATTGGCGAATCAAGGGGATCAGCCGGCCTCCGCCGCCTGGTACCTCTACTACTCAAGCTAGAGTGTAACGGAGACTGAGTAACTCCCATGTTAACTTATAGTCACTCCCTCAAACTTGGTATGGAACCTAAAAGGTTTGAGTAGACCGCCTGTTTTTTGGCAAACAGGGGCACTCAAACCCCTATTCCTACTAGGTAACCACTCCTTGGGTTAATAGCCAACAAACATTGGCGAATCAAGGGGATCAGCCGGCCTCCGCCACCTGGTACCTCTACTACTCAAGCTAGAGTGTAACGGAGACTGAGTAACTCTCATGTTAACTTATAGTCACTCCCTCAAACTTGGTATGGAACCTAAAAGGTTTGAGTAGACCGCCTATTTTTTTGGCAAACAGGGGCACTCAAACCCCTATTCCTACTAGGTAACCACTCCTTGGGTTAATAGCCAACAAACATTGGCGAATCAAGGGGATCAGCCGGCCTCCGCCGCCTGGTACCTCTACTACTCAAGCTAGAGTGTAACGGAGACTGAGTAACTCCCATGTTAACTTATAGTCACTCTCTCAAACTTAGTATGGAGCCCAAAAGGTGTGAGTCGCCCGCCTGTTTTTAGCAAACAGGGGCTCTCAACCACTACTCCTGCTAGGTTAACAACCTTTGAGTTAATAGCCAAGAAAAACTTGGCGAATCAAGGGGACTATCCGGCCCCCGCCGCCTGGTTTCTTTACCACTCAAACAAAATAGGCAGTGATTGACTAACCGCAAGGTTAACCAGTCGCCCTCCTTAGTACGGAACCTAAAAGGTATGAGGAGTCCGCCTGTTTTTTGGTAAACAGAGGTACTCGACCACTATTCTTACTAGGTTTGCTATACTTAAAGCTGCCGTCTGTAACCCAACAGGCGTAGCTACTTTGGTTGGACGTCTTGTCTGACGCCTGCTTCTATGGAGCCACCAAAGCAGACGACCAGCCATCCCCCAACGAAATAAACTAAGTACCAAACTTAGTATATTGAATCAAAAGAGGCCAACGGCCGAATAATGCTAAACGCTTACCCCTTGTGCAATAGTTGACAGTCCACCTGATCAGGGGCTATCTGCATAGTAGGGCAAAGAATCGGCAGCTGTCTAGTTCGGCGGCAATCATTATTATGA